>NC_138841.1:8550723-9133223 GCF_965183815.1 Platalea leucorodia | reverse complement strand
CAACCTGAGGAAGGCAGTAAGCACTCCTAAGGTTTACTCCAGAGAGGAGAGGCCCAGCCTGGCACCGCTCCTTCTCCCGCCACCCCGGGAGGCTCCGCAAGTGGCACCAGCCCAGGGCAGGCAGAGGGGCCCGGCTGCAGTTTACAACTGCCGCAGGAGCCGATGGAACCGTTTGGCCTAGCACCTTCCCAGCATCCCGGCTGTCGGTTTGTCGGTTACCCCCCAGTTTCTGTGAAAGGGCTGTGGGGAGCCTGTCTGAGTGGCCTGTGGGAAGCCCCGTTCCTCGGCCCATCAACGTCCCCACTCTAGAGCTCGCTGCTCTCTGTTGGGGGTCCTTTTGTGTCACATTGAGTAGTGTCGACGGGGAATTTTCCAGCGTTTGGCCCCTGGTTATTCTCCCCTTGGCATTGGGACAACCCTGACCTGTCTTTCCTCTTGACGGACCACCCTCTCTGGGGTTCCCAGAAAGGCTGTGCGGTTCTGCAGCCCTTGGGCTGTTCCCGTCATGGGCTCCACCATCTAACACTCGAGGCCCCTCGGTCCCCCAGTGCTGCATTCTGCAACACTTGGCTGTTCCCTCCCGCTGTTGCTATCATGGGCATCGTGTCCTGGGCTACAACGCCGCCTCCGCTAAGGACATCCCGGGCAGCCAGTCGGAAAGCTCGTCCAAAGGATTCCAGGGATGGGGAGGGTTAGAACCCCGTCTTCCTGGCAGCTGCCTAACAGCAGGGAGTATTGGGAGGGGGTCAGGGTGGCAGGAGCATTCCCTGGGGGGTGCTGGAGGCTCCCAAGGGGTTCCTGAGAGATGGGGCTGGGGAGTGGGCATCCCAGGATGCTTGGGGGGTTTCTCATGCTGCTGGAAATGGCTTCTAAAGCTAAGCAGAAACGGCAATTTTCCCATTAGCTTTGTATGATGGTAGGCACCTTAGGTGGGACCATCCCCCACGCATCCAGTGCTGTAATAAAGAGAATGCCTGCTTCTCGATGCTACATGGGTGTGAAGAGGTTGATTCCCCATTTCGGTGACAGTTTGGGCGACCCAGATGGGACTCTGCTTCTGAATCTCGATGGATCCGTGGGATCGCAGGACCCCCAGCCGGCACCGAGGGATTCTCGGGAAGAACCTCCGAAGCCCGGACCGAAGAGCTCTGAGCAGGACCTCTGGGAAGGTAAAAGCATCCCTTTTCTCATTAAAAGGGCAGTTGCCTGCCCGTCAGGCGCGGCGAAGGCCTCGCAGGGTTGGGCTGTAAAGGTACCTAAGGGAAGGATTGGATCCTATCGGGCCGAAGTCCCTAGGACACCTGTGTCTGGAAACCTTTGGCCGAAGGGGTGGGTTGGAGCCCCACTGAAGGTAATCTAGGGGTTCGAGTCCCCTTCTGGGGAATGCCTCTGACTATTTTGTGCAAAGTTATTGTTTCTCTGTTTGGTGTTGCTGTGTCTTTTGTGGTGGGTACTAAGCCCTCTGCGGAAGGGGGGATTCGGAAAAGATCTCCCCTAGGACGTATCGTGAAACGTTGGAGGAAATTGGGAGGGGAGCCAGGGATTTGGGAAAGATGTTAGAGGTAGCGTGGATGATTTTTCATAGGAGAGAGAAGGAAAAAGAGGCACGACAGGTTCAAAGGGAACACCTAAGAGAGGGGAGATGGATTGCTGCTTTAACAGGGGCTCCTAGAGGAACCGATAGAGAAGGGAGGCACAGGAAGGGGTTACCGGGAAGAAGCAGGGGAAGGGGAAAATCAGCTCCTTTCGCACAGCCCTGTGGCGCGCGGGGAAGGAGCCCACGGCTGCCGTGTGGCTCTTGCCCTGGGCAGGCGCGCTCCTGCAAAAGCAGCAAGAGCTTTTGGTCCTGGCACCTTTGGGGTGGGAGGAATCCCTGGACGTTCGCAGTTTTCTTTCTGGACTTTGGCTGTACTCAGCAGGCCAGGGAGAGAGACTCCATTCAACACTGGGAGGCTCCAGAAACAGAGAGTGTCTGTTCCCTTGCTCTGTGTCCCACTCTCTGCCCCTGCCTCTCCCCTTCCCTCTCCCCTTTCTTTTCCCTCTCACCCTTTGCCTTCTGGCCTTCTGTCCTGTTCCCTGCCCCACTTCTCTGTCACTCTGCCCTCCTGCTGACTCTTCTGTCTCTCCACCCCCTTGTCCCGTGCCCTTGCCCTTTCTGTGTCTGTCCATCCCTCTGTTCTCCCTCCTGCCCCTCTTCTCTCTCTGTCCCTCTGTCCTGCTGCTTAGCACTACTTTTCTTCCTGCGCCATGTTCTTCACTTGCCCTCCATCTCCTTCCTTCTCTGTCCCTGTTTCTGCTCCTCACCACTATTTTTCCTTTCTCCACTCCCTGCCCAGCTACCCCTTTTTCCCACCATCCCTCTGTCCATCTCCTGTCCCTCTGTCCTGCTCCTGTCCCTCTCCGGCCACCCCACCGCCCTGCCCCACCCTTCTCCGCCGCTCTGTCCCCCTCTCCCCCTCCTCCTCCCTCTCCACCGGGGCTCTGGGGCCAGCGCAGCCCCGCGCAGGCAGCCATGGGGCCTGCTCGTGGGGCAGGGCCCAGCCGGGGCGGGGGACGGTGGCCGCGCAGGGTCAGACAGCAGGGCAGTTGCGCCCCGTGGCATGCCGGGAGCTGTAGTCCTGGGGCACATGGCTGCCAGGTGGCCATGTTGGTTAGCACGGCATGCCGGGAGCTGTAGTCCTGAGACATGGGGCTGCCGGGCGGCCATGTTGGTTACCGGGGCATGCCCGGAGCCGTCATGGCCCCACGCTCACCTTCCCGGCAGCCGTGTTGGTCTCGGGAGGTGCAGCTCCAGCTGCGGCCCGGCTGAGGTGAGGCCTGGGGCTGCCCGTGAGGTGAGTGAGGCCCTTGGGCGGGCGCGGGGGTGTCTCCTGCCTGCTGGCCCCCCACGGGTGGCGGGGGGAGCTCCAAGCTGGAGCCGGGCCCGGCCGGGGCAGCCCCGGGAGTGACCCGAGAGCTGGGGAGGCGAAGGAGACGCAGACGGACCCCCCCGGGCACAGGCACCGGGCAGCCCGACTCCCAGAGCGCCCCCGGAGCCTCCCCAGCCCCGCTCAGCCCCTGCAGCTGCCCTGGCCCCAGCACCTCCCCTGAGGCTTGTCCCGCAGCCCCAGGCCCCCACGGCCTGTCCTGGCAGCAGCGAGCCGGGCCTGGGGCGCGCTCAATCCTCCGTCA
Organism: Platalea leucorodia; assembly: GCF_965183815.1. Classification (NCBI taxonomy): domain Eukaryota; kingdom Metazoa; phylum Chordata; class Aves; order Pelecaniformes; family Threskiornithidae; genus Platalea; species Platalea leucorodia. Next base: position 9,130,052 of record NC_138841.1, on the reverse strand, counting down.
CCGCGGGTGCATCAGCGGCAGCGCGGGGAGGGAGCGGTGTCTGCAGGAGCTCCTGCAGCAGGAGCTTACAAGCTTCTTAAAATTGGTTAATTCCAGTGTCTCTTATGATACTTCTGTGGTAATAACTCCACAGCCATCTTCCAGCATTTCTAAGATGCTTTTGCATGCTTAAACGGTCAGTTATACTGTCAGTTGAGCAATGTAATACTTTGTATAGTTCCTCTTGATAACAGTCTGTTTCTTGAAATTCACTGCTAAGTCCTTTAAAGAGTAAGACAAATACCAGCGCACTGAATTGTTTCAGTTCATTTTACAGCGCCCAAGAAGGAAAGTGCCAGAGCCATGTGGTAGTAGGCAGGAATTGTGTTCTGTGCTGCAAGATGCAGTCTTGGTAAGGGCTTGTGGCTGCTGGCTTTTCCTTACCCATCAAAGAAGAACTTGAGCAGGTGCCAGGAAACAAGCTCATGGACACCGCTAAAACGTGCGGTTCAGCAGTAGCTCACTGATGATCAGTAGTTAGACATGCATGTTGGCCAGTCTTACTTTTCAAGGATGTTCAGCAGCCTGGAGTGAGGCTGCACCTAAACAGTGCGTGGCAGGTATGTGTGTCAATGGCAAAGCAATTGGTACTGTACCTAGGTCTAACATTAATCAGGGGTGTCATTTGCAACAAAAATAACTGACACAAGTTGAACAGTATAAAAGGCAGTTCCCTTGGTGTCTGGGATGGATCTGGTATCTCTTCTTAAAGTACCTGCACCGGTTGTGCCCCTGCCCACACTTACCTTCCGTGCTAAGTAGCAATTTGTGCTCTATCAGTGTCCTTCTTGTAGTGAGGGGCCCAACACTGAACACAGGATTCAAGGTGTGGCCTCACCAGTGCCCAGTATGGGGGGACAATCACTTCCCTAGTCCTGCTGGCCACGCTATTTCTGATACAAGCCAGGATGCTATTGGCCTCTTGGCCACCTGGGCACACTGCTGCCTCATATTCAGCTGGCTGTCCACCAATACCCCCTCCTTTTGCCCCGGGCAGCTCTCCAGCCCCTCTTCCCCCAGCCTGTAGCGTTGCATGGGGTTGTTGTGACCCAAGCGCAGGACCCGGCACTGAGCCTTGTTGAACCTCACACAGTTGGCCTTGGCCCATCAATCCAGCCTGGCCAGGTCCCTCCGTAGGGCCTTCCTGCCCTCCAGGAGACCAACGCTCCCACCCAACTTGGCGTCATCTGCAAACTTACTGAGGGTGTACTTGATCCCCTCATCCTGATCATTGAGAAAGACATTAAACAGGACTGGCCCCAATGCTGAGCCCTGGGGAACACCACTTGTGACCAGCCACCGGCTGCATTTAACTCCATTCACCACAACTCTTTGGGCCCGGCCATTCAGCCAGTTTTTTACCCAGCAAAGAGCACGCCCATCCAAGCCATAAGCAGCTTTTTTTTCTCCCTTCCTTTCAGTCTTTCCTGTGTGCCACTGAGCTATTTTCTCTGTTCATTTAAGACCTAGATCTCATCAAGTACTTCCCAGTTGTCAAGGCCTGAGCCAGTAAAGCACTGTAGGAATTTGGCACTCTTCCAGCTGGCAGAGGTAAAGTTCTACCTGTTAGCGTCACAATGGGAAGATGTGTGTATCTTTTCCCCCCAAAAGTATGAACTGTGTAAGGGTTGCGCTCGTATCAAATTTAGTATCCCTAGAGGCATATATTAGTAACTAATGGAATAGTAAGAGAATTAGGCAGTGGCAATGGCCGCAGGGACCTAGCTTTTCTTCATGTACTTGTTAATCTGCATAGTTTCTTGAAGACCACACCTGAAAAATATGCTTCTTTTTAGAAAAATTAGCCTTAGAACTATAATAAAAACAATGCTCAGGACAATAGCAAAATGTCCTGGTTTCAGCTGGGCTAGAGTTCATTTTCTTCCTAGTAGCTGGTGTAGTGCTGTGTTTTGGATTTCGTATGAGAATAATGTTGATAACACACTGATGTTTTAGTTCTTGCTAAGTAGTGCTTACACCAGTCAAGGACTGTTCAGCTTCCCCTACCCTGACAGTGAGAAGCTGGGAGGGAGCACAGCCAGGACAGGTGACCCCGACTGGCCAAAGGGCTCTTCCATACCGTATGGCGTCATGCTCAGTATATAAACTGAGGGGAGTTGGCTGGGGGGCAGCGATCGCTGCTCGAGGACAGGCTGGGCATCAGTCGGCAGGTGGTGAGCAGTTGTATCGTGCATCACTTGCTTTGTATATTACTATATTATTATTACTATTATTATTACTACTACTACTACTAGTACTACTACTACTTCTATTTTACTTTATTTCCATTATTGAAATGTTCTTATCACAACCCACGAGTTTTTCCCCCTTTTACCCTTCCGATTCTTTCCCTCATCACACTGGAGAGGGGGGAGTGAGTGAGCGGCTGCGTGGCGCTTAGTTGCTGACTGGGGTTAAACCATGACACAGGCCCACAAACACTGGGCCTCTGCGCTTGCCTGCCCTCCTAAAAGTCCAAAACTCTCTCTGTCTCCCGCTCATTGTAGCCAGAGCCCAGCTCTGAAGTTGCAAATAGACGGCAATTTCACCCACACCAAAGGTGCCAGGACTAAAAGCTGTTTCTGACCCTAACCTTCCCTTGGGAGCACTTCACAGCCCCACAGACACTGGGGCTCTAAACATGACTAGACGCTTAACGGTCCCAACACCCTCTCTCACTTCATTGCTCTCAGGTTCTGACTGAGGCCGCATGCCTCCCCCAGTGTGATGTCAGAGCCACCAGTGTGAGGTCAGAGCTGGCCGCCCGCACAGCCCTGTGGCGCGTGGGGAAGGAGCCCACAGCTGCCGTGTGGCTCTTACCTTGGGCAGGCGCGCTCCTGCTGTGGGGCAGCGTGGGGCTGCTGCCGGAGCTGTTTTTGCCTGGGCAGGCCACACTGCTGGGGCTGAGAGGGAAGAGCAGAGCGGGGAGCCTGCCTTTGCCCAGAGATGGCGAGGAGAAAGGCCCCCGAGAGAAGACGCCAAGGGCCCTCCCAAGGCTCCTTGGGGAACGAGGCTGGCCAACAGCCGGCAGGGGAGGCAGCGGGGCCGAGCCGCTGCCAGACGAGTAGGTACGAAGCCTGGCATGTGCCCGGGGCATCAGGTTGGGCTGGTAGCACGGACGTGGCCTAGCACGGTCAGTGGGGTGCGGAGCAGCCTGGGGAAGCCGACAGAAGTTTTCTGAAGAAGAGCCCCGTGGTTTGCGAAGCCCCCCTTCTGTGAGGACGGGTCTCGGTGGAAAGCCTGGCTCACTCTCGCAGCCAAAAGGCAGTGTGCAGCAGGGGCTTTTGGGGAGGCGGTAGCCTCGTGCTGCAGGGTCGGAGCCCAGCCCTGCTGCACGGGGCGGTTTTGCTGTACGGGGAGGCCAAGCCCCTGGGGCCTGAGACTGGTCCCCTCGGGACGCTGAGGCGCGATCCTGCCTGGCTGATGGGAGCAGCTGTGCGGGGCAGAGAGGGGTCGGGAGACCTGGGAGTGCCCAGGGAAGAGGTGGGGGGGCTGGGGGGGGGGGGCAGCAGCCTGTGCCCCCTCCCCAAATGGCCACTGGGAGGTGTCTGCCGTGGGGCAGGGTGGTGCCAGGGGCCAGGGAGGGACGGGCTGAGAATCGGGCTGTGCTGCCGGGTGGGCTTCCCGAGGCAGGGGTCTGCTGCTGCCAGCTTGCTCCCACTGCAGGCCTGTAAAGCAAAGGATGGGGAAGGGGGGGGGGGGGGGGGCCCGCTGGGAGCAGCCCAGCTGTGCTGGCCTCTGTCGCTGCTGCTGGGAAGGCCCGTCCTCTGGCAAGGGCCGCCGCTCAGGCTACTCCTGCCCGCCTCGGCTCCCACGGCGTGGGGATGGTGGGCAACGGGCATTTGTCTTTTTCCTCCGACAGGAACCTCCGCATGCAGGTGGAGCTGGGGATACTCTCTTCGATGTCAGCTCCCGGCTCAGCCACTCAAGGGCCTGCCAAGTGGCGTGACAAGGCCACGGAAATTGCAAGTAAGCTCAGCACTGCTGCTTGCTGTGACCTCCTCGGGGGTGAACTTGGAGAGCTGCGCTGCGCTGGAGCTCTGGCCAAACGTCACAGGCGGCAGGAGAAGTGCAGGCTGCCCTGCTCTTTGCCCCAGGGAGGGAGTGTGTAGGACACGGTGCCCGCCTCCCCGCAGGCAGCTGAGACACGTGGGGCTGGGCATCCTAGAGAGGAGACCTCAAGAGACAGGCCTAACTTTTCTCTGCTTTCCTTGCGCAGGGACAGTCTTCAGCCTTACGTGCTGTCCGGCAGGCGCCCTTGTCTCCCCGCGGAGACGTCTGCTGAGGACGTGCATCTCCGCCGTGTACGTATTACACCACGTTTCTGCTGTGGACGGGGGAGAGAAAGGGGATGTCTGAGGGCCGGTGCAAGCAAAGGGGAGAGCAGAGGGTGTTCCCCAGCCAGCAGCCCAGGGCTCCCAGTCGGGAGCCCAAGCTGGGGCGCTGCTCGTGCTGTGGCCATTCTCAGGGAGAGCCAAGAGCAAAGCCCCTCGGCAGTCTCACTCCCACGCGTTTGCCAGAGCCCCACACTTTGGCTACGGTAGGGCAAACTGCCGCGTAGCCAGACGCTCGGGTGCAGAGCCAAGCCTCCGCAGGGGAAGGCTTTTCCCCAGCTCTGGCAAGTGACCGCGCAGGTCTGGGAGGGCTCTGGGAGGAAAGGCAGACAAGGCTCCTGCGCTTCCCAGCTCTGCGGAAAAACACCCCTAAGAGATCTGTGTGATCGCAAGTGAGAACAGGCCTGCTTTCTCAGCCAAAGGGAGAGCAAGGTCCCCACCAGAAAGACGGCTGAAAAGCAGTCTTCGTTTGCTCGGCCTCTTTACTTCCCTGCATAATTTTCATTCCCTTTGGGATGGTGCTTCTGGAGGCCTTCCTCTGGGGAAGATCTGCCGGCAGTGTTGAACGGTGTGGACAGAAATCGTCTTCCTCCTGGGCGCTGCTCTGGCAGCTCTCTGGCAGCAGGAGGCTTCCAAAAGGCTGGCTTTCTGGCCTGAAAAGGGAACTCCACCGGTGGAGGGCTTTGCCCAAGACTTGGATCATGGGCAGCCACAGGACTCCCTCTTTTTCAGGCAAAAGGTGGCCCTGCAGAAGAAGAGGATCTTCCAAGCTGTCTTCTTGTTGCTCCCCGTGGCTCTTGGTGAGTTTGCATGAGCAGACACCTGAGAGCGACAGCCAGGCTGTGCTGGATGCCAGCTTTCAGCTGCCCGGCTTTCCTTTTGGGCCAGTATGGGCGGAAACTCCCATGACCCAAGCGCTTCCCGAGTACGTCCCGGACTGGGACTGCCTTTTGGCCTGCCAGTAAGACTGGGAGTCTCCCAGCCATGCTGCTGCTCTGGCCACTGGACCACATGGCTTGCTTCGTCTGCAAGTCCGCGAGAGAAGGGCGTAGCTACTTCCAAGCCTGAACTGGGCATTCCCAGAGGGGAGGGGCCGTGCAGGGGGACCCATGGGGAGGTACCTCTCCTAGCCCATGCAGCCTGGTCTCGGGGCTCCCTGAAGCAGCGAGGGGAAGCGGGGAATAGCTCTGGGGCACTGAGCACACCTGAGGCCCACGGCTGCGCAGTCCCCTCAAGCCTGGGCCGATGGCTTCTGGGCAGAGGCGCGTCCTCTCTCCGCACCCCACGTTCCCCACCTCCTCAGCTCACCTGCTGCCCCACCCCTAAGGCAACAGGCTGGAGACAACGCGACGGCAGGCATCGCTAGCGACCTCAGTAAAATAACTCTCTCTTGATGATGTGAATTGCAGCCGGTGTTTACTGCGGGACCTCACTGCCAGGGTGGACAATGCGGACAAAGGCACTGCTAGAGGTCGGTGACTCCTGTGGCACAGGCACCTCCTGCAACAGAGCATTGCTGAGAGCGGCTGGATAAATCACGGGCTCTCCTGCTGCCACGCAGGGTGACCCAAAGAAGCAGCAGCTTGTGCCGAGTCTTCCTAGGGAAGCCTCTCCTGGGAAGCCCCGGCGGCTCTGGTAGCGGATGCTCGAACCGAGCGTTTTTCCCTTTCAGGAGCTGGCACTTGTGTCTGCAGAAGACCTGAAGACCCTGCGGTAAGAGACGTTTCCTGAGCTGGCATTGGTTCTGTGCAGAAGCGTCAGCCGACCTCGTGCTACCTGCACTCGTTTTGCTAACAGCCAGGGCTCCCATACCTCCTACCTGCCTTTGCCTTCTGCTCAAACTGGTGTGGAAGGGAAGCACTCGCAAAGCAGGGAAAGCACACGTGTCTCTCCTTCTTGCCGAGCTGAGACGCTCCCCAGAGGGGACGGGCCGCTCTCTGACAAGATCTGCTTTCGTGCTTTCATGCAGGAACTTTCGCGTTTTGTTGGCGGAGCACAGCCAAAAGATGCAGCTTCTGATGGAGGAGGTGGCTCAACTGAGGGCAGAGATCAGCAGTGAAAAGGTGATGCTGCGTTTTGGGGAAGGAGGCTTGGCTGGGCAGAACCCCTGAGAAAGCACTCCTTGGGCTTGTTGGTGGGGTCGGACTGCTGACTGCAGCAAGCCAGCCTTTGCCCCAGGGGCTTGCTGGGTGAGCTTCTGCGCTGCACAGGCCCTTCTCCAGGCCCAGTTCAAGCAGGCTGCTTGAGGCAGCAGAGGACTCCTGAGAGCCTTCCCTTGGCACGCCGGCACTCTGGCTCCTCTGGCTGGGCTCCTGAGGCAGGGATGAGACCCAGGCACGCTCACGGGGCCAGCCGTCGCTTGCAGGGCCCGAGCCCATCTCCCCGCTTACCTGCAGAGCGTGGAGGGTGGGGACGAGGGTGTGGGGACCCTCGTCAACCCACCTCGCGGCCATGGCCGTCAGCACGTCAGCAGCAGAGAGTCTTGCAGCTCTGTGGACTAGGCTTGCCTTGCCTTTCTGACACTGACCCTTTGCCTCTGCCGGCGCTAGTAGCCATGCTGAACTGCCCGCTGATGTGGTCCTTTTCTGTGTTCGTTTATGGCGTTCCCAGGAAGTGAACCAGGCAGCGTCCCAGATGGCTTCGGAAGTCTACGTCGAGATGTCTGACTGGGCCCTGAAAAGCTCTGGTATGGACACGAGCAGCCCAGTCTCCTTGCCCTGCGCTTGTCTGCAGCACTCCCCAAAGAAGCCTGTGCTCCGGGCGCTGCTCTCCAAAGGGGGGGAGCTTCAATGCTTCATGGGGTCCAAGAGCAAGGCTGTGGCACAGTGGCTCTCCCAGACTCCCTCCCAGTCCTGCCCTCCGCCTCCGCACGGGGGCCTCCGCACGGGGGGCCTCCGCCGCTGCCCCCGCACGTGTTCCTGTGCTGTTGGAAGGGCTCTCTTCCTCTCCACTGCATTGGAAGAGGGAATGGCTGGGCCACCCTTTGCTGCCCATGCCGCAAGCCCTCAGTTTTGGTGTGCTGTCATTGACGTGGGCGCCTGCTGTCTCCCAGAACGCTCACACCTTCTCCTCGTGGCGCTGTGAGAGAAGCAGTCACCACCAGGCACGTGGCGGCCGTCATTCCCTTGTGCAGCTGGGCACCCCCAGCAGCGTGGGGAGGAGGAGAGGACTGACAGACGTGGAGCTGGCCGGCAGCATCAGAAATGCTGTCTGAGCACCGAGTCCTCCTAGAATGTGGCCTCTTCCAGTAGTCACCTGCTCTCCCTCCCTTCCAGGTGCCACCATCGACATGCAGAGAACTTCCGAGACCTACATCTGCAAAGAGAATTGGGGCTGCAGGCTTTTATGGCTCTTTCGCACTGCCAACCCTCCCGACACTATTTTGCAGGTATCGTAGCGGAACTCCTCCGGGAAGGTTGCCTGCCTCCCGCTGAAGTTGGGGACCGACCTCAGGGGCTCTCCCCTCGCTCCAGTGGCACTGCTCAAGCCCACAGTGTTGATCAGGTTCCTGAAAGCAAAGCTCGAACACAGGGCTGGGCTTGCTAGCAATCAGCGCTTCCCCTCAGGAGGGGAATGGAGCTGAACGGAGCCAAACTGCTGCATCTCGCCCACAGTGCTCTGCCCCAGCTGGGTGAAAGACTTTCTCCCTGGTGGGGGGTGCCCTGCAGAGCCACTGGGCAGAGAGGTGTTTCTGCTAGGCCCTGACTGGGACGGTTTCATAACTGCTAGTCTCCTCTGCCCCATAATCCTGAGAGCCCCCTTTCGGTCAGGCAGGGACGAAGGCCTCCTGCTTCTGTCCATTTCCTCCCACGCGCCTCATTTTCAAGCCAAAATAGACCCCGCGGACACAACGGCGCCTACGCTTCAAGCTACGCGGGCCGCTGTGTTGGCCCCAACACTCTCTCACTCTTCCTTGCTCTCGCGTTCTGCTTGCAGCCGGATGTTTCCCCAGGAAACTGCTGGCCTTTACAAGGGGATCAGGGCCAGGTGGTCATCAGGCTGCCAGCACGAGTCCATCTGACTGCCATCACTGTGCAGCACATCTTCAAAGAAGTCTCTCCATCTGGGACTGTCATCAGCGCCCCCAGAGACGTCGCTGTCTTTGTGAGTCTCTGCTGGGCGCTTCTGGCGGGGATCTGGCCCTGGGGGAAAGCCATGGCAGGGTCTTGCTTGCTTTTGTGCGTCCTCTGAGGTTTACGTCCTGCTCTCTCCTGAGCACCGCAGTGCCCTAGCGGGACACTTCAAGGGCTCTAGGGGTTTCATCCCTCTTGAGACTTGTTCGGGACACGCACCTCAGGGTTCCTGAGCACAAGTCAAGGCCGAGACTGAGCTCCACCATGGCGAGTGCTAGCCTACTGCTAGAGCCCCAGGAGAGGGTGGGGAGATAGCAGGGCTGATCCAGCACGTAGGTTCCCTCTTTGTGGGGACGAGTCTGAGCTGCTCTCCTTGTGCTTTGCCCCTGAGGGAGTGGGTGCGGACGGAGAAGAGGAAACTCTCCTTGGGACGTTCACGTACAACGTGGCAAAGGAGGCCATTCAGACCTTCCCTCTGAAGGTACGGTCCACGCGCAGGGGCAAGGTGCCGGGGAGCAAACCAGGTTTGCCTGCAAGTCCATGGCAGGAAGAGCGTGAATGCTTTCTCCCTGGGCCGAGGGGCCCGGACCACCGCCGAGAGAGACCTGGTGGGGTTGGGAGGGCTGAGTAGCACGCAGTGGTGGTAGCAAAAGGATAGCAAGACAGGGTCAGGCCTGTGGGAGCACAAGTCCCGAGAGATCCCTGGCTGCACGCACTGCCTTCAGCAGAGCCAGCCGCACACGCGGCCGCTCCACACAAGCAACGTCTTTGTGTTGTGGAGAAACAGGGATGCCCGGTGGCGAAAGGCGTCGGGCAGCACTGTCGCTCCGTCCTGTGGCCTGCTGGCAGGCTGGGCAGTGTCCTCTCCTCCCAGCACAGCGTGCCCCTTCTCTCCCCGTGCTCTCACGCCTGCCAGGAGGAAAGCAGGCAGAGCAGACAGCGGGAGCTTGGTGGGGTTGCACAGCAGCCGCCCCCCGCACAGGAGCACCTCCCCGGCCTCTCTGCCAGCACAGAGCAAGCAGCAGAGGGAAGGGGCAGGGGGGAGGGAGACTGAGCCCCAGCAGGGCCGGCATGCAGAGGATGCCAGCTGCCTTCCCCCTTCCCGTGTCCCCAGCCTCCCCAGCAGCCCCGGTACCAGCAGCGAGCCTCAGATTGCCACAGCCGCTCCCACCCACTTGCAGGAGCTCGCTCCTGAGCAGGAGCAGGGCTGGCAGGGGGAGACACCTTCCTTGCATTGTCGCTCCTAACACCCCCGCTTCCTTTTCCCGCTTTTCTTCCCAGAACGCGCCGCTTCCCAGAGCCTTTGCACGTGTCAAACTTCTGGTGAAGAGCAACTGGGGAAACCCAGCGTACACCTGCATTTATCGAGTGCAGGTTCACGGGAAGATGGCAAAACCAGAAAGCCTCGACTGAAACCAGAGGAAAAAGAGAAGGGCATACAGAAAAAGAGCAGCAGAAGGGGAAGGAACAAAAAAATAAAAAAGATGTGGCAATTGAGATTGGTGCAGAAGCTCTGTCTCCAAAGTGGGGTGCGCAAGAAGGCCCTTTGGGGGGAGGGCGGGAGCGTGCGGGAACCGTTAGGACCTCTCCTTAATTTTTTCTTCAACCTGAGGAAGGCAGTAAGCACTCCTAAGGTTTACTCCAGAGAGGAGAGGCCCAGCCTGGCACCGCTCCTTCTCCCGCCACCCCGGGAGGCTCCGCAAGTGGCACCAGCCCAGGGCAGGCAGAGGGGCCCGGCTGCAGTTTACAACTGCCGCAGGAGCCGATGGAACCGTTTGGCCTAGCACCTTCCCAGCATCCCGGCTGTCGGTTTGTCGGTTACCCCCCAGTTTCTGTGAAAGGGCTGTGGGGAGCCTGTCTGAGTGGCCTGTGGGAAGCCCCGTTCCTCGGCCCATCAACGTCCCCACTCTAGAGCTCGCTGCTCTCTGTTGGGGGTCCTTTTGTGTCACATTGAGTAGTGTCGACGGGGAATTTTCCAGCGTTTGGCCCCTGGTTATTCTCCCCTTGGCATTGGGACAACCCTGACCTGTCTTTCTTCTTGACGGACCACCCTCTCTGGGGTTCCCAGAAAGGCTGTGCGGTTCTGCAGCCCTTGGGCTGTTCCCGTCATGGGCTCCACCATCTAACACTCGAGGCCCCTCGGTCCCCCAGTGCTGCATTCTGCAACACTTGGCTGTTCCCTCCCGCTGTTGCTATCATGGGCATCGTGTCCTGGGCTACAACGCCGCCTCCGCTAAGGACATCCCGGGCAGCCAGTCGGAAAGCTCGTCCAAAGGATTCCAGGGATGGGGAGGGTTAGAACCCCGTCTTCCTGGCAGCTGCCTAACAGCAGGGAGTATTGGGAGGGGGTCAGGGTGGCAGGAGCATTCCCTGGGGGGTGCTGGAGGCTCCCAAGGGGTTCCTGAGAGATGGGGCTGGGGAGTGGGCATCCCAGGATGCTTGGGGGGTCTCTCATGCTGCTGGAAATGGCTTCTAAAGCTAAGCAGAAACGGCAATTTTCCCATTAGCTTTGTATGATGGTAGGCACCTTAGGTGGGACCATCCCCCACGCATCCAGTGCTGTAATAAAGAGAATGCCTGCTTCTCGATGCTACATGGGTGTGAAGAGGTTGATTCCCCATTTCGGTGACAGTTTGGGCGACCCAGATGGGACTCTGCTTCTGAATCTCGATGGATCCGTGGGATCGCAGGACCCCCAGCCGGCACCGAGGGATTCTCGGGAAGAACCTCCGAAGCCCGGACCGAAGAGCTCTGAGCAGGACCTCTGGGAAGGTAAAAGCATCCCTTTTCTCATTAAAAGGGCAGTTGCCTGCCCGTCAGGCGCGGCGAAGGCCTCGCAGGGTTGGGCTGTAAAGGTACCTAAGGGAAGGATTGGATCCTATCGGGCCGAAGTCCCTAGGACACCTGTGTCTGGAAACCTTTGGCCGAAGGGGTGGGTTGGAGCCCCACTGAAGGTAATCTAGGGGTTCGAGTCCCCTTCTGGGGAATGCCTCTGACTATTTTGTGCAAAGTTATTGTTTCTCTGTTTGGTGTTGCTGTGTCTTTTGTGGTGGGTACTAAGCCCTCTGCGGAAGGGGGGATTCGGAAAAGATCTCCCCTAGGACGTATCGTGAAACGTTGGAGGAAATTGGGAGGGGAGCCAGGGATTTGGGAAAGATGTTAGAGGTAGCGTGGATGATTTTTCATAGGAGAGAGAAGGAAAAAGAGGCACGACAGGTTCAAAGGGAACACCTAAGAGAGGGGAGATGGATTGCTGCTTTAACAGGGGCTCCTAGAGGAACCGATAGAGAAGGGAGGCACAGGAAGGGGTTACCGGGAAGAAGCAGGGGAAGGGGAAAATCAGCTCCTTTCGCACAGCCCTGTGGCGCGCGGGGAAGGAGCCCACGGCTGCCGTGTGGCTCTTGCCCTGGGCAGGCGCGCTCCTGCAAAAGCAGCAAGAGCTTTTGGTCCTGGCACCTTTGGGGTGGGAGGAATCCCTGGACGTTCGCAGTTTTCTTTCTGGACTTTGGCTGTACTCAGCAGGCCAGGGAGAGAGACTCCATTCAACACTGGGAGGCTCCAGAAACAGAGAGTGTCTGTTCCCTTGCTCTGTGTCCCACTCTCTGCCCCTGCCTCTCCCCTTCCCTCTCCCCTTTCTTTTCCCTCTCACCCTTTGCCTTCTGGCCTTCTGTCCTGTTCCCTGCCCCACTTCTCTGTCACTCTGCCCTCCTGCTGACTCTTCTGTCTCTCCACCCCCTTGTCCCGTGCCCTTGCCCTTTCTGTGTCTGTCCATCCCTCTGTTCTCCCTCCTGCCCCTCTTCTCTCTCTGTCCCTCTGTCCTGCTGCTTAGCACTACTTTTCTTCCTGCGCCATGTTCTTCACTTGCCCTCCATCTCCTTCCTTCTCTGTCCCTGTTTCTGCTCCTCACCACTATTTTTCCTTTCTCCACTCCCTGCCCAGCTACCCCTTTTTCCCACCATCCCTCTGTCCATCTCCTGTCCCTCTGTCCTGCTCCTGTCCCTCTCCGGCCACCCCACCGCCCTGCCCCACCCTTCTCCGCCGCTCTGTCCCCCTCTCCCCCTCCTCCTCCCTCTCCACCGGGGCTCTGGGGCCAGCGCAGCCCCGCGCAGGCAGCCATGGGGCCTGCTCGTGGGGCAGGGCCCAGCCGGGGCGGGGGACGGTGGCCGCGCAGGGTCAGGCAGCAGGGCAGTTGCGCCCCGTGGCATGCCGGGAGCTGTAGTCCTGGGGCACATGGCTGCCAGGTGGCCATGTTGGTTAGCACGGCATGCCGGGAGCTGTAGTCCTGAGACATGGGGCTGCCGGGCGGCCATGTTGGTTACCGGGGCATGCCCGGAGCCGTCATGGCCCCACGCTCACCTTCCCGGCAGCCGTGTTGGTCTCGGGAGGTGCAGCTCCAGCTGCGGCCCGGCTGAGGTGAGGCCTGGGGCTGCCCGTGAGGTGAGTGAGGCCCTTGGGCGGGCGCGGGGGTGTCTCCTGCCTGCTGGCCCCCCATGGGTGGCGGGGGGAGCTCCAAGCTGGAGCCGGGCCCGGCCGGGGCAGCCCCGGGAGTGACCCGAGAGCTGGGGAGGCGAAGGAGACGCAGACGGACCCCCCCGGGCACAGGCACCGGGCAGCCCGACTCCCAGAGCGCCCCCGGAGCCTCCCCAGCCCCGCTCAGCCCCTGCAGCTGCCCTGGCCCCAGCACCTCCCCTGAGGCTTGTCCCGCAGCCCCAGGCCCCCACGGCCTGTCCTGGCAGCAGCGAGCCGGGCCTGGGGCGCGCTCAATCCTCCGTCACCGCGGGTGCATCAGCGGCAGCGCGGGGAGGGAGCGGTGTCTGCAGGAGCTCCTGCAGCAGGAGCTTACAAGCTTCTTAAAATTGGTTAATTCCAGTGTCTCTTATGATACTTCTGTGGTAATAACTCCACAGCCATCTTCCAGCATTTCTAAGATGCTTTTGCATGCTTAAACGGTCAGTTATACTGTCAGTTGAGCAATGTAATACTTTGTATAGTTCCTCTTGATAACAGTCTGTTTCTTGAAATTCACTGCTAAGTCCTTTAAAGAGTAAGACAAATACCAGCGCACTGAATTGTTTCAGTTCATTTTACAGCGCCCAAGAAGGAAAGTGCCAGAGCCATGTGGTAGTAGGCAGGAATTGTGTTCTGTGCTGCAAGATGCAGTCTTGGTAAGGGCTTGTGGCTGCTGGCTTTTCCTTACCCATCAAAGAAGAACTTGAGTAGGTGCCAGGAAACAAGCTCATGGACACCGCTAAAATGTGCGGTTCAGCAGTAGCTCACTGATGATCAGTAGTTAGACATGCATGTTGGCCAGTCTTACTTTTCAAGGATGTTCAGCAGCCTGGAGTGAGGCTGCACCTAAACAGTGCGTGGCAGGTATGTGTGTCAATGGCAAAGCAATTGGTACTGTACCTAGGTCTAACATTAATCAGGGGTGTCATTTGCAACAAAAATAACTGACACAAGTTGAACAGTATAAAAGGCAGTTCCCTTGGTGTCTGGGATGGATCTGGTATCTCTTCTTAAAGTACCTGCACCGGTTGTGCCCCTGCCCACACTTACCTTCCGTGCTAAGTAGCAATTTGTGCTCTATCAGTGTCCTTCTTGTAGTGAGGGGCCCAACACTGAACACAGGATTCAAGGTGTGGCCTCACCAGTGCCCAGTATGGGGGGACGATCACTTCCCTAGTCCTGCTGGCCACGCTATTTCTGATACAAGCCAGGATGCTATTGGCCTCTTGGCCACCTGGGCACACTGCTGCCTCATATTCAGCTGGCTGTCCACCAATACCCCCTCCTTTTGCCCCGGGCAGCTCTCCAGCCCCTCTTCCCCCAGCCTGTAGCGTTGCATGGGGTTGTTGTGACCCAAGCGCAGGACCCGGCACTGAGCCTTGTTGAACCTCACACAGTTGGCCTTGGCCCATCAATCCAGCCTGGCCAGGTCCCTCCGTAGGGCCTTCCTGCCCTCCAGGAGACCAACGCTCCCACCCAACTTGGCGTCATCTGCAAACTTACTGAGGGTGTACTTGATCCCCTCATCCTGATCATTGAGAAAGACATTAAACAGGACTGGCCCCAATGCTGAGCCCTGGGGAACACCACTTGTGACCAGCCACCGGCTGCATTTAACTCCATTCACCACAACTCTTTGGGCCCGGCCATTCAGCCAGTTTTTTACCCAGCAAAGAGCACGCCCATCCAAGCCATAAGCAGCTTTTTTTTCTCCCTTCCTTTCAGTCTTTCCTGTGTGCCACTGAGCTATTTTCTCTGTTCATTTAAGACCTAGATCTCATCAAGTACTTCCCAGTTGTCAAGGCCTGAGCCAGTAAAGCACTGTAGGAATTTGGCACTCTTCCAGCTGGCAGAGGTAAAGTTCTACCTGTTAGCGTCACAATGGGAAGATGTGTGTATCTTTTCCCCCCAAAAGTATGAACTGTGTAAGGGTTGCGCTCGTATCAAATTTAGTATCCCTAGAGGCATATATTAGTAACTAATGGAATAGTAAGAGAATTAGGCAGTGGCAATGGCCGCAGGGACCTAGCTTTTCTTCATGTACTTGTTAATCTGCATAGTTTCTTGAAGACCACACCTGAAAAATATGCTTCTTTTTAGAAAAATTAGCCTTAGAACTATAATAAAAACAATGCTCAGGACAATAGCAAAATGTCCTGGTTTCAGCTGGGCTAGAGTTCATTTTCTTCCTAGTAGCTGGTGTAGTGCTGTGTTTTGGATTTCGTATGAGAATAATGTTGATAACACACTGATGTTTTAGTTCTTGCTAAGTAGTGCTTACACCAGTCAAGGACTGTTCAGCTTCCCCTACCCTGACAGTGAGAAGCTGGGAGGGAGCACAGCCAGGACAGGTGACCCCGACTGGCCAAAGGGCTCTTCCATACCGTATGGCGTCATGCTCAGTATATAAACTGAGGGGAGTTGGCTGGGGGGCAGCGATCGCTGCTCGAGGACAGGCTGGGCATCAGTCGGCAGGTGGTGAGCAGTTGTATCGTGCATCACTTGCTTTGTATATTACTATATTATTATTACTATTATTATTACTACTACTACTACTAGTACTACTACTACTTCTATTTTACTTTATTTCCATTATTGAAATGTTCTTATCACAACCCACGAGTTTTTCCCCCTTTTACCCTTCCGATTCTTTCCCTCATCACACTGGAGAGGGGGGAGTGAGTGAGCGGCTGCGTGGCGCTTAGTTGCTGACTGGGGTTAAACCATGACACAGGCCCACAAACACTGGGCCTCTGCGCTTGCCTGCCCTCCTAAAAGTCCAAAACTCTCTCTGTCTCCCGCTCATTGTAGCCAGAGCCCAGCTCTGAAGTTGCAAATAGACGGCAATTTCACCCACACCAAAGGTGCCAGGACTAAAAGCTGTTTCTGACCCTAACCTTCCCTTGGGAGCACTTCACAGCCCCACAGACACTGGGGCTCTAAACATGACTAGACGCTTAACGGTCCCAACACCCTCTCTCACTTCATTGCTCTCAGGTTCTGACTGAGGCCGCATGCCTCCCCCAGTGTGATGTCAGAGCCACCAGTGTGAGGTCAGAGCTGGCCGCCCGCACAGCCCTGTGGCGCGTGGGGAAGGAGCCCACAGCTGCCGTGTGGCTCTTACCTTGGGCAGGCGCGCTCCTGCTGTGGGGCAGCGTGGGGCTGCTGCCGGAGCTGTTTTTGCCTGGGCAGGCCACACTGCTGGGGCTGAGAGGGAAGAGCAGAGCGGGGAGCCTGCCTTTGCCCAGAGATGGCGAGGAGAAAGGCCCCCGAGAGAAGACGCCAAGGGCCCTCCCAAGGCTCCTTGGGGAACGAGGCTGGCCAACAGCCGGCAGGGGAGGCAGCGGGGCCGAGCCGCTGCCAGACGAGTAGGTACGAAGCCTGGCATGTGCCCGGGGCATCAGGTTGGGCTGGTAGCACGGACGTGGCCTAGCACGGTCAGTGGGGTGCGGAGCAGCCTGGGGAAGCCGACAGAAGTTTTCTGAAGAAGAGCCCCGTGGTTTGCGAAGCCCCCCTTCTGTGAGGACGGGTCTCGGTGGAAAGCCTGGCTCACTCTCGCAGCCAAAAGGCAGTGTGCAGCAGGGGCTTTTGGGGAGGCGGTAGCCTCGTGCTGCAGGGTCGGAGCCCAGCCCTGCTGCACGGGGCGGTTTTGCTGTACGGGGAGGCCAAGCCCCTGGGGCCTGAGACTGGTCCCCTCGGGACGCTGAGGCGCGATCCTGCCTGGCTGATGGGAGCAGCTGTGCGGGGCAGAGAGGGGTCGGGAGACCTGGGAGTGCCCAGGGAAGAGGTTGGGGGGCTGGGGGGGGGGGGCAGCAGCCTGTGCCCCCTCCCCAAATGGCCACTGGGAGGTGTCTGCCGTGGGGCAGGGTGGTGCCAGGGGCCAGGGAGGGACGGGCTGAGAATCGGGCTGTGCTGCCGGGTGGGCTTCCCGAGGCAGGGGTCTGCTGCTGCCAGCTTGCTCCCACTGCAGGCCTGTAAAGCAAAGGATGGGGAAGGGGGGGGGGGGGGGGGGGGCCCGCTGGGAGCAGCCCAGCTGTGCTGGCCTCTGTCGCTGCTGCTGGGAAGGCCCGTCCTCTGGCAAGGGCCGCCGCTCAGGCTACTCCTGCCCGCCTCGGCTCCCACGGCGTGGGGATGGTGGGCAACGGGCATTTGTCTTTTTCCTCCGACAGGAACCTCCGCATGCAGGTGGAGCTGGGGATACTCTCTTCGATGTCAGCTCCCGGCTCAGCCACTCAAGGGCCTGCCAAGTGGCGTGACAAGGCCACGGAAATTGCAAGTAAGCTCAGCACTGCTGCTTGCTGTGACCTCCTCGGGGGTGAACTTGGAGAGCTGCGCTGCGCTGGAGCTCTGGCCAAACGTCACAGGCGGCAGGAGAAGTGCAGGCTGCCCTGCTCTTTGCCCCAGGGAGGGAGTGTGTAGGACACGGTGCCCGCCTCCCCGCAGGCAGCTGAGACACGTGGGGCTGGGCATCCTAGAGAGGAGACCTCAAGAGACAGGCCTAACTTTTCTCTGCTTTCCTTGCGCAGGGACAGTCTTCAGCCTTACGTGCTGTCCGGCAGGCGCCCTTGTCTCCCCGCGGAGACGTCTGCTGAGGACGTGCATCTCCGCCGTGTACGTATTACACCACGTTTCTGCTGTGGACGGGGGAGAGAAAGGGGATGTCTGAGGGCCGGTGCAAGCAAAGGGGAGAGCAGAGGGTGTTCCCCAGCCAGCAGCCCAGGGCTCCCAGTCGGGAGCCCAAGCTGGGGCGCTGCTCGTGCTGTGGCCATTCTCAGGGAGAGCCAAGAGCAAAGCCCCTCGGCAGTCTCACTCCCACGCGTTTGCCAGAGCCCCACACTTTGGCTACGGTAGGGCAAACTGCCGCGTAGCCAGACGCTCGGGTGCAGAGCCAAGCCTCCGCAGGGGAAGGCTTTTCCCCAGCTCTGGCAAGTGACCGCGCAGGTCTGGGAGGGCTCTGGGAGGAAAGGCAGACAAGGCTCCTGCGCTTCCCAGCTCTGCGGAAAAACACCCCTAAGAGATCTGTGTGATCGCAAGTGAGAACAGGCCTGCTTTCTCAGCCAAAGGGAGAGCAAGGTCCCCACCAGAAAGACGGCTGAAAAGCAGTCTTCGTTTGCTCGGCCTCTTTACTTCCCTGCATAATTTTCATTCCCTTTGGGATGGTGCTTCTGGAGGCCTTCCTCTGGGGAAGATCTGCCGGCAGTGTTGAACGGTGTGGACAGAAATCGTCTTCCTCCTGGGCGCTGCTCTGGCAGCTCTCTGGCAGCAGGAGGCTTCCAAAAGGCTGGCTTTCTGGCCTGAAAAGGGAACTCCACCGGTGGAGGGCTTTGCCCAAGACTTGGATCATGGGCAGCCACAGGACTCCCTCTTTTTCAGGCAAAAGGTGGCCCTGCAGAAGAAGAGGATCTTCCAAGCTGTCTTCTTGTTGCTCCCCGTGGCTCTTGGTGAGTTTGCATGAGCAGACACCTGAGAGCGACAGCCAGGCTGTGCTGGATGCCAGCTTTCAGCTGCCCGGCTTTCCTTTTGGGCCAGTATGGGCGGAAACTCCCATGACCCAAGCGCTTCCCGAGTACGTCCCGGACTGGGCCTGCCTTTTGGCCTGCCAGTAAGACTG
The DNA here is from genome assembly GCF_965183815.1 of Platalea leucorodia. Classification (NCBI taxonomy): domain Eukaryota; kingdom Metazoa; phylum Chordata; class Aves; order Pelecaniformes; family Threskiornithidae; genus Platalea; species Platalea leucorodia. Next base: position 9,111,486 of record NC_138841.1, on the reverse strand, counting down.
GGAGTCTCCCAGCCATGCTGCTGCTCTGGCCACTGGACCACATGGCTTGCTTCGTCTGCAAGTCCGCGAGAGAAGGGCGTAGCTACTTCCAAGCCTGAACTGGGCATTCCCAGAGGGGAGGGGCCGTGCAGGGGGACCCATGGGGAGGTACCTCTCCTAGCCCATGCAGCCTGGTGTCGGGGCTCCCTGAAGCAGCGAGGGGAAGCGGGGAATAGCTCTGGGGCACTGAGCACACCTGAGGCCCACGGCTGCGCAGTCCCCTCAAGCCTGGGCCGATGGCTTCTGGGCAGAGGCGCGTCCTCTCTCCGCACCCCACGTTCCCCACCTCCTCAGCTCACCTGCTGCCCCACCCCTAAGGCAACAGGCTGGAGACAACGCGACGGCAGGCATCGCTAGCGACCTCAGTAAAATAACTCTCTCTTGATGATGTGAATTGCAGCCGGTGTTTACTGCGGGACCTCACTGCCAGGGTGGACAATGCGGACAAAGGCACTGCTAGAGGTCGGTGACTCCTGTGGCACAGGCACCTCCTGCAACAGAGCATTGCTGAGAGCGGCTGGATAAATCACGGGCTCTCCTGCTGCCACGCAGGGTGACCCAAAGAAGCAGCAGCTTGTGCCGAGTCTTCCTAGGGAAGCCTCTCCTGGGAAGCCCCGGCGGCTCTGGTAGCGGATGCTCGAACCGAGCGTTTTTCCCTTTCAGGAGCTGGCACTTGTGTCTGCAGAAGACCTGAAGACCCTGCGGTAAGAGACGTTTCCTGAGCTGGCATTGGTTCTGTGCAGAAGCGTCAGCCGACCTCGTGCTACCTGCACTCGTTTTGCTAACAGCCAGGGCTCCCATACCTCCTACCTGCCTTTGCCTTCTGCTCAAACTGGTGTGGAAGGGAAGCACTCGCAAAGCAGGGAAAGCACACGTGTCTCTCCTTCTTGCCGAGCTGAGACGCTCCCCAGAGGGGACGGGCCGCTCTCTGACAAGATCTGCTTTCGTGCTTTCATGCAGGAACTTTCGCGTTTTGTTGGCGGAGCACAGCCAAAAGATGCAGCTTCTGATGGAGGAGGTGGCTCAACTGAGGGCAGAGATCAGCAGTGAAAAGGTGATGCTGCGTTTTGGGGAAGGAGGCTTGGCTGGGCAGAACCCCTGAGAAAGCACTCCTTGGGCTTGTTGGTGGGGTCGGACTGCTGACTGCAGCAAGCCAGCCTTTGCCCCAGGGGCTTGCTGGGTGAGCTTCTGCGCTGCACAGGCCCTTCTCCAGGCCCAGTTCAAGCAGGCTGCTTGAGGCAGCAGAGGACTCCTGAGAGCCTTCCCTTGGCACGCCGGCACTCTGGCTCCTCTGGCTGGGCTCCTGAGGCAGGGATGAGACCCAGGCACGCTCACGGGGCCAGCCGTCGCTTGCAGGGCCCGAGCCCATCTCCCCGCTTACCTGCAGAGCGTGGAGGGTGGGGACGAGGGTGTGGGGACCCTCGTCAACCCACCTCGCGGCCATGGCCGTCAGCACGTCAGCAGCAGAGAGTCTTGCAGCTCTGTGGACTAGGCTTGCCTTGCCTTTCTGACACTGACCCTTTGCCTCTGCCGGCGCTAGTAGCCATGCTGAACTGCCCGCTGATGTGGTCCTTTTCTGTGTTCGTTTATGGCGTTCCCAGGAAGTGAACCAGGCAGCGTCCCAGATGGCTTCGGAAGTCTACGTCGAGATGTCTGACTGGGCCCTGAAAAGCTCTGGTATGGACACGAGCAGCCCAGTCTCCTTGCCCTGCGCTTGTCTGCAGCACTCCCCAAAGAAGCCTGTGCTCCGGGCGCTGCTCTCCAAAGGGGGGGAGCTTCAATGCTTCATGGGGTCCAAGAGCAAGGCTGTGGCACAGTGGCTCTCCCAGACTCCCTCCCAGTCCTGCCCTCCGCCTCCGCACGGGGGCCTCCGCACGGGGGGCCTCCGCCGCTGCCCCCGCACGTGTTCCTGTGCTGTTGGAAGGGCTCTCTTCCTCTCCACTGCATTGGAAGAGGGAATGGCTGGGCCACCCTTTGCTGCCCATGCCGCAAGCCCTCAGTTTTGGTGTGCTGTCATTGACGTGGGCGCCTGCTGTCTCCCAGAACGCTCACACCTTCTCCTCGTGGCGCTGTGAGAGAAGCAGTCACCACCAGGCACGTGGCGGCCGTCATTCCCTTGTGCAGCTGGGCACCCCCAGCAGCGTGGGGAGGAGGAGAGGACTGACAGACGTGGAGCTGGCCGGCAGCATCAGAAATGCTGTCTGAGCACCGAGTCCTCCTAGAATGTGGCCTCTTCCAGTAGTCACCTGCTCTCCCTCCCTTCCAGGTGCCACCATCGACATGCAGAGAACTTCCGAGACCTACATCTGCAAAGAGAATTGGGGCTGCAGGCTTTTATGGCTCTTTCGCACTGCCAACCCTCCCGACACTATTTTGCAGGTATCGTAGCGGAACTCCTCCGGGAAGGTTGCCTGCCTCCCGCTGAAGTTGGGGACCGACCTCAGGGGCTCTCCCCTCGCTCCAGTGGCACTGCTCAAGCCCACAGTGTTGATCAGGTTCCTGAAAGCAAAGCTCGAACACAGGGCTGGGCTTGCTAGCAATCAGCGCTTCCCCTCAGGAGGGGAATGGAGCTGAACGGAGCCAAACTGCTGCATCTCGCCCACAGTGCTCTGCCCCAGCTGGGTGAAAGACTTTCTCCCTGGTGGGGGGTGCCCTGCAGAGCCACTGGGCAGAGAGGTGTTTCTGCTAGGCCCTGACTGGGACGGTTTCATAACTGCTAGTCTCCTCTGCCCCATAATCCTGAGAGCCCCCTTTCGGTCAGGCAGGGACGAAGGCCTCCTGCTTCTGTCCATTTCCTCCCACGCGCCTCATTTTCAAGCCAAAATAGACCCCGCGGACACAACGGCGCCTACGCTTCAAGCTACGCGGGCCGCTGTGTTGGCCCCAACACTCTCTCACTCTTCCTTGCTCTCGCGTTCTGCTTGCAGCCGGATGTTTCCCCAGGAAACTGCTGGCCTTTACAAGGGGATCAGGGCCAGGTGGTCATCAGGCTGCCAGCACGAGTCCATCTGACTGCCATCACTGTGCAGCACATCTTCAAAGAAGTCTCTCCATCTGGGACTGTCATCAGCGCCCCCAGAGACGTCGCTGTCTTTGTGAGTCTCTGCTGGGCGCTTCTGGCGGGGATCTGGCCCTGGGGGAAAGCCATGGCAGGGTCTTGCTTGCTTTTGTGCGTCCTCTGAGGTTTACGTCCTGCTCTCTCCTGAGCACCGCAGTGCCCTAGCGGGACACTTCAAGGGCTCTAGGGGTTTCATCCCTCTTGAGACTTGTTCGGGACACGCACCTCAGGGTTCCTGAGCACAAGTCAAGGCCGAGACTGAGCTCCACCATGGCGAGTGCTAGCCTACTGCTAGAGCCCCAGGAGAGGGTGGGGAGACAGCAGGGCTGATCCAGCACGTAGGTTCCCTCTTTGTGGGGACGAGTCTGAGCTGCTCTCCTTGTGCTTTGCCCCTGAGGGAGTGGGTGCGGACGGAGAAGAGGAAACTCTCCTTGGGACGTTCACGTACAACGTGGCAAAGGAGGCCATTCAGACCTTCCCTCTGAAGGTACGGTCCACGCGCAGGGGCAAGGTGCCGGGGAGCAAACCAGGTTTGCCTGCAAGTCCATGGCAGGAAGAGCGTGAATGCTTTCTCCCTGGGCCGAGGGGCCCGGACCACCGCCGAGAGAGACCTGGTGGGGTTGGGAGGGCTGAGTAGCACGCAGTGGTGGTAGCAAAAGGATAGCAAGACAGGGTCAGGCCTGTGGGAGCACAAGTCCCGAGAGATCCCTGGCTGCACGCACTGCCTTCAGCAGAGCCAGCCGCACACGCGGCCGCTCCACACAAGCAACGTCTTTGTGTTGTGGAGAAACAGGGATGCCCGGTGGCGAAAGGCGTCGGGCAGCACTGTCGCTCCGTCCTGTGGCCTGCTGGCAGGCTGGGCAGTGTCCTCTCCTCCCAGCACAGCGTGCCCCTTCTCTCCCCGTGCTCTCACGCCTGCCAGGAGGAAAGCAGGCAGAGCAGACAGCGGGAGCTTGGTGGGGTTGCACAGCAGCCGCCCCCCGCACAGGAGCACCTCCCCGGCCTCTCTGCCAGCACAGAGCAAGCAGCAGAGGGAAGGGGCAGAGGGGAGGGAGACTGAGCCCCAGCAGGGCCGGCATGCAGAGGATGCCAGCTGCCTTCCCCCTTCCCGTGTCCCCAGCCTCCCCAGCAGCCCCGGTACCAGCAGCGAGCCTCAGATTGCCACAGCCGCTCCCACCCACTTGCAGGAGCTCGCTCCTGAGCAGGAGCAGGGCTGGCAGGGGGAGACACCTTCCTTGCATTGTCGCTCCTAACACCCCCGCTTCCTTTTCCCGCTTTTCTTCCCAGAACGCGCCGCTTCCCAGAGCCTTTGCACGTGTCAAACTTCTGGTGAAGAGCAACTGGGGAAACCCAGCGTACACCTGCATTTATCGAGTGCAGGTTCACGGGAAGATGGCAAAACCAGAAAGCCTCGACTGAAACCAGAGGAAAAAGAGAAGGGCATACAGAAAAAGAGCAGCAGAAGGGGAAGGAACAAAAAAATAAAAAAGATGTGGCAATTGAGATTGGTGCAGAAGCTCTGTCTCCAAAGTGGGGTGCGCAAGAAGGCCCTTTGGGGGGAGGGCGGGAGCGTGCGGGAACCGTTAGGACCTCTCCTTAATTTTTTCTGCAACCTGAGGAAGGCAGTAAGCACTCCTAAGGTTTACTCCAGAGAGGAGAGGCCCAGCCTGGCACCGCTCCTTCTCCCGCCACCCCGGGAGGCTCCGCAAGTGGCACCAGCCCAGGGCAGGCAGAGGGGCCCGGCTGCAGTTTACAACTGCCGCAGGAGCCGATGGAACCGTTTGGCCTAGCACCTTCCCAGCATCCCGGCTGTCGGTTTGTCGGTTACCCCCCAGTTTCTGTGAAAGGGGGGTGGGGAGCCTGTCTGAGTGGCCTGTGGGAAGCCCCGTTCCTCGGCCCATCAACGTCCCCACTCTAGAGCTCGCTGCTCTCTGTTGGGGGTCCTTTTGTGTCACATTGAGTAGTGTCGACGGGGAATTTTCCAGCGTTTGGCCCCTGGTTATTCTCCCCTTGGCATTGGGACAACCCTGACCTGTCTTTCTTCTTGACGGACCACCCTCTCTGGGGTTCCCAGAAAGGCTGTGCGGTTCTGCAGCCCTTGGGCTGTTCCCGTCATGGGCTCCACCATCTAACACTCGAGGCCCCTCGGTCCCCCAGTGCTGCATTCTGCAACACTTGGCTGTTCCCTCCCGCTGTTGCTATCATGGGCATCGTGTCCTGGGCTACAACGCCGCCTCCGCTAAGGACATCCCGGGCAGCCAGTCGGAAAGCTCGTCCAAAGGATTCCAGGGATGGGGAGGGTTAGAACCCCGTCTTCCTGGCAGCTGCCTAACAGCAGGGAGTATTGGGAGGGGGTCAGGGTGGCAGGAGCATTCCCTGGGGGGTGCTGGAGGCTCCCAAGGGGTTCCTGAGAGATGGGGCTGGGGAGTGGGCATCCCAGGATGCTTGGGGGGTTTCTCATGCTGCTGGAAATGGCTTCTAAAGCTAAGCAGAAACGGCAATTTTCCCATTAGCTTTGTATGATGGTAGGCACCTTAGGTGGGACCATCCCCCACGCATCCAGTGCTGTAATAAAGAGAATGCCTGCTTCTCGATGCTACATGGGTGTGAAGAGGTTGATTCCCCATTTCGGTGACAGTTTGGGCGACCCAGATGGGACTCTGCTTCTGAATCTCGATGGATCCGTGGGATCGCAGGACCCCCAGCCGGCACCGAGGGATTCTCGGGAAGAACCTCCGAAGCCCGGACCGAAGAGCTCTGAGCAGGACCTCTGGGAAGGTAAAAGCATCCCTTTTCTCATTAAAAGGGCAGTTGCCTGCCCGTCAGGCGCGGCGAAGGCCTCGCAGGGTTGGGCTGTAAAGGTACCTAAGGGAAGGATTGGATCCTATCGGGCCAAAGTCCCTAGGACACCTGTGTCTGGAAACCTTTGGCCGAAGGGGTGGGTTGGAGCCCCACTGAAGGTAATCTAGGGGTTCGAGTCCCCTTCTGGGGAATGCCTCTGACTATTTTGTGCAAAGTTATTGTTTCTCTGTTTGGTGTTGCTGTGTCTTTTGTGGTGGGTACTAAGCCCTCTGCGGAAGGGGGGATTCGGAAAAGATCTCCCCTAGGACGTATCGTGAAACGTTGGAGGAAATTGGGAGGGGAGCCAGGGATTTGGGAAAGATGTTAGAGGTAGCGTGGATGATTTTTCATAGGAGAGAGAAGGAAAAAGAGGCACGACAGGTTCAAAGGGAACACCTAAGAGAGGGGAGATGGATTGCTGCTTTAACAGGGGCTCCTAGAGGAACCGATAGAGAAGGGAGGCACAGGAAGGGGTTACCGGGAAGAAGCAGGGGAAGGGGAAAATCAGCTCCTTTCGCACAGCCCTGTGGCGCGCGGGGAAGGAGCCCACGGCTGCCGTGTGGCTCTTGCCCTGGGCAGGCGCGCTCCTGCAAAAGCAGCAAGAGCTTTTGGTCCTGGCACCTTTGGGGTGGGAGGAATCCCTGGACGTTCGCAGTTTTCTTTCTGGACTTTGGCTGTACTCAGCAGGCCAGGGAGAGAGACTCCATTCAACACTGGGAGGCTCCAGAAACAGAGAGTGTCTGTTCCCTTGCTCTGTGTCCCACTCTCTGCCCCTGCCTCTCCCCTTCCCTCTCCCCTTTCTTTTCCCTCTCACCCTTTGCCTTCTGGCCTTCTGTCCTGTTCCCTGCCCCACTTCTCTGTCACTCTGCCCTCCTGCTGACTCTTCTGTCTCTCCACCCCCTTGTCCCGTGCCCTTGCCCTTTCTGTGTCTGTCCATCCCTCTGTTCTCCCTCCTGCCCCTCTTCTCTCTCTGTCCCTCTGTCCTGCTGCTTAGCACTACTTTTCTTCCTGCGCCATGTTCTTCACTTGCCCTCCATCTCCTTCCTTCTCTGTCCCTGTTTCTGCTCCTCACCACTATTTTTCCTTTCTCCACTCCCTGCCCAGCTACCCCTTTTTCCCACCATCCCTCTGTCCATCTCCTGTCCCTCTGTCCTGCTCCTGTCCCTCTCCGGCCACCCCACCGCCCTGCCCCACCCTTCTCCGCCGCTCTGTCCCCCTCTCCCCCTCCTCCTCCCTCTCCACCGGGGCTCTGGGGCCAGCGCAGCCCCGCGCAGGCAGCCATGGGGCCTGCTCGTGGGGCAGGGCCCAGCCGGGGCGGGGGACGGTGGCCGCGCAGGGTCAGGCAGCAGGGCAGTTGCGCCCCGTGGCATGCCGGGAGCTGTAGTCCTGGGGCACATGGCTGCCAGGTGGCCATGTTGGTTAGCACGGCATGCCGGGAGCTGTAGTCCTGAGACATGGGGCTGCCGGGCGGCCATGTTGGTTACCGGGGCATGCCCGGAGCCGTCATGGCCCCACGCTCACCTTCCCGGCAGCCGTGTTGGTCTCGGGAGGTGCAGCTCCAGCTGCGGCCCGGCTGAGGTGAGGCCTGGGGCTGCCCGTGAGGTGAGTGAGGCCCTTGGGCGGGCGCGGGGGTGTCTCCTGCCTGCTGGCCCCCCACGGGTGGCGGGGGGAGCTCCAAGCTGGAGCCGGGCCCGGCCGGGGCAGCCCCGGGAGTGACCCGAGAGCTGGGGAGGCGAAGGAGACGCAGACGGACCCCCCCGGGCACAGGCACCGGGCAGCCCGACTCCCAGAGCGCCCCCGGAGCCTCCCCAGCCCCGCTCAGCCCCTGCAGCTGCCCTGGCCCCAGCACCTCCCCTGAGGCTTGTCCCGCAGCCCCAGGCCCCCACGGCCTGTCCTGGCAGCAGCGAGCCGGGCCTGGGGCGCGCTCAATCCTCCGTCACCGCGGGTGCATCAGCGGCAGCGCGGGGAGGGAGCGGTGTCTGCAGGAGCTCCTGCAGCAGGAGCTTACAAGCTTCTTAAAATTGGTTAATTCCAGTGTCTCTTATGATACTTCTGTGGTAATAACTCCACAGCCATCTTCCAGCATTTCTAAGATGCTTTTGCATGCTTAAACGGTCAGTTATACTGTCAGTTGAGCAATGTAATACTTTGTATAGTTCCTCTTGATAACAGTCTGTTTCTTGAAATTCACTGCTAAGTCCTTTAAAGAGTAAGACAAATACCAGCGCACTGAATTGTTTCAGTTCATTTTACAGCGCCCAAGAAGGAAAGTGCCAGAGCCATGTGGTAGTAGGCAGGAATTGTGTTCTGTGCTGCAAGATGCAGTCTTGGTAAGGGCTTGTGGCTGCTGGCTTTTCCTTACCCATCAAAGAAGAACTTGAGCAGGTGCCAGGAAACAAGCTCATGGACACCGCTAAAACGTGCGGTTCAGCAGTAGCTCACTGATGATCAGTAGTTAGACATGCATGTTGGCCAGTCTTACTTTTCAAGGATGTTCAGCAGCCTGGAGTGAGGCTGCACCTAAACAGTGCGTGGCAGGTATGTGTGTCAATGGCAAAGCAATTGGTACTGTACCTAGGTCTAACATTAATCAGGGGTGTCATTTGCAACAAAAATAACTGACACAAGTTGAACAGTATAAAAGGCAGTTCCCTTGGTGTCTGGGATGGATCTGGTATCTCTTCTTAAAGTACCTGCACCGGTTGTGCCCCTGCCCACACTTACCTTCCGTGCTAAGTAGCAATTTGTGCTCTATCAGTGTCCTTCTTGTAGTGAGGGGCCCAACACTGAACACAGGATTCAAGGTGTGGCCTCACCAGTGCCCAGTATGGGGGGACGATCACTTCCCTAGTCCTGCTGGCCACGCTATTTCTGATACAAGCCAGGATGCTATTGGCCTCTTGGCCACCTGGGCACACTGCTGCCTCATATTCAGCTGGCTGTCCACCAATACCCCCTCCTTTTGCCCCGGGCAGCTCTCCAGCCCCTCTTCCCCCAGCCTGTAGCGTTGCATGGGGTTGTTGTGACCCAAGCGCAGGACCCGGCACTGAGCCTTGTTGAACCTCACACAGTTGGCCTTGGCCCATCAATCCAGCCTGGCCAGGTCCCTCCGTAGGGCCTTCCTGCCCTCCAGGAGACCAACGCTCCCACCCAACTTGGCGTCATCTGCAAACTTACTGAGGGTGTACTTGATCCCCTCATCCTGATCATTGAGAAAGACATTAAACAGGACTGGCCCCAATGCTGAGCCCTGGGGAACACCACTTGTGACCAGCCACCGGCTGCATTTAACTCCATTCACCACAACTCTTTGGGCCCGGCCATTCAGCCAGTTTTTTACCCAGCAAAGAGCACGCCCATCCAAGCCATAAGCAGCTTTTTTTTCTCCCTTCCTTTCAGTCTTTCCTGTGTGCCACTGAGCTATTTTCTCTGTTCATTTAAGACCTAGATCTCATCAAGTACTTCCCAGTTGTCAAGGCCTGAGCCAGTAAAGCACTGTAGGAATTTGGCACTCTTCCAGCTGGCAGAGGTAAAGTTCTACCTGTTAGCGTCACAATGGGAAGATGTGTGTATCTTTTCCCCCCAAAAGTATGAACTGTGTAAGGGTTGCGCTCGTATCAAATTTAGTATCCCTAGAGGCATATATTAGTAACTAATGGAATAGTAAGAGAATTAGGCAGTGGCAATGGCCGCAGGGACCTAGCTTTTCTTCATGTACTTGTTAATCTGCATAGTTTCTTGAAGACCACACCTGAAAAATATGCTTCTTTTTAGAAAAATTAGCCTTAGAACTATAATAAAAACAATGCTCAGGACAATAGCAAAATGTCCTGGTTTCAGCTGGGCTAGAGTTCATTTTCTTCCTAGTAGCTGGTGTAGTGCTGTGTTTTGGATTTCGTATGAGAATAATGTTGATAACACACTGATGTTTTAGTTCTTGCTAAGTAGTGCTTACACCAGTCAAGGACTGTTCAGCTTCCCCTACCCTGACAGTGAGAAGCTGGGAGGGAGCACAGCCAGGACAGGTGACCCCGACTGGCCAAAGGGCTCTTCCATACCGTATGGCGTCATGCTCAGTATATAAACTGAGGGGAGTTGGCTGGGGGGCAGCGATCGCTGCTCGAGGACAGGCTGGGCATCAGTCGGCAGGTGGTGAGCAGTTGTATCGTGCATCACTTGCTTTGTATATTACTATATTATTATTACTATTATTATTACTACTACTACTACTAGTACTACTACTACTTCTATTTTACTTTATTTCCATTATTGAAATGTTCTTATCACAACCCACGAGTTTTTCCCCCTTTTACCCTTCCGATTCTTTCCCTCATCACACTGGAGAGGGGGGAGTGAGTGAGCGGCTGCGTGGCGCTTAGTTGCTGACTGGGGTTAAACCATGACACAGGCCCACAAACACTGGGCCTCTGCGCTTGCCTGCCCTCCTAAAAGTCCAAAACTCTCTCTGTCTCCCGCTCATTGTAGCCAGAGCCCAGCTCTGAAGTTGCAAATAGACGGCAATTTCACCCACACCAAAGGTGCCAGGACTAAAAGCTGTTTCTGACCCTAACCTTCCCTTGGGAGCACTTCACAGCCCCACAGACACTGGGGCTCTAAACATGACTAGACGCTTAACGGTCCCAACACCCTCTCTCACTTCATTGCTCTCAGGTTCTGACTGAGGCCGCATGCCTCCCCCAGTGTGATGTCAGAGCCACCAGTGTGAGGTCAGAGCTGGCCGCCCGCACAGCCCTGTGGCGCGTGGGGAAGGAGCCCACAGCTGCCGTGTGGCTCTTACCTTGGGCAGGCGCGCTCCTGCTGTGGGGCAGCGTGGGGCTGCTGCCGGAGCTGTTTTTGCCTGGGCAGGCCACACTGCTGGGGCTGAGAGGGAAGAGCAGAGCGGGGAGCCTGCCTTTGCCCAGAGATGGCGAGGAGAAAGGCCCCCGAGAGAAGACGCCAAGGGCCCTCCCAAGGCTCCTTGGGGAACGAGGCTGGCCAACAGCCGGCAGGGGAGGCAGCGGGGCCGAGCCGCTGCCAGACGAGTAGGTACGAAGCCTGGCATGTGCCCGGGGCATCAGGTTGGGCTGGTAGCACGGACGTGGCCTAGCACGGTCAGTGGGGTGCGGAGCAGCCTGGGGAAGCCGACAGAAGTTTTCTGAAGAAGAGCCCCGTGGTTTGCGAAGCCCCCCTTCTGTGAGGACGGGTCTCGGTGGAAAGCCTGGCTCACTCTCGCAGCCAAAAGGCAGTGTGCAGCAGGGGCTTTTGGGGAGGCGGTAGCCTCGTGCTGCAGGGTCGGAGCCCAGCCCTGCTGCACGGGGCGGTTTTGCTGTACGGGGAGGCCAAGCCCCTGGGGCCTGAGACTGGTCCCCTCGGGACGCTGAGGCGCGATCCTGCCTGGCTGATGGGAGCAGCTGTGCGGGGCAGAGAGGGGTCGGGAGACCTGGGAGTGCCCAGGGAAGAGGTTGGGGGGCTGGGGGGGGGGGCAGCAGCCTGTGCCCCCTCCCCAAATGGCCACTGGGAGGTGTCTGCCGTGGGGCAGGGTGGTGCCAGGGGCCAGGGAGGGACGGGCTGAGAATCGGGCTGTGCTGCCGGGTGGGCTTCCCGAGGCAGGGGTCTGCTGCTGCCAGCTTGCTCCCACTGCAGGCCTGTAAAGCAAAGGATGGGGAAGGGGGGGGGGGGGGGGGGGGGCCCGCTGGGAGCAGCCCAGCTGTGCTGGCCTCTGTCGCTGCTGCTGGGAAGGCCCGTCCTCTGGCAAGGGCCGCCGCTCAGGCTACTCCTGCCCGCCTCGGCTCCCACGGCGTGGGGATGGTGGGCAACGGGCATTTGTCTTTTTCCTCCGACAGGAACCTCCGCATGCAGGTGGAGCTGGGGATACTCTCTTCGATGTCAGCTCCCGGCTCAGCCACTCAAGGGCCTGCCAAGTGGCGTGACAAGGCCACGGAAATTGCAAGTAAGCTCAGCACTGCTGCTTGCTGTGACCTCCTCGGGGGTGAACTTGGAGAGCTGCGCTGCGCTGGAGCTCTGGCCAAACGTCACAGGCGGCAGGAGAAGTGCAGGCTGCCCTGCTCTTTGCCCCAGGGAGGGAGTGTGTAGGACACGGTGCCCGCCTCCCCGCAGGCAGCTGAGACACGTGGGGCTGGGCATCCTAGAGAGGAGACCTCAAGAGACAGGCCTAACTTTTCTCTGCTTTCCTTGCGCAGGGACAGTCTTCAGCCTTACGTGCTGTCCGGCAGGCGCCCTTGTCTCCCCGCGGAGACGTCTGCTGAGGACGTGCATCTCCGCCGTGTACGTATTACACCACGTTTCTGCTGTGGACGGGGGAAAGAAAGGGGATGTCTGAGGGCCGGTGCAAGCAAAGGGGAGAGCAGAGGGTGTTCCCCAGCCAGCAGCCCAGGGCTCCCAGTCGGGAGCCCAAGCTGGGGCGCTGCTCGTGCTGTGGCCATTCTCAGGGAGAGCCAAGAGCAAAGCCCCTCGGCAGTCTCACTCCCACGCGTTTGCCAGAGCCCCACACTTTGGCTACGGTAGGGCAAACTGCCGCGTAGCCAGACGCTCGGGTGCAGAGCCAAGCCTCCGCAGGGGAAGGCTTTTCCCCAGCTCTGGCAAGTGACCGCGCAGGTCTGGGAGGGCTCTGGGAGGAAAGGCAGACAAGGCTCCTGCGCTTCCCAGCTCTGCGGAAAAACACCCCTAAGAGATCTGTGTGATCGCAAGTGAGAACAGGCCTGCTTTCTCAGCCAAAGGGAGAGCAAGGTCCCCACCAGAAAGACGGCTGAAAAGCAGTCTTCGTTTGCTCGGCCTCTTTACTTCCCTGCATAATTTTCATTCCCTTTGGGATGGTGCTTCTGGAGGCCTTCCTCTGGGGAAGATCTGCCGGCAGTGTTGAACGGTGTGGACAGAAATCGTCTTCCTCCTGGGCGCTGCTCTGGCAGCTCTCTGGCAGCAGGAGGCTTCCAAAAGGCTGGCTTTCTGGCCTGAAAAGGGAACTCCACCGGTGGAGGGCTTTGCCCAAGACTTGGATCATGGGCAGCCACAGGACTCCCTCTTTTTCAGGCAAAAGGTGGCCCTGCAGAAGAAGAGGATCTTCCAAGCTGTCTTCTTGTTGCTCCCCGTGGCTCTTGGTGAGTTTGCATGAGCAGACACCTGAGAGCGACAGCCAGGCTGTGCTGGATGCCAGCTTTCAGCTGCCCGGCTTTCCTTTTGGGCCAGTATGGGCGGAAACTCCCATGACCCAAGCGCTTCCCGAGTACGTCCCGGACTGGGCCTGCCTTTTGGCCTGCCAGTAAGACTGGGAGTCTCCCAGCCATGCTGCTGCTCTGGCCACTGGACCACATGGCTTGCTTCGTCTGCAAGTCCGCGAGAGAAGGGCGTAGCTACTTCCAAGCCTGAACTGGGCATTCCCAGAGGGGAGGGGCCGTGCAGGGGGACCCATGGGGAGGTACCTCTCCTAGCCCATGCAGCCTGGTCTCGGGGCTCCCTGAAGCAGCGAGGGGAAGCGGGGAATAGCTCTGGGGCACTGAGCACACCTGAGGCCCACGGCTGCGCAGTCCCCTCAAGCCTGGGCCGATGGCTTCTGGGCAGAGGCGCGTCCTCTCTCCGCACCCCACGTTCCCCACCTCCTCAGCTCACCTGCTGCCCCACCCCTAAGGCAACAGGCTGGAGACAACGCGACGGCAGGCATCGCTAGCGACCTCAGTAAAATAACTCTCTCTTGATGATGTGAATTGCAGCCGGTGTTTACTGCGGGACCTCACTGCCAGGGTGGACAATGCGGACAAAGGCACTGCTAGAGGTCGGTGACTCCTGTGGCACAGGCACCTCCTGCAACAGAGCATTGCTGAGAGCGGCTGGATAAATCACGGGCTCTCCTGCTGCCACGCAGGGTGACCCAAAGAAGCAGCAGCTTGTGCCGAGTCTTCCTAGGGAAGCCTCTCCTGGGAAGCCCCGGCGGCTCTGGTAGCGGATGCTCGAACCGAGCGTTTTTCCCTTTCAGGAGCTGGCACTTGTGTCTGCAGAAGACCTGAAGACCCTGCGGTAAGAGACGTTTCCTGAGCTGGCATTGGTTCTGTGCAGAAGCGTCAGCCGACCTCGTGCTACCTGCACTCGTTTTGCTAACAGCCAGGGCTCCCATACCTCCTACCTGCCTTTGCCTTCTGCTCAAACTGGTGTGGAAGGGAAGCACTCGCAAAGCAGGGAAAGCACACGTGTCTCTCCTTCTTGCCGAGCTGAGACGCTCCCCAGAGGGGACGGGCCGCTCTCTGACAAGATCTGCTTTCGTGCTTTCATGCAGGAACTTTCGCGTTTTGTTGGCGGAGCACAGCCAAAAGATGCAGCTTCTGATGGAGGAGGTGGCTCAACTGAGGGCAGAGATCAGCAGTGCAAAGGTGATGCTGCGTTTTGGGGAAGGAGGCTTGGCTGGGCAGAACCCCTGAGAAAGCACTCCTTGGGCTTGTTGGTGGGGTCGGACTGCTGACTGCAGCAAGCCAGCCTTTGCCCCAGGGGCTTGCTGGGTGAGCTTCTGCGCTGCACAGGCCCTTCTCCAGGCCCAGTTCAAGCAGGCTGCTTGAGGCAGCAGAGGACTCCTGAGAGCCTTCCCTTGGCACGCCGGCACTCTGGCTCCTCTGGCTGGGCTCCTGAGGCAGGGATGAGACCCAGGCACGCTCACGGGGCCAGCCGTCGCTTGCAGGGCCCGAGCCCATCTCCCCGCTTACCTGCAGAGCGTGGAGGGTGGGGACGAGGGTGTGGGGACCCTCGTCAACCCACCTCGCGGCCATGGCCGTCAGCACGTCAGCAGCAGAGAGTCTTGCAGCTCTGTGGACTAGGCTTGCCTTGCCTTTCTGACACTGACCCTTTGCCTCTGCCGGCGCTAGTAGCCATGCTGAACTGCCCGCTGATGTGGTCCTTTTCTGTGTTCGTTTATGGCGTTCCCAGGAAGTGAACCAGGCAGCGTCCCAGATGGCTTCGGAAGTCTACGTCGAGATGTCTGACTGGGCCCTGAAAAGCTCTGGTATGGACACGAGCAGCCCAGTCTCCTTGCCCTGCGCTTGTCTGCAGCACTCCCCAAAGAAGCCTGTGCTCCGGGCGCTGCTCTCCAAAGGGGGGGAGCTTCAATGCTTCATGGGGTCCAAGAGCAAGGCTGTGGCACAGTGGCTCTCCCAGACTCCCTCCCAGTCCTGCCCTCCGCCTCCGCACGGGGGCCTCCGCACGGGGGGCCTCCGCCGCTGCCCCCGCACGTGTTCCTGTGCTGTTGGAAGGGCTCTCTTCCTCTCCACTGCATTGGAAGAGGGAATGGCTGGGCCACCCTTTGCTGCCCATGCCGCAAGCCCTCAGTTTTGGTGTGCTGTCATTGACGTGGGCGCCTGCTGTCTCCCAGAACGCTCACACCTTCTCCTCGTGGCGCTGTGAGAGAAGCAGTCACCACCAGGCACGTGGCGGCCGTCATTCCCTTGTGCAGCTGGGCACCCCCAGCAGCGTGGGGAGGAGGAGAGGACTGACAGACGTGGAGCTGGCCGGCAGCATCAGAAATGCTGTCTGAGCACCGAGTCCTCCTAGAATGTGGCCTCTTCCAGTAGTCACCTGCTCTCCCTCCCTTCCAGGTGCCACCATCGACATGCAGAGAACTTCCGAGACCTACATCTGCAAAGAGAATTGGGGCTGCAGGCTTTTATGGCTCTTTCGCACTGCCAACCCTCCCGACACTATTTTGCAGGTATCGTAGCGGAACTCCTCCGGGAAGGTTGCCTGCCTCCCGCTGAAGTTGGGGACCGACCTCAGGGGCTCTCCCCTCGCTCCAGTGGCACTGCTCAAGCCCACAGTGTTGATCAGGTTCCTGAAAGCAAAGCTCGAACACAGGGCTGGGCTTGCTAGCAATCAGCGCTTCCCCTCAGGAGGGGAATGGAGCTGAACGGAGCCAAACTGCTGCATCTCGCCCACAGTGCTCTGCCCCAGCTGGGTGAAAGACTTTCTCCCTGGTGGGGGGTGCCCTGCAGAGCCACTGGGCAGAGAGGTGTTTCTGCTAGGCCCTGACTGGGACGGTTTCATAACTGCTAGTCTCCTCTGCCCCATAATCCTGAGAGCCCCCTTTCGGTCAGGCAGGGACGAAGGCCTCCTGCTTCTGTCCATTTCCTCCCACGCGCCTCATTTTCAAGCCAAAATAGACCCCGCGGACACAACGGCGCCTACGCTTCAAGCTACGCGGGCCGCTGTGTTGGCCCCAACACTCTCTCACTCTTCCTTGCTCTCGCGTTCTGCTTGCAGCCGGATGTTTCCCCAGGAAACTGCTGGCCTTTACAAGGGGATCAGGGCCAGGTGGTCATCAGGCTGCCAGCACGAGTCCATCTGACTGCCATCACTGTGCAGCACATCTTCAAAGAAGTCTCTCCATCTGGGACTGTCATCAGCGCCCCCAGAGACGTCGCTGTCTTTGTGAGTCTCTGCTGGGCGCTTCTGGCGGGGATCTGGCCCTGGGGGAAAGCCATGGCAGGGTCTTGCTTGCTTTTGTGCGTCCTCTGAGGTTTACGTCCTGCTCTCTCCTGAGCACCGCAGTGCCCTAGCGGGACACTTCAAGGGCTCTAGGGGTTTCATCCCTCTTGAGACTTGTTCGGGACACGCACCTCAGGGTTCCTGAGCACAAGTCAAGGCCGAGACTGAGCTCCACCATGGCGAGTGCTAGCCTACTGCTAGAGCCCCAGGAGAGGGTGGGGAGACAGCAGGGCTGATCCAGCACGTAGGTTCCCTCTTTGTGGGGACGAGTCTGAGCTGCTCTCCTTGTGCTTTGCCCCTGAGGGAGTGGGTGCGGACGGAGAAGAGGAAACTCTCCTTGGGAGAGTTCACGTACAACGTGGCAAAGGAGGCCATTCAGACCTTCCCTCTGAAGGTACGGTCCACGCGCAGGGGCAAGGTGCCGGGGAGCAAACCAGGTTTGCCTGCAAGTCCATGGCAGGAAGAGCGTGAATGCTTTCTCCCTGGGCCGAGGGGCCCGGACCACCGCCGAGAGAGACCTGGTGGGGTTGGGAGGGCTGAGTAGCACGCAGTGGTGGTAGCAAAAGGATAGCAAGACAGGGTCAGGCCTGTGGGAGCACAAGTCCCGAGAGATCCCTGGCTGCACGCACTGCCTTCAGCAGAGCCAGCCGCACACGCGGCCGCTCCACACAAGCAACGTCTTTGTGTTGTGGAGAAACAGGGATGCCCGGTGGCGAAAGGCGTCGGGCAGCACTGTCGCTCCGTCCTGTGGCCTGCTGGCAGGCTGGGCAGTGTCCTCTCCTCCCAGCACAGCGTGCCCCTTCTCTCCCCGTGCTCTCACGCCTGCCAGGAGGAAAGCAGGCAGAGCAGACAGCGGGAGCTTGGTGGGGTTGCACAGCAGCCGCCCCCCGCACAGGAGCACCTCCCCGGCCTCTCTGCCAGCACAGAGCAAGCAGCAGAGGGAAGGGGCAGAGGGGAGGGAGACTGAGCCCCAGCAGGGCCGGCATGCAGAGGATGCCAGCTGCCTTCCCCCTTCCCGTGTCCCCAGCCTCCCCAGCAGCCCCGGTACCAGCAGCGAGCCTCAGATTGCCACAGCCGCTCCCACCCACTTGCAGGAGCTCGCTCCTGAGCAGGAGCAGGGCTGGCAGGGGGAGACACCTTCCTTGCATTGTCGCTCCTAACACCCCCGCTTCCTTTTCCCGCTTTTCTTCCCAGAACGCGCCGCTTCCCAGAGCCTTTGCACGTGTCAAACTTCTGGTGAAGAGCAACTGGGGAAACCCAGCGTACACCTGCATTTATCGAGTGCAGGTTCACGGGAAGATGGCAAAACCAGAAAGCCTCGACTGAAACCAGAGGAAAAAGAGAAGGGCATACAGAAAAAGAGCAGCAGAAGGGGAAGGAACAAAAAAATAAAAAAGATGTGGCAATTGAGATTGGTGCAGAAGCTCTGTCTCCAAAGTGGGGTGCGCAAGAAGGCCCTTTGGGGGGAGGGCGGGAGCGTGCGGGAACCGTTAGGACCTCTCCTTAATTTTTTCTTCAACCTGAGGAAGGCAGTAAGCACTCCTAAGGTTTACTCCAGAGAGGAGAGGCCCAGCCTGGCACCGCTCCTTCTCCCGCCACCCTGGGAGGCTCCGCAAGTGGCACCAGCCCAGGGCAGGCAGAGGGGCCCGGCTGCAGTTTACAACTGCCGCAGGAGCCGATGGAACCGTTTGGCCTAGCACCTTCCCAGCATCCCGGCTGTCGGTTTGTCGGTTACCCCCCAGTTTCTGTGAAAGGGGGGTGGGGAGCCTGTCTGAGTGGCCTGTGGGAAGCCCCGTTCCTCGGCCCATCAACGTCCCCACTCTAGAGCTCGCTGCTCTCTGTTGGGGGTCCTTTTGTGTCACATTGAGTAGTGTCGACGGGGAATTTTCCAGCGTTTGGCCCCTGGTTATTCTCCCCTTGGCATTGGGACAACCCTGACCTGTCTTTCTTCTTGACGGACCACCCTCTCTGGGGTTCCCAGAAAGGCTGTGCGGTTCTGCAGCCCTTGGGCTGTTCCCGTCATGGGCTCCACCATCTAACACTCGAGGCCCCTCGGTCCCCCAGTGCTGCATTCTGCAACACTTGGCTGTTCCCTCCCGCTGTTGCTATCATGGGCATCGTGTCCTGGGCTACAACGCCGCCTCCGCTAAGGACATCCCGGGCAGCCAGTCGGAAAGCTCGTCCAAAGGATTCCAGGGATGGGGAGGGTTAGAACCCCGTCTTCCTGGCAGCTGCCTAACAGCAGGGAGTATTGGGAGGGGGTCAGGGTGGCAGGAGCATTCCCTGGGGGGTGCTGGAGGCTCCCAAGGGGTTCCTGAGAGATGGGGCTGGGGAGTGGGCATCCCAGGATGCTTGGGGGGTTTCTCATGCTGCTGGAAATGGCTTCTAAAGCTAAGCAGAAACGGCAATTTTCCCATTAGCTTTGTATGATGGTAGGCACCTTAGGTGGGACCATCCCCCACGCATCCAGTGCTGTAATAAAGAGAATGCCTGCTTCTCGATGCTACATGGGTGTGAAGAGGTTGATTCCCCATTTCGGTGACAGTTTGGGCGACCCAGATGGGACTCTGCTTCTGAATCTCGATGGATCCGTGGGATCGCAGGACCCCCAGCCGGCACCGAGGGATTCTCGGGAAGAACCTCCGAAGCCCGGACCGAAGAGCTCTGAGCAGGACCTCTGGGAAGGTAAAAGCATCCCTTTTCTCATTAAAAGGGCAGTTGCCTGCCCGTCAGGCGCGGCGAAGGCCTCGCAGGGTTGGGCTGTAAAGGTACCTAAGGGAAGGATTGGATCCTATCGGGCCAAAGTCCCTAGGACACCTGTGTCTGGAAACCTTTGGCCGAAGGGGTGGGTTGGAGCCCCACTGAAGGTAATCTAGGGGTTCGAGTCCCCTTCTGGGGAATGCCTCTGACTATTTTGTGCAAAGTTATTGTTTCTCTGTTTGGTGTTGCTGTGTCTTTTGTGGTGGGTACTAAGCCCTCTGCGGAAGGGGGGATTCGGAAAAGATCTCCCCTAGGACGTATCGTGAAACGTTGGAGGAAATTGGGAGGGGAGCCAGGGATTTGGGAAAGATGTTAGAGGTAGCGTGGATGATTTTTCATAGGAGAGAGAAGGAAAAAGAGGCACGACAGGTTCAAAGGGAACACCTAAGAGAGGGGAGATGGATTGCTGCTTTAACAGGGGCTCCTAGAGGAACCGATAGAGAAGGGAGGCACAGGAAGGGGTTACCGGGAAGAAGCAGGGGAAGGGGAAAATCAGCTCCTTTCGCACAGCCCTGTGGCGCGCGGGGAAGGAGCCCACGGCTGCCGTGTGGCTCTTGCCCTGGGCAGGCGCGCTCCTGCAAAAGCAGCAAGAGCTTTTGGTCCTGGCACCTTTGGGGTGGGAGGAATCCCTGGACGTTCGCAGTTTTCTTTCTGGACTTTGGCTGTACTCAGCAGGCCAGGGAGAGAGACTCCATTCAACACTGGGAGGCTCCAGAAACAAAGAGTGTCTGTTCCCTTGCTCTGTGTCCCACTCTCTGCCCCTGCCTCTCCCCTTCCCTCTCCCCTTTCTTTTCCCTCTCACCCTTTGCCTTCTGGCCTTCTGTCCTGTTCCCTGCCCCACTTCTCTGTCACTCTGCCCTCCTGCTGACTCTTCTGTCTCTCCACCCCCTTGTCCCGTGCCCTTGCCCTTTCTGTGTCTGTCCATCCCTCTGTTCTCCCTCCTGCCCCTCTTCTCTCTCTGTCCCTCTGTCCTGCTGCTTAGCACTACTTTTCTTCCTGCGCCATGTTCTTCACTTGCCCTCCATCTCCTTCCTTCTCTGTCCCTGTTTCTGCTCCTCACCACTATTTTTCCTTTCTCCACTCCCTGCCCAGCTACCCCTTTTTCCCACCATCCCTCTGTCCATCTCCTGTCCCTCTGTCCTGCTCCTGTCCCTCTCCGGCCACCCCACCGCCCTGCCCCACCCTTCTCCGCCGCTCTGTCCCCCTCTCCCCCTCCTCCTCCCTCTCCACCGGGGCTCTGGGGCCAGCGCAGCCCCGCGCAGGCAGCCATGGGGCCTGCTCGTGGGGCAGGGCCCAGCCGGGGCGGGGGACGGTGGCCGCGCAGGGTCAGGCAGCAGGGCAGTTGCGCCCCGTGGCATGCCGGGAGCTGTAGTCCTGGGGCACATGGCTGCCAGGTGGCCATGTTGGTTAGCACGGCATGCCGGGAGCTGTAGTCCTGAGACATGGGGCTGCCGGGCGGCCATGTTGGTTACCGGGGCATGCCCGGAGCCGTCATGGCCCCACGCTCACCTTCCCGGCAGCCGTGTTGGTCTCGGGAGGTGCAGCTCCAGCTGCGGCCCGGCTGAGGTGAGGCCTGGGGCTGCCCGTGAGGTGAGTGAGGCCCTTGGGCGGGCGCGGGGGTGTCTCCTGCCTGCTGGCCCCCCACGGGTGGCGGGGGGAGCTCCAAGCTGGAGCCGGGCCCGGCCGGGGCAGCCCCGGGAGTGACCCGAGAGCTGGGGAGGCGAAGGAGACGCAGACGGACCCCCCCGGGCACAGGCACCGGGCAGCCCGACTCCCAGAGCGCCCCCGGAGCCTCCCCAGCCCCGCTCAGCCCCTGCAGCTGCCCTGGCCCCAGCACCTCCCCTGAGGCTTGTCCCGCAGCCCCAGGCCCCCACGGCCTGTCCTGGCAGCAGCGAGCCGGGCCTGGGGCGCGCTCAATCCTCCGTCACCGCGGGTGCATCAGCGGCAGCGCGGGGAGGGAGCGGTGTCTGCAGGAGCTCCTGCAGCAGGAGCTTACAAGCTTCTTAAAATTGGTTAATTCCAGTGTCTCTTATGATACTTCTGTGGTAATAACTCCACAGCCATCTTCCAGCATTTCTAAGATGCTTTTGCATGCTTAAACGGTCAGTTATACTGTCAGTTGAGCAATGTAATACTTTGTATAGTTCCTCTTGATAACAGTCTGTTTCTTGAAATTCACTGCTAAGTCCTTTAAAGAGTAAGACAAATACCAGCGCACTGAATTGTTTCAGTTCATTTTACAGCGCCCAAGAAGGAAAGTGCCAGAGCCATGTGGTAGTAGGCAGGAATTGTGTTCTGTGCTGCAAGATGCAGTCTTGGTAAGGGCTTGTGGCTGCTGGCTTTTCCTTACCCATCAAAGAAGAACTTGAGCAGGTGCCAGGAAACAAGCTCATGGACACCGCTAAAACGTGCGGTTCAGCAGTAGCTCACTGATGATCAGTAGTTAGACATGCATGTTGGCCAGTCTTACTTTTCAAGGATGTTCAGCAGCCTGGAGTGAGGCTGCACCTAAACAGTGCGTGGCAGGTATGTGTGTCAATGGCAAAGCAATTGGTACTGTACCTAGGTCTAACATTAATCAGGGGTGTCATTTGCAACAAAAATAACTGACACAAGTTGAACAGTATAAAAGGCAGTTCCCTTGGTGTCTGGGATGGATCTGGTATCTCTTCTTAAAGTACCTGCACCGGTTGTGCCCCTGCCCACACTTACCTTCCGTGCTAAGTAGCAATTTGTGCTCTATCAGTGTCCTTCTTGTAGTGAGGGGCCCAACACTGAACACAGGATTCAAGGTGTGGCCTCACCAGTGCCCAGTATGGGGGGACGATCACTTCCCTAGTCCTGCTGGCCACGCTATTTCTGATACAAGCCAGGATGCTATTGGCCTCTTGGCCACCTGGGCACACTGCTGCCTCATATTCAGCTGGCTGTCCACCAATACCCCCTCCTTTTGCCCCGGGCAGCTCTCCAGCCCCTCTTCCCCCAGCCTGTAGCGTTGCATGGGGTTGTTGTGACCCAAGCGCAGGACCCGGCACTGAGCCTTGTTGAACCTCACACAGTTGGCCTTGGCCCATCAATCCAGCCTGGCCAGGTCCCTCCGTAGGGCCTTCCTGCCCTCCAGGAGACCAACGCTCCCACCCAACTTGGCGTCATCTGCAAACTTACTGAGGGTGTACTTGATCCCCTCATCCTGATCATTGAGAAAGACATTAAACAGGACTGGCCCCAATGCTGAGCCCTGGGGAACACCACTTGTGACCAGCCACCGGCTGCATTTAACTCCATTCACCACAACTCTTTGGGCCCGGCCATTCAGCCAGTTTTTTACCCAGCAAAGAGCACGCCCATCCAAGCCATAAGCAGCTTTTTTTTCTCCCTTCCTTTCAGTCTTTCCTGTGTGCCACTGAGCTATTTTCTCTGTTCATTTAAGACCTAGATCTCATCAAGTACTTCCCAGTTGTCAAGGCCTGAGCCAGTAAAGCACTGTAGGAATTTGGCACTCTTCCAGCTGGCAGAGGTAAAGTTCTACCTGTTAGCGTCACAATGGGAAGATGTGTGTATCTTTTCCCCCCAAAAGTATGAACTGTGTAAGGGTTGCGCTCGTATCAAATTTAGTATCCCTAGAGGCATATATTAGTAACTAATGGAATAGTAAGAGAATTAGGCAGTGGCAATGGCCGCAGGGACCTAGCTTTTCTTCATGTACTTGTTAATCTGCATAGTTTCTTGAAGACCACACCTGAAAAATATGCTTCTTTTTAGAAAAATTAGCCTTAGAACTATAATAAAAACAATGCTCAGGACAATAGCAAAATGTCCTGGTTTCAGCTGGGCTAGAGTTCATTTTCTTCCTAGTAGCTGGTGTAGTGCTGTGTTTTGGATTTCGTATGAGAATAATGTTGATAACACACTGATGTTTTAGTTCTTGCTAAGTAGTGCTTACACCAGTCAAGGACTGTTCAGCTTCCCCTACCCTGACAGTGAGAAGCTGGGAGGGAGCACAGCCAGGACAGGTGACCCCGACTGGCCAAAGGGCTCTTCCATACCGTATGGCGTCATGCTCAGTATATAAACTGAGGGGAGTTGGCTGGGGGGCAGCGATCGCTGCTCGAGGACAGGCTGGGCATCAGTCGGCAGGTGGTGAGCAGTTGTATCGTGCATCACTTGCTTTGTATATTACTATATTATTATTACTATTATTATTACTACTACTACTACTAGTACTACTACTACTTCTATTTTACTTTATTTCCATTATTGAAATGTTCTTATCACAACCCACGAGTTTTTCCCCCTTTTACCCTTCCGATTCTTTCCCTCATCACACTGGAGAGGGGGGAGTGAGTGAGCGGCTGCGTGGCGCTTAGTTGCTGACTGGGGTTAAACCATGACACAGGCCCACAAACACTGGGCCTCTGCGCTTGCCTGCCCTCCTAAAAGTCCAAAACTCTCTCTGTCTCCCGCTCATTGTAGCCAGAGCCCAGCTCTGAAGTTGCAAATAGACGGCAATTTCACCCACACCAAAGGTGCCAGGACTAAAAGCTGTTTCTGACCCTAACCTTCCCTTGGGAGCACTTCACAGCCCCACAGACACTGGGGCTCTAAACATGACTAGACGCTTAACGGTCCCAACACCCTCTCTCACTTCATTGCTCTCAGGTTCTGACTGAGGCCGCATGCCTCCCCCAGTGTGATGTCAGAGCCACCAGTGTGAGGTCAGAGCTGGCCGCCCGCACAGCCCTGTGGCGCGTGGGGAAGGAGCCCACAGCTGCCGTGTGGCTCTTACCTTGGGCAGGCGCGCTCCTGCTGTGGGGCAGCGTGGGGCTGCTGCCGGAGCTGTTTTTGCCTGGGCAGGCCACACTGCTGGGGCTGAGAGGGAAGAGCAGAGCGGGGAGCCTGCCTTTGCCCAGAGATGGCGAGGAGAAAGGCCCCCGAGAGAAGACGCCAAGGGCCCTCCCAAGGCTCCTTGGGGAACGAGGCTGGCCAACAGCCGGCAGGGGAGGCAGCGGGGCCGAGCCGCTGCCAGACGAGTAGGTACGAAGCCTGGCATGTGCCCGGGGCATCAGGTTGGGCTGGTAGCACGGACGTGGCCTAGCACGGTCAGTGGGGTGCGGAGCAGCCTGGGGAAGCCGACAGAAGTTTTCTGAAGAAGAGCCCCGTGGTTTGCGAAGCCCCCCTTCTGTGAGGACGGGTCTCGGTGGAAAGCCTGGCTCACTCTCGCAGCCAAAAGGCAGTGTGCAGCAGGGGCTTTTGGGGAGGCGGTAGCCTCGTGCTGCAGGGTCGGAGCCCAGCCCTGCTGCACGGGGCGGTTTTGCTGTACGGGGAGGCCAAGCCCCTGGGGCCTGAGACTGGTCCCCTCGGGACGCTGAGGCGCGATCCTGCCTGGCTGATGGGAGCAGCTGTGCGGGGCAGAGAGGGGTCGGGAGACCTGGGAGTGCCCAGGGAAGAGGTGGCGGGGCTGGGGGGGAGGCAGCAGCCTGTGCCCCCTCCCCAAATGGCCACTGGGAGGTGTCTGCCGTGGGGCAGGGTGGTGCCAGGGGCCAGGGAGGGACGGGCTGAGAATCGGGCTGTGCTGCCGGGTGGGCTTCCCGAGGCAGGGGTCTGCTGCTGCCAGCTTGCTCCCACTGCAGGCCTGTAAAGCAAAGGATGGGGAAGGGGGGGGGGGGGGGGGCGCCCGCTGGGAGCAGCCCAGCTGTGCTGGCCTCTGTCGCTGCTGCTGGGAAGGCCCGTCCTCTGGCAAGGGCCGCCGCTCAGGCTACTCCTGCCCGCCTCGGCTCCCACGGCGTGGGGATGGTGGGCAACGGGCATTTGTCTTTTTCCTCCGACAGGAACCTCCGCATGCAGGTGGAGCTGGGGATACTCTCTTCGATGTCAGCTCCCGGCTCAGCCACTCAAGGGCCTGCCAAGTGGCGTGACAAGGCCACGGAAATTGCAAGTAAGCTCAGCACTGCTGCTTGCTGTGACCTCCTCGGGGGTGAACTTGGAGAGCTGCGCTGCGCTGGAGCTCTGGCCAAACGTCACAGGCGGCAGGAGAAGTGCAGGCTGCCCTGCTCTTTGCCCCAGGGAGGGAGTGTGTAGGACACGGTGCCCGCCTCCCCGCAGGCAGCTGAGACACGTGGGGCTGGGCATCCTAGAGAGGAGACCTCAAGAGACAGGCCTAACTTTTCTCTGCTTTCCTTGCGCAGGGACAGTCTTCAGCCTTACGTGCTGTCCGGCAGGCGCCCTTGTCTCCCCGCGGAGACGTCTGCTGAGGACGTGCATCTCCGCCGTGTACGTATTACACCACGTTTCTGCTGTGGACGGGGGAGAGAAAGGGGATGTCTGAGGGCCGGTGCAAGCAAAGGGGAGAGCAGAGGGTGTTCCCCAGCCAGCAGCCCAGGGCTCCCAGTCGGGAGCCCAAGCTGGGGCGCTGCTCGTGCTGTGGCCATTCTCAGGGAGAGCCAAGAGCAAAGCCCCTCGGCAGTCTCACTCCCACGCGTTTGCCAGAGCCCCACACTTTGGCTACGGTAGGGCAAACTGCCGCGTAGCCAGACGCTCGGGTGCAGAGCCAAGCCTCCGCAGGGGAAGGCTTTTCCCCAGCTCTGGCAAGTGACCGCGCAGGTCTGGGAGGGCTCTGGGAGGAAAGGCAGACAAGGCTCCTGCGCTTCCCAGCTCTGCGGAAAAACACCCCTAAGAGATCTGTGTGATCGCAAGTGAGAACAGGCCTGCTTTCTCAGCCAAAGGGAGAGCAAGGTCCCCACCAGAAAGACGGCTGAAAAGCAGTCTTCGTTTGCTCGGCCTCTTTACTTCCCTGCATAATTTTCATTCCCTTTGGGATGGTGCTTCTGGAGGCCTTCCTCTGGGGAAGATCTGCCGGCAGTGTTGAACGGTGTGGACAGAAATCGTCTTCCTCCTGGGCGCTGCTCTGGCAGCTCTCTGGCAGCAGGAGGCTTCCAAAAGGCTGGCTTTCTGGCCTGAAAAGGGAACTCCACCGGTGGAGGGCTTTGCCCAAGACTTGGATCATGGGCAGCCACAGGACTCCCTCTTTTTCAGGCAAAAGGTGGCCCTGCAGAAGAAGAGGATCTTCCAAGCTGTCTTCTTGTTGCTCCCCGTGGCTCTTGGTGAGTTTGCATGAGCAGACACCTGAGAGCGACAGCCAGGCTGTGCTGGATGCCAGCTTTCAGCTGCCCGGCTTTCCTTTTGGGCCAGTATGGGCGGAAACTCCCATGACCCAAGCGCTTCCCGAGTACGTCCCGGACTGGGCCTGCCTTTTGGCCTGCCAGTAAGACTGGGAGTCTCCCAGCCATGCTGCTGCTCTGGCCACTGGACCACATGGCTTGCTTCGTCTGCAAGTCCGCGAGAGAAGGGCGTAGCTACTTCCAAGCCTGAACTGGGCATTCCCAGAGGGGAGGGGCCGTGCAGGGGGACCCATGGGGAGGTACCTCTCCTAGCCCATGCAGCCTGGTGTCGGGGCTCCCTGAAGCAGCGAGGGGAAGCGGGGAATAGCTCTGGGGCACTGAGCACACCTGAGGCCCACGGCTGCGCAGTCCCCTCAAGCCTGGGCCGATGGCTTCTGGGCAGAGGCGCGTCCTCTCTCCGCACCCCACGTTCCCCACCTCCTCAGCTCACCTGCTGCCCCACCCCTAAGGCAACAGGCTGGAGACAACGCGACGGCAGGCATCGCTAGCGACCTCAGTAAAATAACTCTCTCTTGATGATGTGAATTGCAGCCGGTGTTTACTGCGGGACCTCACTGCCAGGGTGGACAATGCGGACAAAGGCACTGCTAGAGGTCGGTGACTCCTGTGGCACAGGCACCTCCTGCAACAGAGCATTGCTGAGAGCGGCTGGATAAATCACGGGCTCTCCTGCTGCCACGCAGGGTGACCCAAAGAAGCAGCAGCTTGTGCCGAGTCTTCCTAGGGAAGCCTCTCCTGGGAAGCCCCGGCGGCTCTGGTAGCGGATGCTCGAACCGAGCGTTTTTCCCTTTCAGGAGCTGGCACTTGTGTCTGCAGAAGACCTGAAGACCCTGCGGTAAGAGACGTTTCCTGAGCTGGCATTGGTTCTGTGCAGAAGCGTCAGCCGACCTCGTGCTACCTGCACTCGTTTTGCTAACAGCCAGGGCTCCCATACCTCCTACCTGCCTTTGCCTTCTGCTCAAACTGGTGTGGAAGGGAAGCACTCGCAAAGCAGGGAAAGCACACGTGTCTCTCCTTCTTGCCGAGCTGAGACGCTCCCCAGAGGGGACGGGCCGCTCTCTGACAAGATCTGCTTTCGTGCTTTCATGCAGGAACTTTCGCGTTTTGTTGGCGGAGCACAGCCAAAAGATGCAGCTTCTGATGGAGGAGGTGGCTCAACTGAGGGCAGAGATCAGCAGTGAAAAGGTGATGCTGCGTTTTGGGGAAGGAGGCTTGGCTGGGCAGAACCCCTGAGAAAGCACTCCTTGGGCTTGTTGGTGGGGTCGGACTGCTGACTGCAGCAAGCCAGCCTTTGCCCCAGGGGCTTGCTGGGTGAGCTTCTGCGCTGCACAGGCCCTTCTCCAGGCCCAGTTCAAGCAGGCTGCTTGAGGCAGCAGAGGACTCCTGAGAGCCTTCCCTTGGCACGCCGGCACTCTGGCTCCTCTGGCTGGGCTCCTGAGGCAGGGATGAGACCCAGGCACGCTGACGGGGCCAGCCGTCGCTTGCAGGGCCCGAGCCCATCTCCCCGCTTACCTGCAGAGCGTGGAGGGTGGGGACGAGGGTGTGGGGACCCTCGTCAACCCACCTCGCGGCCATGGCCGTCAGCACGTCAGCAGCAGAGAGTCTTGCAGCTCTGTGGACTAGGCTTGCCTTGCCTTTCTGACACTGACCCTTTGCCTCTGCCGGCGCTAGTAGCCATGCTGAACTGCCCGCTGATGTGGTCCTTTTCTGTGTTCGTTTATGGCGTTCCCAGGAAGTGAACCAGGCAGCGTCCCAGATGGCTTCGGAAGTCTACGTCGAGATGTCTGACTGGGCCCTGAAAAGCTCTGGTATGGACACGAGCAGCCCAGTCTCCTTGCCCTGCGCTTGTCTGCAGCACTCCCCAAAGAAGCCTGTGCTCCGGGCGCTGCTCTCCAAAGGGGGGGAGCTTCAATGCTTCATGGGGTCCAAGAGCAAGGCTGTGGCACAGTGGCTCTCCCAGACTCCCTCCCAGTCCTGCCCTCCGCCTCCGCACGGGGGCCTCCGCACGGGGGCCTCCGCCGCTGCCCCCGCACGTGTTCCTGTGCTGTTGGAAGGGCTCTCTTCCTCTCCACTGCATTGGAAGAGGGAATGGCTGGGCCATCCTTTGCTGCCCATGCCGCAAGCCCTCAGTTTTGGTGTGCTGTCATTGACGTGGGCGCCTGCTGTCTCCCAGAACGCTCACACCTTCTCCTCGTGGCGCTGTGAGAGAAGCAGTCACCACCAGGCACGTGGCGGCCGTCATTCCCTTGTGCAGCTGGGCACCCCCAGCAGCGTGGGGAGGAGGAGAGGACTGACAGACGTGGAGCTGGCCGGCAGCATCAGAAATGCTGTCTGAGCACCGAGTCCTCCTAGAATGTGGCCTCTTCCAGTAGTCACCTGCTCTCCCTCCCTTCCAGGTGCCACCATCGACATGCAGAGAACTTCCGAGACCTACATCTGCAAAGAGAATTGGGGCTGCAGGCTTTTATGGCTCTTTCGCACTGCCAACCCTCCCGACACTATTTTGCAGGTATCGTAGCGGAACTCCTCCGGGAAGGTTGCCTGCCTCCCGCTGAAGTTGGGGACCGACCTCAGGGGCTCTCCCCTCGCTCCAGTGGCACTGCTCAAGCCCACAGTGTTGATCAGGTTCCTGAAAGCAAAGCTCGAACACAGGGCTGGGCTTGCTAGCAATCAGCGCTTCCCCTCAGGAGGGGAATGGAGCTGAACGGAGCCAAACTGCTGCATCTCGCCCACAGTGCTCTGCCCCAGCTGGGTGAAAGACTTTCTCCCTGGTGGGGGGTGCCCTGCAGAGCCACTGGGCAGAGAGGTGTTTCTGCTAGGCCCTGACTGGGACGGTTTCATAACTGCTAGTCTCCTCTGCCCCATAATCCTGAGAGCCCCCTTTCGGTCAGGCAGGGACGAAGGCCTCCTGCTTCTGTCCATTTCCTCCCACGCGCCTCATTTTCAAGCCAAAATAGACCCCGCGGACACAACGGCGCCTACGCTTCAAGCTACGCGGGCCGCTGTGTTGGCCCCAACACTCTCTCACTCTTCCTTGCTCTCGCGTTCTGCTTGCAGCCGGATATTTCCCCAGGAAACTGCTGGCCTTTACAAGGGGATCAGGGCCAGGTGGTCATCAGGCTGCCAGCACGAGTCCATCTGACTGCCATCACTGTGCAGCACATCTTCAAAGAAGTCTCTCCATCTGGGACTGTCATCAGCGCCCCCAGAGACGTCGCTGTCTTTGTGAGTCTCTGCTGGGCGCTTCTGGCGGGGATCTGGCCCTGGGGGAAAGCCATGGCAGGGTCTTGCTTGCTTTTGTGCGTCCTCTGAGGTTTACGTCCTGCTCTCTCCTGAGCACCGCAGTGCCCTAGCGGGACACTTCAAGGGCTCTAGGGGTTTCATCCCTCTTGAGACTTGTTCGGGACACGCACCTCAGGGTTCCTGAGCACAAGTCAAGGCTGAGACTGAGCTCCACCATGGCGAGTGCTAGCCTACTGCTAGAGCCCCAGGAGAGGGTGGGGAGATAGCAGGGCTGATCCAGCACGTAGGTTCCCTCTTTGTGGGGACGAGTCTGAGCTGCTCTCCTTGTGCTTTGCCCCTGAGGGAGTGGGTGCGGACGGAGAAGAGGAAACTCTCCTTGGGACGTTCACGTACAACGTGGCAAAGGAGGCCATTCAGACCTTCCCTCTGAAGGTACGGTCCACGCGCAGGGGCAAGGTGCCGGGGAGCAAACCAGGTTTGCCTGCAAGTCCATGGCAGGAAGAGCGTGAATGCTTTCTCCCTGGGCCGAGGGGCCCGGACCACCGCCGAGAGAGACCTGGTGGGGTTGGGAGGGCTGAGTAGCACGCAGTGGTGGTAGCAAAAGGATAGCAAGACAGGGTCAGGCCTGTGGGAGCACAAGTCCCGAGAGATCCCTGGCTGCACGCACTGCCTTCAGCAGAGCCAGCCGCACACACGGCCGCTCCACACAAGCAACGTCTTTGTGTTGTGGAGAAACAGGGATGCCCGGTGGCGAAAGGCGTCGGGCAGCACTGTCGCTCCGTCCTGTGGCCTGCTGGCAGGCTGGGCAGTGTCCTCTCCTCCCAGCACAGCGTGCCCCTTCTCTCCCCGTGCTCTCACGCCTGCCAGGAGGAAAGCAGGCAGAGCAGACAGCGGGAGCTTGGTGGGGTTGCACAGCAGCCGCCCCCCGCACAGGAGCACCTCCCCGGCCTCTCTGCCAGCACAGAGCAAGCAGCAGAGGGAAGGGGCAGAGGGGAGGGAGACTGAGCCCCAGCAGGGCCGGCATGCAGAGGATGCCAGCTGCCTTCCCCCTTCCCGTGTCCCCAGCCTCCCCAGCAGCCCCGGTACCAGCAGCGAGCCTCAGATTGCCACAGCCGCTCCCACCCACTTGCAGGAGCTCGCTCCTGAGCAGGAGCAGGGCTGGCAGGGGGAGACACCTTCCTTGCATTGTCGCTCCTAACACCCCCGCTTCCTTTTCCCGCTTTTCTTCCCAGAACGCGCCGCTTCCCAGAGCCTTTGCACGTGTCAAACTTCTGGTGAAGAGCAACTGGGGAAACCCAGCGTACACCTGCATTTATCGAGTGCAGGTTCACGGGAAGATGGCAAAACCAGAAAGCCTCGACTGAAACCAGAGGAAAAAGAGAAGGGCATACAGAAAAAGAGCAGCAGAAGGGGAAGGAACAAAAAAATAAAAAAGATGTGGCAATTGAGATTGGTGCAGAAGCTCTGTCTCCAAAGTGGGGTGCGCAAGAAGGCCCTTTGGGGGGAGGGCGGGAGCGTGCGGGAACCGTTAGGACCTCTCCTTAATTTTTTCTTCAACCTGAGGAAGGCAGTAAGCACTCCTAAGGTTTACTCCAGAGAGGAGAGGCCCAGCCTGGCACCGCTCCTTCTCCCGCCACCCCGGGAGGCTCCGCAAGTGGCACCAGCCCAGGGCAGGCAGAGGGGCCCGGCTGCAGTTTACAACTGCCGCAGGAGCCGATGGAACCGTTTGGCCTAGCACCTTCCCAGCATCCCGGCTGTCGGTTTGTCGGTTACCCCCCAGTTTCTGTGAAAGGGCTGTGGGGAGCCTGTCTGAGTGGCCTGTGGGAAGCCCCGTTCCTCGGCCCATCAACGTCCCCACTCTAGAGCTCGCTGCTCTCTGTTGGGGGTCCTTTTGTGTCACATTGAGTAGTGTCGACGGGGAATTTTCCAGCGTTTGGCCCCTGGTTATTCTCCCCTTGGCATTGGGACAACCCTGACCTGTCTTTCCTCTTGACGGACCACCCTCTCTGGGGTTCCCAGAAAGGCTGTGCGGTTCTGCAGCCCTTGGGCTGTTCCCGTCATGGGCTCCACCATCTAACACTCGAGGCCCCTCGGTCCCCCAGTGCTGCATTCTGCAACACTTGGCTGTTCCCTCCCGCTGTTGCTATCATGGGCATCGTGTCCTGGGCTACAACGCCGCCTCCGCTAAGGACATCCCGGGCAGCCAGTCGGAAAGCTCGTCCAAAGGATTCCAGGGATGGGGAGGGTTAGAACCCCGTCTTCCTGGCAGCTGCCTAACAGCAGGGAGTATTGGGAGGGGGTCAGGGTGGC
Organism: Platalea leucorodia; assembly: GCF_965183815.1. NCBI lineage: Eukaryota > Metazoa > Chordata > Aves > Pelecaniformes > Threskiornithidae > Platalea > Platalea leucorodia. The sequence goes on along the minus strand of NC_138841.1, from coordinate 9,079,581 downwards.
AGGAGCATTCCCTGGGGGGTGCTGGAGGCTCCCAAGGGGTTCCTGAGAGATGGGGCTGGGGAGTGGGCATCCCAGGATGCTTGGGGGGTTTCTCATGCTGCTGGAAATGGCTTCTAAAGCTAAGCAGAAACGGCAATTTTCCCATTAGCTTTGTATGATGGTAGGCACCTTAGGTGGGACCATCCCCCACGCATCCAGTGCTGTAATAAAGAGAATGCCTGCTTCTCGATGCTACATGGGTGTGAAGAGGTTGATTCCCCATTTCGGTGACAGTTTGGGCGACCCAGATGGGACTCTGCTTCTGAATCTCGATGGATCCGTGGGATCGCAGGACCCCCAGCCGGCACCGAGGGATTCTCGGGAAGAACCTCCGAAGCCCGGACCGAAGAGCTCTGAGCAGGACCTCTGGGAAGGTAAAAGCATCCCTTTTCTCATTAAAAGGGCAGTTGCCTGCCCGTCAGGCGCGGCGAAGGCCTCGCAGGGTTGGGCTGTAAAGGTACCTAAGGGAAGGATTGGATCCTATCGGGCCGAAGTCCCTAGGACACCTGTGTCTGGAAACCTTTGGCCGAAGGGGTGGGTTGGAGCCCCACTGAAGGTAATCTAGGGGTTCGAGTCCCCTTCTGGGGAATGCCTCTGACTATTTTGTGCAAAGTTATTGTTTCTCTGTTTGGTGTTGCTGTGTCTTTTGTGGTGGGTACTAAGCCCTCTGCGGAAGGGGGGATTCGGAAAAGATCTCCCCTAGGACGTATCGTGAAACGTTGGAGGAAATTGGGAGGGGAGCCAGGGATTTGGGAAAGATGTTAGAGGTAGCGTGGATGATTTTTCATAGGAGAGAGAAGGAAAAAGAGGCACGACAGGTTCAAAGGGAACACCTAAGAGAGGGGAGATGGATTGCTGCTTTAACAGGGGCTCCTAGAGGAACCGATAGAGAAGGGAGGCACAGGAAGGGGTTACCGGGAAGAAGCAGGGGAAGGGGAAAATCAGCTCCTTTCGCACAGCCCTGTGGCGCGCGGGGAAGGAGCCCACGGCTGCCGTGTGGCTCTTGCCCTGGGCAGGCGCGCTCCTGCAAAAGCAGCAAGAGCTTTTGGTCCTGGCACCTTTGGGGTGGGAGGAATCCCTGGACGTTCGCAGTTTTCTTTCTGGACTTTGGCTGTACTCAGCAGGCCAGGGAGAGAGACTCCATTCAACACTGGGAGGCTCCAGAAACAGAGAGTGTCTGTTCCCTTGCTCTGTGTCCCACTCTCTGCCCCTGCCTCTCCCCTTCCCTCTCCCCTTTCTTTTCCCTCTCACCCTTTGCCTTCTGGCCTTCTGTCCTGTTCCCTGCCCCACTTCTCTGTCACTCTGCCCTCCTGCTGACTCTTCTGTCTCTCCACCCCCTTGTCCCGTGCCCTTGCCCTTTCTGTGTCTGTCCATCCCTCTGTTCTCCCTCCTGCCCCTCTTCTCTCTCTGTCCCTCTGTCCTGCTGCTTAGCACTACTTTTCTTCCTGCGCCATGTTCTTCACTTGCCCTCCATCTCCTTCCTTCTCTGTCCCTGTTTCTGCTCCTCACCACTATTTTTCCTTTCTCCACTCCCTGCCCAGCTACCCCTTTTTCCCACCATCCCTCTGTCCATCTCCTGTCCCTCTGTCCTGCTCCTGTCCCTCTCCGGCCACCCCACCGCCCTGCCCCACCCTTCTCCGCCGCTCTGTCCCCCTCTCCCCCTCCTCCTCCCTCTCCACCGGGGCTCTGGGGCCAGCGCAGCCCCGCGCAGGCAGCCATGGGGCCTGCTCGTGGGGCAGGGCCCAGCCGGGGCGGGGGACGGTGGCCGCGCAGGGTCAGACAGCAGGGCAGTTGCGCCCCGTGGCATGCCGGGAGCTGTAGTCCTGGGGCACATGGCTGCCAGGTGGCCATGTTGGTTAGCACGGCATGCCGGGAGCTGTAGTCCTGAGACATGGGGCTGCCGGGCGGCCATGTTGGTTACCGGGGCATGCCCGGAGCCGTCATGGCCCCACGCTCACCTTCCCGGCAGCCGTGTTGGTCTCGGGAGGTGCAGCTCCAGCTGCGGCCCGGCTGAGGTGAGGCCTGGGGCTGCCCGTGAGGTGAGTGAGGCCCTTGGGCGGGCGCGGGGGTGTCTCCTGCCTGCTGGCCCCCCACGGGTGGCGGGGGGAGCTCCAAGCTGGAGCCGGGCCCGGCCGGGGCAGCCCCGGGAGTGACCCGAGAGCTGGGGAGGCGAAGGAGACGCAGACGGACCCCCCCGGGCACAGGCACCGGGCAGCCCGACTCCCAGAGCGCCCCCGGAGCCTCCCCAGCCCCGCTCAGCCCCTGCAGCTGCCCTGGCCCCAGCACCTCCCCTGAGGCTTGTCCCGCAGCCCCAGGCCCCCACGGCCTGTCCTGGCAGCAGCGAGCCGGGCCTGGGGCGCGCTCAATCCTCCGTCACCGCGGGTGCATCAGCGGCAGCGCGGGGAGGGAGCGGTGTCTGCAGGAGCTCCTGCAGCAGGAGCTTACAAGCTTCTTAAAATTGGTTAATTCCAGTGTCTCTTATGATACTTCTGTGGTAATAACTCCACAGCCATCTTCCAGCATTTCTAAGATGCTTTTGCATGCTTAAACGGTCAGTTATACTGTCAGTTGAGCAATGTAATACTTTGTATAGTTCCTCTTGATAACAGTCTGTTTCTTGAAATTCACTGCTAAGTCCTTTAAAGAGTAAGACAAATACCAGCGCACTGAATTGTTTCAGTTCATTTTACAGCGCCCAAGAAGGAAAGTGCCAGAGCCATGTGGTAGTAGGCAGGAATTGTGTTCTGTGCTGCAAGATGCAGTCTTGGTAAGGGCTTGTGGCTGCTGGCTTTTCCTTACCCATCAAAGAAGAACTTGAGCAGGTGCCAGGAAACAAGCTCATGGACACCGCTAAAACGTGCGGTTCAGCAGTAGCTCACTGATGATCAGTAGTTAGACATGCATGTTGGCCAGTCTTACTTTTCAAGGATGTTCAGCAGCCTGGAGTGAGGCTGCACCTAAACAGTGCGTGGCAGGTATGTGTGTCAATGGCAAAGCAATTGGTACTGTACCTAGGTCTAACATTAATCAGGGGTGTCATTTGCAACAAAAATAACTGACACAAGTTGAACAGTATAAAAGGCAGTTCCCTTGGTGTCTGGGATGGATCTGGTATCTCTTCTTAAAGTACCTGCACCGGTTGTGCCCCTGCCCACACTTACCTTCCGTGCTAAGTAGCAATTTGTGCTCTATCAGTGTCCTTCTTGTAGTGAGGGGCCCAACACTGAACACAGGATTCAAGGTGTGGCCTCACCAGTGCCCAGTATGGGGGGACGATCACTTCCCTAGTCCTGCTGGCCACGCTATTTCTGATACAAGCCAGGATGCTATTGGCCTCTTGGCCACCTGGGCACACTGCTGCCTCATATTCAGCTGGCTGTCCACCAATACCCCCTCCTTTTGCCCCGGGCAGCTCTCCAGCCCCTCTTCCCCCAGCCTGTAGCGTTGCATGGGGTTGTTGTGACCCAAGCGCAGGACCCGGCACTGAGCCTTGTTGAACCTCACACAGTTGGCCTTGGCCCATCAATCCAGCCTGGCCAGGTCCCTCCGTAGGGCCTTCCTGCCCTCCAGGAGACCAACGCTCCCACCCAACTTGGCGTCATCTGCAAACTTACTGAGGGTGTACTTGATCCCCTCATCCTGATCATTGAGAAAGACATTAAACAGGACTGGCCCCAATGCTGAGCCCTGGGGAACACCACTTGTGACCAGCCACCGGCTGCATTTAACTCCATTCACCACAACTCTTTGGGCCCGGCCATTCAGCCAGTTTTTTACCCAGCAAAGAGCACGCCCATCCAAGCCATAAGCAGCTTTTTTTTCTCCCTTCCTTTCAGTCTTTCCTGTGTGCCACTGAGCTATTTTCTCTGTTCATTTAAGACCTAGATCTCATCAAGTACTTCCCAGTTGTCAAGGCCTGAGCCAGTAAAGCACTGTAGGAATTTGGCACTCTTCCAGCTGGCAGAGGTAAAGTTCTACCTGTTAGCGTCACAATGGGAAGATGTGTGTATCTTTTCCCCCCAAAAGTATGAACTGTGTAAGGGTTGCGCTCGTATCAAATTTAGTATCCCTAGAGGCATATATTAGTAACTAATGGAATAGTAAGAGAATTAGGCAGTGGCAATGGCCGCAGGGACCTAGCTTTTCTTCATGTACTTGTTAATCTGCATAGTTTCTTGAAGACCACACCTGAAAAATATGCTTCTTTTTAGAAAAATTAGCCTTAGAACTATAATAAAAACAATGCTCAGGACAATAGCAAAATGTCCTGGTTTCAGCTGGGCTAGAGTTCATTTTCTTCCTAGTAGCTGGTGTAGTGCTGTGTTTTGGATTTCGTATGAGAATAATGTTGATAACACACTGATGTTTTAGTTCTTGCTAAGTAGTGCTTACACCAGTCAAGGACTGTTCAGCTTCCCCTACCCTGACAGTGAGAAGCTGGGAGGGAGCACAGCCAGGACAGGTGACCCCGACTGGCCAAAGGGCTCTTCCATACCGTATGGCGTCATGCTCAGTATATAAACTGAGGGGAGTTGGCTGGGGGGCAGCGATCGCTGCTCGAGGACAGGCTGGGCATCAGTCGGCAGGTGGTGAGCAGTTGTATCGTGCATCACTTGCTTTGTATATTACTATATTATTATTACTATTATTATTACTACTACTACTACTAGTACTACTACTACTTCTATTTTACTTTATTTCCATTATTGAAATGTTCTTATCACAACCCACGAGTTTTTCCCCCTTTTACCCTTCCGATTCTTTCCCTCATCACACTGGAGAGGGGGGAGTGAGTGAGCGGCTGCGTGGCGCTTAGTTGCTGACTGGGGTTAAACCATGACACAGGCCCACAAACACTGGGCCTCTGCGCTTGCCTGCCCTCCTAAAAGTCCAAAACTCTCTCTGTCTCCCGCTCATTGTAGCCAGAGCCCAGCTCTGAAGTTGCAAATAGACGGCAATTTCACCCACACCAAAGGTGCCAGGACTAAAAGCTGTTTCTGACCCTAACCTTCCCTTGGGAGCACTTCACAGCCCCACAGACACTGGGGCTCTAAACATGACTAGACGCTTAACGGTCCCAACACCCTCTCTCACTTCATTGCTCTCAGGTTCTGACTGAGGCCGCATGCCTCCCCCAGTGTGATGTCAGAGCCACCAGTGTGAGGTCAGAGCTGGCCGCCCGCACAGCCCTGTGGCGCGTGGGGAAGGAGCCCACAGCTGCCGTGTGGCTCTTACCTTGGGCAGGCGCGCTCCTGCTGTGGGGCAGCGTGGGGCTGCTGCCGGAGCTGTTTTTGCCTGGGCAGGCCACACTGCTGGGGCTGAGAGGGAAGAGCAGAGCGGGGAGCCTGCCTTTGCCCAGAGATGGCGAGGAGAAAGGCCCCCGAGAGAAGACGCCAAGGGCCCTCCCAAGGCTCCTTGGGGAACGAGGCTGGCCAACAGCCGGCAGGGGAGGCAGCGGGGCCGAGCCGCTGCCAGACGAGTAGGTACGAAGCCTGGCATGTGCCCGGGGCATCAGGTTGGGCTGGTAGCACGGACGTGGCCTAGCACGGTCAGTGGGGTGCGGAGCAGCCTGGGGAAGCCGACAGAAGTTTTCTGAAGAAGAGCCCCGTGGTTTGCGAAGCCCCCCTTCTGTGAGGACGGGTCTCGGTGGAAAGCCTGGCTCACTCTCGCAGCCAAAAGGCAGTGTGCAGCAGGGGCTTTTGGGGAGGCGGTAGCCTCGTGCTGCAGGGTCGGAGCCCAGCCCTGCTGCACGGGGCGGTTTTGCTGTACGGGGAGGCCAAGCCCCTGGGGCCTGAGACTGGTCCCCTCGGGACGCTGAGGCGCGATCCTGCCTGGCTGATGGGAGCAGCTGTGCGGGGCAGAGAGGGGTCGGGAGACCTGGGAGTGCCCAGGGAAGAGGTGGCGGGGCTGGGGGGGAGGCAGCAGCCTGTGCCCCCTCCCCAAATGGCCACTGGGAGGTGTCTGCCGTGGGGCAGGGTGGTGCCAGGGGCCAGGGAGGGACGGGCTGAGAATCGGGCTGTGCTGCCGGGTGGGCTTCCCGAGGCAGGGGTCTGCTGCTGCCAGCTTGCTCCCACTGCAGGCCTGTAAAGCAAAGGATGGGGAAGGGGGGGGGGGGGGGGGCGCCCGCTGGGAGCAGCCCAGCTGTGCTGGCCTCTCTCGCTGCTGCTGGGAAGGCCCGTCCTCTGGCAAGGGCCGCCGCTCAGGCTACTCCTGCCCGCCTCGGCTCCCACGGCGTGGGGATGGTGGGCAACGGGCATTTGTCTTTTTCCTCCGACAGGAACCTCCGCATGCAGGTGGAGCTGGGGATACTCTCTTCGATGTCAGCTCCCGGCTCAGCCACTCAAGGGCCTGCCAAGTGGCGTGACAAGGCCACGGAAATTGCAAGTAAGCTCAGCACTGCTGCTTGCTGTGACCTCCTCGGGGGTGAACTTGGAGAGCTGCGCTGCGCTGGAGCTCTGGCCAAACGTCACAGGCGGCAGGAGAAGTGCAGGCTGCCCTGCTCTTTGCCCCAGGGAGGGAGTGTGTAGGACACGGTGCCCGCCTCCCCGCAGGCAGCTGAGACACGTGGGGCTGGGCATCCTAGAGAGGAGACCTCAAGAGACAGGCCTAACTTTTCTCTGCTTTCCTTGCGCAGGGACAGTCTTCAGCCTTACGTGCTGTCCGGCAGGCGCCCTTGTCTCCCCGCGGAGACGTCTGCTGAGGACGTGCATCTCCGCCGTGTACGTATTACACCACGTTTCTGCTGTGGACGGGGGAGAGAAAGGGGATGTCTGAGGGCCGGTGCAAGCAAAGGGGAGAGCAGAGGGTGTTCCCCAGCCAGCAGCCCAGGGCTCCCAGTCGGGAGCCCAAGCTGGGGCGCTGCTCGTGCTGTGGCCATTCTCAGGGAGAGCCAAGAGCAAAGCCCCTCGGCAGTCTCACTCCCACGCGTTTGCCAGAGCCCCACACTTTGGCTACGGTAGGGCAAACTGCCGCGTAGCCAGACGCTCGGGTGCAGAGCCAAGCCTCCGCAGGGGAAGGCTTTTCCCCAGCTCTGGCAAGTGACCGCGCAGGTCTGGGAGGGCTCTGGGAGGAAAGGCAGACAAGGCTCCTGCGCTTCCCAGCTCTGCGGAAAAACACCCCTAAGAGATCTGTGTGATCGCAAGTGAGAACAGGCCTGCTTTCTCAGCCAAAGGGAGAGCAAGGTCCCCACCAGAAAGACGGCTGAAAAGCAGTCTTCGTTTGCTCGGCCTCTTTACTTCCCTGCATAATTTTCATTCCCTTTGGGATGGTGCTTCTGGAGGCCTTCCTCTGGGGAAGATCTGCCGGCAGTGTTGAACGGTGTGGACAGAAATCGTCTTCCTCCTGGGCGCTGCTCTGGCAGCTCTCTGGCAGCAGGAGGCTTCCAAAAGGCTGGCTTTCTGGCCTGAAAAGGGAACTCCACCGGTGGAGGGCTTTGCCCAAGACTTGGATCATGGGCAGCCACAGGACTCCCTCTTTTTCAGGCAAAAGGTGGCCCTGCAGAAGAAGAGGATCTTCCAAGCTGTCTTCTTGTTGCTCCCCGTGGCTCTTGGTGAGTTTGCATGAGCAGACACCTGAGAGCGACAGCCAGGCTGTGCTGGATGCCAGCTTTCAGCTGCCCGGCTTTCCTTTTGGGCCAGTATGGGCGGAAACTCCCATGACCCAAGCGCTTCCCGAGTACGTCCCGGACTGGGCCTGCCTTTTGGCCTGCCAGTAAGACTGGGAGTCTCCCAGCCATGCTGCTGCTCTGGCCACTGGACCACATGGCTTGCTTCGTCTGCAAGTCCGCGAGAGAAGGGCGTAGCTACTTCCAAGCCTGAACTGGGCATTCCCAGAGGGGAGGGGCCGTGCAGGGGGACCCATGGGGAGGTACCTCTCCTAGCCCATGCAGCCTGGTCTCGGGGCTCCCTGAAGCAGCGAGGGGAAGCGGGGAATAGCTCTGGGGCACTGAGCACACCTGAGGCCCACGGCTGCGCAGTCCCCTCAAGCCTGGGCCGATGGCTTCTGGGCAGAGGCGCGTCCTCTCTCCGCACCCCACGTTCCCCACCTCCTCAGCTCACCTGCTGCCCCACCCCTAAGGCAACAGGCTGGAGACAACGCGACGGCAGGCATCGCTAGCGACCTCAGTAAAATAACTCTCTCTTGATGATGTGAATTGCAGCCGGTGTTTACTGCGGGACCTCACTGCCAGGGTGGACAATGCGGACAAAGGCACTGCTAGAGGTCGGTGACTCCTGTGGCACAGGCACCTCCTGCAACAGAGCATTGCTGAGAGCGGCTGGATAAATCACGGGCTCTCCTGCTGCCACGCAGGGTGACCCAAAGAAGCAGCAGCTTGTGCCGAGTCTTCCTAGGGAAGCCTCTCCTGGGAAGCCCCGGCGGCTCTGGTAGCGGATGCTCGAACCGAGCGTTTTTCCCTTTCAGGAGCTGGCACTTGTGTCTGCAGAAGACCTGAAGACCCTGCGGTAAGAGACGTTTCCTGAGCTGGCATTGGTTCTGTGCAGAAGCGTCAGCCGACCTCGTGCTACCTGCACTCGTTTTGCTAACAGCCAGGGCTCCCATACCTCCTACCTGCCTTTGCCTTCTGCTCAAACTGGTGTGGAAGGGAAGCACTCGCAAAGCAGGGAAAGCACACGTGTCTCTCCTTCTTGCCGAGCTGAGACGCTCCCCAGAGGGGACGGGCCGCTCTCTGACAAGATCTGCTTTCGTGCTTTCATGCAGGAACTTTCGCGTTTTGTTGGCGGAGCACAGCCAAAAGATGCAGCTTCTGATGGAGGAGGTGGCTCAACTGAGGGCAGAGATCAGCAGTGCAAAGGTGATGCTGCGTTTTGGGGAAGGAGGCTTGGCTGGGCAGAACCCCTGAGAAAGCACTCCTTGGGCTTGTTGGTGGGGTCGGACTGCTGACTGCAGCAAGCCAGCCTTTGCCCCAGGGGCTTGCTGGGTGAGCTTCTGCGCTGCACAGGCCCTTCTCCAGGCCCAGTTCAAGCAGGCTGCTTGAGGCAGCAGAGGACTCCTGAGAGCCTTCCCTTGGCACGCCGGCACTCTGGCTCCTCTGGCTGGGCTCCTGAGGCAGGGATGAGACCCAGGCACGCTGACGGGGCCAGCCGTCGCTTGCAGGGCCCGAGCCCATCTCCCCGCTTACCTGCAGAGCGTGGAGGGTGGGGACGAGGGTGTGGGGACCCTCGTCAACCCACCTCGCGGCCATGGCCGTCAGCACGTCAGCAGCAGAGAGTCTTGCAGCTCTGTGGACTAGGCTTGCCTTGCCTTTCTGACACTGACCCTTTGCCTCTGCCGGCGCTAGTAGCCATGCTGAACTGCCCGCTGATGTGGTCCTTTTCTGTGTTCGTTTATGGCGTTCCCAGGAAGTGAACCAGGCAGCGTCCCAGATGGCTTCGGAAGTCTACGTCGAGATGTCTGACTGGGCCCTGAAAAGCTCTGGTATGGACACGAGCAGCCCAGTCTCCTTGCCCTGCGCTTGTCTGCAGCACTCCCCAAAGAAGCCTGTGCTCCGGGCGCTGCTCTCCAAAGGGGGGGAGCTTCAATGCTTCATGGGGTCCAAGAGCAAGGCTGTGGCACAGTGGCTCTCCCAGACTCCCTCCCAGTCCTGCCCTCCGCCTCCGCACGGGGGCCTCCGCACGGGGGCCTCCGCCGCTGCCCCCGCACGTGTTCCTGTGCTGTTGGAAGGGCTCTCTTCCTCTCCACTGCATTGGAAGAGGGAATGGCTGGGCCATCCTTTGCTGCCCATGCCGCAAGCCCTCAGTTTTGGTGTGCTGTCATTGACGTGGGCGCCTGCTGTCTCCCAGAACGCTCACACCTTCTCCTCGTGGCGCTGTGAGAGAAGCAGTCACCACCAGGCACGTGGCGGCCGTCATTCCCTTGTGCAGCTGGGCACCCCCAGCAGCGTGGGGAGGAGGAGAGGACTGACAGACGTGGAGCTGGCCGGCAGCATCAGAAATGCTGTCTGAGCACCGAGTCCTCCTAGAATGTGGCCTCTTCCAGTAGTCACCTGCTCTCCCTCCCTTCCAGGTGCCACCATCGACATGCAGAGAACTTCCGAGACCTACATCTGCAAACAGAATTGGGGCTGCAGGCTTTTATGGCTCTTTCGCACTGCCAACCCTCCCGACACTATTTTGCAGGTATCGTAGCGGAACTCCTCCGGGAAGGTTGCCTGCCTCCCGCTGAAGTTGGGGACCGACCTCAGGGGCTCTCCCCTCGCTCCAGTGGCACTGCTCAAGCCCACAGTGTTGATCAGGTTCCTGAAAGCAAAGCTCGAACACAGGGCTGGGCTTGCTAGCAATCAGCGCTTCCCCTCAGGAGGGGAATGGAGCTGAACGGAGCCAAACTGCTGCATCTCGCCCACAGTGCTCTGCCCCAGCTGGGTGAAAGACTTTCTCCCTGGTGGGGGGTGCCCTGCAGAGCCACTGGGCAGAGAGGTGTTTCTGCTAGGCCCTGACTGGGACGGTTTCATAACTGCTAGTCTCCTCTGCCCCATAATCCTGAGAGCCCCCTTTCGGTCAGGCAGGGACGAAGGCCTCCTGCTTCTGTCCATTTCCTCCCACGCGCCTCATTTTCAAGCCAAAATAGACCCCGCGGACACAACGGCGCCTACGCTTCAAGCTACGCGGGCCGCTGTGTTGGCCCCAACACTCTCTCACTCTTCCTTGCTCTCGCGTTCTGCTTGCAGCCGGATGTTTCCCCAGGAAACTGCTGGCCTTTACAAGGGGATCAGGGCCAGGTGGTCATCAGGCTGCCAGCACGAGTCCATCTGACTGCCATCACTGTGCAGCACATCTTCAAAGAAGTCTCTCCATCTGGGACTGTCATCAGCGCCCCCAGAGACGTCGCTGTCTTTGTGAGTCTCTGCTGGGCGCTTCTGGCGGGGATCTGGCCCTGGGGGAAAGCCATGGCAGGGTCTTGCTTGCTTTTGTGCGTCCTCTGAGGTTTACGTCCTGCTCTCTCCTGAGCACCGCAGTGCCCTAGCGGGACACTTCAAGGGCTCTAGGGGTTTCATCCCTCTTGAGACTTGTTCGGGACACGCACCTCAGGGTTCCTGAGCACAAGTCAAGGCCGAGACTGAGCTCCACCATGGCGAGTGCTAGCCTACTGCTAGAGCCCCAGGAGAGGGTGGGGAGATAGCAGGGCTGATCCAGCACGTAGGTTCCCTCTTTGTGGGGACGAGTCTGAGCTGCTCTCCTTGTGCTTTGCCCCTGAGGGAGTGGGTGCGGACGGAGAAGAGGAAACTCTCCTTGGGACGTTCACGTACAACGTGGCAAAGGAGGCCATTCAGACCTTCCCTCTGAAGGTGCGGTCCACGCGCAGGGGCAAGGTGCCGGGGAGCAAACCAGGTTTGCCTGCAAGTCCATGGCAGGAAGAGCGTGAATGCTTTCTCCCTGGGCCGAGGGGCCCGGACCACCGCCGAGAGAGACCTGGTGGGGTTGGGAGGGCTGAGTAGCACGCAGTGGTGGTAGCAAAAGGATAGCAAGACAGGGTCAGGCCTGTGGGAGCACAAGTCCCGAGAGATCCCTGGCTGCACGCACTGCCTTCAGCAGAGCCAGCCGCACACGCGGCCGCTCCACACAAGCAACGTCTTTGTGTTGTGGAGAAACAGGGATGCCCGGTGGCGAAAGGCGTCGGGCAGCACTGTCGCTCCGTCCTGTGGCCTGCTGGCAGGCTGGGCAGTGTCCTCTCCTCCCAGCACAGCGTGCCCCTTCTCTCCCCGTGCTCTCACGCCTGCCAGGAGGAAAGCAGGCAGAGCAGACAGCGGGAGCTTGGTGGGGTTGCACAGCAGCCGCCCCCCGCACAGGAGCACCTCCCCGGCCTCTCTGCCAGCACAGAGCAAGCAGCAGAGGGAAGGGGCAGAGGGGAGGGAGACTGAGCCCCAGCAGGGCCGGCATGCAGAGGATGCCAGCTGCCTTCCCCCTTCCCGTGTCCCCAGCCTCCCCAGCAGCCCCGGTACCAGCAGCGAGCCTCAGATTGCCACAGCCGCTCCCACCCACTTGCAGGAGCTCGCTCCTGAGCAGGAGCAGGGCTGGCAGGGGGAGACACCTTCCTTGCATTGTCGCTCCTAACACCCCCGCTTCCTTTTCCCGCTTTTCTTCCCAGAACGCGCCGCTTCCCAGAGCCTTTGCACGTGTCAAACTTCTGGTGAAGAGCAACTGGGGAAACCCAGCGTACACCTGCATTTATCGAGTGCAGGTTCACGGGAAGATGGCAAAACCAGAAAGCCTCGACTGAAACCAGAGGAAAAAGAGAAGGGCATACAGAAAAAGAGCAGCAGAAGGGGAAGGAACAAAAAAATAAAAAAGATGTGGCAATTGAGATTGGTGCAGAAGCTCTGTCTCCAAAGTGGGGTGCGCAAGAAGGCCCTTTGGGGGGAGGGCGGGAGCGTGCGGGAACCGTTAGGACCTCTCCTTAATTTTTTCTTCAACCTGAGGAAGGCAGTAAGCACTCCTAAGGTTTACTCCAGAGAGGAGAGGCCCAGCCTGGCACCGCTCCTTCTCCCGCCACCCCGGGAGGCTCCGCAAGTGGCACCAGCCCAGGGCAGGCAGAGGGGCCCGGCTGCAGTTTACAACTGCCGCAGGAGCCGATGGAACCGTTTGGCCTAGCACCTTCCCAGCATCCCGGCTGTCAGTTTGTCGGTTACCCCCCAGTTTCTGTGAAAGGGGGGTGGGGAGCCTGTCTGAGTGGCCTGTGGGAAGCCCCGTTCCTCGGCCCATCAACGTCCCCACTCTAGAGCTCGCTGCTCTCTGTTGGGGGTCCTTTTGTGTCACATTGAGTAGTGTCGACGGGGAATTTTCCAGCGTTTGGCCCCTGGTTATTCTCCCCTTGGCATTGGGACAACCCTGACCTGTCTTTCTTCTTGACGGACCACCCTCTCTGGGGTTCCCAGAAAGACTGTGCAGTTCTGCAGCCCTTGGGCTGTTCCCGTCATGGGCTCCACCATCTAACACTCGAGGCCCCTCGGTCCCCCAGTGCTGCATTCTGCAACACTTGGCTGTTCCCTCCCGCTGTTGCTATCATGGGCATCGTGTCCTGGGCTACAACGCCGCCTCCGCTAAGGACATCCCGGGCAGCCAGTCGGAAAGCTCGTCCAAAGGATTCCAGGGATGGGGAGGGTTAGAACCCCGTCTTCCTGGCAGCTGCCTAACAGCAGGGAGTATTGGGAGGGGGTCAGGGTGGCAGGAGCATTCCCTGGGGGGTGCTGGAGGCTCCCAAGGGGTTCCTGAGAGATGGGGCTGGGGAGTGGGCATCCCAGGATGCTTGGGGGGTTTCTCATGCTGCTGGAAATGGCTTCTAAAGCTAAGCAGAAACGGCAATTTTCCCATTAGCTTTGTATGATGGTAGGCACCTTAGGTGGGACCATCCCCCACGCATCCAGTGCTGTAATAAAGAGAATGCCTGCTTCTCGATGCTACATGGGTGTGAAGAGGTTGATTCCCCATTTCGGTGACAGTTTGGGCGACCCAGATGGGACTCTGCTTCTGAATCTCGATGGATCCGTGGGATCGCAGGACCCCCAGCCGGCACCGAGGGATTCTCGGGAAGAACCTCCGAAGCCCGGACCGAAGAGCTCTGAGCAGGACCTCTGGGAAGGTAAAAGCATCCCTTTTCTCATTAAAAGGGCAGTTGCCTGCCCGTCAGGCGCGGCGAAGGCCTCGCAGGGTTGGGCTGTAAAGGTACCTAAGGGAAGGATTGGATCCTATCGGGCCAAAGTCCCTAGGACACCTGTGTCTGGAAACCTTTGGCCGAAGGGGTGGGTTGGAGCCCCACTGAAGGTAATCTAGGGGTTCGAGTCCCCTTCTGGGGAATGCCTCTGACTATTTTGTGCAAAGTTATTGTTTCTCTGTTTGGTGTTGCTGTGTCTTTTGTGGTGGGTACTAAGCCCTCTGCGGAAGGGGGGATTCGGAAAAGATCTCCCCTAGGACGTATCGTGAAACGTTGGAGGAAATTGGGAGGGGAGCCAGGGATTTGGGAAAGATGTTAGAGGTAGCGTGGATGATTTTTCATAGGAGAGAGAAGGAAAAAGAGGCACGACAGGTTCAAAGGGAACACCTAAGAGAGGGGAGATGGATTGCTGCTTTAACAGGGGCTCCTAGAGGAACCGATAGAGAAGGGAGGCACAGGAAGGGGTTACCGGGAAGAAGCAGGGGAAGGGGAAAATCAGCTCCTTTCGCACAGCCCTGTGGCGCGCGGGGAAGGAGCCCACGGCTGCCGTGTGGCTCTTGCCCTGGGCAGGCGCGCTCCTGCAAAAGCAGCAAGAGCTTTTGGTCCTGGCACCTTTGGGGTGGGAGGAATCCCTGGACGTTCGCAGTTTTCTTTCTGGACTTTGGCTGTACTCAGCAGGCCAGGGAGAGAGACTCCATTCAACACTGGGAGGCTCCAGAAACAGAGAGTGTCTGTTCCCTTGCTCTGTGTCCCACTCTCTGCCCCTGCCTCTCCCCTTCCCTCTCCCCTTTCTTTTCCCTCTCACCCTTTGCCTTCTGGCCTTCTGTCCTGTTCCCTGCCCCACTTCTCTGTCACTCTGCCCTCCTGCTGACTCTTCTGTCTCTCCACCCCCTTGTCCCGTGCCCTTGCCCTTTCTGTGTCTGTCCATCCCTCTGTTCTCCCTCCTGCCCCTCTTCTCTCTCTGTCCCTCTGTCCTGCTGCTTAGCACTACTTTTCTTCCTGCGCCATGTTCTTCACTTGCCCTCCATCTCCTTCCTTCTCTGTCCCTGTTTCTGCTCCTCACCACTATTTTTCCTTTCTCCACTCCCTGCCCAGCTACCCCTTTTTCCCACCATCCCTCTGTCCATCTCCTGTCCCTCTGTCCTGCTCCTGTCCCTCTCCGGCCACCCCACCGCCCTGCCCCACCCTTCTCCGCCGCTCTGTCCCCCTCTCCCCCTCCTCCTCCCTCTCCACCGGGGCTCTGGGGCCAGCGCAGCCCCGCGCAGGCAGCCATGGGGCCTGCTCGTGGGGCAGGGCCCAGCCAGGGCGGGGGACGGTGGCCGCGCAGGGTCAGGCAGCAGGGCAGTTGCGCCCCGTGGCATGCCGGGAGCTGTAGTCCTGGGGCACATGGCTGCCAGGTGGCCATGTTGGTTAGCACGGCATGCCGGGAGCTGTAGTCCTGAGACATGGGGCTGCCGGGCGGCCATGTTGGTTACCGGGGCATGCCCGGAGCCGTCATGGCCCCACGCTCACCTTCCCGGCAGCCGTGTTGGTCTCGGGAGGTGCAGCTCCAGCTGCGGCCCGGCTGAGGTGAGGCCTGGGGCTGCCCGTGAGGTGAGTGAGGCCCTTGGGCGGGCGCGGGGGTGTCTCCTGCCTGCTGGCCCCCCACGGGTGGCGGGGGGAGCTCCAAGCTGGAGCCGGGCCCGGCCGGGGCAGCCCCGGGAGTGACCCGAGAGCTGGGGAGGCGAAGGAGACGCAGACGGACCCCCCCGGGCACAGGCACCGGGCAGCCCGACTCCCAGAGCGCCCCCGGAGCCTCCCCAGCCCCGCTCAGCCCCTGCAGCTGCCCTGGCCCCAGCACCTCCCCTGAGGCTTGTCCCGCAGCCCCAGGCCCCCACGGCCTGTCCTGGCAGCAGCGAGCCGGGCCTGGGGCGCGCTCAATCCTCCGTCACCGCGGGTGCATCAGCGGCAGCACGGGGAGGGAGCGGTGTCTGCAGGAGCTCCTGCAGCAGGAGCTTACAAGCTTCTTAAAATTGGTTAATTCCAGTGTCTCTTATGATACTTCTGTGGTAATAACTCCACAGCCATCTTCCAGCATTTCTAAGATGCTTTTGCATGCTTAAACGGTCAGTTATACTGTCAGTTGAGCAATGTAATACTTTGTATAGTTCCTCTTGATAACAGTCTGTTTCTTGAAATTCACTGCTAAGTCCTTTAAAGAGTAAGACAAATACCAGCGCACTGAATTGTTTCAGTTCATTTTACAGCGCCCAAGAAGGAAAGTGCCAGAGCCATGTGGTAGTAGGCAGGAATTGTGTTCTGTGCTGCAAGATGCAGTCTTGGTAAGGGCTTGTGGCTGCTGGCTTTTCCTTACCCATCAAAGAAGAACTTGAGCAGGTGCCAGGAAACAAGCTCATGGACACCGCTAAAACGTGCGGTTCAGCAGTAGCTCACTGATGATCAGTAGTTAGACATGCATGTTGGCCAGTCTTACTTTTCAAGGATGTTCAGCAGCCTGGAGTGAGGCTGCACCTAAACAGTGCGTGGCAGGTATGTGTGTCAATGGCAAAGCAATTGGTACTGTACCTAGGTCTAACATTAATCAGGGGTGTCATTTGCAACAAAAATAACTGACACAAGTTGAACAGTATAAAAGGCAGTTCCCTTGGTGTCTGGGATGGATCTGGTATCTCTTCTTAAAGTACCTGCACCGGTTGTGCCCCTGCCCACACTTACCTTCCGTGCTAAGTAGCAATTTGTGCTCTATCAGTGTCCTTCTTGTAGTGAGGGGCCCAACACTGAACACAGGATTCAAGGTGTGGCCTCACCAGTGCCCAGTATGGGGGGACGATCACTTCCCTAGTCCTGCTGGCCACGCTATTTCTGATACAAGCCAGGATGCTATTGGCCTCTTGGCCACCTGGGCACACTGCTGCCTCATATTCAGCTGGCTGTCCACCAATACCCCCTCCTTTTGCCCCGGGCAGCTCTCCAGCCCCTCTTCCCCCAGCCTGTAGCGTTGCATGGGGTTGTTGTGACCCAAGCGCAGGACCCGGCACTGAGCCTTGTTGAACCTCACACAGTTGGCCTTGGCCCATCAATCCAGCCTGGCCAGGTCCCTCCGTAGGGCCTTCCTGCCCTCCAGGAGACCAACGCTCCCACCCAACTTGGCGTCATCTGCAAACTTACTGAGGGTGTACTTGATCCCCTCATCCTGATCATTGAGAAAGACATTAAACAGGACTGGCCCCAATGCTGAGCCCTGGGGAACACCACTTGTGACCAGCCACCGGCTGCATTTAACTCCATTCACCACAACTCTTTGGGCCCGGCCATTCAGCCAGTTTTTTACCCAGCAAAGAGCACGCCCATCCAAGCCATAAGCAGCTTTTTTTTCTCCCTTCCTTTCAGTCTTTCCTGTGTGCCACTGAGCTATTTTCTCTGTTCATTTAAGACCTAGATCTCATCAAGTACTTCCCAGTTGTCAAGGCCTGAGCCAGTAAAGCACTGTAGGAATTTGGCACTCTTCCAGCTGGCAGAGGTAAAGTTCTACCTGTTAGCGTCACAATGGGAAGATGTGTGTATCTTTTCCCCCCAAAAGTATGAACTGTGTAAGGGTTGCGCTCGTATCAAATTTAGTATCCCTAGAGGCATATATTAGTAACTAATGGAATAGTAAGAGAATTAGGCAGTGGCAATGGCCGCAGGGACCTAGCTTTTCTTCATGTACTTGTTAATCTGCATAGTTTCTTGAAGACCACACCTGAAAAATATGCTTCTTTTTAGAAAAATTAGCCTTAGAACTATAATAAAAACAATGCTCAGGACAATAGCAAAATGTCCTGGTTTCAGCTGGGCTAGAGTTCATTTTCTTCCTAGTAGCTGGTGTAGTGCTGTGTTTTGGATTTCGTATGAGAATAATGTTGATAACACACTGATGTTTTAGTTCTTGCTAAGTAGTGCTTACACCAGTCAAGGACTGTTCAGCTTCCCCTACCCTGACAGTGAGAAGCTGGGAGGGAGCACAGCCAGGACAGGTGACCCCGACTGGCCAAAGGGCTCTTCCATACCGTATGGCGTCATGCTCAGTATATAAACTGAGGGGAGTTGGCTGGGGGGCAGCGATCGCTGCTCGAGGACAGGCTGGGCATCAGTCGGCAGGTGGTGAGCAGTTGTATCGTGCATCACTTGCTTTGTATATTACTATATTATTATTACTATTATTATTACTACTACTACTACTAGTACTACTACTACTTCTATTTTACTTTATTTCCATTATTGAAATGTTCTTATCACAACCCACGAGTTTTTCCCCCTTTTACCCTTCCGATTCTTTCCCTCATCACACTGGAGAGGGGGGAGTGAGTGAGCGGCTGCGTGGCGCTTAGTTGCTGACTGGGGTTAAACCATGACACAGGCCCACAAACACTGGGCCTCTGCGCTTGCCTGCCCTCCTAAAAGTCCAAAACTCTCTCTGTCTCCCGCTCATTGTAGCCAGAGCCCAGCTCTGAAGTTGCAAATAGACGGCAATTTCACCCACACCAAAGGTGCCAGGACTAAAAGCTGTTTCTGACCCTAACCTTCCCTTGGGAGCACTTCACAGCCCCACAGACACTGGGGCTCTAAACATGACTAGACGCTTAACGGTCCCAACACCCTCTCTCACTTCATTGCTCTCAGGTTCTGACTGAGGCCGCATGCCTCCCCCAGTGTGATGTCAGAGCCACCAGTGTGAGGTCAGAGCTGGCCGCCCGCACAGCCCTGTGGCGCGTGGGGAAGGAGCCCACAGCTGCCGTGTGGCTCTTACCTTGGGCAGGCGCGCTCCTGCTGTGGGGCAGCGTGGGGCTGCTGCCGGAGCTGTTTTTGCCTGGGCAGGCCACACTGCTGGGGCTGAGAGGGAAGAGCAGAGCGGGGAGCCTGCCTTTGCCCAGAGATGGCGAGGAGAAAGGCCCCCGAGAGAAGACGCCAAGGGCCCTCCCAAGGCTCCTTGGGGAACGAGGCTGGCCAACAGCCGGCAGGGGAGGCAGCGGGGCCGAGCCGCTGCCAGACGAGTAGGTACGAAGCCTGGCATGTGCCCGGGGCATCAGGTTGGGCTGGTAGCACGGACGTGGCCTAGCACGGTCAGTGGGGTGCGGAGCAGCCTGGGGAAGCCGACAGAAGTTTTCTGAAGAAGAGCCCCGTGGTTTGCGAAGCCCCCCTTCTGTGAGGACGGGTCTCGGTGGAAAGCCTGGCTCACTCTCGCAGCCAAAAGGCAGTGTGCAGCAGGGGCTTTTGGGGAGGCGGTAGCCTCGTGCTGCAGGGTCGGAGCCCAGCCCTGCTGCACGGGGCGGTTTTGCTGTACGGGGAGGCCAAGCCCCTGGGGCCTGAGACTGGTCCCCTCGGGACGCTGAGGCGCGATCCTGCCTGGCTGATGGGAGCAGCTGTGCGGGGCAGAGAGGGGTCGGGAGACCTGGGAGTGCCCAGGGAAGAGGTTGGGGGGCTGGGGGGGGGGGCAGCAGCCTGTGCCCCCTCCCCAAATGGCCACTGGGAGGTGTCTGCCGTGGGGCAGGGTGGTGCCAGGGGCCAGGGAGGGACGGGCTGAGAATCGGGCTGTGCTGCCGGGTGGGCTTCCCGAGGCAGGGGTCTGCTGCTGCCAGCTTGCTCCCACTGCAGGCCTGTAAAGCAAAGGATGGGGAAGGGGGGGGGGGGGGGGGGGGCCCGCTGGGAGCAGCCCAGCTGTGCTGGCCTCTGTCGCTGCTGCTGGGAAGGCCCGTCCTCTGGCAAGGGCCGCCGCTCAGGCTACTCCTGCCCGCCTCGGCTCCCACGGCGTGGGGATGGTGGGCAACGGGCATTTGTCTTTTTCCTCCGACAGGAACCTCCGCATGCAGGTGGAGCTGGGGATACTCTCTTCGATGTCAGCTCCCGGCTCAGCCACTCAAGGGCCTGCGAAGTGGCGTGACAAGGCCACGGAAATTGCAAGTAAGCTCAGCACTGCTGCTTGCTGTGACCTCCTCGGGGGTGAACTTGGAGAGCTGCGCTGCGCTGGAGCTCTGGCCAAACGTCACAGGCGGCAGGAGAAGTGCAGGCTGCCCTGCTCTTTGCCCCAGGGAGGGAGTGTGTAGGACACGGTGCCCGCCTCCCCGCAGGCAGCTGAGACACGTGGGGCTGGGCATCCTAGAGAGGAGACCTCAAGAGACAGGCCTAACTTTTCTCTGCTTTCCTTGCGCAGGGACAGTCTTCAGCCTTACGTGCTGTCCGGCAGGCGCCCTTGTCTCCCCGCGGAGACGTCTGCTGAGGACGTGCATCTCCGCCGTGTACGTATTACACCACGTTTCTGCTGTGGACGGGGGAGAGAAAGGGGATGTCTGAGGGCCGGTGCAAGCAAAGGGGAGAGCAGAGGGTGTTCCCCAGCCAGCAGCCCAGGGCTCCCAGTCGGGAGCCCAAGCTGGGGCGCTGCTCGTGCTGTGGCCATTCTCAGGGAGAGCCAAGAGCAAAGCCCCTCGGCAGTCTCACTCCCACGCGTTTGCCAGAGCCCCACACTTTGGCTACGGTAGGGCAAACTGCCGCGTAGCCAGACGCTCGGGTGCAGAGCCAAGCCTCCGCAGGGGAAGGCTTTTCCCCAGCTCTGGCAAGTGACCGCGCAGGTCTGGGAGGGCTCTGGGAGGAAAGGCAGACAAGGCTCCTGCGCTTCCCAGCTGTGCAGAAAAACACCCCTAAGAGATCTGTGTGATCGCAAGTGAGAACAGGCCTGCTTTCTCAGCCAAAGGGAGAGCAAGGTCCCCACCAGAAAGACGGCTGAAAAGCAGTCTTCGTTTGCTCGGCCTCTTTACTTCCCTGCATAATTTTCATTCCCTTTGGGATGGTGCTTCTGGAGGCCTTCCTCTGGGGAAGATCTGCCGGCAGTGTTGAACGGTGTGGACAGAAATCGTCTTCCTCCTGGGCGCTGCTCTGGCAGCTCTCTGGCAGCAGGAGGCTTCCAAAAGGCTGGCTTTCTGGCCTGAAAAGGGAACTCCACCGGTGGAGGGCTTTGCCCAAGACTTGGATCATGGGCAGCCACAGGACTCCCTCTTTTTCAGGCAAAAGGTGGCCCTGCAGAAGAAGAGGATCTTCCAAGCTGTCTTCTTGTTGCTCCCCGTGGCTCTTGGTGAGTTTGCATGAGCAGACACCTGAGAGCGACAGCCAGGCTGTGCTGGATGCCAGCTTTCAGCTGCCCGGCTTTCCTTTTGGGCCAGTATGGGCGGAAACTCCCATGACCCAAGCGCTTCCCGAGTACGTCCCGGACTGGGACTGCCTTTTGGCCTGCCAGTAAGACTGGGAGTCTCCCAGCCATGCTGCTGCTCTGGCCACTGGACCACATGGCTTGCTTCGTCTGCAAGTCCGCGAGAGAAGGGCGTAGCTACTTCCAAGCCTGAACTGGGCATTCCCAGAGGGGAGGGGCCGTGCAGGGGGACCCATGGGGAGGTACCTCTCCTAGCCCATGCAGCCTGGTCTCGGGGCTCCCTGAAGCAGCGAGGGGAAGCGGGGAATAGCTCTGGGGCACTGAGCACACCTGAGGCCCACGGCTGCGCAGTCCCCTCAAGCCTGGGCCGATGGCTTCTGGGCAGAGGCGCGTCCTCTCTCCGCACCCCACGTTCCCCACCTCCTCAGCTCACCTGCTGCCCCACCCCTAAGGCAACAGGCTGGAGACAACGCGACGGCAGGCATCGCTAGCGACCTCAGTAAAATAACTCTCTCTTGATGATGTGAATTGCAGCCGGTGTTTACTGCGGGACCTCACTGCCAGGGTGGACAATGCGGACAAAGGCACTGCTAGAGGTCGGTGACTCCTGTGGCACAGGCACCTCCTGCAACAGAGCATTGCTGAGAGCGGCTGGATAAATCACGGGCTCTCCTGCTGCCACGCAGGGTGACCCAAAGAAGCAGCAGCTTGTGCCGAGTCTTCCTAGGGAAGCCTCTCCTGGGAAGCCCCGGCGGCTCTGGTAGCGGATGCTCGAACCGAGCGTTTTTCCCTTTCAGGAGCTGGCACTTGTGTCTGCAGAAGACCTGAAGACCCTGCGGTAAGAGACGTTTCCTGAGCTGGCATTGGTTCTGTGCAGAAGCGTCAGCCGACCTCGTGCTACCTGCACTCGTTTTGCTAACAGCCAGGGCTCCCATACCTCCTACCTGCCTTTGCCTTCTGCTCAAACTGGTGTGGAAGGGAAGCACTCGCAAAGCAGGGAAAGCACACGTGTCTCTCCTTCTTGCCGAGCTGAGACGCTCCCCAGAGGGGACGGGCCGCTCTCTGACAAGATCTGCTTTCGTGCTTTCATGCAGGAACTTTCGCGTTTTGTTGGCGGAGCACAGCCAAAAGATGCAGCTTCTGATGGAGGAGGTGGCTCAACTGAGGGCAGAGATCAGCAGTGCAAAGGTGATGCTGCGTTTTGGGGAAGGAGGCTTGGCTGGGCAGAACCCCTGAGAAAGCACTCCTTGGGCTTGTTGGTGGGGTCGGACTGCTGACTGCAGCAAGCCAGCCTTTGCCCCAGGGGCTTGCTGGGTGAGCTTCTGCGCTGCACAGGCCCTTCTCCAGGCCCAGTTCAAGCAGGCTGCTTGAGGCAGCAGAGGACTCCTGAGAGCCTTCCCTTGGCACGCCGGCACTCTGGCTCCTCTGGCTGGGCTCCTGAGGCAGGGATGAGACCCAGGCACGCTGACGGGGCCAGCCGTCGCTTGCAGGGCCCGAGCCCATCTCCCCGCTTACCTGCAGAGCGTGGAGGGTGGGGACGAGGGTGTGGGGACCCTCGTCAACCCACCTCGCGGCCATGGCCGTCAGCACGTCAGCAGCAGAGAGTCTTGCAGCTCTGTGGACTAGGCTTGCCTTGCCTTTCTGACACTGACCCTTTGCCTCTGCCGGCGCTAGTAGCCATGCTGAACTGCCCGCTGATGTGGTCCTTTTCTGTGTTCGTTTATGGCGTTCCCAGGAAGTGAACCAGGCAGCATCCCAGATGGCTTCGGAAGTCTACGTCGAGATGTCTGACTGGGCCCTGAAAAGCTCTGGTATGGACACGAGCAGCCCAGTCTCCTTGCCCTGCGCTTGTCTGCAGCACTCCCCAAAGAAGCCTGTGCTCCGGGCGCTGCTCTCCAAAGGGGGGGAGCTTCAATGCTTCATGGGGTCCAAGAGCAAGGCTGTGGCACAGTGGCTCTCCCAGACTCCCTCCCAGTCCTGCCCTCCGCCTCCGCACGGGGGCCTCCGCACGGGGGCCTCCGCCGCTGCCCCCGCACGTGTTCCTGTGCTGTTGGAAGGGCTCTCTTCCTCTCCACTGCATTGGAAGAGGGAATGGCTGGGCCATCCTTTGCTGCCCATGCCGCAAGCCCTCAGTTTTGGTGTGCTGTCATTGACGTGGGCGCCTGCTGTCTCCCAGAACGCTCACACCTTCTCCTCGTGGCGCTGTGAGAGAAGCAGTCACCACCAGGCACGTGGCGGCCGTCATTCCCTTGTGCAGCTGGGCACCCCCAGCAGCGTGGGGAGGAGGAGAGGACTGACAGACGTGGAGCTGGCCGGCAGCATCAGAAATGCTGTCTGAGCACCGAGTCCTCCTAGAATGTGGCCTCTTCCAGTAGTCACCTGCTCTCCCTCCCTTCCAGGTGCCACCATCGACATGCAGAGAACTTCCGAGACCTACATCTGCAAAGAGAATTGGGGCTGCAGGCTTTTATGGCTCTTTCGCACTGCCAACCCTCCCGACACTATTTTGCAGGTATCGTAGCGGAACTCCTCCGGGAAGGTTGCCTGCCTCCCGCTGAAGTTGGGGACCGACCTCAGGGGCTCTCCCCTCGCTCCAGTGGCACTGCTCAAGCCCACAGTGTTGATCAGGTTCCTGAAAGCAAAGCTCGAACACAGGGCTGGGCTTGCTAGCAATCAGCGCTTCCCCTCAGGAGGGGAATGGAGCTGAACGGAGCCAAACTGCTGCATCTCGCCCACAGTGCTCTGCCCCAGCTGGGTGAAAGACTTTCTCCCTGGTGGGGGGTGCCCTGCAGAGCCACTGGGCAGAGAGGTGTTTCTGCTAGGCCCTGACTGGGACGGTTTCATAACTGCTAGTCTCCTCTGCCCCATAATCCTGAGAGCCCCCTTTCGGTCAGGCAGGGACGAAGGCCTCCTGCTTCTGTCCATTTCCTCCCACGCGCCTCATTTTCAAGCCAAAATAGACCCCGCGGACACAACGGCGCCTACGCTTCAAGCTACGCGGGCCGCTGTGTTGGCCCCAACACTCTCTCACTCTTCCTTGCTCTCGCGTTCTGCTTGCAGCCGGATGTTTCCCCAGGAAACTGCTGGCCTTTACAAGGGGATCAGGGCCAGGTGGTCATCAGGCTGCCAGCACGAGTCCATCTGACTGCCATCACTGTGCAGCACATCTTCAAAGAAGTCTCTCCATCTGGGACTGTCATCAGCGCCCCCAGAGACGTCGCTGTCTTTGTGAGTCTCTGCTGGGCGCTTCTGGCGGGGATCTGGCCCTGGGGGAAAGCCATGGCAGGGTCTTGCTTGCTTTTGTGCGTCCTCTGAGGTTTACGTCCTGCTCTCTCCTGAGCACCGCAGTGCCCTAGCGGGACACTTCAAGGGCTCTAGGGGTTTCATCCCTCTTGAGACTTGTTCGGGACACGCACCTCAGGGTTCCTGAGCACAAGTCAAGGCCGAGACTGAGCTCCACCATGGCGAGTGCTAGCCTACTGCTAGAGCCCCAGGAGAGGGTGGGGAGATAGCAGGGCTGATCCAGCACGTAGGTTCCCTCTTTGTGGGGACGAGTCTGAGCTGCTCTCCTTGTGCTTTGCCCCTGAGGGAGTGGGTGCGGACGGAGAAGAGGAAACTCTCCTTGGGACGTTCACGTACAACGTGGCAAAGGAGGCCATTCAGACCTTCCCTCTGAAGGTGCGGTCCACGCGCAGGGGCAAGGTGCCGGGGAGCAAACCAGGTTTGCCTGCAAGTCCATGGCAGGAAGAGCGTGAATGCTTTCTCCCTGGGCCGAGGGGCCCGGACCACCGCCGAGAGAGACCTGGTGGGGTTGGGAGGGCTGAGTAGCACGCAGTGGTGGTAGCAAAAGGATAGCAAGACAGGGTCAGGCCTGTGGGAGCACAAGTCCCGAGAGATCCCTGGCTGCACGCACTGCCTTCAGCAGAGCCAGCCGCACACGCGGCCGCTCCACACAAGCAACGTCTTTGTGTTGTGGAGAAACAGGGATGCCCGGTGGCGAAAGGCGTCGGGCAGCACTGTCGCTCCGTCCTGTGGCCTGCTGGCAGGCTGGGCAGTGTCCTCTCCTCCCAGCACAGCGTGCCCCTTCTCTCCCCGTGCTCTCACGCCTGCCAGGAGGAAAGCAGGCAGAGCAGACAGCGGGAGCTTGGTGGGGTTGCACAGCAGCCGCCCCCCGCACAGGAGCACCTCCCCGGCCTCTCTGCCAGCACAGAGCAAGCAGCAGAGGGAAGGGGCAGAGGGGAGGGAGACTGAGCCCCAGCAGGGCCGGCATGCAGAGGATGCCAGCTGCCTTCCCCCTTCCCGTGTCCCCAGCCTCCCCAGCAGCCCCGGTACCAGCAGCGAGCCTCAGATTGCCACAGCCGCTCCCACCCACTTGCAGGAGCTCGCTCCTGAGCAGGAGCAGGGCTGGCAGGGGGAGACACCTTCCTTGCATTGTCGCTCCTAACACCCCCGCTTCCTTTTCCCGCTTTTCTTCCCAGAACGCGCCGCTTCCCAGAGCCTTTGCACGTGTCAAACTTCTGGTGAAGAGCAACTGGGGAAACCCAGCGTACACCTGCATTTATCGAGTGCAGGTTCACGGGAAGATGGCAAAACCAGAAAGCCTCGACTGAAACCAGAGGAAAAAGAGAAGGGCATACAGAAAAAGAGCAGCAGAAGGGGAAGGAACAAAAAAATAAAAAAGATGTGGCAATTGAGATTGGTGCAGAAGCTCTGTCTCCAAAGTGGGGTGCGCAAGAAGGCCCTTTGGGGGGAGGGCGGGAGCGTGCGGGAACCGTTAGGACCTCTCCTTAATTTTTTCTTCAACCTGAGGAAGGCAGTAAGCACTCCTAAGGTTTACTCCAGAGAGGAGAGGCCCAGCCTGGCACCGCTCCTTCTCCCGCCACCCCGGGAGGCTCCGCAAGTGGCACCAGCCCAGGGCAGGCAGAGGGGCCCGGCTGCAGTTTACAACTGCCGCAGGAGCCGATGGAACCGTTTGGCCTAGCACCTTCCCAGCATCCCGGCTGTCGGTTTGTCGGTTACCCCCCAGTTTCTGTGAAAGGGGGGTGGGGAGCCTGTCTGAGTGGCCTGTGGGAAGCCCCGTTCCTCGGCCCATCAACGTCCCCACTCTAGAGCTCGCTGCTCTCTGTTGGGGGTCCTTTTGTGTCACATTGAGTAGTGTCGACGGGGAATTTTCCAGCGTTTGGCCCCTGGTTATTCTCCCCTTGGCATTGGGACAACCCTGACCTGTCTTTCTTCTTGACGGACCACCCTCTCTGGGGTTCCCAGAAAGGCTGTGCGGTTCTGCAGCCCTTGGGCTGTTCCCGTCATGGGCTCCACCATCTAACACTCGAGGCCCCTCGGTCCCCCAGTGCTGCATTCTGCAACACTTGGCTGTTCCCTCCCGCTGTTGCTATCATGGGCATCGTGTCCTGGGCTACAACGCCGCCTCCGCTAAGGACATCCCGGGCAGCCAGTCGGAAAGCTCGTCCAAAGGATTCCAGGGATGGGGAGGGTTAGAACCCCGTCTTCCTGGCAGCTGCCTAACAGCAGGGAGTATTGGGAGGGGGTCAGGGTGGCAGGAGCATTCCCTGGGGGGTGCTGGAGGCTCCCAAGGGGTTCCTGAGAGATGGGGCTGGGGAGTGGGCATCCCAGGATGCTTGGGGGGTTTCTCATGCTGCTGGAAATGGCTTCTAAAGCTAAGCAGAAACGGCAATTTTCCCATTAGCTTTGTATGATGGTAGGCACCTTAGGTGGGACCATCCCCCACGCATCCAGTGCTGTAATAAAGAGAATGCCTGCTTCTCGATGCTACATGGGTGTGAAGAGGTTGATTCCCCATTTCGGTGACAGTTTGGGCGACCCAGATGGGACTCTGCTTCTGAATCTCGATGGATCCGTGGGATCGCAGGACCCCCAGCCGGCACCGAGGGATTCTCGGGAAGAACCTCCGAAGCCCGGACCGAAGAGCTCTGAGCAGGACCTCTGGGAAGGTAAAAGCATCCCTTTTCTCATTAAAAGGGCAGTTGCCTGCCCGTCAGGCGCGGCGAAGGCCTCGCAGGGTTGGGCTGTAAAGGTACCTAAGGGAAGGATTGGATCCTATCGGGCCAAAGTCCCTAGGACACCTGTGTCTGGAAACCTTTGGCCGAAGGGGTGGGTTGGAGCCCCACTGAAGGTAATCTAGGGGTTCGAGTCCCCTTCTGGGGAATGCCTCTGACTATTTTGTGCAAAGTTATTGTTTCTCTGTTTGGTGTTGCTGTGTCTTTTGTGGTGGGTACTAAGCCCTCTGCGGAAGGGGGGATTCGGAAAAGATCTCCCCTAGGACGTATCGTGAAACGTTGGAGGAAATTGGGAGGGGAGCCAGGGATTTGGGAAAGATGTTAGAGGTAGCGTGGATGATTTTTCATAGGAGAGAGACGGAAAAAGAGGCACGACAGGTTCAAAGGGAACACCTAAGAGAGGGGAGATGGATTGCTGCTTTAACAGGGGCTCCTAGAGGAACCGATAGAGAAGGGAGGCACAGGAAGGGGTTACCGGGAAGAAGCAGGGGAAGGGGAAAATCAGCTCCTTTCGCACAGCCCTGTGGCGCGCGGGGAAGGAGCCCACGGCTGCCGTGTGGCTCTTGCCCTGGGCAGGCGCGCTCCTGCAAAAGCAGCAAGAGCTTTTGGTCCTGGCACCTTTGGGGTGGGAGGAATCCCTGGACGTTCGCAGTTTTCTTTCTGGACTTTGGCTGTACTCAGCAGGCCAGGGAGAGAGACTCCATTCAACACTGGGAGGCTCCAGAAACAGAGAGTGTCTGTTCCCTTGCTCTGTGTCCCACTCTCTGCCCCTGCCTCTCCCCTTCCCTCTCCCCTTTCTTTTCCCTCTCACCCTTTGCCTTCTGGCCTTCTGTCCTGTTCCCTGCCCCACTTCTCTGTCACTCTGCCCTCCTGCTGACTCTTCTGTCTCTCCACCCCCTTGTCCCGTGCCCTTGCCCTTTCTGTGTCTGTCCATCCCTCTGTTCTCCCTCCTGCCCCTCTTCTCTCTCTGTCCCTCTGTCCTGCTGCTTAGCACTACTTTTCTTCCTGCGCCATGTTCTTCACTTGCCCTCCATCTCCTTCCTTCTCTGTCCCTGTTTCTGCTCCTCACCACTATTTTTCCTTTCTCCACTCCCTGCCCAGCTACCCCTTTTTCCCACCATCCCTCTGTCCATCTCCTGTCCCTCTGTCCTGCTCCTGTCCCTCTCCGGCCACCCCACCGCCCTGCCCCACCCTTCTCCGCCGCTCTGTCCCCCTCTCCCCCTCCTCCTCCCTCTCCACCGGGGCTCTGGGGCCAGCGCAGCCCCGCGCAGGCAGCCATGGGGCCTGCTCGTGGGGCAGGGCCCAGCCGGGGCGGGGGACGGTGGCCGCGCAGGGTCAGGCAGCAGGGCAGTTGCGCCCCGTGGCATGCCGGGAGCTGTAGTCCTGGGGCACATGGCTGCCAGGTGGCCATGTTGGTTAGCACGGCATGCCGGGAGCTGTAGTCCTGAGACATGGGGCTGCCGGGCGGCCATGTTGGTTACCGGGGCATGCCCGGAGCCGTCATGGCCCCACGCTCACCTTCCCGGCAGCCGTGTTGGTCTCGGGAGGTGCAGCTCCAGCTGCGGCCCGGCTGAGGTGAGGCCTGGGGCTGCCCGTGAGGTGAGTGAGGCCCTTGGGCGGGCGCGGGGGTGTCTCCTGCCTGCTGGCCCCCCACGGGTGGCGGGGGGAGCTCCAAGCTGGAGCCGGGCCCGGCCGGGGCAGCCCCGGGAGTGACCCGAGAGCTGGGGAGGCGAAGGAGACGCAGACGGACCCCCCCGGGCACAGGCACCGGGCAGCCCGACTCCCAGAGCGCCCCCGGAGCCTCCCCAGCCCCGCTCAGCCCCTGCAGCTGCCCTGGCCCCAGCACCTCCCCTGAGGCTTGTCCCGCAGCCCCAGGCCCCCACGGCCTGTCCTGGCAGCAGCGAGCCGGGCCTGGGGCGCGCTCAATCCTCCGTCACCGCGGGTGCATCAGCGGCAGCGCGGGGAGGGAGCGGTGTCTGCAGGAGCTCCTGCAGCAGGAGCTTACAAGCTTCTTAAAATTGGTTAATTCCAGTGTCTCTTATGATACTTCTGTGGTAATAACTCCACAGCCATCTTCCAGCATTTCTAAGATGCTTTTGCATGCTTAAACGGTCAGTTATACTGTCAGTTGAGCAATGTAATACTTTGTATAGTTCCTCTTGATAACAGTCTGTTTCTTGAAATTCACTGCTAAGTCCTTTAAAGAGTAAGACAAATACCAGCGCACTGAATTGTTTCAGTTCATTTTACAGCGCCCAAGAAGGAAAGTGCCAGAGCCATGTGGTAGTAGGCAGGAATTGTGTTCTGTGCTGCAAGATGCAGTCTTGGTAAGGGCTTGTGGCTGCTGGCTTTTCCTTACCCATCAAAGAAGAACTTGAGCAGGTGCCAGGAAACGAGCTCATGGACACCGCTAAAACGTGCGGTTCAGCAGTAGCTCACTGATGATCAGTAGTTAGACATGCATGTTGGCCAGTCTTACTTTTCAAGGATGTTCAGCAGCCTGGAGTGAGGCTGCACCTAAACAGTGCGTGGCAGGTATGTGTGTCAATGGCAAAGCAATTGGTACTGTACCTAGGTCTAACATTAATCAGGGGTGTCATTTGCAACAAAAATAACTGACACAAGTTGAACAGTATAAAAGGCAGTTCCCTTGGTGTCTGGGATGGATCTGGTATCTCTTCTTAAAGTACCTGCACCGGTTGTGCCCCTGCCCACACTTACCTTCCGTGCTAAGTAGCAATTTGTGCTCTATCAGTGTCCTTCTTGTAGTGAGGGGCCCAACACTGAACACAGGATTCAAGGTGTGGCCTCACCAGTGCCCAGTATGGGGGGACGATCACTTCCCTAGTCCTGCTGGCCACGCTATTTCTGATACAAGCCAGGATGCTATTGGCCTCTTGGCCACCTGGGCACACTGCTGCCTCATATTCAGCTGGCTGTCCACCAATACCCCCTCCTTTTGCCCCGGGCAGCTCTCCAGCCCCTCTTCCCCCAGCCTGTAGCGTTGCATGGGGTTGTTGTGACCCAAGCGCAGGACCCGGCACTGAGCCTTGTTGAACCTCACACAGTTGGCCTTGGCCCATCAATCCAGCCTGGCCAGGTCCCTCCGTAGGGCCTTCCTGCCCTCCAGGAGACCAACGCTCCCACCCAACTTGGCGTCATCTGCAAACTTACTGAGGGTGTACTTGATCCCCTCATCCTGATCATTGAGAAAGACATTAAACAGGACTGGCCCCAATGCTGAGCCCTGGGGAACACCACTTGTGACCAGCCACCGGCTGCATTTAACTCCATTCACCACAACTCTTTGGGCCCGGCCATTCAGCCAGTTTTTTACCCAGCAAAGAGCACGCCCATCCAAGCCATAAGCAGCTTTTTTTTCTCCCTTCCTTTCAGTCTTTCCTGTGTGCCACTGAGCTATTTTCTCTGTTCATTTAAGACCTAGATCTCATCAAGTACTTCCCAGTTGTCAAGGCCTGAGCCAGTAAAGCACTGTAGGAATTTGGCACTCTTCCAGCTGGCAGAGGTAAAGTTCTACCTGTTAGCGTCACAATGGGAAGATGTGTGTATCTTTTCCCCCCAAAAGTATGAACTGTGTAAGGGTTGCGCTCGTATCAAATTTAGTATCCCTAGAGGCATATATTAGTAACTAATGGAATAGTAAGAGAATTAGGCAGTGGCAATGGCCGCAGGGACCTAGCTTTTCTTCATGTACTTGTTAATCTGCATAGTTTCTTGAAGACCACACCTGAAAAATATGCTTCTTTTTAGAAAAATTAGCCTTAGAACTATAATAAAAACAATGCTCAGGACAATAGCAAAATGTCCTGGTTTCAGCTGGGCTAGAGTTCATTTTCTTCCTAGTAGCTGGTGTAGTGCTGTGTTTTGGATTTCGTATGAGAATAATGTTGATAACACACTGATGTTTTAGTTCTTGCTAAGTAGTGCTTACACCAGTCAAGGACTGTTCAGCTTCCCCTACCCTGACAGTGAGAAGCTGGGAGGGAGCACAGCCAGGACAGGTGACCCCGACTGGCCAAAGGGCTCTTCCATACCGTATGGCGTCATGCTCAGTATATAAACTGAGGGGAGTTGGCTGGGGGGCAGCGATCGCTGCTCGAGGACAGGCTGGGCATCAGTCGGCAGGTGGTGAGCAGTTGTATCGTGCATCACTTGCTTTGTATATTACTATATTATTATTACTATTATTATTACTACTACTACTACTAGTACTACTACTACTTCTATTTTACTTTATTTCCATTATTGAAATGTTCTTATCACAACCCACGAGTTTTTCCCCCTTTTACCCTTCCGATTCTTTCCCTCATCACACTGGAGAGGGGGGAGTGAGTGAGCGGCTGCGTGGCGCTTAGTTGCTGACTGGGGTTAAACCATGACACAGGCCCACAAACACTGGGCCTCTGCGCTTGCCTGCCCTCCTAAAAGTCCAAAACTCTCTCTGTCTCCCGCTCATTGTAGCCAGAGCCCAGCTCTGAAGTTGCAAATAGACGGCAATTTCACCCACACCAAAGGTGCCAGGACTAAAAGCTGTTTCTGACCCTAACCTTCCCTTGGGAGCACTTCACAGCCCCACAGACACTGGGGCTCTAAACATGACTAGACGCTTAACGGTCCCAACACCCTCTCTCACTTCATTGCTCTCAGGTTCTGACTGAGGCCGCATGCCTCCCCCAGTGTGATGTCAGAGCCACCAGTGTGAGGTCAGAGCTGGCCGCCCGCACAGCCCTGTGGCGCGTGGGGAAGGAGCCCACAGCTGCCGTGTGGCTCTTACCTTGGGCAGGTGCGCTCCTGCTGTGGGGCAGCGTGGGGCTGCTGCCGGAGCTGTTTTTGCCTGGGCAGGCCACACTGCTGGGGCTGAGAGGGAAGAGCAGAGCGGGGAGCCTGCCTTTGCCCAGAGATGGCGAGGAGAAAGGCCCCCGAGAGAAGACGCCAAGGGCCCTCCCAAGGCTCCTTGGGGAACGAGGCTGGCCAACAGCCGGCAGGGGAGGCAGCGGGGCCGAGCCGCTGCCAGACGAGTAGGTACGAAGCCTGGCATGTGCCCGGGGCATCAGGTTGGGCTGGTAGCACGGACGTGGCCTAGCACGGTCAGTGGGGTGCGGAGCAGCCTGGGGAAGCCGACAGAAGTTTTCTGAAGAAGAGCCCCGTGGTTTGCGAAGCCCCCCTTCTGTGAGGACGGGTCTCGGTGGAAAGCCTGGCTCACTCTCGCAGCCAAAAGGCAGTGTGCAGCAGGGGCTTTTGGGGAGGCGGTAGCCTCGTGCTGCAGGGTCGGAGCCCAGCCCTGCTGCACGGGGCGGTTTTGCTGTACGGGGAGGCCAAGCCCCTGGGGCCTGAGACTGGTCCCCTCGGGACGCTGAGGCGCGATCCTGCCTGGCTGATGGGAGCAGCTGTGCGGGGCAGAGAGGGGTCGGGAGACCTGGGAGTGCCCAGGGAAGAGGTGGGGGGGCTGGGGGGGGGGGGCAGCAGCCTGTGCCCCCTCCCCAAATGGCCACTGGGAGGTGTCTGCCGTGGGGCAGGGTGGTGCCAGGGGCCAGGGAGGGACGGGCTGAGAATCGGGCTGTGCTGCCGGGTGGGCTTCCCGAGGCAGGGGTCTGCTGCTGCCAGCTTGCTCCCACTGCAGGCCTGTAAAGCAAAGGATGGGGAAGCGGGGGGTGGGGGGGGGCCCGCTGGGAGCAGCCCAGCTGTGCTGGCCTCTCTCGCTGCTGCTGGGAAGGCCCGTCCTCTGGCAAGGGCCGCCGCTCAGGCTACTCCTGCCCGCCTCGGCTCCCACGGCGTGGGGATGGTGGGCAACGGGCATTTGTCTTTTTCCTCCGACAGGAACCTCCGCATGCAGGTGGAGCTGGGGATACTCTCTTCAATGTCAGCTCCCGGCTCAGCCACTCAAGGGCCTGCCAAGTGGCGTGACAAGGCCACGGAAATTGCAAGTAAGCTCAGCACTGCTGCTTGCTGTGACCTCCTCGGGGGTGAACTTGGAGAGCTGCGCTGCGCTGGAGCTCTGGCCAAACGTCACAGGCGGCAGGAGAAGTGCAGGCTGCCCTGCTCTTTGCCCCAGGGAGGGAGTGTGTAGGACACGGTGCCCGCCTCCCCGCAGGCAGCTGAGACACGTGGGGCTGGGCATCCTAGAGAGGAGACCTCAAGAGACAGGCCTAACTTTTCTCTGCTTTCCTTGCGCAGGGACAGTCTTCAGCCTTACGTGCTGTCCGGCAGGCGCCCTTGTCTCCCCGCGGAGACGTCTGCTGAGGACGTGCATCTCCGCCGTGTACGTATTACACCACGTTTCTGCTGTGGACGGGGGAGAGAAAGGGGATGTCTGAGGGCCGGTGCAAGCAAAGGGGAGAGCAGAGGGTGTTCCCCAGCCAGCAGCCCAGGGCTCCCAGTCGGGAGCCCAAGCTGGGGCGCTGCTCGTGCTGTGGCCATTCTCAGGGAGAGCCAAGAGCAAAGCCCCTCGGCAGTCTCACTCCCACGCGTTTGCCAGAGCCCCACACTTTGGCTACGGTAGGGCAAACTGCCGCGTAGCCAGACGCTCGGGTGCAGAGCCAAGCCTCCGCAGGGGAAGGCTTTTCCCCAGCTCTGGCAAGTGACCGCGCAGGTCTGGGAGGGCTCTGGGAGGAAAGGCAGACAAGGCTCCTGCGCTTCCCAGCTGTGCAGAAAAACACCCCTAAGAGATCTGTGTGATCGCAAGTGAGAACAGGCCTGCTTTCTCAGCCAAAGGGAGAGCAAGGTCCCCACCAGAAAGACGGCTGAAAAGCAGTCTTCGTTTGCTCGGCCTCTTTACTTCCCTGCATAATTTTCATTCCCTTTGGGATGGTGCTTCTGGAGGCCTTCCTCTGGGGAAGATCTGCCGGCAGTGTTGAACGGTGTGGACAGAAATCGTCTTCCTCCTGGGCGCTGCTCTGGCAGCTCTCTGGCAGCAGGAGGCTTCCAAAAGGCTGGCTTTCTGGCCTGAAAAGGGAACTCCACCGGTGGAGGGCTTTGCCCAAGACTTGGATCATGGGCAGCCACAGGACTCCCTCTTTTTCAGGCAAAAGGTGGCCCTGCAGAAGAAGAGGATCTTCCAAGCTGTCTTCTTGTTGCTCCCCGTGGCTCTTGGTGAGTTTGCATGAGCAGACACCTGAGAGCGACAGCCAGGCTGTGCTGGATGCCAGCTTTCAGCTGCCCGGCTTTCCTTTTGGGCCAGTATGGGCGGAAACTCCCATGACCCAAGCGCTTCCCGAGTACGTCCCGGACTGGGACTGCCTTTTGGCCTGCCAGTAAGACTGGGAGTCTCCCAGCCATGCTGCTGCTCTGGCCACTGGACCACATGGCTTGCTTCGTCTGCAAGTCCGCGAGAGAAGGGCGTAGCTACTTCCAAGCCTGAACTGGGCATTCCCAGAGGGGAGGGGCCGTGCAGGGGGACCCATGGGGAGGTACCTCTCCTAGCCCATGCAGCCTGGTGTCGGGGCTCCCTGAAGCAGCGAGGGGAAGCGGGGAATAGCTCTGGGGCACTGAGCACACCTGAGGCCCACGGCTGCGCAGTCCCCTCAAGCCTGGGCCGATGGCTTCTGGGCAGAGGCGCGTCCTCTCTCCGCACCCCACGTTCCCCACCTCCTCAGCTCACCTGCTGCCCCACCCCTAAGGCAACAGGCTGGAGACAACGCGACGGCAGGCATCGCTAGCGACCTCAGTAAAATAACTCTCTCTTGATGATGTGAATTGCAGCCGGTGTTTACTGCGGGACCTCACTGCCAGGGTGGACAATGCGGACAAAGGCACTGCTAGAGGTCGGTGACTCCTGTGGCACAGGCACCTCCTGCAACAGAGCATTGCTGAGAGCGGCTGGATAAATCACGGGCTCTCCTGCTGCCACGCAGGGTGACCCAAAGAAGCAGCAGCTTGTGCCGAGTCTTCCTAGGGAAGCCTCTCCTGGGAAGCCCCGGCGGCTCTGGTAGCGGATGCTCGAACCGAGCGTTTTTCCCTTTCAGGAGCTGGCACTTGTGTCTGCAGAAGACCTGAAGACCCTGCGGTAAGAGACGTTTCCTGAGCTGGCATTGGTTCTGTGCAGAAGCGTCAGCCGACCTCGTGCTACCTGCACTCGTTTTGCTAACAGCCAGGGCTCCCATACCTCCTACCTGCCTTTGCCTTCTGCTCAAACTGGTGTGGAAGGGAAGCACTCGCAAAGCAGGGAAAGCACACGTGTCTCTCCTTCTTGCCGAGCTGAGACGCTCCCCAGAGGGGACGGGCCGCTCTCTGACAAGATCTGCTTTCGTGCT
Source organism: Platalea leucorodia (assembly GCF_965183815.1). Lineage (NCBI taxonomy): Eukaryota > Metazoa > Chordata > Aves > Pelecaniformes > Threskiornithidae > Platalea > Platalea leucorodia. The sequence goes on along the minus strand of NC_138841.1, from coordinate 9,044,392 downwards.
TTCATGCAGGAACTTTCGCGTTTTGTTGGCGGAGCACAGCCAAAAGATGCAGCTTCTGATGGAGGAGGTGGCTCAACTGAGGGCAGAGATCAGCAGTGCAAAGGTGATGCTGCGTTTTGGGGAAGGAGGCTTGGCTGGGCAGAACCCCTGAGAAAGCACTCCTTGGGCTTGTTGGTGGGGTCGGACTGCTGACTGCAGCAAGCCAGCCTTTGCCCCAGGGGCTTGCTGGGTGAGCTTCTGCGCTGCACAGGCCCTTCTCCAGGCCCAGTTCAAGCAGGCTGCTTGAGGCAGCAGAGGACTCCTGAGAGCCTTCCCTTGGCACGCCGGCACTCTGGCTCCTCTGGCTGGGCTCCTGAGGCAGGGATGAGACCCAGGCACGCTGACGGGGCCAGCCGTCGCTTGCAGGGCCCGAGCCCATCTCCCCGCTTACCTGCAGAGCGTGGAGGGTGGGGACGAGGGTGTGGGGACCCTCGTCAACCCACCTCGCGGCCATGGCCGTCAGCACGTCAGCAGCAGAGAGTCTTGCAGCTCTGTGGACTAGGCTTGCCTTGCCTTTCTGACACTGACCCTTTGCCTCTGCCGGCGCTAGTAGCCATGCTGAACTGCCCGCTGATGTGGTCCTTTTCTGTGTTCGTTTATGGCGTTCCCAGGAAGTGAACCAGGCAGCGTCCCAGATGGCTTCGGAAGTCTACGTCGAGATGTCTGACTGGGCCCTGAAAAGCTCTGGTATGGACACGAGCAGCCCAGTCTCCTTGCCCTGCGCTTGTCTGCAGCACTCCCCAAAGAAGCCTGTGCTCCGGGCGCTGCTCTCCAAAGGGGGGGAGCTTCAATGCTTCATGGGGTCCAAGAGCAAGGCTGTGGCACAGTGGCCCTCCCAGACTCCCTCCCAGTCCTGCCCTCCGCCTCCGCACGGGGGCCTCCGCACGGGGGCCTCCGCCGCTGCCCCCGCACGTGTTCCTGTGCTGTTGGAAGGGCTCTCTTCCTCTCCACTGCATTGGAAGAGGGAATGGCTGGGCCATCCTTTGCTGCCCATGCCGCAAGCCCTCAGTTTTGGTGTGCTGTCATTGACGTGGGCGCCTGCTGTCTCCCAGAACGCTCACACCTTCTCCTCGTGGCGCTGTGAGAGAAGCAGTCACCACCAGGCACGTGGCGGCCGTCATTCCCTTGTGCAGCTGGGCACCCCCAGCAGCGTGGGGAGGAGGAGAGGACTGACAGACGTGGAGCTGGCCGGCAGCATCAGAAATGCTGTCTGAGCACCGAGTCCTCCTAGAATGTGGCCTCTTCCAGTAGTCACCTGCTCTCCCTCCCTTCCAGGTGCCACCATCGACATGCAGAGAACTTCCGAGACCTACATCTGCAAAGAGAATTGGGGCTGCAGGCTTTTATGGCTCTTTCGCACTGCCAACCCTCCCGACACTATTTTGCAGGTATCGTAGCGGAACTCCTCCGGGAAGGTTGCCTGCCTCCCGCTGAAGTTGGGGACCGACCTCAGGGGCTCTCCCCTCGCTCCAGTGGCACTGCTCAAGCCCACAGTGTTGATCAGGTTCCTGAAAGCAAAGCTCGAACACAGGGCTGGGCTTGCTAGCAATCAGCGCTTCCCCTCAGGAGGGGAATGGAGCTGAACGGAGCCAAACTGCTGCATCTCGCCCACAGTGCTCTGCCCCAGCTGGGTGAAAGACTTTCTCCCTGGTGGGGGGTGCCCTGCAGAGCCACTGGGCAGAGAGGTGTTTCTGCTAGGCCCTGACTGGGACGGTTTCATAACTGCTAGTCTCCTCTGCCCCATAATCCTGAGAGCCCCCTTTCGGTCAGGCAGGGACGAAGGCCTCCTGCTTCTGTCCATTTCCTCCCACGCGCCTCATTTTCAAGCCAAAATAGACCCCGCGGACACAACGGCGCCTACGCTTCAAGCTACGCGGGCCGCTGTGTTGGCCCCAACACTCTCTCACTCTTCCTTGCTCTCGCGTTCTGCTTGCAGCCGGATATTTCCCCAGGAAACTGCTGGCCTTTACAAGGGGATCAGGGCCAGGTGGTCATCAGGCTGCCAGCACGAGTCCATCTGACTGCCATCACTGTGCAGCACATCTTCAAAGAAGTCTCTCCATCTGGGACTGTCATCAGCGCCCCCAGAGACGTCGCTGTCTTTGTGAGTCTCTGCTGGGCGCTTCTGGCGGGGATCTGGCCCTGGGGGAAAGCCATGGCAGGGTCTTGCTTGCTTTTGTGCGTCCTCTGAGGTTTACGTCCTGCTCTCTCCTGAGCACCGCAGTGCCCTAGCGGGACACTTCAAGGGCTCTAGGGGTTTCATCCCTCTTGAGACTTGTTCGGGACACGCACCTCAGGGTTCCTGAGCACAAGTCAAGGCCGAGACTGAGCTCCACCATGGCGAGTGCTAGCCTACTGCTAGAGCCCCAGGAGAGGGTGGGGAGACAGCAGGGCTGATCCAGCACGTAGGTTCCCTCTTTGTGGGGACGAGTCTGAGCTGCTCTCCTTGTGCTTTGCCCCTGAGGGAGTGGGTGCGGACGGAGAAGAGGAAACTCTCCTTGGGACGTTCACGTACAACGTGGCAAAGGAGGCCATTCAGACCTTCCCTCTGAAGGTACGGTCCACGCGCAGGGGCAAGGTGCCGGGGAGCAAACCAGGTTTGCCTGCAAGTCCATGGCAGGAAGAGCGTGAATGCTTTCTCCCTGGGCCGAGGGGCCCGGACCACCGCCGAGAGAGACCTGGTGGGGTTGGGAGGGCTGAGTAGCACGCAGTGGTGGTAGCAAAAGGATAGCAAGACAGGGTCAGGCCTGTGGGAGCACAAGTCCCGAGAGATCCCTGGCTGCACGCACTGCCTTCAGCAGAGCCAGCCGCACACGCGGCCGCTCCACACAAGCAACGTCTTTGTGTTGTGGAGAAACAGGGATGCCCGGTGGCGAAAGGCGTCGGGCAGCACTGTCGCTCCGTCCTGTGGCCTGCTGGCAGGCTGGGCAGTGTCCTCTCCTCCCAGCACAGCGTGCCCCTTCTCTCCCCGTGCTCTCACGCCTGCCAGGAGGAAAGCAGGCAGAGCAGACAGCGGGAGCTTGGTGGGGTTGCACAGCAGCCGCCCCCCGCACAGGAGCACCTCCCCGGCCTCTCTGCCAGCACAGAGCAAGCAGCAGAGGGAAGGGGCAGAGGGGAGGGAGACTGAGCCCCAGCAGGGCCGGCATGCAGAGGATGCCAGCTGCCTTCCCCCTTCCCGTGTCCCCAGCCTCCCCAGCAGCCCCGGTACCAGCAGCGAGCCTCAGATTGCCACAGCCGCTCCCACCCACTTGCAGGAGCTCGCTCCTGAGCAGGAGCAGGGCTGGCAGGGGGAGACACCTTCCTTGCATTGTCGCTCCTAACACCCCCGCTTCCTTTTCCCGCTTTTCTTCCCAGAACGCGCCGCTTCCCAGAGCCTTTGCACGTGTCAAACTTCTGGTGAAGAGCAACTGGGGAAACCCAGCGTACACCTGCATTTATCGAGTGCAGGTTCACGGGAAGATGGCAAAACCAGAAAGCCTCGACTGAAACCAGAGGAAAAAGAGAAGGGCATACAGAAAAAGAGCAGCAGAAGGGGAAGGAACAAAAAAATAAAAAAGATGTGGCAATTGAGATTGGTGCAGAAGCTCTGTCTCCAAAGTGGGGTGCGCAAGAAGGCCCTTTGGGGGGAGGGCGGGAGCGTGCGGGAACCGTTAGGACCTCTCCTTAATTTTTTCTTCAACCTGAGGAAGGCAGTAAGCACTCCTAAGGTTTACTCCAGAGAGGAGAGGCCCAGCCTGGCACCGCTCCTTCTCCCGCCACCCCGGGAGGCTCCGCAAGTGGCACCAGCCCAGGGCAGGCAGAGGGGCCCGGCTGCAGTTTACAACTGCCGCAGGAGCCGATGGAACCGTTTGGCCTAGCACCTTCCCAGCATCCCGGCTGTCGGTTTGTCGGTTACCCCCCAGTTTCTGTGAAAGGGGGGTGGGGAGCCTGTCTGAGTGGCCTGTGGGAAGCCCCGTTCCTCGGCCCATCAACGTCCCCACTCTAGAGCTCGCTGCTCTCTGTTGGGGGTCCTTTTGTGTCACATTGAGTAGTGTCGACGGGGAATTTTCCAGCGTTTGGCCCCTGGTTATTCTCCCCTTGGCATTGGGACAACCCTGACCTGTCTTTCTTCTTGACGGACCACCCTCTCTGGGGTTCCCAGAAAGGCTGTGCGGTTCTGCAGCCCTTGGGCTGTTCCCGTCATGGGCTCCACCATCTAACACTCGAGGCCCCTCGGTCCCCCAGTGCTGCATTCTGCAACACTTGGCTGTTCCCTCCCGCTGTTGCTATCATGGGCATCGTGTCCTGGGCTACAACGCCGCCTCCGCTAAGGACATCCCGGGCAGCCAGTCGGAAAGCTCGTCCAAAGGATTCCAGGGATGGGGAGGGTTAGAACCCCGTCTTCCTGGCAGCTGCCTAACAGCAGGGAGTATTGGGAGGGGGTCAGGGTGGCAGGAGCATTCCCTGGGGGGTGCTGGAGGCTCCCAAGGGGTTCCTGAGAGATGGGGCTGGGGAGTGGGCATCCCAGGATGCTTGGGGGGTTTCTCATGCTGCTGGAAATGGCTTCTAAAGCTAAGCAGAAACGGCAATTTTCCCATTAGCTTTGTATGATGGTAGGCACCTTAGGTGGGACCATCCCCCACGCATCCAGTGCTGTAATAAAGAGAATGCCTGCTTCTCGATGCTACATGGGTGTGAAGAGGTTGATTCCCCATTTCGGTGACAGTTTGGGCGACCCAGATGGGACTCTGCTTCTGAATCTCGATGGATCCGTGGGATCGCAGGACCCCCAGCCGGCACTGAGGGATTCTCGGGAAGAACCTCCGAAGCCCGGACCGAAGAGCTCTGAGCAGGACCTCTGGGAAGGTAAAAGCATCCCTTTTCTCATTAAAAGGGCAGTTGCCTGCCCGTCAGGCGCGGCGAAGGCCTCGCAGGGTTGGGCTGTAAAGGTACCTAAGGGAAGGATTGGATCCTATCGGGCCGAAGTCCCTAGGACACCTGTGTCTGGAAACCTTTGGCCGAAGGGGTGGGTTGGAGCCCCACTGAAGGTAATCTAGGGGTTCGAGTCCCCTTCTGGGGAATGCCTCTGACTATTTTGTGCAAAGTTATTGTTTCTCTGTTTGGTGTTGCTGTGTCTTTTGTGGTGGGTACTAAGCCCTCTGCGGAAGGGGGGATTCGGAAAAGATCTCCCCTAGGACGTATCGTGAAACGTTGGAGGAAATTGGGAGGGGAGCCAGGGATTTGGGAAAGATGTTAGAGGTAGCGTGGATGATTTTTCATAGGAGAGAGAAGGAAAAAGAGGCACGACAGGTTCAAAGGGAACACCTAAGAGAGGGGAGATGGATTGCTGCTTTAACAGGGGCTCCTAGAGGAACCGATAGAGAAGGGAGGCACAGGAAGGGGTTACCGGGAAGAAGCAGGGGAAGGGGAAAATCAGCTCCTTTCGCACAGCCCTGTGGCGCGCGGGGAAGGAGCCCACGGCTGCCGTGTGGCTCTTGCCCTGGGCAGGCGCGCTCCTGCAAAAGCAGCAAGAGCTTTTGGTCCTGGCACCTTTGGGGTGGGAGGAATCCCTGGACGTTCGCAGTTTTCTTTCTGGACTTTGGCTGTACTCAGCAGGCCAGGGAGAGAGACTCCATTCAACACTGGGAGGCTCCAGAAACAGAGAGTGTCTGTTCCCTTGCTCTGTGTCCCACTCTCTGCCCCTGCCTCTCCCCTTCCCTCTCCCCTTTCTTTTCCCTCTCACCCTTTGCCTTCTGGCCTTCTGTCCTGTTCCCTGCCCCACTTCTCTGTCACTCTGCCCTCCTGCTGACTCTTCTGTCTCTCCACCCCCTTGTCCCGTGCCCTTGCCCTTTCTGTGTCTGTCCATCCCTCTGTTCTCCCTCCTGCCCCTCTTCTCTCTCTGTCCCTCTGTCCTGCTGCTTAGCACTACTTTTCTTCCTGCGCCATGTTCTTCACTTGCCCTCCATCTCCTTCCTTCTCTGTCCCTGTTTCTGCTCCTCACCACTATTTTTCCTTTCTCCACTCCCTGCCCAGCTACCCCTTTTTCCCACCATCCCTCTGTCCATCTCCTGTCCCTCTGTCCTGCTCCTGTCCCTCTCCGGCCACCCCACCGCCCTGCCCCACCCTTCTCCGCCGCTCTGTCCCCCTCTCCCCCTCCTCCTCCCTCTCCACCGGGGCTCTGGGGCCAGCGCAGCCCCGCGCAGGCAGCCATGGGGCCTGCTCGTGGGGCAGGGCCCAGCCGGGGCGGGGGACGGTGGCCGCGCAGGGTCAGACAGCAGGGCAGTTGCGCCCCGTGGCATGCCGGGAGCTGTAGTCCTGGGGCACATGGCTGCCAGGTGGCCATGTTGGTTAGCACGGCATGCCGGGAGCTGTAGTCCTGAGACATGGGGCTGCCGGGCGGCCATGTTGGTTACCGGGGCATGCCCGGAGCCGTCATGGCCCCACGCTCACCTTCCCGGCAGCCGTGTTGGTCTCGGGAGGTGCAGCTCCAGCTGCGGCCCGGCTGAGGTGAGGCCTGGGGCTGCCCGTGAGGTGAGTGAGGCCCTTGGGCGGGCGCGGGGGTGTCTCCTGCCTGCTGGCCCCCCACGGGTGGCGGGGGGAGCTCCAAGCTGGAGCCGGGCCCGGCCGGGGCAGCCCCGGGAGTGACCCGAGAGCTGGGGAGGCGAAGGAGACGCAGACGGACCCCCCCGGGCACAGGCACCGGGCAGCCCGACTCCCAGAGCGCCCCCGGAGCCTCCCCAGCCCCGCTCAGCCCCTGCAGCTGCCCTGGCCCCAGCACCTCCCCTGAGGCTTGTCCCGCAGCCCCAGGCCCCCACGGCCTGTCCTGGCAGCAGCGAGCCGGGCCTGGGGCGCGCTCAATCCTCCGTCACCGCGGGTGCATCAGCGGCAGCGCGGGGAGGGAGCGGTGTCTGCAGGAGCTCCTGCAGCAGGAGCTTACAAGCTTCTTAAAATTGGTTAATTCCAGTGTCTCTTATGATACTTCTGTGGTAATAACTCCACAGCCATCTTCCAGCATTTCTAAGATGCTTTTGCATGCTTAAACGGTCAGTTATACTGTCAGTTGAGCAATGTAATACTTTGTATAGTTCCTCTTGATAACAGTCTGTTTCTTGAAATTCACTGCTAAGTCCTTTAAAGAGTAAGACAAATACCAGCGCACTGAATTGTTTCAGTTCATTTTACAGCGCCCAAGAAGGAAAGTGCCAGAGCCATGTGGTAGTAGGCAGGAATTGTGTTCTGTGCTGCAAGATGCAGTCTTGGTAAGGGCTTGTGGCTGCTGGCTTTTCCTTACCCATCAAAGAAGAACTTGAGTAGGTGCCAGGAAACAAGCTCATGGACACCGCTAAAACGTGCGGTTCAGCAGTAGCTCACTGATGATCAGTAGTTAGACATGCATGTTGGCCAGTCTTACTTTTCAAGGATGTTCAGCAGCCTGGAGTGAGGCTGCACCTAAACAGTGCGTGGCAGGTATGTGTGTCAATGGCAAAGCAATTGGTACTGTACCTAGGTCTAACATTAATCAGGGGTGTCATTTGCAACAAAAATAACTGACACAAGTTGAACAGTATAAAAGGCAGTTCCCTTGGTGTCTGGGATGGATCTGGTATCTCTTCTTAAAGTACCTGCACCGGTTGTGCCCCTGCCCACACTTACCTTCCGTGCTAAGTAGCAATTTGTGCTCTATCAGTGTCCTTCTTGTAGTGAGGGGCCCAACACTGAACACAGGATTCAAGGTGTGGCCTCACCAGTGCCCAGTATGGGGGGACGATCACTTCCCTAGTCCTGCTGGCCACGCTATTTCTGATACAAGCCAGGATGCTATTGGCCTCTTGGCCACCTGGGCACACTGCTGCCTCATATTCAGCTGGCTGTCCACCAATACCCCCTCCTTTTGCCCCGGGCAGCTCTCCAGCCCCTCTTCCCCCAGCCTGTAGCGTTGCATGGGGTTGTTGTGACCCAAGCGCAGGACCCGGCACTGAGCCTTGTTGAACCTCACACAGTTGGCCTTGGCCCATCAATCCAGCCTGGCCAGGTCCCTCCGTAGGGCCTTCCTGCCCTCCAGGAGACCAACGCTCCCACCCAACTTGGCGTCATCTGCAAACTTACTGAGGGTGTACTTGATCCCCTCATCCTGATCATTGAGAAAGACATTAAACAGGACTGGCCCCAATGCTGAGCCCTGGGGAACACCACTTGTGACCAGCCACCGGCTGCATTTAACTCCATTCACCACAACTCTTTGGGCCCGGCCATTCAGCCAGTTTTTTACCCAGCAAAGAGCACGCCCATCCAAGCCATAAGCAGCTTTTTTTTCTCCCTTCCTTTCAGTCTTTCCTGTGTGCCACTGAGCTATTTTCTCTGTTCATTTAAGACCTAGATCTCATCAAGTACTTCCCAGTTGTCAAGGCCTGAGCCAGTAAAGCACTGTAGGAATTTGGCACTCTTCCAGCTGGCAGAGGTAAAGTTCTACCTGTTAGCGTCACAATGGGAAGATGTGTGTATCTTTTCCCCCCAAAAGTATGAACTGTGTAAGGGTTGCGCTCGTATCAAATTTAGTATCCCTAGAGGCATATATTAGTAACTAATGGAATAGTAAGAGAATTAGGCAGTGGCAATGGCCGCAGGGACCTAGCTTTTCTTCATGTACTTGTTAATCTGCATAGTTTCTTGAAGACCACACCTGAAAAATATGCTTCTTTTTAGAAAAATTAGCCTTAGAACTATAATAAAAACAATGCTCAGGACAATAGCAAAATGTCCTGGTTTCAGCTGGGCTAGAGTTCATTTTCTTCCTAGTAGCTGGTGTAGTGCTGTGTTTTGGATTTCGTATGAGAATAATGTTGATAACACACTGATGTTTTAGTTCTTGCTAAGTAGTGCTTACACCAGTCAAGGACTGTTCAGCTTCCCCTACCCTGACAGTGAGAAGCTGGGAGGGAGCACAGCCAGGACAGGTGACCCCGACTGGCCAAAGGGCTCTTCCATACCGTATGGCGTCATGCTCAGTATATAAACTGAGGGGAGTTGGCTGGGGGGCAGCGATCGCTGCTCGAGGACAGGCTGGGCATCAGTCGGCAGGTGGTGAGCAGTTGTATCGTGCATCACTTGCTTTGTATATTACTATATTATTATTACTATTATTATTACTACTACTACTACTAGTACTACTACTACTTCTATTTTACTTTATTTCCATTATTGAAATGTTCTTATCACAACCCACGAGTTTTTCCCCCTTTTACCCTTCCGATTCTTTCCCTCATCACACTGGAGAGGGGGGAGTGAGTGAGCGGCTGCGTGGCGCTTAGTTGCTGACTGGGGTTAAACCATGACACAGGCCCACAAACACTGGGCCTCTGCGCTTGCCTGCCCTCCTAAAAGTCCAAAACTCTCTCTGTCTCCCGCTCATTGTAGCCAGAGCCCAGCTCTGAAGTTGCAAATAGACGGCAATTTCACCCACACCAAAGGTGCCAGGACTAAAAGCTGTTTCTGACCCTAACCTTCCCTTGGGAGCACTTCACAGCCCCACAGACACTGGGGCTCTAAACATGACTAGACGCTTAACGGTCCCAACACCCTCTCTCACTTCATTGCTCTCAGGTTCTGACTGAGGCCGCATGCCTCCCCCAGTGTGATGTCAGAGCCACCAGTGTGAGGTCAGAGCTGGCCGCCCGCACAGCCCTGTGGCGCGTGGGGAAGGAGCCCACAGCTGCCGTGTGGCTCTTACCTTGGGCAGGCGCGCTCCTGCTGTGGGGCAGCGTGGGGCTGCTGCCGGAGCTGTTTTTGCCTGGGCAGGCCACACTGCTGGGGCTGAGAGGGAAGAGCAGAGCGGGGAGCCTGCCTTTGCCCAGAGATGGCGAGGAGAAAGGCCCCCGAGAGAAGACGCCAAGGGCCCTCCCAAGGCTCCTTGGGGAACGAGGCTGGCCAACAGCCGGCAGGGGAGGCAGCGGGGCCGAGCCGCTGCCAGACGAGTAGGTACGAAGCCTGGCATGTGCCCGGGGCATCAGGTTGGGCTGGTAGCACGGACGTGGCCTAGCACGGTCAGTGGGGTGCGGAGCAGCCTGGGGAAGCCGACAGAAGTTTTCTGAAGAAGAGCCCCGTGGTTTGCGAAGCCCCCCTTCTGTGAGGACGGGTCTCGGTGGAAAGCCTGGCTCACTCTCGCAGCCAAAAGGCAGTGTGCAGCAGGGGCTTTTGGGGAGGCGGTAGCCTCGTGCTGCAGGGTCGGAGCCCAGCCCTGCTGCACGGGGCGGTTTTGCTGTACGGGGAGGCCAAGCCCCTGGGGCCTGAGACTGGTCCCCTCGGGACGCTGAGGCGCGATCCTGCCTGGCTGATGGGAGCAGCTGTGCGGGGCAGAGAGGGGTCGGGAGACCTGGGAGTGCCCAGGGAAGAGGTGGGGGGGCTGGGGGGGGGGGCAGCAGCCTGTGCCCCCTCCCCAAATGGCCACTGGGAGGTGTCTGCCGTGGGGCAGGGTGGTGCCAGGGGCCAGGGAGGGACGGGCTGAGAATCGGGCTGTGCTGCCGGGTGGGCTTCCCGAGGCAGGGGTCTGCTGCTGCCAGCTTGCTCCCACTGCAGGCCTGTAAAGCAAAGGATGGGGAAGCGGGGGGTGGGGGGGGGGCCCGCTGGGAGCAGCCCAGCTGTGCTGGCCTCTGTCGCTGCTGCTGGGAAGGCCCGTCCTCTGGCAAGGGCCGCCGCTCAGGCTACTCCTGCCCGCCTCGGCTCCCACAGCGTGGGGATGGTGGGCAACGGGCATTTGTCTTTTTCCTCCGACAGGAACCTCCGCATGCAGGTGGAGCTGGGGATACTCTCTTCGATGTCAGCTCCCGGCTCAGCCACTCAAGGGCCTGCCAAGTGGCGTGACAAGGCCACGGAAATTGCAAGTAAGCTCAGCACTGCTGCTTGCTGTGACCTCCTCGGGGGTGAACTTGGAGAGCTGCGCTGCGCTGGAGCTCTGGCCAAACGTCACAGGCGGCAGGAGAAGTGCAGGCTGCCCTGCTCTTTGCCCCAGGGAGGGAGTGTGTAGGACACGGTGCCCGCCTCCCCGCAGGCAGCTGAGACACGTGGGGCTGGGCATCCTAGAGAGGAGACCTCAAGAGACAGGCCTAACTTTTCTCTGCTTTCCTTGCGCAGGGACAGTCTTCAGCCTTACGTGCTGTCCGGCAGGCGCCCTTGTCTCCCCGCGGAGACGTCTGCTGAGGACGTGCATCTCCGCCGTGTACGTATTACACCACGTTTCTGCTGTGGACGGGGGAAAGAAAGGGGATGTCTGAGGGCCGGTGCAAGCAAAGGGGAGAGCAGAGGGTGTTCCCCAGCCAGCAGCCCAGGGCTCCCAGTCGGGAGCCCAAGCTGGGGCGCTGCTCGTGCTGTGGCCATTCTCAGGGAGAGCCAAGAGCAAAGCCCCTCGGCAGTCTCACTCCCACGCGTTTGCCAGAGCCCCACACTTTGGCTACGGTAGGGCAAACTGCCGCGTAGCCAGACGCTCGGGTGCAGAGCCAAGCCTCCGCAGGGGAAGGCTTTTCCCCAGCTCTGGCAAGTGACCGCGCAGGTCTGGGAGGGCTCTGGGAGGAAAGGCAGACAAGGCTCCTGCGCTTCCCAGCTGTGCAGAAAAACACCCCTAAAGAGATCTGTGTGATCGCAAGTGAGAACAGGCCTGCTTTCTCAGCCAAAGGGAGAGCAAGGTCCCCACCAGAAAGACGGCTGAAAAGCAGTCTTCGTTTGCTCGGCCTCTTTACTTCCCTGCATAATTTTCATTCCCTTTGGGATGGTGCTTCTGGAGGCCTTCCTCTGGGGAAGATCTGCCGGCAGTGTTGAACGGTGTGGACAGAAATCGTCTTCCTCCTGGGCGCTGCTCTGGCAGCTCTCTGGCAGCAGGAGGCTTCCAAAAGGCTGGCTTTCTGGCCTGAAAAGGGAACTCCACCGGTGGAGGGCTTTGCCCAAGACTTGGATCATGGGCAGCCACAGGACTCCCTCTTTTTCAGGCAAAAGGTGGCCCTGCAGAAGAAGAGGATCTTCCAAGCTGTCTTCTTGTTGCTCCCCGTGGCTCTTGGTGAGTTTGCATGAGCAGACACCTGAGAGCGACAGCCAGGCTGTGCTGGATGCCAGCTTTCAGCTGCCCGGCTTTCCTTTTGGGCCAGTATGGGCGGAAACTCCCATGACCCAAGCGCTTCCCGAGTACGTCCCGGACTGGGCCTGCCTTTTGGCCTGCCAGTAAGACTGGGAGTCTCCCAGCCATGCTGCTGCTCTGGCCACTGGACCACATGGCTTGCTTCGTCTGCAAGTCCGCGAGAGAAGGGCGTAGCTACTTCCAAGCCTGAACTGGGCATTCCCAGAGGGGAGGGGCCGTGCAGGGGGACCCATGGGGAGGTACCTCTCCTAGCCCATGCAGCCTGGTCTCGGGGCTCCCTGAAGCAGCGAGGGGAAGCGGGGAATAGCTCTGGGGCACTGAGCACACCTGAGGCCCACGGCTGCGCAGTCCCCTCAAGCCTGGGCCGATGGCTTCTGGGCAGAGGCGCGTCCTCTCTCCGCACCCCACGTTCCCCACCTCCTCAGCTCACCTGCTGCCCCACCCCTAAGGCAACAGGCTGGAGACAACGCGACGGCAGGCATCGCTAGCGACCTCAGTAAAATAACTCTCTCTTGATGATGTGAATTGCAGCCGGTGTTTACTGCGGGACCTCACTGCCAGGGTGGACAATGCGGACAAAGGCACTGCTAGAGGTCGGTGACTCCTGTGGCACAGGCACCTCCTGCAACAGAGCATTGCTGAGAGCGGCTGGATAAATCACGGGCTCTCCTGCTGCCACGCAGGGTGACCCAAAGAAGCAGCAGCTTGTGCCGAGTCTTCCTAGGGAAGCCTCTCCTGGGAAGCCCCGGCGGCTCTGGTAGCGGATGCTCGAACCGAGCGTTTTTCCCTTTCAGGAGCTGGCACTTGTGTCTGCAGAAGACCTGAAGACCCTGCGGTAAGAGACGTTTCCTGAGCTGGCATTGGTTCTGTGCAGAAGCGTCAGCCGACCTCGTGCTACCTGCACTCGTTTTGCTAACAGCCAGGGCTCCCATACCTCCTACCTGCCTTTGCCTTCTGCTCAAACTGGTGTGGAAGGGAAGCACTCGCAAAGCAGGGAAAGCACACGTGTCTCTCCTTCTTGCCGAGCTGAGACGCTCCCCAGAGGGGACGGGCCGCTCTCTGACAAGATCTGCTTTCGTGCTTTCATGCAGGAACTTTCGCGTTTTGTTGGCGGAGCACAGCCAAAAGATGCAGCTTCTGATGGAGGAGGTGGCTCAACTGAGGGCAGAGATCAGCAGTGAAAAGGTGATGCTGCGTTTTGGGGAAGGAGGCTTGGCTGGGCAGAACCCCTGAGAAAGCACTCCTTGGGCTTGTTGGTGGGGTCGGACTGCTGACTGCAGCAAGCCAGCCTTTGCCCCAGGGGCTTGCTGGGTGAGCTTCTGCGCTGCACAGGCCCTTCTCCAGGCCCAGTTCAAGCAGGCTGCTTGAGGCAGCAGAGGACTCCTGAGAGCCTTCCCTTGGCACGCCGGCACTCTGGCTCCTCTGGCTGGGCTCCTGAGGCAGGGATGAGACCCAGGCACGCTCACGGGGCCAGCCGTCGCTTGCAGGGCCCGAGCCCATCTCCCCGCTTACCTGCAGAGCGTGGAGGGTGGGGACGAGGGTGTGGGGACCCTCGTCAACCCACCTCGCGGCCATGGCCGTCAGCACGTCAGCAGCAGAGAGTCTTGCAGCTCTGTGGACTAGGCTTGCCTTGCCTTTCTGACACTGACCCTTTGCCTCTGCCGGCGCTAGTAGCCATGCTGAACTGCCCGCTGATGTGGTCCTTTTCTGTGTTCGTTTATGGCGTTCCCAGGAAGTGAACCAGGCAGCGTCCCAGATGGCTTCGGAAGTCTACGTCGAGATGTCTGACTGGGCCCTGAAAAGCTCTGGTATGGACACGAGCAGCCCAGTCTCCTTGCCCTGCGCTTGTCTGCAGCACTCCCCAAAGAAGCCTGTGCTCCGGGCGCTGCTCTCCAAAGGGGGGGAGCTTCAATGCTTCATGGGGTCCAAGAGCAAGGCTGTGGCACAGTGGCCCTCCCAGACTCCCTCCCAGTCCTGCCCTCCGCCTCCGCACGGGGGCCTCCGCACGGGGGCCTCCGCCGCTGCCCCCGCACGTGTTCCTGTGCTGTTGGAAGGGCTCTCTTCCTCTCCACTGCATTGGAAGAGGGAATGGCTGGGCCATCCTTTGCTGCCCATGCCGCAAGCCCTCAGTTTTGGTGTGCTGTCATTGACGTGGGCGCCTGCTGTCTCCCAGAACGCTCACACCTTCTCCTCGTGGCGCTGTGAGAGAAGCAGTCACCACCAGGCACGTGGCGGCCGTCATTCCCTTGTGCAGCTGGGCACCCCCAGCAGCGTGGGGAGGAGGAGAGGACTGACAGACGTGGAGCTGGCCGGCAGCATCAGAAATGCTGTCTGAGCACCGAGTCCTCCTAGAATGTGGCCTCTTCCAGTAGTCACCTGCTCTCCCTCCCTTCCAGGTGCCACCATCGACATGCAGAGAACTTCCGAGACCTACATCTGCAAAGAGAATTGGGGCTGCAGGCTTTTATGGCTCTTTCGCACTGCCAACCCTCCCGACACTATTTTGCAGGTATCGTAGCGGAACTCCTCCGGGAAGGTTGCCTGCCTCCCGCTGAAGTTGGGGACCGACCTCAGGGGCTCTCCCCTCGCTCCAGTGGCACTGCTCAAGCCCACAGTGTTGATCAGGTTCCTGAAAGCAAAGCTCGAACACAGGGCTGGGCTTGCTAGCAATCAGCGCTTCCCCTCAGGAGGGGAATGGAGCTGAACGGAGCCAAACTGCTGCATCTCGCCCACAGTGCTCTGCCCCAGCTGGGTGAAAGACTTTCTCCCTGGTGGGGGGTGCCCTGCAGAGCCACTGGGCAGAGAGGTGTTTCTGCTAGGCCCTGACTGGGACGGTTTCATAACTGCTAGTCTCCTCTGCCCCATAATCCTGAGAGCCCCCTTTCGGTCAGGCAGGGACGAAGGCCTCCTGCTTCTGTCCATTTCCTCCCACGCGCCTCATTTTCAAGCCAAAATAGACCCCGCGGACACAACGGCGCCTACGCTTCAAGCTACGCGGGCCGCTGTGTTGGCCCCAACACTCTCTCACTCTTCCTTGCTCTCGCGTTCTGCTTGCAGCCGGATGTTTCCCCAGGAAACTGCTGGCCTTTACAAGGGGATCAGGGCCAGGTGGTCATCAGGCTGCCAGCACGAGTCCATCTGACTGCCATCACTGTGCAGCACATCTTCAAAGAAGTCTCTCCATCTGGGACTGTCATCAGCGCCCCCAGAGACGTCGCTGTCTTTGTGAGTCTCTGCTGGGCGCTTCTGGCGGGGATCTGGCCCTGGGGGAAAGCCATGGCAGGGTCTTGCTTGCTTTTGTGCGTCCTCTGAGGTTTACGTCCTGCTCTCTCCTGAGCACCGCAGTGCCCTAGCGGGACACTTCAAGGGCTCTAGGGGTTTCATCCCTCTTGAGACTTGTTCGGGACACGCACCTCAGGGTTCCTGAGCACAAGTCAAGGCCGAGACTGAGCTCCACCATGGCGAGTGCTAGCCTACTGCTAGAGCCCCAGGAGAGGGTGGGGAGATAGCAGGGCTGATCCAGCACGTAGGTTCCCTCTTTGTGGGGACGAGTCTGAGCTGCTCTCCTTGTGCTTTGCCCCTGAGGGAGTGGGTGCGGACGGAGAAGAGGAAACTCTCCTTGGGACGTTCACGTACAACGTGGCAAAGGAGGCCATTCAGACCTTCCCTCTGAAGGTACGGTCCACGCGCAGGGGCAAGGTGCCGGGGAGCAAACCAGGTTTGCCTGCAAGTCCATGGCAGGAAGAGCGTGAATGCTTTCTCCCTGGGCCGAGGGGCCCGGACCACCGCCGAGAGAGACCTGGTGGGGTTGGGAGGGCTGAGTAGCACGCAGTGGTGGTAGCAAAAGGATAGCAAGACAGGGTCAGGCCTGTGGGAGCACAAGTCCCGAGAGATCCCTGGCTGCACGCACTGCCTTCAGCAGAGCCAGCCGCACACGCGGCCGCTCCACACAAGCAACGTCTTTGTGTTGTGGAGAAACAGGGATGCCCGGTGGCGAAAGGCGTCGGGCAGCACTGTCGCTCCGTCCTGTGGCCTGCTGGCAGGCTGGGCAGTGTCCTCTCCTCCCAGCACAGCGTGCCCCTTCTCTCCCCGTGCTCTCACGCCTGCCAGGAGGAAAGCAGGCAGAGCAGACAGCGGGAGCTTGGTGGGGTTGCACAGCAGCCGCCCCCCGCACAGGAGCACCTCCCCGGCCTCTCTGCCAGCACAGAGCAAGCAGCAGAGGGAAGGGGCAGAGGGGAGGGAGACTGAGCCCCAGCAGGGCCGGCATGCAGAGGATGCCAGCTGCCTTCCCCCTTCCCGTGTCCCCAGCCTCCCCAGCAGCCCCGGTACCAGCAGCGAGCCTCAGATTGCCACAGCCGCTCCCACCCACTTGCAGGAGCTCGCTCCTGAGCAGGAGCAGGGCTGGCAGGGGGAGACACCTTCCTTGCATTGTCGCTCCTAACACCCCCGCTTCCTTTTCCCGCTTTTCTTCCCAGAACGCGCCGCTTCCCAGAGCCTTTGCACGTGTCAAACTTCTGGTGAAGAGCAACTGGGGAAACCCAGCGTACACCTGCATTTATCGAGTGCAGGTTCACGGGAAGATGGCAAAACCAGAAAGCCTCGACTGAAACCAGAGGAAAAAGAGAAGGGCATACAGAAAAAGAGCAGCAGAAGGGGAAGGAACAAAAAAATAAAAAAGATGTGGCAATTGAGATTGGTGCAGAAGCTCTGTCTCCAAAGTGGGGTGCGCAAGAAGGCCCTTTGGGGGGAGGGCGGGAGCGTGCGGGAACCGTTAGGACCTCTCCTTAATTTTTTCTTCAACCTGAGGAAGGCAGTAAGCACTCCTAAGGTTTACTCCAGAGAGGAGAGGCCCAGCCTGGCACCGCTCCTTCTCCCGCCACCCCGGGAGGCTCCGCAAGTGGCACCAGCCCAGGGCAGGCAGAGGGGCCCGGCTGCAGTTTACAACTGCCGCAGGAGCCGATGGAACCGTTTGGCCTAGCACCTTCCCAGCATCCCGGCTGTCGGTTTGTCGGTTACCCCCCAGTTTCTGTGAAAGGGCTGTGGGGAGCCTGTCTGAGTGGCCTGTGGGAAGCCCCGTTCCTCGGCCCATCAACGTCCCCACTCTAGAGCTCGCTGCTCTCTGTTGGGGGTCCTTTTGTGTCACATTGAGTAGTGTCGACGGGGAATTTTCCAGCGTTTGGCCCCTGGTTATTCTCCCCTTGGCATTGGGACAACCCTGACCTGTCTTTCTTCTTGACGGACCACCCTCTCTGGGGTTCCCAGAAAGGCTGTGCGGTTCTGCAGCCCTTGGGCTGTTCCCGTCATGGGCTCCACCATCTAACACTCGAGGCCCCTCGGTCCCCCAGTGCTGCATTCTGCAACACTTGGCTGTTCCCTCCCGCTGTTGCTATCATGGGCATCGTGTCCTGGGCTACAACGCCGCCTCCGCTAAGGACATCCCGGGCAGCCAGTCGGAAAGCTCGTCCAAAGGATTCCAGGGATGGGGAGGGTTAGAACCCCGTCTTCCTGGCAGCTGCCTAACAGCAGGGAGTATTGGGAGGGGGTCAGGGTGGCAGGAGCATTCCCTGGGGGGTGCTGGAGGCTCCCAAGGGGTTCCTGAGAGATGGGGCTGGGGAGTGGGCATCCCAGGATGCTTGGGGGGTTTCTCATGCTGCTGGAAATGGCTTCTAAAGCTAAGCAGAAACGGCAATTTTCCCATTAGCTTTGTATGATGGTAGGCACCTTAGGTGGGACCATCCCCCACGCATCCAGTGCTGTAATAAAGAGAATGCCTGCTTCTCGATGCTACATGGGTGTGAAGAGGTTGATTCCCCATTTCGGTGACAGTTTGGGCGACCCAGATGGGACTCTGCTTCTGAATCTCGATGGATCCGTGGGATCGCAGGACCCCCAGCCGGCACCGAGGGATTCTCGGGAAGAACCTCCGAAGCCCGGACCGAAGAGCTCTGAGCAGGACCTCTGGGAAGGTAAAAGCATCCCTTTTCTCATTAAAAGGGCAGTTGCCTGCCCGTCAGGCGCGGCGAAGGCCTCGCAGGGTTGGGCTGTAAAGGTACCTAAGGGAAGGATTGGATCCTATCGGGCCAAAGTCCCTAGGACACCTGTGTCTGGAAACCTTTGGCCGAAGGGGTGGGTTGGAGCCCCACTGAAGGTAATCTAGGGGTTCGAGTCCCCTTCTGGGGAATGCCTCTGACTATTTTGTGCAAAGTTATTGTTTCTCTGTTTGGTGTTGCTGTGTCTTTTGTGGTGGGTACTAAGCCCTCTGCGGAAGGGGGGATTCGGAAAAGATCTCCCCTAGGACGTATCGTGAAACGTTGGAGGAAATTGGGAGGGGAGCCAGGGATTTGGGAAAGATGTTAGAGGTAGCGTGGATGATTTTTCATAGGAGAGAGAAGGAAAAAGAGGCACGACAGGTTCAAAGGGAACACCTA
The DNA here is from genome assembly GCF_965183815.1 of Platalea leucorodia. Classification (NCBI taxonomy): domain Eukaryota; kingdom Metazoa; phylum Chordata; class Aves; order Pelecaniformes; family Threskiornithidae; genus Platalea; species Platalea leucorodia. Next base: position 9,025,825 of record NC_138841.1, on the reverse strand, counting down.
AGAGAGGGGAGATGGATTGCTGCTTTAACAGGGGCTCCTAGAGGAACCGATAGAGAAGGGAGGCACAGGAAGGGGTTACCGGGAAGAAGCAGGGGAAGGGGAAAATCAGCTCCTTTCGCACAGCCCTGTGGCGCACGGGGAAGGAGCCCACGGCTGCCGTGTGGCTCTTGCCCTGGGCAGGCGCGCTCCTGCAAAAGCAGCAAGAGCTTTTGGTCCTGGCACCTTTGGGGTGGGAGGAATCCCTGGACGTTCGCAGTTTTCTTTCTGGACTTTGGCTGTACTCAGCAGGCCAGGGAGAGAGACTCCATTCAACACTGGGAGGCTCCAGAAACAGAGAGTGTCTGTTCCCTTGCTCTGTGTCCCACTCTCTGCCCCTGCCTCTCCCCTTCCCTCTCCCCTTTCTTTTCCCTCTCACCCTTTGCCTTCTGGCCTTCTGTCCTGTTCCCTGCCCCACTTCTCTGTCACTCTGCCCTCCTGCTGACTCTTCTGTCTCTCCACCCCCTTGTCCCGTGCCCTTGCCCTTTCTGTGTCTGTCCATCCCTCTGTTCTCCCTCCTGCCCCTCTTCTCTCTCTGTCCCTCTGTCCTGCTGCTTAGCACTACTTTTCTTCCTGCGCCATGTTCTTCACTTGCCCTCCATCTCCTTCCTTCTCTGTCCCTGTTTCTGCTCCTCACCACTATTTTTCCTTTCTCCACTCCCTGCCCAGCTACCCCTTTTTCCCACCATCCCTCTGTCCATCTCCTGTCCCTCTGTCCTGCTCCTGTCCCTCTCCGGCCACCCCACCGCCCTGCCCCACCCTTCTCCGCCGCTCTGTCCCCCTCTCCCCCTCCTCCTCCCTCTCCACCGGGGCTCTGGGGCCAGCGCAGCCCCGCGCAGGCAGCCATGGGGCCTGCTCGTGGGGCAGGGCCCAGCCGGGGCGGGGGACGGTGGCCGCGCAGGGTCAGACAGCAGGGCAGTTGCGCCCCGTGGCATGCCGGGAGCTGTAGTCCTGGGGCACATGGCTGCCAGGTGGCCATGTTGGTTAGCACGGCATGCCGGGAGCTGTAGTCCTGAGACATGGGGCTGCCGGGCGGCCATGTTGGTTACCGGGGCATGCCCGGAGCCGTCATGGCCCCACGCTCACCTTCCCGGCAGCCGTGTTGGTCTCGGGAGGTGCAGCTCCAGCTGCGGCCCGGCTGAGGTGAGGCCGGGGGCTGCCCGTGAGGTGAGTGAGGCCCTTGGGCGGGCGCGGGGGTGTCTCCTGCCTGCTGGCCCCCCACGGGTGGCGGGGGGAGCTCCAAGCTGGAGCCGGGCCCGGCCGGGGCAGCCCCGGGAGTGACCCGAGAGCTGGGGAGGCGAAGGAGACGCAGACGGACCCCCCCGGGCACAGGCACCGGGCAGCCCGACTCCCAGAGCGCCCCCGGAGCCTCCCCAGCCCCGCTCAGCCCCTGCAGCTGCCCTGGCCCCAGCACCTCCCCTGAGGCTTGTCCCGCAGCCCCAGGCCCCCACGGCCTGTCCTGGCAGCAGCGAGCCGGGCCTGGGGCGCGCTCAATCCTCCGTCACCGCGGGTGCATCAGCGGCAGCGCGGGGAGGGAGCGGTGTCTGCAGGAGCTCCTGCAGCAGGAGCTTACAAGCTTCTTAAAATTGGTTAATTCCAGTGTCTCTTATGATACTTCTGTGGTAATAACTCCACAGCCATCTTCCAGCATTTCTAAGATGCTTTTGCATGCTTAAACGGTCAGTTATACTGTCAGTTGAGCAATGTAATACTTTGTATAGTTCCTCTTGATAACAGTCTGTTTCTTGAAATTCACTGCTAAGTCCTTTAAAGAGTAAGACAAATACCAGCGCACTGAATTGTTTCAGTTCATTTTACAGCGCCCAAGAAGGAAAGTGCCAGAGCCATGTGGTAGTAGGCAGGAATTGTGTTCTGTGCTGCAAGATGCAGTCTTGGTAAGGGCTTGTGGCTGCTGGCTTTTCCTTACCCATCAAAGAAGAACTTGAGTAGGTGCCAGGAAACAAGCTCATGGACACCGCTAAAACGTGCGGTTCAGCAGTAGCTCACTGATGATCAGTAGTTAGACATGCATGTTGGCCAGTCTTACTTTTCAAGGATGTTCAGCAGCCTGGAGTGAGGCTGCACCTAAACAGTGCGTGGCAGGTATGTGTGTCAATGGCAAAGCAATTGGTACTGTACCTAGGTCTAACATTAATCAGGGGTGTCATTTGCAACAAAAATAACTGACACAAGTTGAACAGTATAAAAGGCAGTTCCCTTGGTGTCTGGGATGGATCTGGTATCTCTTCTTAAAGTACCTGCACCGGTTGTGCCCCTGCCCACACTTACCTTCCGTGCTAAGTAGCAATTTGTGCTCTATCAGTGTCCTTCTTGTAGTGAGGGGCCCAACACTGAACACAGGATTCAAGGTGTGGCCTCACCAGTGCCCAGTATGGGGGGACGATCACTTCCCTAGTCCTGCTGGCCACGCTATTTCTGATACAAGCCAGGATGCTATTGGCCTCTTGGCCACCTGGGCACACTGCTGCCTCATATTCAGCTGGCTGTCCACCAATACCCCCTCCTTTTGCCCCGGGCAGCTCTCCAGCCCCTCTTCCCCCAGCCTGTAGCGTTGCATGGGGTTGTTGTGACCCAAGCGCAGGACCCGGCACTGAGCCTTGTTGAACCTCACACAGTTGGCCTTGGCCCATCAATCCAGCCTGGCCAGGTCCCTCCGTAGGGCCTTCCTGCCCTCCAGGAGACCAACGCTCCCACCCAACTTGGCGTCATCTGCAAACTTACTGAGGGTGTACTTGATCCCCTCATCCTGATCATTGAGAAAGACATTAAACAGGACTGGCCCCAATGCTGAGCCCTGGGGAACACCACTTGTGACCAGCCACCGGCTGCATTTAACTCCATTCACCACAACTCTTTGGGCCCGGCCATTCAGCCAGTTTTTTACCCAGCAAAGAGCACGCCCATCCAAGCCATAAGCAGCTTTTTTTTCTCCCTTCCTTTCAGTCTTTCCTGTGTGCCACTGAGCTATTTTCTCTGTTCATTTAAGACCTAGATCTCATCAAGTACTTCCCAGTTGTCAAGGCCTGAGCCAGTAAAGCACTGTAGGAATTTGGCACTCTTCCAGCTGGCAGAGGTAAAGTTCTACCTGTTAGCGTCACAATGGGAAGATGTGTGTATCTTTTCCCCCCAAAAGTATGAACTGTGTAAGGGTTGCGCTCGTATCAAATTTAGTATCCCTAGAGGCATATATTAGTAACTAATGGAATAGTAAGAGAATTCGGCAGTGGCAATGGCCGCAGGGACCTAGCTTTTCTTCATGTACTTGTTAATCTGCATAGTTTCTTGAAGACCACACCTGAAAAATATGCTTCTTTTTAGAAAAATTAGCCTTAGAACTATAATAAAAACAATGCTCAGGACAATAGCAAAATGTCCTGGTTTCAGCTGGGCTAGAGTTCATTTTCTTCCTAGTAGCTGGTGTAGTGCTGTGTTTTGGATTTCGTATGAGAATAATGTTGATAACACACGGATGTTTTAGTTCTTGCTAAGTAGTGCTTACACCAGTCAAGGACTGTTCAGCTTCCCCTACCCTGACAGTGAGAAGCTGGGAGGGAGCACAGCCAGGACAGGTGACCCCGACTGGCCAAAGGGCTCTTCCATACCGTATGGCGTCATGCTCAGTATATAAACTGAGGGGAGTTGGCTGGGGGGCAGCGATCGCTGCTCGAGGACAGGCTGGGCATCAGTCGGCAGGTGGTGAGCAGTTGTATCGTGCATCACTTGCTTTGTATATTACTATATTATTATTACTATTATTATTATTATTACTACTACTACTACTACTTCTATTTTACTTTATTTCCATTATTGAAATGTTCTTATCACAACCCACGAGTTTTTCCCCCTTTTACCCTTCCGATTCTTTCCCTCATCACACTGGAGAGGGGGGAGTGAGTGAGCGGCTGCGTGGCGCTTAGTTGCTGACTGGGGTTAAACCATGACACAGGCCCACAAACACTGGGCCTCTGCGCTTGCCTGCCCTCCTAAAAGTCCAAAACTCTCTCTGTCTCCCGCTCATTGTAGCCAGAGCCCAGCTCTGAAGTTGCAAATAGACGGCAATTTCACCCACACCAAAGGTGCCAGGACTAAAAGCTGTTTCTGACCCTAACCTTCCCTTGGGAGCACTTCACAGCCCCACAGACACTGGGGCTCTAAACATGACTAGACGCTTAACGGTCCCAACACCCTCTCTCACTTCATTGCTCTCAGGTTCTGACTGAGGCCGCATGCCTCCCCCAGTGTGATGTCAGAGCCACCAGTGTGAGGTCAGAGCTGGCCGCCCGCACAGCCCTGTGGCGCGTGGGGAAGGAGCCCACAGCTGCCGTGTGGCTCTTACCTTGGGCAGGCGCGCTCCTGCTGTGGGGCAGCGTGGGGCTGCTGCCGGAGCTGTTTTTGCCTGGGCAGGCCACACTGCTGGGGCTGAGAGGGAAGAGCAGAGCGGGGAGCCTGCCTTTGCCCAGAGATGGCGAGGAGAAAGGCCCCCGAGAGAAGACGCCAAGGGCCCTCCCAAGGCTCCTTGGGGAACGAGGCTGGCCAACAGCCGGCAGGGGAGGCAGCGGGGCCGAGCCGCTGCCAGACGAGTAGGTACGAAGCCTGGCATGTGCCCGGGGCATCAGGTTGGGCTGGTAGCACGGACGTGGCCTAGCACGGTCAGTGGGGTGCGGAGCAGCCTGGGGAAGCCGACAGAAGTTTTCTGAAGAAGAGCCCCGTGGTTTGCGAAGCCCCCCTTCTGTGAGGACGGGTCTCGGTGGAAAGCCTGGCTCACTCTCGCAGCCAAAAGGCAGTGTGCAGCAGGGGCTTTTGGGGAGGCGGTAGCCTCGTGCTGCAGGGTCGGAGCCCAGCCCTGCTGCACGGGGCGGTTTTGCTGTACGGGGAGGCCAAGCCCCTGGGGCCTGAGACTGGTCCCCTCGGGACGCTGAGGCGCGATCCTGCCTGGCTGATGGGAGCAGCTGTGCGGGGCAGAGAGGGGTCGGGAGACCTGGGAGTGCCCAGGGAAGAGGTGGCGGGGCTGGGGGGGGGGGCAGCAGCCTATGCCCCCTCCCCAAATGGCCACTGGGAGGTGTCTGCCGTGGGGCAGGGTGGTGCCAGGGGCCAGGGAGGGACGGGCTGAGAATCGGGCTGTGCTGCCGGGTGGGCTTCCCGAGGCAGGGGTCTGCTGCTGCCAGCTTGCTCCCACTGCAGGCCTGTAAAGCAAAGGATGGGGAAGGGGGGGTGGGGGGGGGCCCGCTGGGAGCAGCCCAGCTGTGCTGGCCTCTCTCGCTGCTGCTGGGAAGGCCCGTCCTCTGGCAAGGGCCGCCGCTCAGGCTACTCCTGCCCGCCTCGGCTCCCACGGCGTGGGGATGGTGGGCAACGGGCATTTGTCTTTTTCCTCCGACAGGAACCTCCGCATGCAGGTGGAGCTGGGGATACTCTCTTCGATGTCAGCTCCCGGCTCAGCCACTCAAGGGCCTGCCAAGTGGCGTGACAAGGCCACGGAAATTGCAAGTAAGCTCAGCACTGCTGCTTGCTGTGACCTCCTCGGGGGTGAACTTGGAGAGCTGCGCTGCGCTGGAGCTCTGGCCAAACGTCACAGGCGGCAGGAGAAGTGCAGGCTGCCCTGCTCTTTGCCCCAGGGAGGGAGTGTGTAGGACACGGTGCCCGCCTCCCCGCAGGCAGCTGAGACACGTGGGGCTGGGCATCCTAGAGAGGAGACCTCAAGAGACAGGCCTAACTTTTCTCTGCTTTCCTTGCGCAGGGACAGTCTTCAGCCTTACGTGCTGTCCGGCAGGCGCCCTTGTCTCCCCGCGGAGACGTCTGCTGAGGACGTGCATCTCCGCCGTGTACGTATTACACCACGTTTCTGCTGTGGACGGGGGAAAGAAAGGGGATGTCTGAGGGCCGGTGCAAGCAAAGGGGAGAGCAGAGGGTGTTCCCCAGCCAGCAGCCCAGGGCTCCCAGTCGGGAGCCCAAGCTGGGGCGCTGCTCGTGCTGTGGCCATTCTCAGGGAGAGCCAAGAGCAAAGCCCCTCGGCAGTCTCACTCCCACGCGTTTGCCAGAGCCCCACACTTTGGCTACGGTAGGGCAAACTGCCGCGTAGCCAGACGCTCGGGTGCAGAGCCAAGCCTCCGCAGGGGAAGGCTTTTCCCCAGCTCTGGCAAGTGACCGCGCAGGTCTGGGAGGGCTCTGGGAGGAAAGGCAGACAAGGCTCCTGCGCTTCCCAGCTGTGCAGAAAAACACCCCTAAAGAGATCTGTGTGATCGCAAGTGAGAACAGGCCTGCTTTCTCAGCCAAAGGGAGAGCAAGGTCCCCACCAGAAAGACGGCTGAAAAGCAGTCTTCGTTTGCTCGGCCTCTTTACTTCCCTGCATAATTTTCATTCCCTTTGGGATGGTGCTTCTGGAGGCCTTCCTCTGGGGAAGATCTGCCGGCAGTGTTGAACGGTGTGGACAGAAATCGTCTTCCTCCTGGGCGCTGCTCTGGCAGCTCTCTGGCAGCAGGAGGCTTCCAAAAGGCTGGCTTTCTGGCCTGAAAAGGGAACTCCACCGGTGGAGGGCTTTGCCCAAGACTTGGATCATGGGCAGCCACAGGACTCCCTCTTTTTCAGGCAAAAGGTGGCCCTGCAGAAGAAGAGGATCTTCCAAGCTGTCTTCTTGTTGCTCCCCGTGGCTCTTGGTGAGTTTGCATGAGCAGACACCTGAGAGCGACAGCCAGGCTGTGCTGGATGCCAGCTTTCAGCTGCCCGGCTTTCCTTTTGGGCCAGTATGGGCGGAAACTCCCATGACCCAAGCGCTTCCCGAGTACGTCCCGGACTGGGCCTGCCTTTTGGCCTGCCAGTAAGACTGGGAGTCTCCCAGCCATGCTGCTGCTCTGGCCACTGGACCACATGGCTTGCTTCGTCTGCAAGTCCGCGAGAGAAGGGCGTAGCTACTTCCAAGCCTGAACTGGGCATTCCCAGAGGGGAGGGGCCGTGCAGGGGGACCCATGGGGAGGTACCTCTCCTAGCCCATGCAGCCTGGTCTCGGGGCTCCCTGAAGCAGCGAGGGGAAGCGGGGAATAGCTCTGGGGCACTGAGCACACCTGAGGCCCACGGCTGCGCAGTCCCCTCAAGCCTGGGCCGATGGCTTCTGGGCAGAGGCGCGTCCTCTCTCCGCACCCCACGTTCCCCACCTCCTCAGCTCACCTGCTGCCCCACCCCTAAGGCAACAGGCTGGAGACAACGCGACGGCAGGCATCGCTAGCGACCTCAGTAAAATAACTCTCTCTTGATGATGTGAATTGCAGCCGGTGTTTACTGCGGGACCTCACTGCCAGGGTGGACAATGCGGACAAAGGCACTGCTAGAGGTCGGTGACTCCTGTGGCACAGGCACCTCCTGCAACAGAGCATTGCTGAGAGCGGCTGGATAAATCACGGGCTCTCCTGCTGCCACGCAGGGTGACCCAAAGAAGCAGCAGCTTGTGCCGAGTCTTCCTAGGGAAGCCTCTCCTGGGAAGCCCCGGCGGCTCTGGTAGCGGATGCTCGAACCGAGCGTTTTTCCCTTTCAGGAGCTGGCACTTGTGTCTGCAGAAGACCTGAAGACCCTGCGGTAAGAGACGTTTCCTGAGCTGGCATTGGTTCTGTGCAGAAGCGTCAGCCGACCTCGTGCTACCTGCACTCGTTTTGCTAACAGCCAGGGCTCCCATACCTCCTACCTGCCTTTGCCTTCTGCTCAAACTGGTGTGGAAGGGAAGCACTCGCAAAGCAGGGAAAGCACACGTGTCTCTCCTTCTTGCCGAGCTGAGACGCTCCCCAGAGGGGACGGGCCGCTCTCTGACAAGATCTGCTTTCGTGCTTTCATGCAGGAACTTTCGCGTTTTGTTGGCGGAGCACAGCCAAAAGATGCAGCTTCTGATGGAGGAGGTGGCTCAACTGAGGGCAGAGATCAGCAGTGCAAAGGTGATGCTGCGTTTTGGGGAAGGAGGCTTGGCTGGGCAGAACCCCTGAGAAAGCACTCCTTGGGCTTGTTGGTGGGGTCGGACTGCTGACTGCAGCAAGCCAGCCTTTGCCCCAGGGGCTTGCTGGGTGAGCTTCTGCGCTGCACAGGCCCTTCTCCAGGCCCAGTTCAAGCAGGCTGCTTGAGGCAGCAGAGGACTCCTGAGAGCCTTCCCTTGGCACGCCGGCACTCTGGCTCCTCTGGCTGGGCTCCTGAGGCAGGGATGAGACCCAGGCACGCTGACGGGGCCAGCCGTCGCTTGCAGGGCCCGAGCCCATCTCCCCGCTTACCTGCAGAGCGTGGAGGGTGGGGACGAGGGTGTGGGGACCCTCGTCAACCCACCTCGCGGCCATGGCCGTCAGCACGTCAGCAGCAGAGAGTCTTGCAGCTCTGTGGACTAGGCTTGCCTTGCCTTTCTGACACTGACCCTTTGCCTCTGCCGGCGCTAGTAGCCATGCTGAACTGCCCGCTGATGTGGTCCTTTTCTGTGTTCGTTTATGGCGTTCCCAGGAAGTGAACCAGGCAGCGTCCCAGATGGCTTCGGAAGTCTACGTCGAGATGTCTGACTGGGCCCTGAAAAGCTCTGGTATGGACACGAGCAGCCCAGTCTCCTTGCCCTGCGCTTGTCTGCAGCACTCCCCAAAGAAGCCTGTGCTCCGGGCGCTGCTCTCCAAAGGGGGGGAGCTTCAATGCTTCATGGGGTCCAAGAGCAAGGCTGTGGCACAGTGGCTCTCCCAGACTCCCTCCCAGTCCTGCCCTCCGCCTCCGCACGGGGGCCTCCGCACGGGGGCCTCTGCCGCTGCCCCCGCACGTGTTCCTGTGCTGTTGGAAGGGCTCTCTTCCTCTCCACTGCATTGGAAGAGGGAATGGCTGGGCCACCCTTTGCTGCCCATGCCGCAAGCCCTCAGTTTTGGTGTGCTGTCATTGACGTGGGCGCCTGCTGTCTCCCAGAACGCTCACACCTTCTCCTCGTGGCGCTGTGAGAGAAGCAGTCACCACCAGGCACGTGGCGGCCGTCATTCCCTTGTGCAGCTGGGCACCCCCAGCAGCGTGGGGAGGAGGAGAGGACTGACAGACGTGGAGCTGGCCGGCAGCATCAGAAATGCTGTCTGAGCACCGAGTCCTCCTAGAATGTGGCCTCTTCCAGTAGTCACCTGCTCTCCCTCCCTTCCAGGTGCCACCATCGACATGCAGAGAACTTCCGAGACCTACATCTGCAAAGAGAATTGGGGCTGCAGGCTTTTATGGCTCTTTTGCACTGCCAACCCTCCCGACACTATTTTGCAGGTATCGTAGCGGAACTCCTCCGGGAAGGTTGCCTGCCTCCCGCTGAAGTTGGGGACCGACCTCAGGGGCTCTCCCCTCGCTCCAGTGGCACTGCTCAAGCCCACAGTGTTGATCAGGTTCCTGAAAGCAAAGCTCGAACACAGGGCTGGGCTTGCTAGCAATCAGCGCTTCCCCTCAGGAGGGGAATGGAGCTGAACGGAGCCAAACTGCTGCATCTCGCCCACAGTGCTCTGCCCCAGCTGGGTGAAAGACTTTCTCCCTGGTGGGGGGTGCCCTGCAGAGCCACTGGGCAGAGAGGTGTTTCTGCTAGGCCCTGACTGGGACGGTTTCATAACTGCTAGTCTCCTCTGCCCCATAATCCTGAGAGCCCCCTTTCGGTCAGGCAGGGACGAAGGCCTCCTGCTTCTGTCCATTTCCTCCCACGCGCCTCATTTTCAAGCCAAAATAGACCCCGCGGACACAACGGCGCCTACGCTTCAAGCTACGCGGGCCGCTGTGTTGGCCCCAACACTCTCTCACTCTTCCTTGCTCTCGCGTTCTGCTTGCAGCCGGATGTTTCCCCAGGAAACTGCTGGCCTTTACAAGGGGATCAGGGCCAGGTGGTCATCAGGCTGCCAGCACGAGTCCATCTGACTGCCATCACTGTGCAGCACATCTTCAAAGAAGTCTCTCCATCTGGGACTGTCATCAGCGCCCCCAGAGACGTCGCTGTCTTTGTGAGTCTCTGCTGGGCGCTTCTGGCGGGGATCTGGCCCTGGGGGAAAGCCATGGCAGGGTCTTGCTTGCTTTTGTGCGTCCTCTGAGGTTTACGTCCTGCTCTCTCCTGAGCACCGCAGTGCCCTAGCGGGACACTTCAAGGGCTCTAGGGGTTTCATCCCTCTTGAGACTTGTTCGGGACACGCACCTCAGGGTTCCTGAGCACAAGTCAAGGCCGAGACTGAGCTCCACCATGGCGAGTGCTAGCCTACTGCTAGAGCCCCAGGAGAGGGTGGGGAGATAGCAGGGCTGATCCAGCACGTAGGTTCCCTCTTTGTGGGGACGAGTCTGAGCTGCTCTCCTTGTGCTTTGCCCCTGAGGGAGTGGGTGCGGACGGAGAAGAGGAAACTCTCCTTGGGACGTTCACGTACAACGTGGCAAAGGAGGCCATTCAGACCTTCCCTCTGAAGGTACGGTCCACGCGCAGGGGCAAGGTGCCGGGGAGCAAACCAGGTTTGCCTGCAAGTCCATGGCAGGAAGAGCGTGAATGCTTTCTCCCTGGGCCGAGGGGCCCGGACCACCGCCGAGAGAGACCTGGTGGGGTTGGGAGGGCTGAGTAGCACGCAGTGGTGGTAGCAAAAGGATAGCAAGACAGGGTCAGGCCTGTGGGAGCACAAGTCCCGAGAGATCCCTGGCTGCACGCACTGCCTTCAGCAGAGCCAGCCGCACACGCGGCCGCTCCACACAAGCAACGTCTTTGTGTTGTGGAGAAACAGGGATGCCCGGTGGCGAAAGGCGTCGGGCAGCACTGTCGCTCCGTCCTGTGGCCTGCTGGCAGGCTGGGCAGTGTCCTCTCCTCCCAGCACAGCGTGCCCCTTCTCTCCCCGTGCTCTCACGCCTGCCAGGAGGAAAGCAGGCAGAGCAGACAGCGGGAGCTTGGTGGGGTTGCACAGCAGCCGCCCCCCGCACAGGAGCACCTCCCCGGCCTCTCTGCCAGCACAGAGCAAGCAGCAGAGGGAAGGGGCAGAGGGGAGGGAGACTGAGCCCCAGCAGGGCCGGCATGCAGAGGATGCCAGCTGCCTTCCCCCTTCCCGTGTCCCCAGCCTCCCCAGCAGCCCCGGTACCAGCAGCGAGCCTCAGATTGCCACAGCCGCTCCCACCCACTTGCAGGAGCTCGCTCCTGAGCAGGAGCAGGGCTGGCAGGGGGAGACACCTTCCTTGCATTGTCGCTCCTAACACCCCCGCTTCCTTTTCCCGCTTTTCTTCCCAGAACGCGCCGCTTCCCAGAGCCTTTGCACGTGTCAAACTTCTGGTGAAGAGCAACTGGGGAAACCCAGCGTACACCTGCATTTATCGAGTGCAGGTTCACGGGAAGATGGCAAAACCAGAAAGCCTCGACTGAAACCAGAGGAAAAAGAGAAGGGCATACAGAAAAAGAGCAGCAGAAGGGGAAGGAACAAAAAAATAAAAAAGATGTGGCAATTGAGATTGGTGCAGAAGCTCTGTCTCCAAAGTGGGGTGCGCAAGAAGGCCCTTTGGGGGGAGGGCGGGAGCGTGCGGGAACCGTTAGGACCTCTCCTTAATTTTTTCTTCAACCTGAGGAAGGCAGTAAGCACTCCTAAGGTTTACTCCAGAGAGGAGAGGCCCAGCCTGGCACCGCTCCTTCTCCCGCCACCCCGGGAGGCTCCGCAAGTGGCACCAGCCCAGGGCAGGCAGAGGGGCCCGGCTGCAGTTTACAACTGCCGCAGGAGCCGATGGAACCGTTTGGCCTAGCACCTTCCCAGCATCCCGGCTGTCGGTTTGTCGGTTACCCCCCAGTTTCTGTGAAAGGGGGGTGGGGAGCCTGTCTGAGTGGCCTGTGGGAAGCCCCGTTCCTCGGCCCATCAACGTCCCCACTCTAGAGCTCGCTGCTCTCTGTTGGGGGTCCTTTTGTGTCACATTGAGTAGTGTCGACGGGGAATTTTCCAGCGTTTGGCCCCTGGTTATTCTCCCCTTGGCATTGGGACAACCCTGACCTGTCTTTCTTCTTGACGGACCACCCTCTCTGGGGTTCCCAGAAAGGCTGTGCGGTTCTGCAGCCCTTGGGCTGTTCCCGTCATGGGCTCCACCATCTAACACTCGAGGCCCCTCGGTCCCCCAGTGCTGCATTCTGCAACACTTGGCTGTTCCCTCCCGCTGTTGCTATCATGGGCATCGTGTCCTGGGCTACAACGCCGCCTCCGCTAAGGACATCCCGGGCAGCCAGTCGGAAAGCTCGTCCAAAGGATTCCAGGGATGGGGAGGGTTAGAACCCCGTCTTCCTGGCAGCTGCCTAACAGCAGGGAGTATTGGGAGGGGGTCAGGGTGGCAGGAGCATTCCCTGGGGGGTGCTGGAGGCTCCCAAGGGGTTCCTGAGAGATGGGGCTGGGGAGTGGGCATCCCAGGATGCTTGGGGGGTTTCTCATGCTGCTGGAAATGGCTTCTAAAGCTAAGCAGAAACGGCAATTTTCCCATTAGCTTTGTATGATGGTAGGCACCTTAGGTGGGACCATCCCCCACGCATCCAGTGCTGTAATAAAGAGAATGCCTGCTTCTCGATGCTACATGGGTGTGAAGAGGTTGATTCCCCATTTCGGTGACAGTTTGGGCGACCCAGATGGGACTCTGCTTCTGAATCTCGATGGATCCGTGGGATCGCAGGACCCCCAGCCGGCACCGAGGGATTCTCGGGAAGAACCTCCGAAGCCCGGACCGAAGAGCTCTGAGCAGGACCTCTGGGAAGGTAAAAGCATCCCTTTTCTCATTAAAAGGGCAGTTGCCTGCCCGTCAGGCGCGGCGAAGGCCTCGCAGGGTTGGGCTGTAAAGGTACCTAAGGGAAGGATTGGATCCTATCGGGCCGAAGTCCCTAGGACACCTGTGTCTGGAAACCTTTGGCCGAAGGGGTGGGTTGGAGCCCCACTGAAGGTAATCTAGGGGTTCGAGTCCCCTTCTGGGGAATGCCTCTGACTATTTTGTGCAAAGTTATTGTTTCTCTGTTTGGTGTTGCTGTGTCTTTTGTGGTGGGTACTAAGCCCTCTGCGGAAGGGGGGATTCGGAAAAGATCTCCCCTAGGACGTATCGTGAAACGTTGGAGGAAATTGGGAGGGGAGCCAGGGATTTGGGAAAGATGTTAGAGGTAGCGTGGATGATTTTTCATAGGAGAGAGAAGGAAAAAGAGGCACGACAGGTTCAAAGGGAACACCTAAGAGAGGGGAGATGGATTGCTGCTTTAACAGGGGCTCCTAGAGGAACCGATAGAGAAGGGAGGCACAGGAAGGGGTTACCGGGAAGAAGCAGGGGAAGGGGAAAATCAGCTCCTTTCGCACAGCCCTGTGGCGCGCGGGGAAGGAGCCCACGGCTGCCGTGTGGCTCTTGCCCTGGGCAGGCGCGCTCCTGCAAAAGCAGCAAGAGCTTTTGGTCCTGGCACCTTTGGGGTGGGAGGAATCCCTGGACGTTCGCAGTTTTCTTTCTGGACTTTGGCTGTACTCAGCAGGCCAGGGAGAGAGACTCCATTCAACACTGGGAGGCTCCAGAAACAGAGAGTGTCTGTTCCCTTGCTCTGTGTCCCACTCTCTGCCCCTGCCTCTCCCCTTCCCTCTCCCCTTTCTTTTCCCTCTCACCCTTTGCCTTCTGGCCTTCTGTCCTGTTCCCTGCCCCACTTCTCTGTCACTCTGCCCTCCTGCTGACTCTTCTGTCTCTCCACCCCCTTGTCCCGTGCCCTTGCCCTTTCTGTGTCTGTCCATCCCTCTGTTCTCCCTCCTGCCCCTCTTCTCTCTCTGTCCCTCTGTCCTGCTGCTTAGCACTACTTTTCTTCCTGCGCCATGTTCTTCACTTGCCCTCCATCTCCTTCCTTCTCTGTCCCTGTTTCTGCTCCTCACCACTATTTTTCCTTTCTCCACTCCCTGCCCAGCTACCCCTTTTTCCCACCATCCCTCTGTCCATCTCCTGTCCCTCTGTCCTGCTCCTGTCCCTCTCCGGCCACCCCACTGCCCTGCCCCACCCTTCTCCGCCGCTCTGTCCCCCTCTCCCCCTCCTCCTCCCTCTCCACCGGGGCTCTGGGGCCAGCGCAGCCCCGCGCAGGCAGCCATGGGGCCTGCTCGTGGGGCAGGGCCCAGCCGGGGCGGGGGACGGTGGCCGCGCAGGGTCAGGCAGCAGGGCAGTTGCGCCCCGTGGCATGCCGGGAGCTGTAGTCCTGGGGCACATGGCTGCCAGGTGGCCATGTTGGTTAGCACGGCATGCCGGGAGCTGTAGTCCTGAGACATGGGGCTGCCGGGCGGCCATGTTGGTTACTGGGGCATGCCCGGAGCCGTCATGGCCCCACGCTCACCTTCCCGGCAGCCGTGTTGGTCTCGGGAGGTGCAGCTCCAGCTGCGGCCCGGCTGAGGTGAGGCCGGGGGCTGCCCGTGAGGTGAGTGAGGCCCTTGGGCGGGCGCGGGGGTGTCTCCTGCCTGCTGGCCCCCCACGGGTGGCGGGGGGAGCTCCAAGCTGGAGCCGGGCCCGGCCGGGGCAGCCCCGGGAGTGACCCGAGAGCTGGGGAGGCGAAGGAGACGCAGACGGACCCCCCCGGGCACAGGCACCGGGCAGCCCGACTCCCAGAGCGCCCCCGGAGCCTCCCCAGCCCCGCTCAGCCCCTGCAGCTGCCCTGGCCCCAGCACCTCCCCTGAGGCTTGTCCCGCAGCCCCAGGCCCCCACGGCCTGTCCTGGCAGCAGCGAGCCGGGCCTGGGGCGCGCTCAATCCTCCGTCACCGCGGGTGCATCAGCGGCAGCGCGGGGAGGGAGCGGTGTCTGCAGGAGCTCCTGCAGCAGGAGCTTACAAGCTTCTTAAAATTGGTTAATTCCAGTGTCTCTTATGATACTTCTGTGGTAATAACTCCACAGCCATCTTCCAGCATTTCTAAGATGCTTTTGCATGCTTAAACGGTCAGTTATACTGTCAGTTGAGCAATGTAATACTTTGTATAGTTCCTCTTGATAACAGTCTGTTTCTTGAAATTCACTGCTAAGTCCTTTAAAGAGTAAGACAAATACCAGCGCACTGAATTGTTTCAGTTCATTTTACAGCGCCCAAGAAGGAAAGTGCCAGAGCCATGTGGTAGTAGGCAGGAATTGTGTTCTGTGCTGCAAGATGCAGTCTTGGTAAGGGCTTGTGGCTGCTGGCTTTTCCTTACCCATCAAAGAAGAACTTGAGCAGGTGCCAGGAAACAAGCTCATGGACACCGCTAAAACGTGCGGTTCAGCAGTAGCTCACTGATGATCAGTAGTTAGACATGCATGTTGGCCAGTCTTACTTTTCAAGGATGTTCAGCAGCCTGGAGTGAGGCTGCACCTAAACAGTGCGTGGCAGGTATGTGTGTCAATGGCAAAGCAATTGGTACTGTACCTAGGTCTAACATTAATCAGGGGTGTCATTTGCAACAAAAATAACTGACACAAGTTGAACAGTATAAAAGGCAGTTCCCTTGGTGTCTGGGATGGATCTGGTATCTCTTCTTAAAGTACCTGCACCGGTTGTGCCCCTGCCCACACTTACCTTCCGTGCTAAGTAGCAATTTGTGCTCTATCAGTGTCCTTCTTGTAGTGAGGGGCCCAACACTGAACACAGGATTCAAGGTGTGGCCTCACCAGTGCCCAGTATGGGGGGACGATCACTTCCCTAGTCCTGCTGGCCACGCTATTTCTGATACAAGCCAGGATGCTATTGGCCTCTTGGCCACCTGGGCACACTGCTGCCTCATATTCAGCTGGCTGTCCACCAATACCCCCTCCTTTTGCCCCGGGCAGCTCTCCAGCCCCTCTTCCCCCAGCCTGTAGCGTTGCATGGGGTTGTTGTGACCCAAGCGCAGGACCCGGCACTGAGCCTTGTTGAACCTCACACAGTTGGCCTTGGCCCATCAATCCAGCCTGGCCAGGTCCCTCCGTAGGGCCTTCCTGCCCTCCAGGAGACCAACGCTCCCACCCAACTTGGCGTCATCTGCAAACTTACTGAGGGTGTACTTGATCCCCTCATCCTGATCATTGAGAAAGACATTAAACAGGACTGGCCCCAATGCTGAGCCCTGGGGAACACCACTTGTGACCAGCCACCGGCTGCATTTAACTCCATTCACCACAACTCTTTGGGCCCGGCCATTCAGCCAGTTTTTTACCCAGCAAAGAGCACGCCCATCCAAGCCATAAGCAGCTTTTTTTTCTCCCTTCCTTTCAGTCTTTCCTGTGTGCCACTGAGCTATTTTCTCTGTTCATTTAAGACCTAGATCTCATCAAGTACTTCCCAGTTGTCAAGGCCTGAGCCAGTAAAGCACTGTAGGAATTTGGCACTCTTCCAGCTGGCAGAGGTAAAGTTCTACCTGTTAGCGTCACAATGGGAAGATGTGTGTATCTTTTCCCCCCAAAAGTATGAACTGTGTAAGGGTTGCGCTCGTATCAAATTTAGTATCCCTAGAGGCATATATTAGTAACTAATGGAATAGTAAGAGAATTAGGCAGTGGCAATGGCCGCAGGGACCTAGCTTTTCTTCATGTACTTGTTAATCTGCATAGTTTCTTGAAGACCACACCTGAAAAATATGCTTCTTTTTAGAAAAATTAGCCTTAGAACTATAATAAAAACAATGCTCAGGACAATAGCAAAATGTCCTGGTTTCAGCTGGGCTAGAGTTCATTTTCTTCCTAGTAGCTGGTGTAGTGCTGTGTTTTGGATTTCGTATGAGAATAATGTTGATAACACACTGATGTTTTAGTTCTTGCTAAGTAGTGCTTACACCAGTCAAGGACTGTTCAGCTTCCCCTACCCTGACAGTGAGAAGCTGGGAGGGAGCACAGCCAGGACAGGTGACCCCGACTGGCCAAAGGGCTCTTCCATACCGTATGGCGTCATGCTCAGTATATAAACTGAGGGGAGTTGGCTGGGGGGCAGCGATCGCTGCTCGAGGACAGGCTGGGCATCAGTCGGCAGGTGGTGAGCAGTTGTATCGTGCATCACTTGCTTTGTATATTACTATATTATTATTACTATTATTATTACTACTACTACTACTAGTACTACTACTACTTCTATTTTACTTTATTTCCATTATTGAAATGTTCTTATCACAACCCACGAGTTTTTCCCCCTTTTACCCTTCCGATTCTTTCCCTCATCACACTGGAGAGGGGGGAGTGAGTGAGCAGCTGCGTGGCGCTTAGTTGCTGACTGGGGTTAAACCATGACACAGGCCCACAAACACTGGGCCTCTGCGCTTGCCTGCCCTCCTAAAAGTCCAAAACTCTCTCTGTCTCCCGCTCATTGTAGCCAGAGCCCAGCTCTGAAGTTGCAAATAGACGGCAATTTCACCCACACCAAAGGTGCCAGGACTAAAAGCTGTTTCTGACCCTAACCTTCCCTTGGGAGCACTTCACAGCCCCACAGACACTGGGGCTCTAAACATGACTAGACGCTTAACGGTCCCAACACCCTCTCTCACTTCATTGCTCTCAGGTTCTGACTGAGGCCGCATGCCTCCCCCAGTGTGATGTCAGAGCCACCAGTGTGAGGTCAGAGCTGGCCGCCCGCACAGCCCTGTGGCGCGTGGGGAAGGAGCCCACAGCTGCCGTGTGGCTCTTACCTTGGGCAGGCGCGCTCCTGCTGTGGGGCAGCGTGGGGCTGCTGCCGGAGCTGTTTTTGCCTGGGCAGGCCACACTGCTGGGGCTGAGAGGGAAGAGCAGAGCGGGGAGCCTGCCTTTGCCCAGAGATGGCGAGGAGAAAGGCCCCCGAGAGAAGACGCCAAGGGCCCTCCCAAGGCTCCTTGGGGAACGAGGCTGGCCAACAGCCGGCAGGGGAGGCAGCGGGGCCGAGCCGCTGCCAGACGAGTAGGTACGAAGCCTGGCATGTGCCCGGGGCATCAGGTTGGGCTGGTAGCACGGACGTGGCCTAGCACGGTCAGTGGGGTGCGGAGCAGCCTGGGGAAGCCGACAGAAGTTTTCTGAAGAAGAGCCCCGTGGTTTGCGAAGCCCCCCTTCTGTGAGGACGGGTCTCGGTGGAAAGCCTGGCTCACTCTCGCAGCCAAAAGGCAGTGTGCAGCAGGGGCTTTTGGGGAGGCGGTAGCCTCGTGCTGCAGGGTCGGAGCCCAGCCCTGCTGCACGGGGCGGTTTTGCTGTACGGGGAGGCCAAGCCCCTGGGGCCTGAGACTGGTCCCCTCGGGACGCTGAGGCGCGATCCTGCCTGGCTGATGGGAGCAGCTGTGCGGGGCAGAGAGGGGTCGGGAGACCTGGGAGTGCCCAGGGAAGAGGTGGCAGGGCTGGGGGGGAGGCAGCAGCCTGTGCCCCCTCCCCAAATGGCCACTGGGAGGTGTCTGCCGTGGGGCAGGGTGGTGCCAGGGGCCAGGGAGGGACGGGCTGAGAATCGGGCTGTGCTGCCGGGTGGGCTTCCCGAGGCAGGGGTCTGCTGCTGCCAGCTTGCTCCCACTGCAGGCCTGTAAAGCAAAGGATGGGGAAGGGGGGAGGGGGGGGCGCCCGCTGGGAGCAGCCCAGCTGTGCTGGCCTCTCTCGCTGCTGCTGGGAAGGCCCGTCCTCTGGCAAGGGCCGCCGCTCAGGCTACTCCTGCCCGCCTCGGCTCCCACGGCGTGGGGATGGTGGGCAACGGGCATTTGTCTTTTTCCTCCGACAGGAACCTCCGCATGCAGGTGGAGCTGGGGATACTCTCTTCGATGTCAGCTCCCGGCTCAGCCACTCAAGGGCCTGCCAAGTGGCGTGACAAGGCCACGGAAATTGCAAGTAAGCTCAGCACTGCTGCTTGCTGTGACCTCCTCGGGGGTGAACTTGGAGAGCTGCGCTGCGCTGGAGCTCTGGCCAAACGTCACAGGCGGCAGGAGAAGTGCAGGCTGCCCTGCTCTTTGCCCCAGGGAGGGAGTGTGTAGGACACGGTGCCCGCCTCCCCGCAGGCAGCTGAGACACGTGGGGCTGGGCATCCTAGAGAGGAGACCTCAAGAGACAGGCCTAACTTTTCTCTGCTTTCCTTGCGCAGGGACAGTCTTCAGCCTTACGTGCTGTCCGGCAGGCGCCCTTGTCTCCCCGCGGAGACGTCTGCTGAGGACATGCATCTCCGCCGTGTACGTATTACACCACGTTTCTGCTGTGGACGGGGGAAAGAAAGGGGATGTCTGAGGGCCGGTGCAAGCAAAGGGGAGAGCAGAGGGTGTTCCCCAGCCAGCAGCCCAGGGCTCCCAGTCGGGAGCCCAAGCTGGGGCGCTGCTCGTGCTGTGGCCATTCTCAGGGAGAGCCAAGAGCAAAGCCCCTCGGCAGTCTCACTCCCACGCGTTTGCCAGAGCCCCACACTTTGGCTACGGTAGGGCAAACTGCCGCGTAGCCAGACGCTCGGGTGCAGAGCCAAGCCTCCGCAGGGGAAGGCTTTTCCCCAGCTCTGGCAAGTGACCGCGCAGGTCTGGGAGGGCTCTGGGAGGAAAGGCAGACAAGGCTCCTGCGCTTCCCAGCTGTGCAGAAAAACACCCCTAAAGAGATCTGTGTGATCGCAAGTGAGAACAGGCCTGCTTTCTCAGCCAAAGGGAGAGCAAGGTCCCCACCAGAAAGACGGCTGAAAAGCAGTCTTCGTTTGCTCGGCCTCTTTACTTCCCTGCATAATTTTCATTCCCTTTGGGATGGTGCTTCTGGAGGCCTTCCTCTGGGGAAGATCTGCCGGCAGTGTTGAACGGTGTGGACAGAAATCGTCTTCCTCCTGGGCGCTGCTCTGGCAGCTCTCTGGCAGCAGGAGGCTTCCAAAAGGCTGGCTTTCTGGCCTGAAAAGGGAACTCCACCGGTGGAGGGCTTTGCCCAAGACTTGGATCATGGGCAGCCACAGGACTCCCTCTTTTTCAGGCAAAAGGTGGCCCTGCAGAAGAAGAGGATCTTCCAAGCTGTCTTCTTGTTGCTCCCCGTGGCTCTTGGTGAGTTTGCATGAGCAGACACCTGAGAGCGACAGCCAGGCTGTGCTGGATGCCAGCTTTCAGCTGCCCGGCTTTCCTTTTGGGCCAGTATGGGCGGAAACTCCCATGACCCAAGCGCTTCCCGAGTACGTCCCGGACTGGGACTGCCTTTTGGCCTGCCAGTAAGACTGGGAGTCTCCCAGCCATGCTGCTGCTCTGGCCACTGGACCACATGGCTTGCTTCGTCTGCAAGTCCGCGAGAGAAGGGCGTAGCTACTTCCAAGCCTGAACTGGGCATTCCCAGAGGGGAGGGGCCGTGCAGGGGGACCCATGGGGAGGTACCTCTCCTAGCCCATGCAGCCTGGTCTCGGGGCTCCCTGAAGCAGCGAGGGGAAGCGGGGAATAGCTCTGGGGCACTGAGCACACCTGAGGCCCACGGCTGCGCAGTCCCCTCAAGCCTGGGCCGATGGCTTCTGGGCAGAGGCGCGTCCTCTCTCCGCACCCCACGTTCCCCACCTCCTCAGCTCACCTGCTGCCCCACCCCTAAGGCAACAGGCTGGAGACAACGCGACGGCAGGCATCGCTAGCGACCTCAGTAAAATAACTCTCTCTTGATGATGTGAATTGCAGCCGGTGTTTACTGCGGGACCTCACTGCCAGGGTGGACAATGCGGACAAAGGCACTGCTAGAGGTCGGTGACTCCTGTGGCACAGGCACCTCCTGCAACAGAGCATTGCTGAGAGCGGCTGGATAAATCACGGGCTCTCCTGCTGCCACGCAGGGTGACCCAAAGAAGCAGCAGCTTGTGCCGAGTCTTCCTAGGGAAGCCTCTCCTGGGAAGCCCCGGCGGCTCTGGTAGCGGATGCTCGAACCGAGCGTTTTTCCCTTTCAGGAGCTGGCACTTGTGTCTGCAGAAGACCTGAAGACCCTGCGGTAAGAGACGTTTCCTGAGCTGGCATTGGTTCTGTGCAGAAGCGTCAGCCGACCTCGTGCTACCTGCACTCGTTTTGCTAACAGCCAGGGCTCCCATACCTCCTACCTGCCTTTGCCTTCTGCTCAAACTGGTGTGGAAGGGAAGCACTCGCAAAGCAGGGAAAGCACACGTGTCTCTCCTTCTTGCCGAGCTGAGACGCTCCCCAGAGGGGACGGGCCGCTCTCTGACAAGATCTGCTTTCGTGCTTTCATGCAGGAACTTTCGCGTTTTGTTGGCGGAGCACAGCCAAAAGATGCAGCTTCTGATGGAGGAGGTGGCTCAACTGAGGGCAGAGATCAGCAGTGCAAAGGTGATGCTGCGTTTTGGGGAAGGAGGCTTGGCTGGGCAGAACCCCTGAGAAAGCACTCCTTGGGCTTGTTGGTGGGGTCGGACTGCTGACTGCAGCAAGCCAGCCTTTGCCCCAGGGGCTTGCTGGGTGAGCTTCTGCGCTGCACAGGCCCTTCTCCAGGCCCAGTTCAAGCAGGCTGCTTGAGGCAGCAGAGGACTCCTGAGAGCCTTCCCTTGGCACGCCGGCACTCTGGCTCCTCTGGCTGGGCTCCTGAGGCAGGGATGAGACCCAGGCACGCTGACGGGGCCAGCCGTCGCTTGCAGGGCCCGAGCCCATCTCCCCGCTTACCTGCAGAGCGTGGAGGGTGGGGACGAGGGTGTGGGGACCCTCGTCAACCCACCTCGCGGCCATGGCCGTCAGCACGTCAGCAGCAGAGAGTCTTGCAGCTCTGTGGACTAGGCTTGCCTTGCCTTTCTGACACTGACCCTTTGCCTCTGCCGGCGCTAGTAGCCATGCTGAACTGCCCGCTGATGTGGTCCTTTTCTGTGTTCGTTTATGGCGTTCCCAGGAAGTGAACCAGGCAGCGTCCCAGATGGCTTCGGAAGTCTACGTCGAGATGTCTGACTGGGCCCTGAAAAGCTCTGGTATGGACACGAGCAGCCCAGTCTCCTTGCCCTGCGCTTGTCTGCAGCACTCCCCAAAGAAGCCTGTGCTCCGGGCGCTGCTCTCCAAAGGGGGGGAGCTTCAATGCTTCATGGGGTCCAAGAGCAAGGCTGTGGCACAGTGGCTCTCCCAGACTCCCTCCCAGTCCTGCCCTCCGCCTCCGCACGGGGGCCTCCGCACGGGGGGCCTCCGCCGCTGCCCCCGCACGTGTTCCTGTGCTGTTGGAAGGGCTCTCTTCCTCTCCACTGCATTGGAAGAGGGAATGGCTGGGCCACCCTTTGCTGCCCATGCCGCAAGCCCTCAGTTTTGGTGTGCTGTCATTGACGTGGGCGCCTGCTGTCTCCCAGAACGCTCACACCTTCTCCTCGTGGCGCTGTGAGAGAAGCAGTCACCACCAGGCACGTGGCAGCCGTCATTCCCTTGTGCAGCTGGGCACCCCCAGCAGCGTGGGGAGGAGGAGAGGACTGACAGACGTGGAGCTGGCCGGCAGCATCAGAAATGCTGTCTGAGCACCGAGTCCTCCTAGAATGTGGCCTCTTCCAGTAGTCACCTGCTCTCCCTCCCTTCCAGGTGCCACCATCGACATGCAGAGAACTTCCGAGACCTACATCTGCAAAGAGAATTGGGGCTGCAGGCTTTTATGGCTCTTTCGCACTGCCAACCCTCCCGACACTATTTTGCAGGTATCGTAGCGGAACTCCTCCGGGAAGGTTGCCTGCCTCCCGCTGAAGTTGGGGACCGACCTCAGGGGCTCTCCCCTCGCTCCAGTGGCACTGCTCAAGCCCACAGTGTTGATCAGGTTCCTGAAAGCAAAGCTCGAACACAGGGCTGGGCTTGCTAGCAATCAGCGCTTCCCCTCAGGAGGGGAATGGAGCTGAACGGAGCCAAACTGCTGCATCTCGCCCACAGTGCTCTGCCCCAGCTGGGTGAAAGACTTTCTCCCTGGTGGGGGGTGCCCTGCAGAGCCACTGGGCAGAGAGGTGTTTCTGCTAGGCCCTGACTGGGACGGTTTCATAACTGCTAGTCTCCTCTGCCCCATAATCCTGAGAGCCCCCTTTCGGTCAGGCAGGGACGAAGGCCTCCTGCTTCTGTCCATTTCCTCCCACGCGCCTCATTTTCAAGCCAAAATAGACCCCGCGGACACAACGGCGCCTACGCTTCAAGCTACGCGGGCCGCTGTGTTGGCCCCAACACTCTCTCACTCTTCCTTGCTCTCGCGTTCTGCTTGCAGCCGGATGTTTCCCCAGGAAACTGCTGGCCTTTACAAGGGGATCAGGGCCAGGTGGTCATCAGGCTGCCAGCACGAGTCCATCTGACTGCCATCACTGTGCAGCACATCTTCAAAGAAGTCTCTCCATCTGGGACTGTCATCAGCGCCCCCAGAGACGTCGCTGTCTTTGTGAGTCTCTGCTGGGCGCTTCTGGCGGGGATCTGGCCCTGGGGGAAAGCCATGGCAGGGTCTTGCTTGCTTTTGTGCGTCCTCTGAGGTTTACGTCCTGCTCTCTCCTGAGCACCGCAGTGCCCTAGCGGGACACTTCAAGGGCTCTAGGGGTTTCATCCCTCTTGAGACTTGTTCGGGACACGCACCTCAGGGTTCCTGAGCACAAGTCAAGGCCGAGACTGAGCTCCACCATGGCGAGTGCTAGCCTACTGCTAGAGCCCCAGGAGAGGGTGGGGAGACAGCAGGGCTGATCCAGCACGTAGGTTCCCTCTTTGTGGGGACGAGTCTGAGCTGCTCTCCTTGTGCTTTGCCCCTGAGGGAGTGGGTGCGGACGGAGAAGAGGAAACTCTCCTTGGGACGTTCACGTACAACGTGGCAAAGGAGGCCATTCAGACCTTCCCTCTGAAGGTACGGTCCACGCGCAGGGGCAAGGTGCCGGGGAGCAAACCAGGTTTGCCTGCAAGTCCATGGCAGGAAGAGCGTGAATGCTTTCTCCCTGGGCCGAGGGGCCCGGACCACCGCCGAGAGAGACCTGGTGGGGTTGGGAGGGCTGAGTAGCACACAGTGGTGGTAGCAAAAGGATAGCAAGACAGGGTCAGGCCTGTGGGAGCACAAGTCCCGAGAGATCCCTGGCTGCACGCACTGCCTTCAGCAGAGCCAGCCGCACACGCGGCCGCTCCACACAAGCAACGTCTTTGTGTTGTGGAGAAACAGGGATGCCCGGTGGCGAAAGGCGTCGGGCAGCACTGTCGCTCCGTCCTGTGGCCTGCTGGCAGGCTGGGCAGTGTCCTCTCCTCCCAGCACAGCGTGCCCCTTCTCTCCCCGTGCTCTCACGCCTGCCAGGAGGAAAGCAGGCAGAGCAGACAGCGGGAGCTTGGTGGGGTTGCACAGCAGCCGCCCCCCGCACAGGAGCACCTCCCCGGCCTCTCTGCCAGCACAGAGCAAGCAGCAGAGGGAAGGGGCAGAGGGGAGGGAGACTGAGCCCCAGCAGGGCCGGCATGCAGAGGATGCCAGCTGCCTTCCCCCTTCCCGTGTCCCCAGCCTCCCCAGCAGCCCCGGTACCAGCAGCGAGCCTCAGATTGCCACAGCCGCTCCCACCCACTTGCAGGAGCTCGCTCCTGAGCAGGAGCAGGGCTGGCAGGGGGAGACACCTTCCTTGCATTGTCGCTCCTAACACCCCCGCTTCCTTTTCCCGCTTTTCTTCCCAGAACGCGCCGCTTCCCAGAGCCTTTGCACGTGTCAAACTTCTGGTGAAGAGCAACTGGGGAAACCCAGCGTACACCTGCATTTATCGAGTGCAGGTTCACGGGAAGATGGCAAAACCAGAAAGCCTCGACTGAAACCAGAGGAAAAAGAGAAGGGCATACAGAAAAAGAGCAGCAGAAGGGGAAGGAACAAAAAAATAAAAAAGATGTGGCAATTGAGATTGGTGCAGAAGCTCTGTCTCCAAAGTGGGGTGCGCAAGAAGGCCCTTTGGGGGGAGGGCGGGAGCGTGCGGGAACCGTTAGGACCTCTCCTTAATTTTTTCTTCAACCTGAGGAAGGCAGTAAGCACTCCTAAGGTTTACTCCAGAGAGGAGAGGCCCAGCCTGGCACCGCTCCTTCTCCCGCCACCCCGGGAGGCTCCGCAAGTGGCACCAGCCCAGGGCAGGCAGAGGGGCCCGGCTGCAGTTTACAACTGCCGCAGGAGCCGATGGAACCGTTTGGCCTAGCACCTTCCCAGCATCCCGGCTGTCGGTTTGTCGGTTACCCCCCAGTTTCTGTGAAAGGGCTGTGGGGAGCCTGTCTGAGTGGCCTGTGGGAAGCCCCGTTCCTCGGCCCATCAACGTCCCCACTCTAGAGCTCGCTGCTCTCTGTTGGGGGTCCTTTTGTGTCACATTGAGTAGTGTCGACGGGGAATTTTCCAGCGTTTGGCCCCTGGTTATTCTCCCCTTGGCATTGGGACAACCCTGACCTGTCTTTCTTCTTGACGGACCACCCTCTCTGGGGTTCCCAGAAAGGCTGTGCGGTTCTGCAGCCCTTGGGCTGTTCCCGTCATGGGCTCCACCATCTAACACTCGAGGCCCCTCGGTCCCCCAGTGCTGCATTCTGCAACACTTGGCTGTTCCCTCCCGCTGTTGCTATCATGGGCATCGTGTCCTGGGCTACAACGCCGCCTCCGCTAAGGACATCCCGGGCAGCCAGTCGGAAAGCTCGTCCAAAGGATTCCAGGGATGGGGAGGGTTAGAACCCCGTCTTCCTGGCAGCTGCCTAACAGCAGGGAGTATTGGGAGGGGGTCAGGGTGGCAGGAGCATTCCCTGGGGGGTGCTGGAGGCTCCCAAGGGGTTCCTGAGAGATGGGGCTGGGGAGTGGGCATCCCAGGATGCTTGGGGGGTTTCTCATGCTGCTGGAAATGGCTTCTAAAGCTAAGCAGAAACGGCAATTTTCCCATTAGCTTTGTATGATGGTAGGCACCTTAGGTGGGACCATCCCCCACGCATCCAGTGCTGTAATAAAGAGAATGCCTGCTTCTCGATGCTACATGGGTGTGAAGAGGTTGATTCCCCATTTCGGTGACAGTTTGGGCGACCCAGATGGGACTCTGCTTCTGAATCTCGATGGATCCGTGGGATCGCAGGACCCCCAGCCGGCACCGAGGGATTCTCGGGAAGAACCTCCGAAGCCCGGACCGAAGAGCTCTGAGCAGGACCTCTGGGAAGGTAAAAGCATCCCTTTTCTCATTAAAAGGGCAGTTGCCTGCCCGTCAGGCGCGGCGAAGGCCTCGCAGGGTTGGGCTGTAAAGGTACCTAAGGGAAGGATTGGATCCTATCGGGCCGAAGTCCCTAGGACACCTGTGTCTGGAAACCTTTGGCCGAAGGGGTGGGTTGGAGCCCCACTGAAGGTAATCCAGGGGTTCGAGTCCCCTTCTGGGGAATGCCTCTGACTATTTTGTGCAAAGTTATTGTTTCTCTGTTTGGTGTTGCTGTGTCTTTTGTGGTGGGTACTAAGCCCTCTGCGGAAGGGGGGATTCGGAAAAGATCTCCCCTAGGACGTATCGTGAAACGTTGGAGGAAATTGGGAGGGGAGCCAGGGATTTGGGAAAGATGTTAGAGGTAGCGTGGATGATTTTTCATAGGAGAGAGACGGAAAAAGAGGCACGACAGGTTCAAAGGGAACACCTAAGAGAGGGGAGATGGATTGCTGCTTTAACAGGGGCTCCTAGAGGAACCGATAGAGAAGGGAGGCACAGGAAGGGGTTACCGGGAAGAAGCAGGGGAAGGGGAAAATCAGCTCCTTTCGCACAGCCCTGTGGCGCGCGGGGAAGGAGCCCATGGCTGCCGTGTGGCTCTTGCCCTGGGCAGGCGCGCTCCTGCAAAAGCAGCAAGAGCTTTTGGTCCTGGCACCTTTGGGGTGGGAGGAATCCCTGGACGTTCGCAGTTTTCTTTCTGGACTTTGGCTGTACTCAGCAGGCCAGGGAGAGAGACTCCATTCAACACTGGGAGGCTCCAGAAACAGAGAGTGTCTGTTCCCTTGCTCTGTGTCCCACTCTCTGCCCCTGCCTCTCCCCTTCCCTCTCCCCTTTCTTTTCCCTCTCACCCTTTGCCTTCTGGCCTTCTGTCCTGTTCCCTGCCCCACTTCTCTGTCACTCTGCCCTCCTGCTGACTCTTCTGTCTCTCCACCCCCTTGTCCCGTGCCCTTGCCCTTTCTGTGTCTGTCCATCCCTCTGTTCTCCCTCCTGCCCCTCTTCTCTCTCTGTCCCTCTGTCCTGCTGCTTAGCACTACTTTTCTTCCTGCGCCATGTTCTTCACTTGCCCTCCATCTCCTTCCTTCTCTGTCCCTGTTTCTGCTCCTCACCACTATTTTTCCTTTCTCCACTCCCTGCCCAGCTACCCCTTTTTCCCACCATCCCTCTGTCCATCTCCTGTCCCTCTGTCCTGCTCCTGTCCCTCTCCGGCCACCCCACCGCCCTGCCCCACCCTTCTCCGCCGCTCTGTCCCCCTCTCCCCCTCCTCCTCCCTCTCCACCGGGGCTCTGGGGCCAGCGCAGCCCCGCGCAGGCAGCCATGGGGCCTGCTCGTGGGGCAGGGCCCAGCCGGGGCGGGGGACGGTGGCCGCGCAGGGTCAGGCAGCAGGGCAGTTGCGCCCCGTGGCATGCCGGGAGCTGTAGTCCTGGGGCACATGGCTGCCAGGTGGCCATGTTGGTTAGCACGGCATGCCGGGAGCTGTAGTCCTGAGACATGGGGCTGCCGGGCGGCCATGTTGGTTACCGGGGCATGCCCGGAGCCGTCATGGCCCCACGCTCACCTTCCCGGCAGCCGTGTTGGTCTCGGGAGGTGCAGCTCCAGCTGCGGCCCGGCTGAGGTGAGGCCTGGGGCTGCCCGTGAGGTGAGTGAGGCCCTTGGGCGGGCGCGGGGGTGTCTCCTGCCTGCTGGCCCCCCACGGGTGGCGGGGGGAGCTCCAAGCTGGAGCCGGGCCCGGCCGGGGCAGCCCCGGGAGTGACCCAAGAGCTGGGGAGGCGAAGGAGACGCAGACGGACCCCCCCGGGCACAGGCACCGGGCAGCCCGACTCCCAGAGCGCCCCCGGAGCCTCCCCAGCCCCGCTCAGCCCCTGCAGCTGCCCTGGCCCCAGCACCTCCCCTGAGGCTTGTCCCGCAGCCCCAGGCCCCCACGGCCTGTCCTGGCAGCAGCGAGCCGGGCCTGGGGCGCGCTCAATCCTCCGTCACCGCGGGTGCATCAGCGGCAGCGCGGGGAGGGAGCGGTGTCTGCAGGAGCTCCTGCAGCAGGAGCTTACAAGCTTCTTAAAATTGGTTAATTCCAGTGTCTCTTATGATACTTCTGTGGTAATAACTCCACAGCCATCTTCCAGCATTTCTAAGATGCTTTTGCATGCTTAAACGGTCAGTTATACTGTCAGTTGAGCAATGTAATACTTTGTATAGTTCCTCTTGATAACAGTCTGTTTCTTGAAATTCACTGCTAAGTCCTTTAAAGAGTAAGACAAATACCAGCGCACTGAATTGTTTCAGTTCATTTTACAGCGCCCAAGAAGGAAAGTGCCAGAGCCATGTGGTAGTAGGCAGGAATTGTGTTCTGTGCTGCAAGATGCAGTCTTGGTAAGGGCTTGTGGCTGCTGGCTTTTCCTTACCCATCAAAGAAGAACTTGAGCAGGTGCCAGGAAACAAGCTCATGGACACCGCTAAAACGTGCGGTTCAGCAGTAGCTCACTGATGATCAGTAGTTAGACATGCATGTTGGCCAGTCTTACTTTTCAAGGATGTTCAGCAGCCTGGAGTGAGGCTGCACCTAAACAGTGCGTGGCAGGTATGTGTGTCAATGGCAAAGCAATTGGTACTGTACCTAGGTCTAACATTAATCAGGGGTGTCATTTGCAACAAAAATAACTGACACAAGTTGAACAGTATAAAAGGCAGTTCCCTTGGTGTCTGGGATGGATCTGGTATCTCTTCTTAAAGTACCTGCACCGGTTGTGCCCCTGCCCACACTTACCTTCCGTGCTAAGTAGCAATTTGTGCTCTATCAGTGTCCTTCTTGTAGTGAGGGGCCCAACACTGAACACAGGATTCAAGGTGTGGCCTCACCAGTGCCCAGTATGGGGGGACGATCACTTCCCTAGTCCTGCTGGCCACGCTATTTCTGATACAAGCCAGGATGCTATTGGCCTCTTGGCCACCTGGGCACACTGCTGCCTCATATTCAGCTGGCTGTCCACCAATACCCCCTCCTTTTGCCCCGGGCAGCTCTCCAGCCCCTCTTCCCCCAGCCTGTAGCGTTGCATGGGGTTGTTGTGACCCAAGCGCAGGACCCGGCACTGAGCCTTGTTGAACCTCACACAGTTGGCCTTGGCCCATCAATCCAGCCTGGCCAGGTCCCTCCGTAGGGCCTTCCTGCCCTCCAGGAGACCAACGCTCCCACCCAACTTGGCGTCATCTGCAAACTTACTGAGGGTGTACTTGATCCCCTCATCCTGATCATTGAGAAAGACATTAAACAGGACTGGCCCCAATGCTGAGCCCTGGGGAACACCACTTGTGACCAGCCACCGGCTGCATTTAACTCCATTCACCACAACTCTTTGGGCCCGGCCATTCAGCCAGTTTTTTACCCAGCAAAGAGCACGCCCATCCAAGCCATAAGCAGCTTTTTTTTCTCCCTTCCTTTCAGTCTTTCCTGTGTGCCACTGAGCTATTTTCTCTGTTCATTTAAGACCTAGATCTCATCAAGTACTTCCCAGTTGTCAAGGCCTGAGCCAGTAAAGCACTGTAGGAATTTGGCACTCTTCCAGCTGGCAGAGGTAAAGTTCTACCTGTTAGCATCACAATGGGAAGATGTGTGTATCTTTTCCCCCCAAAAGTATGAACTGTGTAAGGGTTGCGCTCGTATCAAATTTAGTATCCCTAGAGGCATATATTAGTAACTAATGGAATAGTAAGAGAATTAGGCAGTGGCAATGGCCGCAGGGACCTAGCTTTTCTTCATGTACTTGTTAATCTGCATAGTTTCTTGAAGACCACACCTGAAAAATATGCTTCTTTTTAGAAAAATTAGCCTTAGAACTATAATAAAAACAATGCTCAGGACAATAGCAAAATGTCCTGGTTTCAGCTGGGCTAGAGTTCATTTTCTTCCTAGTAGCTGGTGTAGTGCTGTGTTTTGGATTTCGTATGAGAATAATGTTGATAACACACTGATGTTTTAGTTCTTGCTAAGTAGTGCTTACACCAGTCAAGGACTGTTCAGCTTCCCCTACCCTGACAGTGAGAAGCTGGGAGGGAGCACAGCCAGGACAGGTGACCCCGACTGGCCAAAGGGCTCTTCCATACCGTATGGCGTCATGCTCAGTATATAAACTGAGGGGAGTTGGCTGGGGGGCAGCGATCGCTGCTCGAGGACAGGCTGGGCATCAGTCGGCAGGTGGTGAGCAGTTGTATCGTGCATCACTTGCTTTGTATATTACTATATTATTATTACTATTATTATTACTACTACTACTACTAGTACTACTACTACTTCTATTTTACTTTATTTCCATTATTGAAATGTTCTTATCACAACCCACGAGTTTTTCCCCCTTTTACCCTT
Source organism: Platalea leucorodia (assembly GCF_965183815.1). Taxonomy (NCBI): domain Eukaryota; kingdom Metazoa; phylum Chordata; class Aves; order Pelecaniformes; family Threskiornithidae; genus Platalea; species Platalea leucorodia. Next base: position 8,995,475 of record NC_138841.1, on the reverse strand, counting down.
CCGATTCTTTCCCTCATCACACTGGAGAGGGGGGAGTGAGTGAGCAGCTGCGTGGCGCTTAGTTGCTGACTGGGGTTAAACCATGACACAGGCCCACAAACACTGGGCCTCTGCGCTTGCCTGCCCTCCTAAAAGTCCAAAACTCTCTCTGTCTCCCGCTCATTGTAGCCAGAGCCCAGCTCTGAAGTTGCAAATAGACGGCAATTTCACCCACACCAAAGGTGCCAGGACTAAAAGCTGTTTCTGACCCTAACCTTCCCTTGGGAGCACTTCACAGCCCCACAGACACTGGGGCTCTAAACATGACTAGACGCTTAACGGTCCCAACACCCTCTCTCACTTCATTGCTCTCAGGTTCTGACTGAGGCCGCATGCCTCCCCCAGTGTGATGTCAGAGCCACCAGTGTGAGGTCAGAGCTGGCCGCCCGCACAGCCCTGTGGCGCGTGGGGAAGGAGCCCACAGCTGCCGTGTGGCTCTTACCTTGGGCAGGCGCGCTCCTGCTGTGGGGCAGCGTGGGGCTGCTGCCGGAGCTGTTTTTGCCTGGGCAGGCCACACTGCTGGGGCTGAGAGGGAAGAGCAGAGCGGGGAGCCTGCCTTTGCCCAGAGATGGCGAGGAGAAAGGCCCCCGAGAGAAGACGCCAAGGGCCCTCCCAAGGCTCCTTGGGGAACGAGGCTGGCCAACAGCCGGCAGGGGAGGCAGCGGGGCCGAGCCGCTGCCAGACGAGTAGGTACGAAGCCTGGCATGTGCCCGGGGCATCAGGTTGGGCTGGTAGCACGGACGTGGCCTAGCACGGTCAGTGGGGTGCGGAGCAGCCTGGGGAAGCCGACAGAAGTTTTCTGAAGAAGAGCCCCGTGGTTTGCGAAGCCCCCCTTCTGTGAGGACGGGTCTCGGTGGAAAGCCTGGCTCACTCTCGCAGCCAAAAGGCAGTGTGCAGCAGGGGCTTTTGGGGAGGCGGTAGCCTCGTGCTGCAGGGTCGGAGCCCAGCCCTGCTGCACGGGGCGGTTTTGCTGTACGGGGAGGCCAAGCCCCTGGGGCCTGAGACTGGTCCCCTCGGGACGCTGAGGCGCGATCCTGCCTGGCTGATGGGAGCAGCTGTGCGGGGCAGAGAGGGGTCGGGAGACCTGGGAGTGCCCAGGGAAGAGGTGGCGGGGCTGGGGGGGAGGCAGCAGCCTGTGCCCCCTCCCCAAATGGCCACTGGGAGGTGTCTGCCGTGGGGCAGGGTGGTGCCAGGGGCCAGGGAGGGACGGGCTGAGAATCGGGCTGTGCTGCCGGGTGGGCTTCCCGAGGCAGGGGTCTGCTGCTGCCAGCTTGCTCCCACTGCAGGCCTGTAAAGCAAAGGATGGGGAAGGGGGGGGGGGGGGGGGGCGCCCGCTGGGAGCAGCCCAGCTGTGCTGGCCTCTCTCGCTGCTGCTGGGAAGGCCCGTCCTCTGGCAAGGGCCGCCGCTCAGGCTACTCCTGCCCGCCTCGGCTCCCACGGCGTGGGGATGGTGGGCAACGGGCATTTGTCTTTTTCCTCCGACAGGAACCTCCGCATGCAGGTGGAGCTGGGGATACTCTCTTCGATGTCAGCTCCCGGCTCAGCCACTCAAGGGCCTGCCAAGTGGCGTGACAAGGCCACAGAAATTGCAAGTAAGCTCAGCACTGCTGCTTGCTGTGACCTCCTCGGGGGTGAACTTGGAGAGCTGCGCTGCGCTGGAGCTCTGGCCAAACGTCACAGGCGGCAGGAGAAGTGCAGGCTGCCCTGCTCTTTGCCCCAGGGAGGGAGTGTGTAGGACACGGTGCCCGCCTCCCCGCAGGCAGCTGAGACACGTGGGGCTGGGCATCCTAGAGAGGAGACCTCAAGAGACAGGCCTAACTTTTCTCTGCTTTCCTTGCGCAGGGACAGTCTTCAGCCTTACGTGCTGTCCGGCAGGCGCCCTTGTCTCCCCGCGGAGACGTCTGCTGAGGACATGCATCTCCGCCGTGTACGTATTACACCACGTTTCTGCTGTGGACGGGGGAAAGAAAGGGGATGTCTGAGGGCCGGTGCAAGCAAAGGGGAGAGCAGAGGGTGTTCCCCAGCCAGCAGCCCAGGGCTCCCAGTCGGGAGCCCAAGCTGGGGCGCTGCTCGTGCTGTGGCCATTCTCAGGGAGAGCCAAGAGCAAAGCCCCTCGGCAGTCTCACTCCCACGCGTTTGCCAGAGCCCCACACTTTGGCTACGGTAGGGCAAACTGCCGCGTAGCCAGACGCTCGGGTGCAGAGCCAAGCCTCCGCAGGGGAAGGCTTTTCCCCAGCTCTGGCAAGTGACCGCGCAGGTCTGGGAGGGCTCTGGGAGGAAAGGCAGACAAGGCTCCTGCGCTTCCCAGCTGTGCAGAAAAACACCCCTAAAGAGATCTGTGTGATCGCAAGTGAGAACAGGCCTGCTTTCTCAGCCAAAGGGAGAGCAAGGTCCCCACCAGAAAGACGGCTGAAAAGCAGTCTTCGTTTGCTCGGCCTCTTTACTTCCCTGCATAATTTTCATTCCCTTTGGGATGGTGCTTCTGGAGGCCTTCCTCTGGGGAAGATGTGCCGGCAGTGTTGAACGGTGTGGACAGAAATCGTCTTCCTCCTGGGCGCTGCTCTGGCAGCTCTCTGGCAGCAGGAGGCTTCCAAAAGGCTGGCTTTCTGGCCTGAAAAGGGAACTCCACCGGTGGAGGGCTTTGCCCAAGACTTGGATCATGGGCAGCCACAGGACTCCCTCTTTTTCAGGCAAAAGGTGGCCCTGCAGAAGAAGAGGATCTTCCAAGCTGTCTTCTTGTTGCTCCCCGTGGCTCTTGGTGAGTTTGCATGAGCAGACACCTGAGAGCGACAGCCAGGCTGTGCTGGATGCCAGCTTTCAGCTGCCCGGCTTTCCTTTTGGGCCAGTATGGGCGGAAACTCCCATGACCCAAGCGCTTCCCGAGTACGTCCCGGACTGGGACTGCCTTTTGGCCTGCCAGTAAGACTGGGAGTCTCCCAGCCATGCTGCTGCTCTGGCCACTGGACCACATGGCTTGCTTCGTCTGCAAGTCCGCGAGAGAAGGGCGTAGCTACTTCCAAGCCTGAACTGGGCATTCCCAGAGGGGAGGGGCCGTGCAGGGGGACCCATGGGGAGGTACCTCTCCTAGCCCATGCAGCCTGGTCTCGGGGCTCCCTGAAGCAGCGAGGGGAAGCGGGGAATAGCTCTGGGGCACTGAGCACACCTGAGGCCCACGGCTGCGCAGTCCCCTCAAGCCTGGGCCGATGGCTTCTGGGCAGAGGCGCGTCCTCTCTCCGCACCCCACGTTCCCCACCTCCTCAGCTCACCTGCTGCCCCACCCCTAAGGCAACAGGCTGGAGACAACGCGACGGCAGGCATCGCTAGCGACCTCAGTAAAATAACTCTCTCTTGATGATGTGAATTGCAGCCGGTGTTTACTGCGGGACCTCACTGCCAGGGTGGACAATGCGGACAAAGGCACTGCTAGAGGTCGGTGACTCCTGTGGCACAGGCACCTCCTGCAACAGAGCATTGCTGAGAGCGGCTGGATAAATCACGGGCTCTCCTGCTGCCACGCAGGGTGACCCAAAGAAGCAGCAGCTTGTGCCGAGTCTTCCTAGGGAAGCCTCTCCTGGGAAGCCCCGGCGGCTCTGGTAGCGGATGCTCGAACCGAGCGTTTTTCCCTTTCAGGAGCTGGCACTTGTGTCTGCAGAAGACCTGAAGACCCTGCGGTAAGAGACGTTTCCTGAGCTGGCATTGGTTCTGTGCAGAAGCGTCAGCCGACCTCGTGCTACCTGCACTCGTTTTGCTAACAGCCAGGGCTCCCATACCTCCTACCTGCCTTTGCCTTCTGCTCAAACTGGTGTGGAAGGGAAGCACTCGCAAAGCAGGGAAAGCACACGTGTCTCTCCTTCTTGCCGAGCTGAGACGCTCCCCAGAGGGGACGGGCCGCTCTCTGACAAGATCTGCTTTCGTGCTTTCATGCAGGAACTTTCGCGTTTTGTTGGCGGAGCACAGCCAAAAGATGCAGCTTCTGATGGAGGAGGTGGCTCAACTGAGGGCAGAGATCAGCAGTGAAAAGGTGATGCTGCGTTTTGGGGAAGGAGGCTTGGCTGGGCAGAACCCCTGAGAAAGCACTCCTTGGGCTTGTTGGTGGGGTCGGACTGCTGACTGCAGCAAGCCAGCCTTTGCCCCAGGGGCTTGCTGGGTGAGCTTCTGCGCTGCACAGGCCCTTCTCCAGGCCCAGTTCAAGCAGGCTGCTTGAGGCAGCAGAGGACTCCTGAGAGCCTTCCCTTGGCACGCCGGCACTCTGGCTCCTCTGGCTGGGCTCCTGAGGCAGGGATGAGACCCAGGCACGCTGACGGGGCCAGCCGTCGCTTGCAGGGCCCGAGCCCATCTCCCCGCTTACCTGCAGAGCGTGGAGGGTGGGGACGAGGGTGTGGGGACCCTCGTCAACCCACCTCGCGGCCATGGCCGTCAGCACGTCAGCAGCAGAGAGTCTTGCAGCTCTGTGGACTAGGCTTGCCTTGCCTTTCTGACACTGACCCTTTGCCTCTGCCGGCGCTAGTAGCCATGCTGAACTGCCCGCTGATGTGGTCCTTTTCTGTGTTCGTTTATGGCGTTCCCAGGAAGTGAACCAGGCAGCGTCCCAGATGGCTTCGGAAGTCTACGTCGAGATGTCTGACTGGGCCCTGAAAAGCTCTGGTATGGACACGAGCAGCCCAGTCTCCTTGCCCTGCGCTTGTCTGCAGCACTCCCCAAAGAAGCCTGTGCTCCGGGCGCTGCTCTCCAAAGGGGGGGAGCTTCAATGCTTCATGGGGTCCAAGAGCAAGGCTGTGGCACAGTGGCCCTCCCAGACTCCCTCCCAGTCCTGCCCTCTGCCTCCGCACGGGGGCCTCCGCACGGGGGCCTCCGCCGCTGCCCCCGCACGTGTTCCTGTGCTGTTGGAAGGGCTCTCTTCCTCTCCACTGCATTGGAAGAGGGAATGGCTGGGCCATCCTTTGCTGCCCATGCCGCAAGCCCTCAGTTTTGGTGTGCTGTCATTGACGTGGGCGCCTGCTGTCTCCCAGAACGCTCACACCTTCTCCTCGTGGCGCTGTGAGAGAAGCAGTCACCACCAGGCACGTGGCGGCCGTCATTCCCTTGTGCAGCTGGGCACCCCCAGCAGCGTGGGGAGGAGGAGAGGACTGACAGACGTGGAGCTGGCCGGCAGCATCAGAAATGCTGTCTGAGCACCGAGTCCTCCTAGAATGTGGCCTCTTCCAGTAGTCACCTGCTCTCCCTCCCTTCCAGGTGCCACCATCGACATGCAGAGAACTTCCGAGACCTACATCTGCAAAGAGAATTGGGGCTGCAGGCTTTTATGGCTCTTTCGCACTGCCAACCCTCCCGACACTATTTTGCAGGTATCGTAGCGGAACTCCTCCGGGAAGGTTGCCTGCCTCCCGCTGAAGTTGGGGACCGACCTCAGGGGCTCTCCCCTCGCTCCAGTGGCACTGCTCAAGCCCACAGTGTTGATCAGGTTCCTGAAAGCAAAGCTCGAACACAGGGCTGGGCTTGCTAGCAATCAGCGCTTCCCCTCAGGAGGGGAATGGAGCTGAACGGAGCCAAACTGCTGCATCTCGCCCACAGTGCTCTGCCCCAGCTGGGTGAAAGACTTTCTCCCTGGTGGGGGGTGCCCTGCAGAGCCACTGGGCAGAGAGGTGTTTCTGCTAGGCCCTGACTGGGACGGTTTCATAACTGCTAGTCTCCTCTGCCCCATAATCCTGAGAGCCCCCTTTCGGTCAGGCAGGGACGAAGGCCTCCTGCTTCTGTCCATTTCCTCCCACGCGCCTCATTTTCAAGCCAAAATAGACCCCGCGGACACAACGGCGCCTACGCTTCAAGCTACGCGGGCCGCTGTGTTGGCCCCAACACTCTCTCACTCTTCCTTGCTCTCGCGTTCTGCTTGCAGCCGGATGTTTCCCCAGGAAACTGCTGGCCTTTACAAGGGGATCAGGGCCAGGTGGTCATCAGGCTGCCAGCACGAGTCCATCTGACTGCCATCACTGTGCAGCACATCTTCAAAGAAGTCTCTCCATCTGGGACTGTCATCAGCGCCCCCAGAGACGTCGCTGTCTTTGTGAGTCTCTGCTGGGCGCTTCTGGCGGGGATCTGGCCCTGGGGGAAAGCCATGGCAGGGTCTTGCTTGCTTTTGTGCGTCCTCTGAGGTTTACGTCCTGCTCTCTCCTGAGCACCGCAGTGCCCTAGCGGGACACTTCAAGGGCTCTAGGGGTTTCATCCCTCTTGAGACTTGTTCGGGACACGCACCTCAGGGTTCCTGAGCACAAGTCAAGGCCGAGACTGAGCTCCACCATGGCGAGTGCTAGCCTACTGCTAGAGCCCCAGGAGAGGGTGGGGAGATAGCAGGGCTGATCCAGCACGTAGGTTCCCTCTTTGTGGGGACGAGTCTGAGCTGCTCTCCTTGTGCTTTGCCCCTGAGGGAGTGGGTGCGGACGGAGAAGAGGAAACTCTCCTTGGGACGTTCACGTACAACGTGGCAAAGGAGGCCATTCAGACCTTCCCTCTGAAGGTGCGGTCCACGCGCAGGGGCAAGGTGCCGGGGAGCAAACCAGGTTTGCCTGCAAGTCCATGGCAGGAAGAGCGTGAATGCTTTCTCCCTGGGCCGAGGGGCCCGGACCACCGCCAAGAGAGACCTGGTGGGGTTGGGAGGGCTGAGTAGCACGCAGTGGTGGTAGCAAAAGGATAGCAAGACAGGGTCAGGCCTGTGGGAGCACAAGTCCCGAGAGATCCCTGGCTGCACGCACTGCCTTCAGCAGAGCCAGCCGCACACGCGGCCGCTCCACACAAGCAACGTCTTTGTGTTGTGGAGAAACAGGGATGCCCGGTGGCGAAAGGCGTCGGGCAGCACTGTCGCTCCGTCCTGTGGCCTGCTGGCAGGCTGGGCAGTGTCCTCTCCTCCCAGCACAGCGTGCCCCTTCTCTCCCCGTGCTCTCACGCCTGCCAGGAGGAAAGCAGGCAGAGCAGACAGCGGGAGCTTGGTGGGGTTGCACAGCAGCCGCCCCCCGCACAGGAGCACCTCCCCGGCCTCTCTGCCAGCACAGAGCAAGCAGCAGAGGGAAGGGGCAGAGGGGAGGGAGACTGAGCCCCAGCAGGGCCGGCATGCAGAGGATGCCAGCTGCCTTCCCCCTTCCCGTGTCCCCAGCCTCCCCAGCAGCCCCGGTACCAGCAGCGAGCCTCAGATTGCCACAGCCGCTCCCACCCACTTGCAGGAGCTCGCTCCTGAGCAGGAGCAGGGCTGGCAGGGGGAGACACCTTCCTTGCATTGTCGCTCCTAACACCCCCGCTTCCTTTTCCCGCTTTTCTTCCCAGAACGCGCCGCTTCCCAGAGCCTTTGCACGTGTCAAACTTCTGGTGAAGAGCAACTGGGGAAACCCAGCGTACACCTGCATTTATCGAGTGCAGGTTCACGGGAAGATGGCAAAACCAGAAAGCCTCGACTGAAACCAGAGGAAAAAGAGAAGGGCATACAGAAAAAGAGCAGCAGAAGGGGAAGGAACAAAAAAATAAAAAAGATGTGGCAATTGAGATTGGTGCAGAAGCTCTGTCTCCAAAGTGGGGTGCGCAAGAAGGCCCTTTGGGGGGAGGGCGGGAGCGTGCGGGAACCGTTAGGACCTCTCCTTAATTTTTTCTTCAACCTGAGGAAGGCAGTAAGCACTCCTAAGGTTTACTCCAGAGAGGAGAGGCCCAGCCTGGCACCGCTCCTTCTCCCGCCACCCCGGGAGGCTCCGCAAGTGGCACCAGCCCAGGGCAGGCAGAGGGGCCCGGCTGCAGTTTACAACTGCCGCAGGAGCCGATGGAACCGTTTGGCCTAGCACCTTCCCAGCATCCCGGCTGTCGGTTTGTCGGTTACCCCCCAGTTTCTGTGAAAGGGCTGTGGGGAGCCTGTCTGAGTGGCCTGTGGGAAGCCCCGTTCCTCGGCCCATCAACGTCCCCACTCTAGAGCTCGCTGCTCTCTGTTGGGGGTCCTTTTGTGTCACATTGAGTAGTGTCGACGGGGAATTTTCCAGCGTTTGGCCCCTGGTTATTCTCCCCTTGGCATTGGGACAACCCTGACCTGTCTTTCTTCTTGACGGACCACCCTCTCTGGGGTTCCCAGAAAGGCTGTGCGGTTCTGCAGCCCTTGGGCTGTTCCCGTCATGGGCTCCACCATCTAACACTCGAGGCCCCTCGGTCCCCCAGTGCTGCATTCTGCAACACTTGGCTGTTCCCTCCCGCTGTTGCTATCATGGGCATCGTGTCCTGGGCTACAACGCCGCCTCCGCTAAGGACATCCCGGGCAGCCAGTCGGAAAGCTCGTCCAAAGGATTCCAGGGATGGGGAGGGTTAGAACCCCGTCTTCCTGGCAGCTGCCTAACAGCAGGGAGTATTGGGAGGGGGTCAGGGTGGCAGGAGCATTCCCTGGGGGGTGCTGGAGGCTCCCAAGGGGTTCCTGAGAGATGGGGCTGGGGAGTGGGCATCCCAGGATGCTTGGGGGGTTTCTCATGCTGCTGGAAATGGCTTCTAAAGCTAAGCAGAAACGGCAATTTTCCCATTAGCTTTGTATGATGGTAGGCACCTTAGGTGGGACCATCCCCCACGCATCCAGTGCTGTAATAAAGAGAATGCCTGCTTCTCGATGCTACATGGGTGTGAAGAGGTTGATTCCCCATTTCGGTGACAGTTTGGGCGACCCAGATGGGACTCTGCTTCTGAATCTCGATGGATCCGTGGGATCGCAGGACCCCCAGCCGGCACCGAGGGATTCTCGGGAAGAACCTCCGAAGCCCGGACCGAAGAGCTCTGAGCAGGACCTCTGGGAAGGTAAAAGCATCCCTTTTCTCATTAAAAGGGCAGTTGCCTGCCCGTCAGGCGTGGCGAAGGCCTCGCAGGGTTGGGCTGTAAAGGTACCTAAGGGAAGGATTGGATCCTATCGGGCCAAAGTCCCTAGGACACCTGTGTCTGGAAACCTTTGGCCGAAGGGGTGGGTTGGAGCCCCACTGAAGGTAATCTAGGGGTTCGAGTCCCCTTCTGGGGAATGCCTCTGACTATTTTGTGCAAAGTTATTGTTTCTCTGTTTGGTGTTGCTGTGTCTTTTGTGGTGGGTACTAAGCCCTCTGCGGAAGGGGGGATTCGGAAAAGATCTCCCCTAGGACGTATCGTGAAACGTTGGAGGAAATTGGGAGGGGAGCCAGGGATTTGGGAAAGATGTTAGAGGTAGCGTGGATGATTTTTCATAGGAGAGAGACGGAAAAAGAGGCACGACAGGTTCAAAGGGAACACCTAAGAGAGGGGAGATGGATTGCTGCTTTAACAGGGGCTCCTAGAGGAACCGATAGAGAAGGGAGGCACAGGAAGGGGTTACCGGGAAGAAGCAGGGGAAGGGGAAAATCAGCTCCTTTCGCACAGCCCTGTGGCGCGCGGGGAAGGAGCCCACGGCTGCCGTGTGGCTCTTGCCCTGGGCAGGCGCGCTCCTGCAAAAGCAGCAAGAGCTTTTGGTCCTGGCACCTTTGGGGTGGGAGGAATCCCTGGACGTTCGCAGTTTTCTTTCTGGACTTTGGCTGTACTCAGCAGGCCAGGGAGAGAGACTCCATTCAACACTGGGAGGCTCCAGAAACAGAGAGTGTCTGTTCCCTTGCTCTGTGTCCCACTCTCTGCCCCTGCCTCTCCCCTTCCCTCTCCCCTTTCTTTTCCCTCTCACCCTTTGCCTTCTGGCCTTCTGTCCTGTTCCCTGCCCCACTTCTCTGTCACTCTGCCCTCCTGCTGACTCTTCTGTCTCTCCACCCCCTTGTCCCGTGCCCTTGCCCTTTCTGTGTCTGTCCATCCCTCTGTTCTCCCTCCTGCCCCTCTTCTCTCTCTGTCCCTCTGTCCTGCTGCTTAGCACTACTTTTCTTCCTGCGCCATGTTCTTCACTTGCCCTCCATCTCCTTCCTTCTCTGTCCCTGTTTCTGCTCCTCACCACTATTTTTCCTTTCTCCACTCCCTGCCCAGCTACCCCTTTTTCCCACCATCCCTCTGTCCATCTCCTGTCCCTCTGTCCTGCTCCTGTCCCTCTCCGGCCACCCCACCGCCCTGCCCCACCCTTCTCCGCCGCTCTGTCCCCCTCTCCCCCTCCTCCTCCCTCTCCACCGGGGCTCTGGGGCCAGCGCAGCCCCGCGCAGGCAGCCATGGGGCCTGCTCGTGGGGCAGGGCCCAGCCGGGGCGGGGGACGGTGGCCGCGCAGGGTCAGGCAGCAGGGCAGTTGCGCCCCGTGGCATGCCGGGAGCTGTAGTCCTGGGGCACATGGCTGCCAGGTGGCCATGTTGGTTAGCACGGCATGCCGGGAGCTGTAGTCCTGAGACATGGGGCTGCCGGGCGGCCATGTTGGTTACCGGGGCATGCCCGGAGCCGTCATGGCCCCACGCTCACCTTCCCGGCAGCCGTGTTGGTCTCGGGAGGTGCAGCTCCAGCTGCGGCCCGGCTGAGGTGAGGCCTGGGGCTGCCCGTGAGGTGAGTGAGGCCCTTGGGCGGGCGCGGGGGTGTCTCCTGCCTGCTGGCCCCCCACGGGTGGCGGGGGGAGCTCCAAGCTGGAGCCGGGCCCGGCCGGGGCAGCCCCGGGAGTGACCCGAGAGCTGGGGAGGCGAAGGAGACGCAGACGGACCCCCCCGGGCACAGGCACCGGGCAGCCCGACTCCCAGAGCGCCCCCGGAGCCTCCCCAGCCCCGCTCAGCCCCTGCAGCTGCCCTGGCCCCAGCACCTCCCCTGAGGCTTGTCCCGCAGCCCCAGGCCCCCACGGCCTGTCCTGGCAGCAGCGAGCCGGGCCTGGGGCGCGCTCAATCCTCCGTCACCGCGGGTGCATCAGCGGCAGCGTGGGGAGGGAGCGGTGTCTGCAGGAGCTCCTGCAGCAGGAGCTTACAAGCTTCTTAAAATTGGTTAATTCCAGTGTCTCTTATGATACTTCTGTGGTAATAACTCCACAGCCATCTTCCAGCATTTCTAAGATGCTTTTGCATGCTTAAACGGTCAGTTATACTGTCAGTTGAGCAATGTAATACTTTGTATAGTTCCTCTTGATAACAGTCTGTTTCTTGAAATTCACTGCTAAGTCCTTTAAAGAGTAAGACAAATACCAGCGCACTGAATTGTTTCAGTTCATTTTACAGCGCCCAAGAAGGAAAGTGCCAGAGCCATGTGGTAGTAGGCAGGAATTGTGTTCTGTGCTGCAAGATGCAGTCTTGGTAAGGGCTTGTGGCTGCTGGCTTTTCCTTACCCATCAAAGAAGAACTTGAGCAGGTGCCAGGAAACAAGCTCATGGACACCGCTAAAACGTGCGGTTCAGCAGTAGCTCACTGATGATCAGTAGTTAGACATGCATGTTGGCCAGTCTTACTTTTCAAGGATGTTCAGCAGCCTGGAGTGAGGCTGCACCTAAACAGTGCGTGGCAGGTATGTGTGTCAATGGCAAAGCAATTGGTACTGTACCTAGGTCTAACATTAATCAGGGGTGTCATTTGCAACAAAAATAACTGACACAAGTTGAACAGTATAAAAGGCAGTTCCCTTGGTGTCTGGGATGGATCTGGTATCTCTTCTTAAAGTACCTGCACCGGTTGTGCCCCTGCCCACACTTACCTTCCGTGCTAAGTAGCAATTTGTGCTCTATCAGTGTCCTTCTTGTAGTGAGGGGCCCAACACTGAACACAGGATTCAAGGTGTGGCCTCACCAGTGCCCAGTATGGGGGGACGATCACTTCCCTAGTCCTGCTGGCCACGCTATTTCTGATACAAGCCAGGATGCTATTGGCCTCTTGGCCACCTGGGCACACTGCTGCCTCATATTCAGCTGGCTGTCCACCAATACCCCCTCCTTTTGCCCCGGGCAGCTCTCCAGCCCCTCTTCCCCCAGCCTGTAGCGTTGCATGGGGTTGTTGTGACCCAAGCGCAGGACCCGGCACTGAGCCTTGTTGAACCTCACACAGTTGGCCTTGGCCCATCAATCCAGCCTGGCCAGGTCCCTCCGTAGGGCCTTCCTGCCCTCCAGGAGACCAACGCTCCCACCCAACTTGGCGTCATCTGCAAACTTACTGAGGGTGTACTTGATCCCCTCATCCTGATCATTGAGAAAGACATTAAACAGGACTGGCCCCAATGCTGAGCCCTGGGGAACACCACTTGTGACCAGCCACCGGCTGCATTTAACTCCATTCACCACAACTCTTTGGGCCCGGCCATTCAGCCAGTTTTTTACCCAGCAAAGAGCACGCCCATCCAAGCCATAAGCAGCTTTTTTTTCTCCCTTCCTTTCAGTCTTTCCTGTGTGCCACTGAGCTATTTTCTCTGTTCATTTAAGACCTAGATCTCATCAAGTACTTCCCAGTTGTCAAGGCCTGAGCCAGTAAAGCACTGTAGGAATTTGGCACTCTTCCAGCTGGCAGAGGTAAAGTTCTACCTGTTAGCATCACAATGGGAAGATGTGTGTATCTTTTCCCCCCAAAAGTATGAACTGTGTAAGGGTTGCGCTCGTATCAAATTTAGTATCCCTAGAGGCATATATTAGTAACTAATGGAATAGTAAGAGAATTAGGCAGTGGCAATGGCCGCAGGGACCTAGCTTTTCTTCATGTACTTGTTAATCTGCATAGTTTCTTGAAGACCACACCTGAAAAATATGCTTCTTTTTAGAAAAATTAGCCTTAGAACTATAATAAAAACAATGCTCAGGACAATAGCAAAATGTCCTGGTTTCAGCTGGGCTAGAGTTCATTTTCTTCCTAGTAGCTGGTGTAGTGCTGTGTTTTGGATTTCGTATGAGAATAATGTTGATAACACACTGATGTTTTAGTTCTTGCTAAGTAGTGCTTACACCAGTCAAGGACTGTTCAGCTTCCCCTACCCTGACAGTGAGAAGCTGGGAGGGAGCACAGCCAGGACAGGTGACCCCGACTGGCCAAAGGGCTCTTCCATACCGTATGGCGTCATGCTCAGTATATAAACTGAGGGGAGTTGGCTGGGGGGCAGCGATCGCTGCTCGAGGACAGGCTGGGCATCAGTCGGCAGGTGGTGAGCAGTTGTATCGTGCATCACTTGCTTTGTATATTACTATATTATTATTACTATTATTATTATTATTACTACTACTACTACTACTTCTATTTTACTTTATTTCCATTATTGAAATGTTCTTATCACAACCCACGAGTTTTTCCCCCTTTTACCCTTCGGATTCTTTCCCTCATCACACTGGAGAGGGGGGAGTGAGTGAGCGGCTGCGTGGCGCTTAGTTGCTGACTGGGGTTAAACCATGACACAGGCCCACAAACACTGGGCCTCTGCGCTTGCCTGCCCTCCTAAAAGTCCAAAACTCTCTCTGTCTCCCGCTCATTGTAGCCAGAGCCCAGCTCTGAAGTTGCAAATAGACGGCAATTTCACCCACACCAAAGGTGCCAGGACTAAAAGCTGTTTCTGACCCTAACCTTCCCTTGGGAGCACTTCACAGCCCCACAGACACTGGGGCTCTAAACATGACTAGACGCTTAACGGTCCCAACACCCTCTCTCACTTCATTGCTCTCAGGTTCTGACTGAGGCCGCATGCCTCCCCCAGTGTGATGTCAGAGCCACCAGTGTGAGGTCAGAGCTGGCCGCCCGCACAGCCCTGTGGCGCGTGGGGAAGGAGCCCACAGCTGCCGTGTGGCTCTTACCTTGGGCAGGCGCGCTCCTGCTGTGGGGCAGCGTGGGGCTGCTGCCGGAGCTGTTTTTGCCTGGGCAGGCCACACTGCTGGGGCTGAGAGGGAAGAGCAGAGCGGGGAGCCTGCCTTTGCCCAGAGATGGCGAGGAGAAAGGCCCCCGAGAGAAGACGCCAAGGGCCCTCCCAAGGCTCCTTGGGGAACGAGGCTGGCCAACAGCCGGCAGGGGAGGCAGCGGGGCCGAGCCGCTGCCAGACGAGTAGGTACGAAGCCTGGCATGTGCCCGGGGCATCAGGTTGGGCTGGTAGCACGGACGTGGCCTAGCACGGTCAGTGGGGTGCGGAGCAGCCTGGGGAAGCCGACAGAAGTTTTCTGAAGAAGAGCCCCGTGGTTTGCGAAGCCCCCCTTCTGTGAGGACGGGTCTCGGTGGAAAGCCTGGCTCACTCTCGCAGCCAAAAGGCAGTGTGCAGCAGGGGCTTTTGGGGAGGCGGTAGCCTCGTGCTGCAGGGTCGGAGCCCAGCCCTGCTGCACGGGGCGGTTTTGCTGTACGGGGAGGCCAAGCCCCTGGGGCCTGAGACTGGTCCCCTCGGGACGCTGAGGCGCGATCCTGCCTGGCTGATGGGAGCAGCTGTGCGGGGCAGAGAGGGGTCGGGAGACCTGGGAGTGCCCAGGGAAGAGGTGGGGGGGCTGGGGGGGGGGGCAGCAGCCTGTGCCCCCTCCCCAAATGGCCACTGGGAGGTGTCTGCCGTGGGGCAGGGTGGTGCCAGGGGCCAGGGAGGGACGGGCTGAGAATCGGGCTGTGCTGCCGGGTGGGCTTCCTGAGGCAGGGGTCTGCTGCTGCCAGCTTGCTCCCACTGCAGGCCTGTAAAGCAAAGGATGGGGAAGGGGGGGGGGGGGGGGCCCGCTGGGAGCAGCCCAGCTGTGCTGGCCTCTCTCGCTGCTGCTGGGAAGGCCCGTCCTCTGGCAAGGGCCGCCGCTCAGGCTACTCCTGCCCGCCTCGGCTCCCACGGCGTGGGGATGGTGGGCAACGGGCATTTGTCTTTTTCCTCCGACAGGAACCTCCGCATGCAGGTGGAGCTGGGGATACTCTCTTCGATGTCAGCTCCCGGCTCAGCCACTCAAGGGCCTGCCAAGTGGCGTGACAAGGCCACGGAAATTGCAAGTAAGCTCAGCACTGCTGCTTGCTGTGACCTCCTCGGGGGTGAACTTGGAGAGCTGCGCTGCGCTGGAGCTCTGGCCAAACGTCACAGGCGGCAGGAGAAGTGCAGGCTGCCCTGCTCTTTGCCCCAGGGAGGGAGTGTGTAGGACACGGTGCCCGCCTCCCCGCAGGCAGCTGAGACACGTGGGGCTGGGCATCCTAGAGAGGAGACCTCAAGAGACAGGCCTAACTTTTCTCTGCTTTCCTTGCGCAGGGACAGTCTTCAGCCTTACGTGCTGTCCGGCAGGCACCCTTGTCTCCCCGCGGAGACGTCTGCTGAGGACGTGCATCTCCGCCGTGTACGTATTACACCACGTTTCTGCTGTGGACGGGGGAGAGAAAGGGGATGTCTGAGGGCCGGTGCAAGCAAAGGGGAGAGCAGAGGGTGTTCCCCAGCCAGCAGCCCAGGGCTCCCAGTCGGGAGCCCAAGCTGGGGCGCTGCTCGTGCTGTGGCCATTCTCAGGGAGAGCCAAGAGCAAAGCCCCTCGGCAGTCTCACTCCCACGCGTTTGCCAGAGCCCCACACTTTGGCTACGGTAGGGCAAACTGCCGCGTAGCCAGACGCTCGGGTGCAGAGCCAAGCCTCCGCAGGGGAAGGCTTTTCCCCAGCTCTGGCAAGTGACCGCGCAGGTCTGGGAGGGCTCTGGGAGGAAAGGCAGACAAGGCTCCTGCGCTTCCCAGCTGTGCAGAAAAACACCCCTAAGAGATCTGTGTGATCGCAAGTGAGAACAGGCCTGCTTTCTCAGCCAAAGGGAGAGCAAGGTCCCCACCAGAAAGACGGCTGAAAAGCAGTCTTCGTTTGCTCGGCCTCTTTACTTCCCTGCATAATTTTCATTCCCTTTGGGATGGTGCTTCTGGAGGCCTTCCTCTGGGGAAGATCTGCCGGCAGTGTTGAACGGTGTGGACAGAAATCGTCTTCCTCCTGGGCGCTGCTCTGGCAGCTCTCTGGCAGCAGGAGGCTTCCAAAAGGCTGGCTTTCTGGCCTGAAAAGGGAACTCCACCGGTGGAGGGCTTTGCCCAAGACTTGGATCATGGGCAGCCACAGGACTCCCTCTTTTTCAGGCAAAAGGTGGCCCTGCAGAAGAAGAGGATCTTCCAAGCTGTCTTCTTGTTGCTCCCCGTGGCTCTTGGTGAGTTTGCATGAGCAGACACCTGAGAGCGACAGCCAGGCTGTGCTGGATGCCAGCTTTCAGCTGCCCGGCTTTCCTTTTGGGCCAGTATGGGCGGAAACTCCCATGACCCAAGCGCTTCCCGAGTACGTCCCGGACTGGGCCTGCCTTTTGGCCTGCCAGTAAGACTGGGAGTCTCCCAGCCATGCTGCTGCTCTGGCCACTGGACCACATGGCTTGCTTCGTCTGCAAGTCCGCGAGAGAAGGGCGTAGCTACTTCCAAGCCTGAACTGGGCATTCCCAGAGGGGAGGGGCCGTGCAGGGGGACCCATGGGGAGGTACCTCTCCTAGCCCATGCAGCCTGGTCTCGGGGCTCCCTGAAGCAGCGAGGGGAAGCGGGGAATAGCTCTGGGGCACTGAGCACACCTGAGGCCCACGGCTGCGCAGTCCCCTCAAGCCTGGGCCGATGGCTTCTGGGCAGAGGCGCGTCCTCTCTCCGCACCCCACGTTCCCCACCTCCTCAGCTCACCTGCTGCCCCACCCCTAAGGCAACAGGCTGGAGACAACGCGACGGCAGGCATCGCTAGCGACCTCAGTAAAATAACTCTCTCTTGATGATGTGAATTGCAGCCGGTGTTTACTGCGGGACCTCACTGCCAGGGTGGACAATGCGGACAAAGGCACTGCTAGAGGTCGGTGACTCCTGTGGCACAGGCACCTCCTGCAACAGAGCATTGCTGAGAGCGGCTGGATAAATCACGGGCTCTCCTGCTGCCACGCAGGGTGACCCAAAGAAGCAGCAGCTTGTGCCGAGTCTTCCTAGGGAAGCCTCTCCTGGGAAGCCCCGGCGGCTCTGGTAGCGGATGCTCGAACCGAGCGTTTTTCCCTTTCAGGAGCTGGCACTTGTGTCTGCAGAAGACCTGAAGACCCTGCGGTAAGAGACGTTTCCTGAGCTGGCATTGGTTCTGTGCAGAAGCGTCAGCCGACCTCGTGCTACCTGCACTCGTTTTGCTAACAGCCAGGGCTCCCATACCTCCTACCTGCCTTTGCCTTCTGCTCAAACTGGTGTGGAAGGGAAGCACTCGCAAAGCAGGGAAAGCACACGTGTCTCTCCTTCTTGCCGAGCTGAGACGCTCCCCAGAGGGGACGGGCCGCTCTCTGACAAGATCTGCTTTCGTGCTTTCATGCAGGAACTTTCGCGTTTTGTTGGCGGAGCACAGCCAAAAGATGCAGCTTCTGATGGAGGAGGTGGCTCAACTGAGGGCAGAGATCAGCAGTGAAAAGGTGATGCTGCGTTTTGGGGAAGGAGGCTTGGCTGGGCAGAACCCCTGAGAAAGCACTCCTTGGGCTTGTTGGTGGGGTCGGACTGCTGACTGCAGCAAGCCAGCCTTTGCCCCAGGGGCTTGCTGGGTGAGCTTCTGCGCTGCACAGGCCCTTCTCCAGGCCCAGTTCAAGCAGGCTGCTTGAGGCAGCAGAGGACTCCTGAGAGCCTTCCCTTGGCACGCCGGCACTCTGGCTCCTCTGGCTGGGCTCCTGAGGCAGGGATGAGACCCAGGCACGCTGACGGGGCCAGCCGTCGCTTGCAGGGCCCGAGCCCATCTCCCCGCTTACCTGCAGAGCGTGGAGGGTGGGGACGAGGGTGTGGGGACCCTCGTCAACCCACCTCGCGGCCATGGCCGTCAGCACGTCAGCAGCAGAGAGTCTTGCAGCTCTGTGGACTAGGCTTGCCTTGCCTTTCTGACACTGACCCTTTGCCTCTGCCGGCGCTAGTAGCCATGCTGAACTGCCCGCTGATGTGGTCCTTTTCTGTGTTCGTTTATGGCGTTCCCAGGAAGTGAACCAGGCAGCGTCCCAGATGGCTTCGGAAGTCTACGTCGAGATGTCTGACTGGGCCCTGAAAAGCTCTGGTATGGACACGAGCAGCCCAGTCTCCTTGCCCTGCGCTTGTCTGCAGCACTCCCCAAAGAAGCCTGTGCTCCGGGCGCTGCTCTCCAAAGGGGGGGAGCTTCAATGCTTCATGGGGTCCAAGAGCAAGGCTGTGGCACAGTGGCTCTCCCAGACTCCCTCCCAGTCCTGCCCTCCGCCTCCGCACGGGGGCCTCCGCACGGGGGCCTCCGCCGCTGCCCCCGCACGTGTTCCTGTGCTGTTGGAAGGGCTCTCTTCCTCTCCACTGCATTGGAAGAGGGAATGGCTGGGCCATCCTTTGCTGCCCATGCCGCAAGCCCTCAGTTTTGGTGTGCTGTCATTGACGTGGGCGCCTGCTGTCTCCCAGAACGCTCACACCTTCTCCTCGTGGCGCTGTGAGAGAAGCAGTCACCACCAGGCACGTGGCGGCCGTCATTCCCTTGTGCAGCTGGGCACCCCCAGCAGCGTGGGGAGGAGGAGAGGACTGACAGACGTGGAGCTGGCCGGCAGCATCAGAAATGCTGTCTGAGCACCGAGTCCTCCTAGAATGTGGCCTCTTCCAGTAGTCACCTGCTCTCCCTCCCTTCCAGGTGCCACCATCGACATGCAGAGAACTTCCGAGACCTACATCTGCAAAGAGAATTGGGGCTGCAGGCTTTTATGGCTCTTTCGCACTGCCAACCCTCCCGACACTATTTTGCAGGTATCGTAGCGGAACTCCTCCGGGAAGGTTGCCTGCCTCCCGCTGAAGTTGGGGACCGACCTCAGGGGCTCTCCCCTCGCTCCAGTGGCACTGCTCAAGCCCACAGTGTTGATCAGGTTCCTGAAAGCAAAGCTCGAACACAGGGCTGGGCTTGCTAGCAATCAGCGCTTCCCCTCAGGAGGGGAATGGAGCTGAACGGAGCCAAACTGCTGCATCTCGCCCACAGTGCTCTGCCCCAGCTGGGTGAAAGACTTTCTCCCTGGTGGGGGGTGCCCTGCAGAGCCACTGGGCAGAGAGGTGTTTCTGCTAGGCCCTGACTGGGACGGTTTCATAACTGCTAGTCTCCTCTGCCCCATAATCCTGAGAGCCCCCTTTCGGTCAGGCAGGGACGAAGGCCTCCTGCTTCTGTCCATTTCCTCCCACGCGCCTCATTTTCAAGCCAAAATAGACCCCGCGGACACAACGGCGCCTACGCTTCAAGCTACGCGGGCCGCTGTGTTGGCCCCAACACTCTCTCACTCTTCCTTGCTCTCGCGTTCTGCTTGCAGCCGGATGTTTCCCCAGGAAACTGCTGGCCTTTACAAGGGGATCAGGGCCAGGTGGTCATCAGGCTGCCAGCACGAGTCCATCTGACTGCCATCACTGTGCAGCACATCTTCAAAGAAGTCTCTCCATCTGGGACTGTCATCAGCGCCCCCAGAGACGTCGCTGTCTTTGTGAGTCTCTGCTGGGCGCTTCTGGCGGGGATCTGGCCCTGGGGGAAAGCCATGGCAGGGTCTTGCTTGCTTTTGTGCGTCCTCTGAGGTTTACGTCCTGCTCTCTCCTGAGCACCGCAGTGCCCTAGCGGGACACTTCAAGGGCTCTAGGGGTTTCATCCCTCTTGAGACTTGTTCGGGACACGCACCTCAGGGTTCCTGAGCACAAGTCAAGGCCGAGACTGAGCTCCACCATGGCGAGTGCTAGCCTACTGCTAGAGCCCCAGGAGAGGGTGGGGAGACAGCAGGGCTGATCCAGCACGTAGGTTCCCTCTTTGTGGGGACGAGTCTGAGCTGCTCTCCTTGTGCTTTGCCCCTGAGGGAGTGGGTGCGGACGGAGAAGAGGAAACTCTCCTTGGGACGTTCACGTACAACGTGGCAAAGGAGGCCATTCAGACCTTCCCTCTGAAGGTACGGTCCACGCGCAGGGGCAAGGTGCCGGGGAGCAAACCAGGTTTGCCTGCAAGTCCATGGCAGGAAGAGCGTGAATGCTTTCTCCCTGGGCCGAGGGGCCCGGACCACCGCCGAGAGAGACCTGGTGGGGTTGGGAGGGCTGAGTAGCACGCAGTGGTGGTAGCAAAAGGATAGCAAGACAGGGTCAGGCCTGTGGGAGCACAAGTCCCGAGAGATCCCTGGCTGCACGCACTGCCTTCAGCAGAGCCAGCCGCACACGCGGCCGCTCCACACAAGCAACGTCTTTGTGTTGTGGAGAAACAGGGATGCCCGGTGGCGAAAGGCGTCGGGCAGCACTGTCGCTCCGTCCTGTGGCCTGCTGGCAGGCTGGGCAGTGTCCTCTCCTCCCAGCACAGCGTGCCCCTTCTCTCCCCGTGCTCTCACGCCTGCCAGGAGGAAAGCAGGCAGAGCAGACAGCGGGAGCTTGGTGGGGTTGCACAGCAGCCGCCCCCCGCACAGGAGCACCTCCCCGGCCTCTCTGCCAGCACAGAGCAAGCAGCAGAGGGAAGGGGCAGAGGGGAGGGAGACTGAGCCCCAGCAGGGCCGGCATGCAGAGGATGCCAGCTGCCTTCCCCCTTCCCGTGTCCCCAGCCTCCCCAGCAGCCCCGGTACCAGCAGCGAGCCTCAGATTGCCACAGCCGCTCCCACCCACTTGCAGGAGCTCGCTCCTGAGCAGGAGCAGGGCTGGCAGGGGGAGACACCTTCCTTGCATTGTCGCTCCTAACACCCCCGCTTCCTTTTCCCGCTTTTCTTCCCAGAACGCGCCGCTTCCCAGAGCCTTTGCACGTGTCAAACTTCTGGTGAAGAGCAACTGGGGAAACCCAGCGTACACCTGCATTTATCGAGTGCAGGTTCACGGGAAGATGGCAAAACCAGAAAGCCTCGACTGAAACCAGAGGAAAAAGAGAAGGGCATACAGAAAAAGAGCAGCAGAAGGGGAAGGAACAAAAAAATAAAAAAGATGTGGCAATTGAGATTGGTGCAGAAGCTCTGTCTCCAAAGTGGGGTGCGCAAGAAGGCCCTTTGGGGGGAGGGCGGGAGCGTGCGGGAACCGTTAGGACCTCTCCTTAATTTTTTCTTCAACCTGAGGAAGGCAGTAAGCACTCCTAAGGTTTACTCCAGAGAGGAGAGGCCCAGCCTGGCACCGCTCCTTCTCCCGCCACCCCGGGAGGCTCCGCAAGTGGCACCAGCCCAGGGCAGGCAGAGGGGCCCGGCTGCAGTTTACAACTGCCGCAGGAGCCGATGGAACCGTTTGGCCTAGCACCTTCCCAGCATCCCGGCTGTCGGTTTGTCGGTTACCCCCCAGTTTCTGTGAAAGGGGGGTGGGGAGCCTGTCTGAGTGGCCTGTGGGAAGCCCCGTTCCTCGGCCCATCAACGTCCCCACTCTAGAGCTCGCTGCTCTCTGTTGGGGGTCCTTTTGTGTCACATTGAGTAGTGTCGACGGGGAATTTTCCAGCGCTTGGCCCCTGGTTATTCTCCCCTTGGCATTGGGACAACCCTGACCTGTCTTTCTTCTTGACGGACCACCCTCTCTGGGGTTCCCAGAAAGGCTGTGCGGTTCTGCAGCCCTTGGGCTGTTCCCGTCATGGGCTCCACCATCTAACACTCGAGGCCCCTCGGTCCCCCAGTGCTGCATTCTGCAACACTTGGCTGTTCCCTCCCGCTGTTGCTATCATGGGCATCGTGTCCTGGGCTACAACGCCGCCTCCGCTAAGGACATCCCGGGCAGCCAGTCGGAAAGCTCGTCCAAAGGATTCCAGGGATGGGGAGGGTTAGAACCCCGTCTTCCTGGCAGCTGCCTAACAGCAGGGAGTATTGGGAGGGGGTCAGGGTGGCAGGAGCATTCCCTGGGGGGTGCTGGAGGCTCCCAAGGGGTTCCTGAGAGATGGGGCTGGGGAGTGGGCATCCCAGGATGCTTGGGGGGTTTCTCATGCTGCTGGAAATGGCTTCTAAAGCTAAGCAGAAACGGCAATTTTCCCATTAGCTTTGTATGATGGTAGGCACCTTAGGTGGGACCATCCCCCACGCATCCAGTGCTGTAATAAAGAGAATGCCTGCTTCTCGATGCTACATGGGTGTGAAGAGGTTGATTCCCCATTTCGGTGACAGTTTGGGCGACCCAGATGGGACTCTGCTTCTGAATCTCGATGGATCCGTGGGATCGCAGGACCCCCAGCCGGCACCGAGGGATTCTCGGGAAGAACCTCCGAAGCCCGGACCGAAGAGCTCTGAGCAGGACCTCTGGGAAGGTAAAAGCATCCCTTTTCTCATTAAAAGGGCAGTTGCCTGCCCGTCAGGCGCGGCGAAGGCCTCGCAGGGTTGGGCTGTAAAGGTACCTAAGGGAAGGATTGGATCCTATCGGGCCAAAGTCCCTAGGACACCTGTGTCTGGAAACCTTTGGCCGAAGGGGTGGGTTGGAGCCCCACTGAAGGTAATCTAGGGGTTCGAGTCCCCTTCTGGGGAATGCCTCTGACTATTTTGTGCAAAGTTATTGTTTCTCTGTTTGGTGTTGCTGTGTCTTTTGTGGTGGGTACTAAGCCCTCTGCGGAAGGGGGGATTCGGAAAAGATCTCCCCTAGGACGTATCGTGAAACATTGGAGGAAATTGGGAGGGGAGCCAGGGATTTGGGAAAGATGTTAGAGGTAGCGTGGATGATTTTTCATAGGAGAGAGAAGGAAAAAGAGGCACGACAGGTTCAAAGGGAACACCTAAGAGAGGGGAGATGGATTGCTGCTTTAACAGGGGCTCCTAGAGGAACCGATAGAGAAGGGAGGCACAGGAAGGGGTTACCGGGAAGAAGCAGGGGAAGGGGAAAATCAGCTCCTTTCGCACAGCCCTGTGGCGCGCGGGGAAGGAGCCCACGGCTGCCGTGTGGCTCTTGCCCTGGGCAGGCGCGCTCCTGCAAAAGCAGCAAGAGCTTTTGGTCCTGGCACCTTTGGGGTGGGAGGAATCCCTGGACGTTCGCAGTTTTCTTTCTGGACTTTGGCTGTACTCAGCAGGCCAGGGAGAGAGACTCCATTCAACACTGGGAGGCTCCAGAAACAGAGAGTGTCTGTTCCCTTGCTCTGTGTCCCACTCTCTGCCCCTGCCTCTCCCCTTCCCTCTCCCCTTTCTTTTCCCTCTCACCCTTTGCCTTCTGGCCTTCTGTCCTGTTCCCTGCCCCACTTCTCTGTCACTCTGCCCTCCTGCTGACTCTTCTGTCTCTCCACCCCCTTGTCCCGTGCCCTTGCCCTTTCTGTGTCTGTCCATCCCTCTGTTCTCCCTCCTGCCCCTCTTCTCTCTCTGTCCCTCTGTCCTGCTGCTTAGCACTACTTTTCTTCCTGCGCCATGTTCTTCACTTGCCCTCCATCTCCTTCCTTCTCTGTCCCTGTTTCTGCTCCTCACCACTATTTTTCCTTTCTCCACTCCCTGCCCAGCTACCCCTTTTTCCCACCATCCCTCTGTCCATCTCCTGTCCCTCTGTCCTGCTCCTGTCCCTCTCCGGCCACCCCACCGCCCTGCCCCACCCTTCTCCGCCGCTCTGTCCCCCTCTCCCCCTCCTCCTCCCTCTCCACCGGGGCTCTGGGGCCAGCGCAGCCCCGCGCAGGCAGCCATGGGGCCTGCTCGTGGGGCAGGGCCCAGCCGGGGCGGGGGACGGTGGCCGCGCAGGGTCAGGCAGCAGGGCAGTTGCGCCCCGTGGCATGCCGGGAGCTGTAGTCCTGGGGCACATGGCTGCCAGGTGGCCATGTTGGTTAGCACGGCATGCCGGGAGCTGTAGTCCTGAGACATGGGGCTGCCGGGCGGCCATGTTGGTTACCGGGGCATGCCCGGAGCCGTCATGGCCCCACGCTCACCTTCCCGGCAGCCGTGTTGGTCTCGGGAGGTGCAGCTCCAGCTGCGGCCCGGCTGAGGTGAGGCCTGGGGCTGCCCGTGAGGTGAGTGAGGCCCTTGGGCGGGCGCGGGGGTGTCTCCTGCCTGCTGGCCCCCCACGGGTGGCGGGGGGAGCTCCAAGCTGGAGCCGGGCCCGGCCGGGGCAGCCCCGGGAGTGACCCGAGAGCTGGGGAGGCGAAGGAGACGCAGACGGACCCCCCCGGGCACAGGCACCGGGCAGCCCGACTCCCAGAGCGCCCCCGGAGCCTCCCCAGCCCCGCTCAGCCCCTGCAGCTGCCCTGGCCCCAGCACCTCCCCTGAGGCTTGTCCCGCAGCCCCAGGCCCCCACGGCCTGTCCTGGCAGCAGCGAGCCGGGCCTGGGGCGCGCTCAATCCTCCGTCACCGCGGGTGCATCAGCGGCAGCGTGGGGAGGGAGCGGTGTCTGCAGGAGCTCCTGCAGCAGGAGCTTACAAGCTTCTTAAAATTGGTTAATTCCAGTGTCTCTTATGATACTTCTGTGGTAATAACTCCACAGCCATCTTCCAGCATTTCTAAGATGCTTTTGCATGCTTAAACGGTCAGTTATACTGTCAGTTGAGCAATGTAATACTTTGTATAGTTCCTCTTGATAACAGTCTGTTTCTTGAAATTCACTGCTAAGTCCTTTAAAGAGTAAGACAAATACCAGCGCACTGAATTGTTTCAGTTCATTTTACAGCGCCCAAGAAGGAAAGTGCCAGAGCCATGTGGTAGTAGGCAGGAATTGTGTTCTGTGCTGCAAGATGCAGTCTTGGTAAGGGCTTGTGGCTGCTGGCTTTTCCTTACCCATCAAAGAAGAACTTGAGCAGGTGCCAGGAAACAAGCTCATGGACACCGCTAAAACGTGCGGTTCAGCAGTAGCTCACTGATGATCAGTAGTTAGACATGCATGTTGGCCAGTCTTACTTTTCAAGGATGTTCAGCAGCCTGGAGTGAGGCTGCACCTAAACAGTGCGTGGCAGGTATGTGTGTCAATGGCAAAGCAATTGGTACTGTACCTAGGTCTAACATTAATCAGGGGTGTCATTTGCAACAAAAATAACTGACACAAGTTGAACAGTATAAAAGGCAGTTCCCTTGGTGTCTGGGATGGATCTGGTATCTCTTCTTAAAGTACCTGCACCGGTTGTGCCCCTGCCCACACTTACCTTCCGTGCTAAGTAGCAATTTGTGCTCTATCAGTGTCCTTCTTGTAGTGAGGGGCCCAACACTGAACACAGGATTCAAGGTGTGGCCTCACCAGTGCCCAGTATGGGGGGACGATCACTTCCCTAGTCCTGCTGGCCACGCTATTTCTGATACAAGCCAGGATGCTATTGGCCTCTTGGCCACCTGGGCACACTGCTGCCTCATATTCAGCTGGCTGTCCACCAATACCCCCTCCTTTTGCCCCGGGCAGCTCTCCAGCCCCTCTTCCCCCAGCCTGTAGCGTTGCATGGGGTTGTTGTGACCCAAGCGCAGGACCCGGCACTGAGCCTTGTTGAACCTCACACAGTTGGCCTTGGCCCATCAATCCAGCCTGGCCAGGTCCCTCCGTAGGGCCTTCCTGCCCTCCAGGAGACCAACGCTCCCACCCAACTTGGCGTCATCTGCAAACTTACTGAGGGTGTACTTGATCCCCTCATCCTGATCATTGAGAAAGACATTAAACAGGACTGGCCCCAATGCTGAGCCCTGGGGAACACCACTTGTGACCAGCCACCGGCTGCATTTAACTCCATTCACCACAACTCTTTGGGCCCGGCCATTCAGCCAGTTTTTTACCCAGCAAAGAGCACGCCCATCCAAGCCATAAGCAGCTTTTTTTTCTCCCTTCCTTTCAGTCTTTCCTGTGTGCCACTGAGCTATTTTCTCTGTTCATTTAAGACCTAGATCTCATCAAGTACTTCCCAGTTGTCAAGGCCTGAGCCAGTAAAGCACTGTAGGAATTTGGCACTCTTCCAGCTGGCAGAGGTAAAGTTCTACCTGTTAGCATCACAATGGGAAGATGTGTATATCTTTTCCCCCCAAAAGTATGAACTGTGTAAGGGTTGCGCTCGTATCAAATTTAGTATCCCTAGAGGCATATATTAGTAACTAATGGAATAGTAAGAGAATTAGGCAGTGGCAATGGCCGCAGGGACCTAGCTTTTCTTCATGTACTTGTTAATCTGCATAGTTTCTTGAAGACCACACCTGAAAAATATGCTTCTTTTTAGAAAAATTAGCCTTAGAACTATAATAAAAACAATGCTCAGGACAATAGCAAAATGTCCTGGTTTCAGCTGGGCTAGAGTTCATTTTCTTCCTAGTAGCTGGTGTAGTGCTGTGTTTTGGATTTCGTATGAGAATAATGTTGATAACACACTGATGTTTTAGTTCTTGCTAAGTAGTGCTTACACCAGTCAAGGACTGTTCAGCTTCCCCTACCCTGACAGTGAGAAGCTGGGAGGGAGCACAGCCAGGACAGGTGACCCCGACTGGCCAAAGGGCTCTTCCATACCGTATGGCGTCATGCTCAGTATATAAACTGAGGGGAGTTGGCTGGGGGGCAGCGATCGCTGCTCGAGGACAGGCTGGGCATCAGTCGGCAGGTGGTGAGCAGTTGTATCGTGCATCACTTGCTTTGTATATTACTATATTATTATTACTATTATTATTATTATTACTACTACTACTACTACTTCTATTTTACTTTATTTCCATTATTGAAATGTTCTTATCACAACCCACGAGTTTTTCCCCCTTTTACCCTTCGGATTCTTTCCCTCATCACACTGGAGAGGGGGGAGTGAGTGAGCGGCTGCGTGGCGCTTAGTTGCTGACTGGGGTTAAACCATGACACAGGCCCACAAACACTGGGCCTCTGCGCTTGCCTGCCCTCCTAAAAGTCCAAAACTCTCTCTGTCTCCCGCTCATTGTAGCCAGAGCCCAGCTCTGAAGTTGCAAATAGACGGCAATTTCACCCACACCAAAGGTGCCAGGACTAAAAGCTGTTTCTGACCCTAACCTTCCCTTGGGAGCACTTCACAGCCCCACAGACACTGGGGCTCTAAACATGACTAGACGCTTAACGGTCCCAACACCCTCTCTCACTTCATTGCTCTCAGGTTCTGACTGAGGCCGCATGCCTCCCCCAGTGTGATGTCAGAGCCACCAGTGTGAGGTCAGAGCTGGCCGCCCGCACAGCCCTGTGGCGCGTGGGGAAGGAGCCCACAGCTGCCGTGTGGCTCTTACCTTGGGCAGGCGCGCTCCTGCTGTGGGGCAGCGTGGGGCTGCTGCCGGAGCTGTTTTTGCCTGGGCAGGCCACACTGCTGGGGCTGAGAGGGAAGAGCAGAGCGGGGAGCCTGCCTTTGCCCAGAGATGGCGAGGAGAAAGGCCCCCGAGAGAAGACGCCAAGGGCCCTCCCAAGGCTCCTTGGGGAACGAGGCTGGCCAACAGCCGGCAGGGGAGGCAGCGGGGCCGAGCCGCTGCCAGACGAGTAGGTACGAAGCCTGGCATGTGCCCGGGGCATCAGGTTGGGCTGGTAGCACGGACGTGGCCTAGCACGGTCAGTGGGGTGCGGAGCAGCCTGGGGAAGCCGACAGAAGTTTTCTGAAGAAGAGCCCCGTGGTTTGCGAAGCCCCCCTTCTGTGAGGACGGGTCTCGGTGGAAAGCCTGGCTCACTCTCGCAGCCAAAAGGCAGTGTGCAGCAGGGGCTTTTGGGGAGGCGGTAGCCTCGTGCTGCAGGGTCGGAGCCCAGCCCTGCTGCACGGGGCGGTTTTGCTGTACGGGGAGGCCAAGCCCCTGGGGCCTGAGACTGGTCCCCTCGGGACGCTGAGGCGCGATCCTGCCTGGCTGATGGGAGCAGCTGTGCGGGGCAGAGAGGGGTCGGGAGACCTGGGAGTGCCCAGGGAAGAGGTGGGGGGGCTGGGGGGGGGGGCAGCAGCCTGTGCCCCCTCCCCAAATGGCCACTGGGAGGTGTCTGCCGTGGGGCAGGGTGGTGCCAGGGGCCAGGGAGGGACGGGCTGAGAATCGGGCTGTGCTGCCGGGTGGGCTTCCTGAGGCAGGGGTCTGCTGCTGCCAGCTTGCTCCCACTGCAGGCCTGTAAAGCAAAGGATGGGGAAGGGGGGGGGGGGGGGCCCGCTGGGAGCAGCCCAGCTGTGCTGGCCTCTGTCGCTGCTGCTGGGAAGGCCCGTCCTCTGGCAAGGGCCGCCACTCAGGCTACTCCTGCCCGCCTCGGCTCCCACGGCGTGGGGATGGTGGGCAACGGGCATTTGTCTTTTTCCTCCGACAGGAACCTCCGCATGCAGGTGGAGCTGGGGATACTCTCTTCGATGTCAGCTCCCGGCTCAGCCACTCAAGGGCCTGCCAAGTGGCGTGACAAGGCCACGGAAATTGCAAGTAAGCTCAGCACTGCTGCTTGCTGTGACCTCCTCGGGGGTGAACTTGGAGAGCTGCGCTGCGCTGGAGCTCTGGCCAAACGTCACAGGCGGCAGGAGAAGTGCAGGCTGCCCTGCTCTTTGCCCCAGGGAGGGAGTGTGTAGGACACGGTGCCCGCCTCCCCGCAGGCAGCTGAGACACGTGGGGCTGGGCATCCTAGAGAGGAGACCTCAAGAGACAGGCCTAACTTTTCTCTGCTTTCCTTGCGCAGGGACAGTCTTCAGCCTTACGTGCTGTCCGGCAGGTGCCCTTGTCTCCCCGCGGAGACGTCTGCTGAGGACGTGCATCTCCGCCGTGTACGTATTACACCACGTTTCTGCTGTGGACGGGGGAGAGAAAGGGGATGTCTGAGGGCCGGTGCAAGCAAAGGGGAGAGCAGAGGGTGTTCCCCAGCCAGCAGCCCAGGGCTCCCAGTCGGGAGCCCAAGCTGGGGCGCTGCTCGTGCTGTGGCCATTCTCAGGGAGAGCCAAGAGCAAAGCCCCTCGGCAGTCTCACTCCCACGCGTTTGCCAGAGCCCCACACTTTGGCTACGGTAGGGCAAACTGCCGCGTAGCCAGACGCTCGGGTGCAGAGCCAAGCCTCCGCAGGGGAAGGCTTTTCCCCAGCTCTGGCAAGTGACCGCGCAGGTCTGGGAGGGCTCTGGGAGGAAAGGCAGACAAGGCTCCTGCGCTTCCCAGCTGTGCAGAAAAACACCCCTAAGAGATCTGTGTGATCGCAAGTGAGAACAGGCCTGCTTTCTCAGCCAAAGGGAGAGCAAGGTCCCCACCAGAAAGACGGCTGAAAAGCAGTCTTCGTTTGCTCGGCCTCTTTACTTCCCTGCATAATTTTCATTCCCTTTGGGATGGTGCTTCTGGAGGCCTTCCTCTGGGGAAGATCTGCCGGCAGTGTTGAACGGTGTGGACAGAAATCGTCTTCCTCCTGGGCGCTGCTCTGGCAGCTCTCTGGCAGCAGGAGGCTTCCAAAAGGCTGGCTTTCTGGCCTGAAAAGGGAACTCCACCGGTGGAGGGCTTTGCCCAAGACTTGGATCATGGGCAGCCACAGGACTCCCTCTTTTTCAGGCAAAAGGTGGCCCTGCAGAAGAAGAGGATCTTCCAAGCTGTCTTCTTGTTGCTCCCCGTGGCTCTTGGTGAGTTTGCATGAGCAGACACCTGAGAGCGACAGCCAGGCTGTGCTGGATGCCAGCTTTCAGCTGCCCGGCTTTCCTTTTGGGCCAGTATGGGCGGAAACTCCCATGACCCAAGCGCTTCCCGAGTACGTCCTGGACTGGGCCTGCCTTTTGGCCTGCCAGTAAGACTGGGAGTCTCCCAGCCATGCTGCTGCTCTGGCCACTGGACCACATGGCTTGCTTCGTCTGCAAGTCCGCGAGAGAAGGGCGTAGCTACTTCCAAGCCTGAACTGGGCATTCCCAGAGGGGAGGGGCCGTGCAGGGGGACCCATGGGGAGGTACCTCTCCTAGCCCATGCAGCCTGGTCTCGGGGCTCCCTGAAGCAGCGAGGGGAAGCGGGGAATAGCTCTGGGGCACTGAGCACACCTGAGGCCCACGGCTGCGCAGTCCCCTCAAGCCTGGGCCGATGGCTTCTGGGCAGAGGCGCGTCCTCTCTCCGCACCCCACGTTCCCCACCTCCTCAGCTCACCTGCTGCCCCACCCCTAAGGCAACAGGCTGGAGACAACGCGACGGCAGGCATCGCTAGCGACCTCAGTAAAATAACTCTCTCTTGATGATGTGAATTGCAGCCGGTGTTTACTGCGGGACCTCACTGCCAGGGTGGACAATGCGGACAAAGGCACTGCTAGAGGTCGGTGACTCCTGTGGCACAGGCACCTCCTGCAACAGAGCATTGCTGAGAGCGGCTGGATAAATCACGGGCTCTCCTGCTGCCACGCAGGGTGACCCAAAGAAGCAGCAGCTTGTGCCGAGTCTTCCTAGGGAAGCCTCTCCTGGGAAGCCCCGGCGGCTCTGGTAGCGGATGCTCGAACCGAGCGTTTTTCCCTTTCAGGAGCTGGCACTTGTGTCTGCAGAAGACCTGAAGACCCTGCGGTAAGAGACGTTTCCTGAGCTGGCATTGGTTCTGTGCAGAAGCGTCAGCCGACCTCGTGCTACCTGCACTCGTTTTGCTAACAGCCAGGGCTCCCATACCTCCTACCTGCCTTTGCCTTCTGCTCAAACTGGTGTGGAAGGGAAGCACTCGCAAAGCAGGGAAAGCACACGTGTCTCTCCTTCTTGCCGAGCTGAGACGCTCCCCAGAGGGGACGGGCTGCTCTCTGACAAGATCTGCTTTCGTGCTTTCATGCAGGAACTTTCGCGTTTTGTTGGCGGAGCACAGCCAAAAGATGCAGCTTCTGATGGAGGAGGTGGCTCAACTGAGGGCAGAGATCAGCAGTGAAAAGGTGATGCTGCGTTTTGGGGAAGGAGGCTTGGCTGGGCAGAACCCCTGAGAAAGCACTCCTTGGGCTTGTTGGTGGGGTCGGACTGCTGACTGCAGCAAGCCAGCCTTTGCCCCAGGGGCTTGCTGGGTGAGCTTCTGCGCTGCACAGGCCCTTCTCCAGGCCCAGTTCAAGCAGGCTGCTTGAGGCAGCAGAGGACTCCTGAGAGCCTTCCCTTGGCACGCCGGCACTCTGGCTCCTCTGGCTGGGCTCCTGAGGCAGGGATGAGACCCAGGCACGCTGACGGGGCCAGCCGTCGCTTGCAGGGCCCGAGCCCATCTCCCCGCTTACCTGCAGAGCGTGGAGGGTGGGGACGAGGGTGTGGGGACCCTCGTCAACCCACCTCGCGGCCATGGCCGTCAGCACGTCAGCAGCAGAGAGTCTTGCAGCTCTGTGGACTAGGCTTGCCTTGCCTTTCTGACACTGACCCTTTGCCTCTGCCGGCGCTAGTAGCCATGCTGAACTGCCCGCTGATGTGGTCCTTTTCTGTGTTCGTTTATGGCGTTCCCAGGAAGTGAACCAGGCAGCGTCCCAGATGGCTTCGGAAGTCTACGTCGAGATGTCTGACTGGGCCCTGAAAAGCTCTGGTATGGACACGAGCAGCCCAGTCTCCTTGCCCTGCGCTTGTCTGCAGCACTCCCCAAAGAAGCCTGTGCTCCGGGCGCTGCTCTCCAAAGGGGGGGAGCTTCAATGCTTCATGGGGTCCAAGAGCAAGGCTGTGGCACAGTGGCTCTCCCAGACTCCCTCCCAGTCCTGCCCTCCGCCTCCGCACGGGGGCCTCCGCACGGGGGCCTCCGCCGCTGCCCCCGCACGTGTTCCTGTGCTGTTGGAAGGGCTCTCTTCCTCTCCACTGCATTGGAAGAGGGAATGGCTGGGCCATCCTTTGCTGCCCATGCCGCAAGCCCTCAGTTTTGGTGTGCTGTCATTGACGTGGGCGCCTGCTGTCTCCCAGAACGCTCACACCTTCTCCTCGTGGCGCTGTGAGAGAAGCAGTCACCACCAGGCACGTGGCGGCCGTCATTCCCTTGTGCAGCTGGGCACCCCCAGCAGCGTGGGGAGGAGGAGAGGACTGACAGACGTGGAGCTGGCCGGCAGCATCAGAAATGCTGTCTGAGCACCGAGTCCTCCTAGAATGTGGCCTCTTCCAGTAGTCACCTGCTCTCCCTCCCTTCCAGGTGCCACCATCGACATGCAGAGAACTTCCGAGACCTACATCTGCAAAGAGAATTGGGGCTGCAGGCTTTTATGGCTCTTTCGCACTGCCAACCCTCCCGACACTATTTTGCAGGTATCGTAGCGGAACTCCTCCGGGAAGGTTGCCTGCCTCCCGCTGAAGTTGGGGACCGACCTCAGGGGCTCTCCCCTCGCTCCAGTGGCACTGCTCAAGCCCACAGTGTTGATCAGGTTCCTGAAAGCAAAGCTCGAACACAGGGCTGGGCTTGCTAGCAATCAGCGCTTCCCCTCAGGAGGGGAATGGAGCTGAACGGAGCCAAACTGCTGCATCTCGCCCACAGTGCTCTGCCCCAGCTGGGTGAAAGACTTTCTCCCTGGTGGGGGGTGCCCTGCAGAGCCACTGGGCAGAGAGGTGTTTCTGCTAGGCCCTGACTGGGACGGTTTCATAACTGCTAGTCTCCTCTGCCCCATAATCCTGAGAGCCCCCTTTCGGTCAGGCAGGGACGAAGGCCTCCTGCTTCTGTCCATTTCCTCCCACGCGCCTCATTTTCAAGCCAAAATAGACCCCGCGGACACAACGGCGCCTACGCTTCAAGCTACGCGGGCCGCTGTGTTGGCCCCAACACTCTCTCACTCTTCCTTGCTCTCGCGTTCTGCTTGCAGCCGGATGTTTCCCCAGGAAACTGCTGGCCTTTACAAGGGGATCAGGGCCAGGTGGTCATCAGGCTGCCAGCACGAGTCCATCTGACTGCCATCACTGTGCAGCACATCTTCAAAGAAGTCTCTCCATCTGGGACTGTCATCAGCGCCCCCAGAGACGTCGCTGTCTTTGTGAGTCTCTGCTGGGCGCTTCTGGCGGGGATCTGGCCCT
This sequence comes from Platalea leucorodia, assembly GCF_965183815.1. NCBI lineage: Eukaryota > Metazoa > Chordata > Aves > Pelecaniformes > Threskiornithidae > Platalea > Platalea leucorodia. Next base: position 8,962,914 of record NC_138841.1, on the reverse strand, counting down.
GGGGGAAAGCCATGGCAGGGTCTTGCTTGCTTTTGTGCGTCCTCTGAGGTTTACGTCCTGCTCTCTCCTGAGCACCGCAGTGCCCTAGCGGGACACTTCAAGGGCTCTAGGGGTTTCATCCCTCTTGAGACTTGTTCGGGACACGCACCTCAGGGTTCCTGAGCACAAGTCAAGGCCGAGACTGAGCTCCACCATGGCGAGTGCTAGCCTACTGCTAGAGCCCCAGGAGAGGGTGGGGAGATAGCAGGGCTGATCCAGCACGTAGGTTCCCTCTTTGTGGGGACGAGTCTGAGCTGCTCTCCTTGTGCTTTGCCCCTGAGGGAGTGGGTGCGGACGGAGAAGAGGAAACTCTCCTTGGGACGTTCACGTACAACGTGGCAAAGGAGGCCATTCAGACCTTCCCTCTGAAGGTACGGTCCACGCGCAGGGGCAAGGTGCCGGGGAGCAAACCAGGTTTGCCTGCAAGTCCATGGCAGGAAGAGCGTGAATGCTTTCTCCCTGGGCCGAGGGGCCCGGACCACCGCCGAGAGAGACCTGGTGGGGTTGGGAGGGCTGAGTAGCACGCAGTGGTGGTAGCAAAAGGATAGCAAGACAGGGTCAGGCCTGTGGGAGCACAAGTCCCGAGAGATCCCTGGCTGCACGCACTGCCTTCAGCAGAGCCAGCCGCACACGCGGCCGCTCCACACAAGCAACGTCTTTGTGTTGTGGAGAAACAGGGATGCCCGGTGGCGAAAGGCGTCGGGCAGCACTGTCGCTCCGTCCTGTGGCCTGCTGGCAGGCTGGGCAGTGTCCTCTCCTCCCAGCACAGCGTGCCCCTTCTCTCCCCGTGCTCTCACGCCTGCCAGGAGGAAAGCAGGCAGAGCAGACAGCGGGAGCTTGGTGGGGTTGCACAGCAGCCGCCCCCCGCACAGGAGCACCTCCCCGGCCTCTCTGCCAGCACAGAGCAAGCAGCAGAGGGAAGGGGCAGAGGGGAGGGAGACTGAGCCCCAGCAGGGCCGGCATGCAGAGGATGCCAGCTGCCTTCCCCCTTCCCGTGTCCCCAGCCTCCCCAGCAGCCCCGGTACCAGCAGCGAGCCTCAGATTGCCACAGCCGCTCCCACCCACTTGCAGGAGCTCGCTCCTGAGCAGGAGCAGGGCTGGCAGGGGGAGACACCTTCCTTGCATTGTCGCTCCTAACACCCCCGCTTCCTTTTCCCGCTTTTCTTCCCAGAACGCGCCGCTTCCCAGAGCCTTTGCACGTGTCAAACTTCTGGTGAAGAGCAACTGGGGAAACCCAGCGTACACCTGCATTTATCGAGTGCAGGTTCACGGGAAGATGGCAAAACCAGAAAGCCTCGACTGAAACCAGAGGAAAAAGAGAAGGGCATACAGAAAAAGAGCAGCAGAAGGGGAAGGAACAAAAAAATAAAAAAGATGTGGCAATTGAGATTGGTGCAGAAGCTCTGTCTCCAAAGTGGGGTGCGCAAGAAGGCCCTTTGGGGGGAGGGCGGGAGCGTGCGGGAACCGTTAGGACCTCTCCTTAATTTTTTCTTCAACCTGAGGAAGGCAGTAAGCACTCCTAAGGTTTACTCCAGAGAGGAGAGGCCCAGCCTGGCACCGCTCCTTCTCCCGCCACCCCGGGAGGCTCCGCAAGTGGCACCAGCCCAGGGCAGGCAGAGGGGCCCGGCTGCAGTTTACAACTGCCGCAGGAGCCGATGGAACCGTTTGGCCTAGCACCTTCCCAGCATCCCGGCTGTCGGTTTGTCGGTTACCCCCCAGTTTCTGTGAAAGGGCTGTGGGGAGCCTGTCTGAGTGGCCTGTGGGAAGCCCCGTTCCTCGGCCCATCAACGTCCCCACTCCAGAGCTCGCTGCTCTCTGTTGGGGGTCCTTTTGTGTCACATTGAGTAGTGTCGACGGGGAATTTTCCAGCGTTTGGCCCCTGGTTATTCTCCCCTTGGCATTGGGACAACCCTGACCTGTCTTTCCTCTTGACGGACCACCCTCTCTGGGGTTCCCAGAAAGGCTGTGCGGTTCTGCAGCCCTTGGGCTGTTCCCGTCATGGGCTCCACCATCTAACACTCGAGGCCCCTCGGTCCCCCAGTGCTGCATTCTGCAACACTTGGCTGTTCCCTCCCGCTGTTGCTATCATGGGCATCGTGTCCTGGGCTACAACGCCGCCTCCGCTAAGGACATCCCGGGCAGCCAGTCGGAAAGCTCGTCCAAAGGATTCCAGGGATGGGGAGGGTTAGAACCCCGTCTTCCTGGCAGCTGCCTAACAGCAGGGAGTATTGGGAGGGGGTCAGGGTGGCAGGAGCATTCCCTGGGGGGTGCTGGAGGCTCCCAAGGGGTTCCTGAGAGATGGGGCTGGGGAGTGGGCATCCCAGGATGCTTGGGGGGTTTCTCATGCTGCTGGAAATGGCTTCTAAAGCTAAGCAGAAACGGCAATTTTCCCATTAGCTTTGTATGATGGTAGGCACCTTAGGTGGGACCATCCCCCACGCATCCAGTGCTGTAATAAAGAGAATGCCTGCTTCTCGATGCTACATGGGTGTGAAGAGGTTGATTCCCCATTTCGGTGACAGTTTGGGCGACCCAGATGGGACTCTGCTTCTGAATCTCGATGGATCCGTGGGATCGCAGGACCCCCAGCCGGCACCGAGGGATTCTCGGGAAGAACCTCCGAAGCCCGGACCGAAGAGCTCTGAGCAGGACCTCTGGGAAGGTAAAAGCATCCCTTTTCTCATTAAAAGGGCAGTTGCCTGCCCGTCAGGCGCGGCGAAGGCCTCGCAGGGTTGGGCTGTAAAGGTACCTAAGGGAAGGATTGGATCCTATCGGGCCGAAGTCCCTAGGACACCTGTGTCTGGAAACCTTTGGCCGAAGGGGTGGGTTGGAGCCCCACTGAAGGTAATCTAGGGGTTCGAGTCCCCTTCTGGGGAATGCCTCTGACTATTTTGTGCAAAGTTATTGTTTCTCTGTTTGGTGTTGCTGTGTCTTTTGTGGTGGGTACTAAGCCCTCTGCGGAAGGGGGGATTCGGAAAAGATCTCCCCTAGGACGTATCGTGAAACGTTGGAGGAAATTGGGAGGGGAGCCAGGGATTTGGGAAAGATGTTAGAGGTAGCGTGGATGATTTTTCATAGGAGAGAGAAGGAAAAAGAGGCACGACAGGTTCAAAGGGAACACCTAAGAGAGGGGAGATGGATTGCTGCTTTAACAGGGGCTCCTAGAGGAACCGATAGAGAAGGGAGGCACAGGAAGGGGTTACCGGGAAGAAGCAGGGGAAGGGGAAAATCAGCTCCTTTCGCACAGCCCTGTGGCGCGCGGGGAAGGAGCCCACGGCTGCCGTGTGGCTCTTGCCCTGGGCAGGCGCGCTCCTGCAAAAGCAGCAAGAGCTTTTGGTCCTGGCACCTTTGGGGTGGGAGGAATCCCTGGACGTTCGCAGTTTTCTTTCTGGACTTTGGCTGTACTCAGCAGGCCAGGGAGAGAGACTCCATTCAACACTGGGAGGCTCCAGAAACAGAGAGTGTCTGTTCCCTTGCTCTGTGTCCCACTCTCTGCCCCTGCCTCTCCCCTTCCCTCTCCCCTTTCTTTTCCCTCTCACCCTTTGCCTTCTGGCCTTCTGTCCTGTTCCCTGCCCCACTTCTCTGTCACTCTGCCCTCCTGCTGACTCTTCTGTCTCTCCACCCCCTTGTCCCGTGCCCTTGCCCTTTCTGTGTCTGTCCATCCCTCTGTTCTCCCTCCTGCCCCTCTTCTCTCTCTGTCCCTCTGTCCTGCTGCTTAGCACTACTTTTCTTCCTGCGCCATGTTCTTCACTTGCCCTCCATCTCCTTCCTTCTCTGTCCCTGTTTCTGCTCCTCACCACTATTTTTCCTTTCTCCACTCCCTGCCCAGCTACCCCTTTTTCCCACCATCCCTCTGTCCATCTCCTGTCCCTCTGTCCTGCTCCTGTCCCTCTCCGGCCACCCCACCGCCCTGCCCCACCCTTCTCCGCCGCTCTGTCCCCCTCTCCCCCTCCTCCTCCCTCTCCACCGGGGCTCTGGGGCCAGCGCAGCCCCGCGCAGGCAGCCATGGGGCCTGCTCGTGGGGCAGGGCCCAGCCGGGGCGGGGGACGGTGGCCGCGCAGGGTCAGGCAGCAGGGCAGTTGCGCCCCGTGGCATGCCGGGAGCTGTAGTCCTGGGGCACATGGCTGCCAGGTGGCCATGTTGGTTAGCACGGCATGCCGGGAGCTGTAGTCCTGAGACATGGGGCTGCCAGGCGGCCATGTTGGTTACCGGGGCATGCCCGGAGCCGTCATGGCCCCACGCTCACCTTCCCGGCAGCCGTGTTGGTCTCGGGAGGTGCAGCTCCAGCTGCGGCCCGGCTGAGGTGAGGCCTGGGGCTGCCCGTGAGGTGAGTGAGGCCCTTGGGCGGGCGCGGGGGTGTCTCCTGCCTGCTGGCCCCCCACGGGTGGCGGGGGGAGCTCCAAGCTGGAGCCGGGCCCGGCCGGGGCAGCCCCGGGAGTGACCCGAGAGCTGGGGAGGCGAAGGAGACGCAGACGGACCCCCCCGGGCACAGGCACCGGGCAGCCCGACTCCCAGAGCCCCCCCGGAGCCTCCCCGGCCCCGCTCAGCCCCTGCAGCTGCCCTGGCCCCAGCACCTCCCCTGAGGCTTGTCCCGCAGCCCCAGGCCCCCACGGCCTGTCCTGGCAGCAGCGAGCCGGGCCTGGGGCGCGCTCAATCCTCCGTCACCGCGGGTGCATCAGCGGCAGCGCGGGGAGGGAGCGGTGTCTGCAGGAGCTCCTGCAGCAGGAGCTTACAAGCTTCTTAAAATTGGTTAATTCCAGTGTCTCTTATGATACTTCTGTGGTAATAACTCCACAGCCATCTTCCAGCATTTCTAAGATGCTTTTGCATGCTTAAACGGTCAGTTATACTGTCAGTTGAGCAATGTAATACTTTGTATAGTTCCTCTTGATAACAGTCTGTTTCTTGAAATTCACTGCTAAGTCCTTTAAAGAGTAAGACAAATACCAGCGCACTGAATTGTTTCAGTTCATTTTACAGCGCCCAAGAAGGAAAGTGCCAGAGCCATGTGGTAGTAGGCAGGAATTGTGTTCTGTGCTGCAAGATGCAGTCTTGGTAAGGGCTTGTGGCTGCTGGCTTTTCCTTACCCATCAAAGAAGAACTTGAGTAGGTGCCAGGAAACAAGCTCATGGACACCGCTAAAACGTGCGGTTCAGCAGTAGCTCACTGATGATCAGTAGTTAGACATGCATGTTGGCCAGTCTTACTTTTCAAGGATGTTCAGCAGCCTGGAGTGAGGCTGCACCTAAACAGTGCGTGGCAGGTATGTGTGTCAATGGCAAAGCAATTGGTACTGTACCTAGGTCTAACATTAATCAGGGGTGTCATTTGCAACAAAAATAACTGACACAAGTTGAACAGTATAAAAGGCAGTTCCCTTGGTGTCTGGGATGGATCTGGTATCTCTTCTTAAAGTACCTGCACCGGTTGTGCCCCTGCCCACACTTACCTTCCGTGCTAAGTAGCAATTTGTGCTCTATCAGTGTCCTTCTTGTAGTGAGGGGCCCAACACTGAACACAGGATTCAAGGTGTGGCCTCACCAGTGCCCAGTATGGGGGGACGATCACTTCCCTAGTCCTGCTGGCCACGCTATTTCTGATACAAGCCAGGATGCTATTGGCCTCTTGGCCACCTGGGCACACTGCTGCCTCATATTCAGCTGGCTGTCCACCAATACCCCCTCCTTTTGCCCCGGGCAGCTCTCCAGCCCCTCTTCCCCCAGCCTGTAGCGTTGCATGGGGTTGTTGTGACCCAAGCGCAGGACCCGGCACTGAGCCTTGTTGAACCTCACACAGTTGGCCTTGGCCCATCAATCCAGCCTGGCCAGGTCCCTCCGTAGGGCCTTCCTGCCCTCCAGGAGACCAACGCTCCCACCCAACTTGGCGTCATCTGCAAACTTACTGAGGGTGTACTTGATCCCCTCATCCTGATCATTGAGAAAGACATTAAACAGGACTGGCCCCAATGCTGAGCCCTGGGGAACACCACTTGTGACCAGCCACCGGCTGCATTTAACTCCATTCACCACAACTCTTTGGGCCCGGCCATTCAGCCAGTTTTTTACCCAGCAAAGAGCACGCCCATCCAAGCCATAAGCAGCTTTTTTTTCTCCCTTCCTTTCAGTCTTTCCTGTGTGCCACTGAGCTATTTTCTCTGTTCATTTAAGACCTAGATCTCATCAAGTACTTCCCAGTTGTCAAGGCCTGAGCCAGTAAAGCACTGTAGGAATTTGGCACTCTTCCAGCTGGCAGAGGTAAAGTTCTACCTGTTAGCGTCACAATGGGAAGATGTGTGTATCTTTTCCCCCCAAAAGTATGAACTGTGTAAGGGTTGCGCTCGTATCAAATTTAGTATCCCTAGAGGCATATATTAGTAACTAATGGAATAGTAAGAGAATTAGGCAGTGGCAATGGCCGCAGGGACCTAGCTTTTCTTCATGTACTTGTTAATCTGCATAGTTTCTTGAAGACCACACCTGAAAAATATGCTTCTTTTTAGAAAAATTAGCCTTAGAACTATAATAAAAACAATGCTCAGGACAATAGCAAAATGTCCTGGTTTCAGCTGGGCTAGAGTTCATTTTCTTCCTAGTAGCTGGTGTAGTGCTGTGTTTTGGATTTCGTATGAGAATAATGTTGATAACACACTGATGTTTTAGTTCTTGCTAAGTAGTGCTTACACCAGTCAAGGACTGTTCAGCTTCCCCTACCCTGACAGTGAGAAGCTGGGAGGGAGCACAGCCAGGACAGGTGACCCCGACTGGCCAAAGGGCTCTTCCATACCGTATGGCGTCATGCTCAGTATATAAACTGAGGGGAGTTGGCTGGGGGGCAGCGATCGCTGCTCGAGGACAGGCTGGGCATCAGTCGGCAGGTGGTGAGCAGTTGTATCGTGCATCACTTGCTTTGTATATTACTATATTATTATTACTATTATTATTATTATTACTACTACTACTACTACTTCTATTTTACTTTATTTCCATTATTGAAATGTTCTTATCACAACCCACGAGTTTTTCCCCCTTTTACCCTTCCGATTCTTTCCCTCATCACACTGGAGAGGGGGGAGTGAGTGAGCGGCTGCGTGGCGCTTAGTTGCTGACTGGGGTTAAACCATGACACAGGCCCATAAACACTGGGCCTCTGCGCTTGCCTGCCCTCCTAAAAGTCCAAAACTCTCTCTGTCTCCCGCTCATTGTAGCCAGAGCCCAGCTCTGAAGTTGCAAATAGACGGCAATTTCACCCACACCAAAGGTGCCAGGACTAAAAGCTGTTTCTGACCCTAACCTTCCCTTGGGAGCACTTCACAGCCCCACAGACACTGGGGCTCTAAACATGACTAGACGCTTAACGGTCCCAACACCCTCTCTCACTTCATTGCTCTCAGGTTCTGACTGAGGCCGCATGCCTCCCCCAGTGTGATGTCAGAGCCACCAGTGTGAGGTCAGAGCTGGCCGCCCGCACAGCCCTGTGGCGCGTGGGGAAGGAGCCCACAGCTGCCGTGTGGCTCTTACCTTGGGCAGGCGCGCTCCTGCTGTGGGGCAGCGTGGGGCTGCTGCCGGAGCTGTTTTTGCCTGGGCAGGCCACACTGCTGGGGCTGAGAGGGAAGAGCAGAGCGGGGAGCCTGCCTTTGCCCAGAGATGGCGAGGAGAAAGGCCCCCGAGAGAAGACGCCAAGGGCCCTCCCAAGGCTCCTTGGGGAACGAGGCTGGCCAACAGCTGGCAGGGGAGGCAGCGGGGCCGAGCCGCTGCCAGACGAGTAGGTACGAAGCCTGGCATGTGCCCGGGGCATCAGGTTGGGCTGGTAGCACGGACGTGGCCTAGCACGGTCAGTGGGGTGCGGAGCAGCCTGGGGAAGCCGACAGAAGTTTTCTGAAGAAGAGCCCCGTGGTTTGCGAAGCCCCCCTTCTGTGAGGACGGGTCTCGGTGGAAAGCCTGGCTCACTCTCGCAGCCAAAAGGCAGTGTGCAGCAGGGGCTTTTGGGGAGGCGGTAGCCTCGTGCTGCAGGGTCGGAGCCCAGCCCTGCTGCACGGGGCGGTTTTGCTGTACGGGGAGGCCAAGCCCCTGGGGCCTGAGACTGGTCCCCTCGGGACGCTGAGGCGCGATCCTGCCTGGCTGATGGGAGCAGCTGTGCGGGGCAGAGAGGGGTCGGGAGACCTGGGAGTGCCCAGGGAAGAGGTTGGGGGGCTGGGGGGGGGGGGCAGCAGCCTGTGCCCCCTCCCCAAATGGCCACTGGGAGGTGTCTGCCGTGGGGCAGGGTGGTGCCAGGGGCCAGGGAGGGACGGGCTGAGAATCGGGCTGTGCTGCCGGGTGGGCTTCCCGAGGCAGGGGTCTGCTGCTGCCAGCTTGCTCCCACTGCAGGCCTGTAAAGCAAAGGATGGGGAAGCGGGGGGGGGGGGGGGGGGGCCCGCTGGGAGCAGCCCAGCTGTGCTGGCCTCTCTCGCTGCTGCTGGGAAGGCCCGTCCTCTGGCAAGGGCCGCCGCTCAGGCTACTCCTGCCCGCCTCGGCTCCCACGGCGTGGGGATGGTGGGCAACGGGCATTTGTCTTTTTCCTCCGACAGGAACCTCCGCATGCAGGTGGAGCTGGGGATACTCTCTTCGATGTCAGCTCCCGGCTCAGCCACTCAAGGGCCTGCCAAGTGGCGTGACAAGGCCACGGAAATTGCAAGTAAGCTCAGCACTGCTGCTTGCTGTGACCTCCTCGGGGGTGAACTTGGAGAGCTGCGCTGCGCTGGAGCTCTGGCCAAACGTCACAGGCGGCAGGAGAAGTGCAGGCTGCCCTGCTCTTTGCCCCAGGGAGGGAGTGTGTAGGACACGGTGCCCGCCTCCCCGCAGGCAGCTGAGACACGTGGGGCTGGGCATCCTAGAGAGGAGACCTCAAGAGACAGGCCTAACTTTTCTCTGCTTTCCTTGCGCAGGGACAGTCTTCAGCCTTACGTGCTGTCCGGCAGGTGCCCTTGTCTCCCCGCGGAGACGTCTGCTGAGGACGTGCATCTCCGCCGTGTACGTATTACACCACGTTTCTGCTGTGGACGGGGGAAAGAAAGGGGATGTCTGAGGGCCGGTGCAAGCAAAGGGGAGAGCAGAGGGTGTTCCCCAGCCAGCAGCCCAGGGCTCCCAGTCGGGAGCCCAAGCTGGGGCGCTGCTCGTGCTGTGGCCATTCTCAGGGAGAGCCAAGAGCAAAGCCCCTCGGCAGTCTCACTCCCACGCGTTTGCCAGAGCCCCACACTTTGGCTACGGTAGGGCAAACTGCCGCGTAGCCAGACGCTCGGGTGCAGAGCCAAGCCTCCGCAGGGGAAGGCTTTTCCCCAGCTCTGGCAAGTGACCGCGCAGGTCTGGGAGGGCTCTGGGAGGAAAGGCAGACAAGGCTCCTGCGCTTCCCAGCTGTGCAGAAAAACACCCCTAAGAGATCTGTGTGATCGCAAGTGAGAACAGGCCTGCTTTCTCAGCCAAAGGGAGAGCAAGGTCCCCACCAGAAAGACGGCTGAAAAGCAGTCTTCGTTTGCTCGGCCTCTTTACTTCCCTGCATAATTTTCATTCCCTTTGGGATGGTGCTTCTGGAGGCCTTCCTCTGGGGAAGATCTGCCGGCAGTGTTGAACGGTGTGGACAGAAATCGTCTTCCTCCTGGGCGCTGCTCTGGCAGCTCTCTGGCAGCAGGAGGCTTCCAAAAGGCTGGCTTTCTGGCCTGAAAAGGGAACTCCACCGGTGGAGGGCTTTGCCCAAGACTTGGATCATGGGCAGCCACAGGACTCCCTCTTTTTCAGGCAAAAGGTGGCCCTGCAGAAGAAGAGGATCTTCCAAGCTGTCTTCTTGTTGCTCCCCGTGGCTCTTGGTGAGTTTGCATGAGCAGACACCTGAGAGCGACAGCCAGGCTGTGCTGGATGCCAGCTTTCAGCTGCCCGGCTTTCCTTTTGGGCCAGTATGGGCGGAAACTCCCATGACCCAAGCGCTTCCCGAGTACGTCCCGGACTGGGCCTGCCTTTTGGCCTGCCAGTAAGACTGGGAGTCTCCCAGCCATGCTGCTGCTCTGGCCACTGGACCACATGGCTTGCTTCGTCTGCAAGTCCGCGAGAGAAGGGCGTAGCTACTTCCAAGCCTGAACTGGGCATTCCCAGAGGGGAGGGGCCGTGCAGGGGGACCCATGGGGAGGTACCTCTCCTAGCCCATGCAGCCTGGTCTCGGGGCTCCCTGAAGCAGCGAGGGGAAGCGGGGAATAGCTCTGGGGCACTGAGCACACCTGAGGCCCACGGCTGCGCAGTCCCCTCAAGCCTGGGCCGATGGCTTCTGGGCAGAGGCGCGTCCTCTCTCCGCACCCCACGTTCCCCACCTCCTCAGCTCACCTGCTGCCCCACCCCTAAGGCAACAGGCTGGAGACAACGCGACGGCAGGCATCGCTAGCGACCTCAGTAAAATAACTCTCTCTTGATGATGTGAATTGCAGCCGGTGTTTACTGCGGGACCTCACTGCCAGGGTGGACAATGCGGACAAAGGCACTGCTAGAGGTCGGTGACTCCTGTGGCACAGGCACCTCCTGCAACAGAGCATTGCTGAGAGCGGCTGGATAAATCACGGGCTCTCCTGCTGCCACGCAGGGTGACCCAAAGAAGCAGCAGCTTGTGCCGAGTCTTCCTAGGGAAGCCTCTCCTGGGAAGCCCCGGCGGCTCTGGTAGCGGATGCTCGAACCGAGCGTTTTTCCCTTTCAGGAGCTGGCACTTGTGTCTGCAGAAGACCTGAAGACCCTGCGGTAAGAGACGTTTCCTGAGCTGGCATTGGTTCTGTGCAGAAGCGTCAGCCGACCTCGTGCTACCTGCACTCGTTTTGCTAACAGCCAGGGCTCCCATACCTCCTACCTGCCTTTGCCTTCTGCTCAAACTGGTGTGGAAGGGAAGCACTCGCAAAGCAGGGAAAGCACACGTGTCTCTCCTTCTTGCCGAGCTGAGACGCTCCCCAGAGGGGACGGGCCGCTCTCTGACAAGATCTGCTTTCGTGCTTTCATGCAGGAACTTTCGCGTTTTGTTGGCGGAGCACAGCCAAAAGATGCAGCTTCTGATGGAGGAGGTGGCTCAACTGAGGGCAGAGATCAGCAGTGAAAAGGTGATGCTGCGTTTTGGGGAAGGAGGCTTGGCTGGGCAGAACCCCTGAGAAAGCACTCCTTGGGCTTGTTGGTGGGGTCGGACTGCTGACTGCAGCAAGCCAGCCTTTGCCCCAGGGGCTTGCTGGGTGAGCTTCTGCGCTGCACAGGCCCTTCTCCAGGCCCAGTTCAAGCAGGCTGCTTGAGGCAGCAGAGGACTCCTGAGAGCCTTCCCTTGGCACGCCGGCACTCTGGCTCCTCTGGCTGGGCTCCTGAGGCAGGGATGAGACCCAGGCACGCTGACGGGGCCAGCCGTCGCTTGCAGGGCCCGAGCCCATCTCCCCGCTTACCTGCAGAGCGTGGAGGGTGGGGACGAGGGTGTGGGGACCCTCGTCAACCCACCTCGCGGCCATGGCCGTCAGCACGTCAGCAGCAGAGAGTCTTGCAGCTCTGTGGACTAGGCTTGCCTTGCCTTTCTGACACTGACCCTTTGCCTCTGCCGGCGCTAGTAGCCATGCTGAACTGCCCGCTGATGTGGTCCTTTTCTGTGTTCGTTTATGGCGTTCCCAGGAAGTGAACCAGGCAGCGTCCCAGATGGCTTCGGAAGTCTACGTCGAGATGTCTGACTGGGCCCTGAAAAGCTCTGGTATGGACACGAGCAGCCCAGTCTCCTTGCCCTGCGCTTGTCTGCAGCACTCCCCAAAGAAGCCTGTGCTCCGGGCGCTGCTCTCCAAAGGGGGGGAGCTTCAATGCTTCATGGGGTCCAAGAGCAAGGCTGTGGCACAGTGGCTCTCCCAGACTCCCTCCCAGTCCTGCCCTCCGCCTCCGCACGGGGGCCTCCGCACGGGGGCCTCCGCCGCTGCCCCCGCACGTGTTCCTGTGCTGTTGGAAGGGCTCTCTTCCTCTCCACTGCATTGGAAGAGGGAATGGCTGGGCCATCCTTTGCTGCCCATGCCGCAAGCCCTCAGTTTTGGTGTGCTGTCATTGACGTGGGCGCCTGCTGTCTCCCAGAACGCTCACACCTTCTCCTCGTGGCGCTGTGAGAGAAGCAGTCACCACCAGGCACGTGGCGGCCGTCATTCCCTTGTGCAGCTGGGCACCCCCAGCAGCGTGGGGAGGAGGAGAGGACTGACAGACGTGGAGCTGGCCGGCAGCATCAGAAATGCTGTCTGAGCACCGAGTCCTCCTAGAATGTGGCCTCTTCCAGTAGTCACCTGCTCTCCCTCCCTTCCAGGTGCCACCATCGACATGCAGAGAACTTCCGAGACCTACATCTGCAAAGAGAATTGGGGCTGCAGGCTTTTATGGCTCTTTCGCACTGCCAACCCTCCCGACACTATTTTGCAGGTATCGTAGCGGAACTCCTCCGGGAAGGTTGCCTGCCTCCCGCTGAAGTTGGGGACCGACCTCAGGGGCTCTCCCCTCGCTCCAGTGGCACTGCTCAAGCCCACAGTGTTGATCAGGTTCCTGAAAGCAAAGCTCGAACACAGGGCTGGGCTTGCTAGCAATCAGCGCTTCCCCTCAGGAGGGGAATGGAGCTGAACGGAGCCAAACTGCTGCATCTCGCCCACAGTGCTCTGCCCCAGCTGGGTGAAAGACTTTCTCCCTGGTGGGGGGTGCCCTGCAGAGCCACTGGGCAGAGAGGTGTTTCTGCTAGGCCCTGACTGGGACGGTTTCATAACTGCTAGTCTCCTCTGCCCCATAATCCTGAGAGCCCCCTTTCGGTCAGGCAGGGACGAAGGCCTCCTGCTTCTGTCCATTTCCTCCCACGCGCCTCATTTTCAAGCCAAAATAGACCCCGCGGACACAACGGCGCCTACGCTTCAAGCTACGCGGGCCGCTGTGTTGGCCCCAACACTCTCTCACTCTTCCTTGCTCTCGCGTTCTGCTTGCAGCCGGATGTTTCCCCAGGAAACTGCTGGCCTTTACAAGGGGATCAGGGCCAGGTGGTCATCAGGCTGCCAGCACGAGTCCATCTGACTGCCATCACTGTGCAGCACATCTTCAAAGAAGTCTCTCCATCTGGGACTGTCATCAGCGCCCCCAGAGACGTCGCTGTCTTTGTGAGTCTCTGCTGGGCGCTTCTGGCGGGGATCTGGCCCTGGGGGAAAGCCATGGCAGGGTCTTGCTTGCTTTTGTGCGTCCTCTGAGGTTTACGTCCTGCTCTCTCCTGAGCACCGCAGTGCCCTAGCGGGACACTTCAAGGGCTCTAGGGGTTTCATCCCTCTTGAGACTTGTTCGGGACACGCACCTCAGGGTTCCTGAGCACAAGTCAAGGCCGAGACTGAGCTCCACCATGGCGAGTGCTAGCCTACTGCTAGAGCCCCAGGAGAGGGTGGGGAGATAGCAGGGCTGATCCAGCACGTAGGTTCCCTCTTTGTGGGGACGAGTCTGAGCTGCTCTCCTTGTGCTTTGCCCCTGAGGGAGTGGGTGCGGACGGAGAAGAGGAAACTCTCCTTGGGACGTTCACGTACAACGTGGCAAAGGAGGCCATTCAGACCTTCCCTCTGAAGGTGCGGTCCACGCGCAGGGGCAAGGTGCCGGGGAGCAAACCAGGTTTGCCTGCAAGTCCATGGCAGGAAGAGCGTGAATGCTTTCTCCCTGGGCCGAGGGGCCCGGACCACCGCCGAGAGAGACCTGGTGGGGTTGGGAGGGCTGAGTAGCATGCAGTGGTGGTAGCAAAAGGATAGCAAGACAGGGTCAGGCCTGTGGGAGCACAAGTCCCGAGAGATCCCTGGCTGCACGCACTGCCTTCAGCAGAGCCAGCCGCACACGCGGCCGCTCCACACAAGCAACGTCTTTGTGTTGTGGAGAAACAGGGATGCCCGGTGGCGAAAGGCGTCGGGCAGCACTGTCGCTCCGTCCTGTGGCCTGCTGGCAGGCTGGGCAGTGTCCTCTCCTCCCAGCACAGCGTGCCCCTTCTCTCCCCGTGCTCTCACGCCTGCCAGGAGGAAAGCAGGCAGAGCAGACAGCGGGAGCTTGGTGGGGTTGCACAGCAGCCGCCCCCCGCACAGGAGCACCTCCCCGGCCTCTCTGCCAGCACAGAGCAAGCAGCAGAGGGAAGGGGCAGAGGGGAGGGAGACTGAGCCCCAGCAGGGCCGGCATGCAGAGGATGCCAGCTGCCTTCCCCCTTCCCGTGTCCCCAGCCTCCCCAGCAGCCCCGGTACCAGCAGCGAGCCTCAGATTGCCACAGCCGCTCCCACCCACTTGCAGGAGCTCGCTCCTGAGCAGGAGCAGGGCTGGCAGGGGGAGACACCTTCCTTGCATTGTCGCTCCTAACACCCCCGCTTCCTTTTCCCGCTTTTCTTCCCAGAACGCGCCGCTTCCCAGAGCCTTTGCACGTGTCAAACTTCTGGTGAAGAGCAACTGGGGAAACCCAGCGTACACCTGCATTTATCGAGTGCAGGTTCACGGGAAGATGGCAAAACCAGAAAGCCTCGACTGAAACCAGAGGAAAAAGAGAAGGGCATACAGAAAAAGAGCAGCAGAAGGGGAAGGAACAAAAAAATAAAAAAGATGTGGCAATTGAGATTGGTGCAGAAGCTCTGTCTCCAAAGTGGGGTGCGCAAGAAGGCCCTTTGGGGGGAGGGCGGGAGCGTGCGGGAACCGTTAGGACCTCTCCTTAATTTTTTCTTCAACCTGAGGAAGGCAGTAAGCACTCCTAAGGTTTACTCCAGAGAGGAGAGGCCCAGCCTGGCACCGCTCCTTCTCCCGCCACCCCGGGAGGCTCCGCAAGTGGCACCAGCCCAGGGCAGGCAGAGGGGCCCGGCTGCAGTTTACAACTGCCGCAGGAGCCGATGGAACCGTTTGGCCTAGCACCTTCCCAGCATCCCGGCTGTCGGTTTGTCGGTTACCCCCCAGTTTCTGTGAAAGGGGGGTGGGGAGCCTGTCTGAGTGGCCTGTGGGAAGCCCCGTTCCTCGGCCCATCAACGTCCCCACTCTAGAGCTCGCTGCTCTCTGTTGGGGGTCCTTTTGTGTCACATTGAGTAGTGTCGACGGGGAATTTTCCAGCGTTTGGCCCCTGGTTATTCTCCCCTTGGCATTGGGACAACCCTGACCTGTCTTTCTTCTTGACGGACCACCCTCTCTGGGGTTCCCAGAAAGGCTGTGCGGTTCTGCAGCCCTTGGGCTGTTCCCGTCATGGGCTCCACCATCTAACACTCGAGGCCCCTCGGTCCCCCAGTGCTGCATTCTGCAACACTTGGCTGTTCCCTCCCGCTGTTGCTATCATGGGCATCGTGTCCTGGGCTACAACGCCGCCTCCGCTAAGGACATCCCGGGCAGCCAGTCGGAAAGCTCGTCCAAAGGATTCCAGGGATGGGGAGGGTTAGAACCCCGTCTTCCTGGCAGCTGCCTAACAGCAGGGAGTATTGGGAGGGGGTCAGGGTGGCAGGAGCATTCCCTGGGGGGTGCTGGAGGCTCCCAAGGGGTTCCTGAGAGATGGGGCTGGGGAGTGGGCATCCCAGGATGCTTGGGGGGTTTCTCATGCTGCTGGAAATGGCTTCTAAAGCTAAGCAGAAACGGCAATTTTCCCATTAGCTTTGTATGATGGTAGGCACCTTAGGTGGGACCATCCCCCACGCATCCAGTGCTGTAATAAAGAGAATGCCTGCTTCTCGATGCTACATGGGTGTGAAGAGGTTGATTCCCCATTTCGGTGACAGTTTGGGCGACCCAGATGGGACTCTGCTTCTGAATCTCGATGGATCCGTGGGATCGCAGGACCCCCAGCCGGCACCGAGGGATTCTCGGGAAGAACCTCCGAAGCCCGGACCGAAGAGCTCTGAGCAGGACCTCTGGGAAGGTAAAAGCATCCCTTTTCTCATTAAAAGGGCAGTTGCCTGCCCGTCAGGCGCGGCGAAGGCCTCGCAGGGTTGGGCTGTAAAGGTACCTAAGGGAAGGATTGGATCCTATCGGGCCAAAGTCCCTAGGACACCTGTGTCTGGAAACCTTTGGCCGAAGGGGTGGGTTGGAGCCCCACTGAAGGTAATCTAGGGGTTCGAGTCCCCTTCTGGGGAATGCCTCTGACTATTTTGTGCAAAGTTATTGTTTCTCTGTTTGGTGTTGCTGTGTCTTTTGTGGTGGGTACTAAGCCCTCTGCGGAAGGGGGGATTCGGAAAAGATCTCCCCTAGGACGTATCGTGAAACATTGGAGGAAATTGGGAGGGGAGCCAGGGATTTGGGAAAGATGTTAGAGGTAGCGTGGATGATTTTTCATAGGAGAGAGAAGGAAAAAGAGGCACGACAGGTTCAAAGGGAACACCTAAGAGAGGGGAGATGGATTGCTGCTTTAACAGGGGCTCCTAGAGGAACCGATAGAGAAGGGAGGCACAGGAAGGGGTTACCGGGAAGAAGCAGGGGAAGGGGAAAATCAGCTCCTTTCGCACAGCCCTGTGGCGCGCGGGGAAGGAGCCCACGGCTGCCGTGTGGCTCTTGCCCTGGGCAGGCGCGCTCCTGCAAAAGCAGCAAGAGCTTTTGGTCCTGGCACCTTTGGGGTGGGAGGAATCCCTGGACGTTCGCAGTTTTCTTTCTGGACTTTGGCTGTACTCAGCAGGCCAGGGAGAGAGACTCCATTCAACACTGGGAGGCTCCAGAAACAGAGAGTGTCTGTTCCCTTGCTCTGTGTCCCACTCTCTGCCCCTGCCTCTCCCCTTCCCTCTCCCCTTTCTTTTCCCTCTCACCCTTTGCCTTCTGGCCTTCTGTCCTGTTCCCTGCCCCACTTCTCTGTCACTCTGCCCTCCTGCTGACTCTTCTGTCTCTCCACCCCCTTGTCCCGTGCCCTTGCCCTTTCTGTGTCTGTCCATCCCTCTGTTCTCCCTCCTGCCCCTCTTCTCTCTCTGTCCCTCTGTCCTGCTGCTTAGCACTACTTTTCTTCCTGCGCCATGTTCTTCACTTGCCCTCCATCTCCTTCCTTCTCTGTCCCTGTTTCTGCTCCTCACCACTATTTTTCCTTTCTCCACTCCCTGCCCAGCTACCCCTTTTTCCCACCATCCCTCTGTCCATCTCCTGTCCCTCTGTCCTGCTCCTGTCCCTCTCCGGCCACCCCACCGCCCTGCCCCACCCTTCTCCGCCGCTCTGTCCCCCTCTCCCCCTCCTCCTCCCTCTCCACCGGGGCTCTGGGGCCAGCGCAGCCCCGCGCAGGCAGCCATGGGGCCTGCTCGTGGGGCAGGGCCCAGCCGGGGCGGGGGACGGTGGCCGCGCAGGGTCAGGCAGCAGGGCAGTTGCGCCCCGTGGCATGCCGGGAGCTGTAGTCCTGGGGCACATGGCTGCCAGGTGGCCATGTTGGTTAGCACGGCATGCCGGGAGCTGTAGTCCTGAGACATGGGGCTGCCGGGCGGCCATGTTGGTTACCGGGGCATGCCCGGAGCCGTCATGGCCCCACGCTCACCTTCCCGGCAGCCGTGTTGGTCTCGGGAGGTGCAGCTCCAGCTGCGGCCCGGCTGAGGTGAGGCCTGGGGCTGCCCGTGAGGTGAGTGAGGCCCTTGGGCGGGCGCGGGGGTGTCTCCTGCCTGCTGGCCCCCCACGGGTGGCGGGGGGAGCTCCAAGCTGGAGCCGGGCCCGGCCGGGGCAGCCCCGGGAGTGACCCGAGAGCTGGGGAGGCGAAGGAGACGCAGACGGACCCCCCCGGGCACAGGCACCGGGCAGCCCGACTCCCAGAGCGCCCCCGGAGCCTCCCCAGCCCCGCTCAGCCCCTGCAGCTGCCCTGGCCCCAGCACCTCCCCTGAGGCTTGTCCCGCAGCCCCAGGCCCCCACGGCCTGTCCTGGCAGCAGCGAGCCGGGCCTGGGGCGCGCTCAATCCTCCGTCACCGCGGGTGCATCAGCGGCAGCGCGGGGAGGGAGCGGTGTCTGCAGGAGCTCCTGCAGCAGGAGCTTACAAGCTTCTTAAAATTGGTTAATTCCAGTGTCTCTTATGATACTTCTGTGGTAATAACTCCACAGCCATCTTCCAGCATTTCTAAGATGCTTTTGCATGCTTAAACGGTCAGTTATACTGTCAGTTGAGCAATGTAATACTTTGTATAGTTCCTCTTGATAACAGTCTGTTTCTTGAAATTCACTGCTAAGTCCTTTAAAGAGTAAGACAAATACCAGCGCACTGAATTGTTTCAGTTCATTTTACAGCGCCCAAGAAGGAAAGTGCCAGAGCCATGTGGTAGTAGGCAGGAATTGTGTTCTGTGCTGCAAGATGCAGTCTTGGTAAGGGCTTGTGGCTGCTGGCTTTTCCTTACCCATCAAAGAAGAACTTGAGTAGGTGCCAGGAAACAAGCTCATGGACACCGCTAAAACGTGCGGTTCAGCAGTAGCTCACTGATGATCAGTAGTTAGACATGCATGTTGGCCAGTCTTACTTTTCAAGGATGTTCAGCAGCCTGGAGTGAGGCTGCACCTAAACAGTGCGTGGCAGGTATGTGTGTCAATGGCAAAGCAATTGGTACTGTACCTAGGTCTAACATTAATCAGGGGTGTCATTTGCAACAAAAATAACTGACACAAGTTGAACAGTATAAAAGGCAGTTCCCTTGGTGTCTGGGATGGATCTGGTATCTCTTCTTAAAGTACCTGCACCGGTTGTGCCCCTGCCCACACTTACCTTCCGTGCTAAGTAGCAATTTGTGCTCTATCAGTGTCCTTCTTGTAGTGAGGGGCCCAACACTGAACACAGGATTCAAGGTGTGGCCTCACCAGTGCCCAGTATGGGGGGACGATCACTTCCCTAGTCCTGCTGGCCACGCTATTTCTGATACAAGCCAGGATGCTATTGGCCTCTTGGCCACCTGGGCACACTGCTGCCTCATATTCAGCTGGCTGTCCACCAATACCCCCTCCTTTTGCCCCGGGCAGCTCTCCAGCCCCTCTTCCCCCAGCCTGTAGCGTTGCATGGGGTTGTTGTGACCCAAGCGCAGGACCCGGCACTGAGCCTTGTTGAACCTCACACAGTTGGCCTTGGCCCATCAATCCAGCCTGGCCAGGTCCCTCCGTAGGGCCTTCCTGCCCTCCAGGAGACCAACGCTCCCACCCAACTTGGCGTCATCTGCAAACTTACTGAGGGTGTACTTGATCCCCTCATCCTGATCATTGAGAAAGACATTAAACAGGACTGGCCCCAATGCTGAGCCCTGGGGAACACCACTTGTGACCAGCCACCGGCTGCATTTAACTCCATTCACCACAACTCTTTGGGCCCGGCCATTCAGCCAGTTTTTTACCCAGCAAAGAGCACGCCCATCCAAGCCATAAGCAGCTTTTTTTTCTCCCTTCCTTTCAGTCTTTCCTGTGTGCCACTGAGCTATTTTCTCTGTTCATTTAAGACCTAGATCTCATCAAGTACTTCCCAGTTGTCAAGGCCTGAGCCAGTAAAGCACTGTAGGAATTTGGCACTCTTCCAGCTGGCAGAGGTAAAGTTCTACCTGTTAGCGTCACAATGGGAAGATGTGTGTATCTTTTCCCCCCAAAAGTATGAACTGTGTAAGGGTTGCGCTCGTATCAAATTTAGTATCCCTAGAGGCATATATTAGTAACTAATGGAATAGTAAGAGAATTAGGCAGTGGCAATGGCCGCAGGGACCTAGCTTTTCTTCATGTACTTGTTAATCTGCATAGTTTCTTGAAGACCACACCTGAAAAATATGCTTCTTTTTAGAAAAATTAGCCTTAGAACTATAATAAAAACAATGCTCAGGACAATAGCAAAATGTCCTGGTTTCAGCTGGGCTAGAGTTCATTTTCTTCCTAGTAGCTGGTGTAGTGCTGTGTTTTGGATTTCGTATGAGAATAATGTTGATAACACACTGATGTTTTAGTTCTTGCTAAGTAGTGCTTACACCAGTCAAGGACTGTTCAGCTTCCCCTACCCTGACAGTGAGAAGCTGGGAGGGAGCACAGCCAGGACAGGTGACCCCGACTGGCCAAAGGGCTCTTCCATACCGTATGGCGTCATGCTCAGTATATAAACTGAGGGGAGTTGGCTGGGGGGCAGCGATCGCTGCTCGAGGACAGGCTGGGCATCAGTCGGCAGGTGGTGAGCAGTTGTATCGTGCATCACTTGCTTTGTATATTACTATATTATTATTACTATTATTATTACTACTACTACTACTAGTACTACTACTACTTCTATTTTACTTTATTTCCATTATTGAAATGTTTTTATCACAACCCACGAGTTTTTCCCCCTTTTACCCTTCCGATTCTTTCCCTCATCACACTGGAGAGGGGGGAGTGAGTGAGCGGCTGCGTGGCGCTTAGTTGCTGACTGGGGTTAAACCATGACACAGGCCCACAAACACTGGGCCTCTGCGCTTGCCTGCCCTCCTAAAAGTCCAAAACTCTCTCTGTCTCCCGCTCATTGTAGCCAGAGCCCAGCTCTGAAGTTGCAAATAGACGGCAATTTCACCCACACCAAAGGTGCCAGGACTAAAAGCTGTTTCTGACCCTAACCTTCCCTTGGGAGCACTTCACAGCCCCACAGACACTGGGGCTCTAAACATGACTAGATGCTTAACGGTCCCAACACCCTCTCTCACTTCATTGCTCTCAGGTTCTGACTGAGGCCGCATGCCTCCCCCAGTGTGATGTCAGAGCCACCAGTGTGAGGTCAGAGCTGGCCGCCCGCACAGCCCTGTGGCGCGTGGGGAAGGAGCCCACAGCTGCCGTGTGGCTCTTACCTTGGGCAGGCGCGCTCCTGCTGTGGGGCAGCGTGGGGCTGCTGCCGGAGCTGTTTTTGCCTGGGCAGGCCACACTGCTGGGGCTGAGAGGGAAGAGCAGAGCGGGGAGCCTGCCTTTGCCCAGAGATGGCGAGGAGAAAGGCCCCCGAGAGAAGACGCCAAGGGCCCTCCCAAGGCTCCTTGGGGAACGAGGCTGGCCAACAGCCGGCAGGGGAGGCAGCGGGGCCGAGCCGCTGCCAGACGAGTAGGTACGAAGCCTGGCATGTGCCCGGGGCATCAGGTTGGGCTGGTAGCACGGACGTGGCCTAGCACGGTCAGTGGGGTGCGGAGCAGCCTGGGGAAGCCGACAGAAGTTTTCTGAAGAAGAGCCCCGTGGTTTGCGAAGCCCCCCTTCTGTGAGGACGGGTCTCGGTGGAAAGCCTGGCTCACTCTCGCAGCCAAAAGGCAGTGTGCAGCAGGGGCTTTTGGGGAGGCGGTAGCCTCGTGCTGCAGGGTCGGAGCCCAGCCCTGCTGCACGGGGCGGTTTTGCTGTACGGGGAGGCCAAGCCCCTGGGGCCTGAGACTGGTCCCCTCGGGACGCTGAGGCGCGATCCTGCCTGGCTGATGGGAGCAGCTGTGCGGGGCAGAGAGGGGTCGGGAGACCTGGGAGTGCCCAGGGAAGAGGTGGGGGGGCTGGGGGGGGGGGGCAGCAGCCTGTGCCCCCTCCCCGAATGGCCACTGGGAGGTGTCTGCCGTGGGGCAGGGTGGTGCCAGGGGCCAGGGAGGGACGGGCTGAGAATCGGGCTGTGCTGCCGGGTGGGCTTCCCGAGGCAGGGGTCTGCTGCTGCCAGCTTGCTCCCACTGCAGGCCTGTAAAGCAAAGGATGGGGAAGGGGGGGGGGGGGGGGGGGGGGGCCCGCTGGGAGCAGCCCAGCTGTGCTGGCCTCTGTCGCTGCTGCTGGGAAGGCCCGTCCTCTGGCAAGGGCCGCCGCTCAGGCTACTCCTGCCCGCCTCGGCTCCCACGGCGTGGGGATGGTGGGCAACAGGCATTTGTCTTTTTCCTCCGACAGGAACCTCCGCATGCAGGTGGAGCTGGGGATACTCTCTTCGATGTCAGCTCCCGGCTCAGCCACTCAAGGGCCTGCCAAGTGGCGTGACAAGGCCACGGAAATTGCAAGTAAGCTCAGCACTGCTGCTTGCTGTGACCTCCTCGGGGGTGAACTTGGAGAGCTGCGCTGCGCTGGAGCTCTGGCCAAACGTCACAGGCGGCAGGAGAAGTGCAGGCTGCCCTGCTCTTTGCCCCAGGGAGGGAGTGTGTAGGACACGGTGCCCGCCTCCCCGCAGGCAGCTGAGACACGTGGGGCTGGGCATCCTAGAGAGGAGACCTCAAGAGACAGGCCTAACTTTTCTCTGCTTTCCTTGCGCAGGGACAGTCTTCAGCCTTACGTGCTGTCCGGCAGGCGCCCTTGTCTCCCCGCGGAGACGTCTGCTGAGGACGTGCATCTCCGCCGTGTACGTATTACACCACGTTTCTGCTGTGGACGGGGGAAAGAAAGGGGATGTCTGAGGGCCGGTGCAAGCAAAGGGGAGAGCAGAGGGTGTTCCCCAGCCAGCAGCCCAGGGCTCCCAGTCGGGAGCCCAAGCTGGGGCGCTGCTCGTGCTGTGGCCATTCTCAGGGAGAGCCAAGAGCAAAGCCCCTCGGCAGTCTCACTCCCACGCGTTTGCCAGAGCCCCACACTTTGGCTACGGTAGGGCAAACTGCCGCGTAGCCAGACGCTCGGGTGCAGAGCCAAGCCTCCGCAGGGGAAGGCTTTTCCCCAGCTCTGGCAAGTGACCGCGCAGGTCTGGGAGGGCTCTGGGAGGAAAGGCAGACAAGGCTCCTGCGCTTCCCAGCTCTGCGGAAAAACACCCCTAAGAGATCTGTGTGATCGCAAGTGAGAACAGGCCTGCTTTCTCAGCCAAAGGGAGAGCAAGGTCCCCACCAGAAAGACGGCTGAAAAGCAGTCTTCGTTTGCTCGGCCTCTTTACTTCCCTGCATAATTTTCATTCCCTTTGGGATGGTGCTTCTGGAGGCCTTCCTCTGGGGAAGATCTGCCGGCAGTGTTGAACGGTGTGGACAGAAATCGTCTTCCTCCTGGGCGCTGCTCTGGCAGCTCTCTGGCAGCAGGAGGCTTCCAAAAGGCTGGCTTTCTGGCCTGAAAAGGGAACTCCACCGGTGGAGGGCTTTGCCCAAGACTTGGATCATGGGCAGCCACAGGACTCCCTCTTTTTCAGGCAAAAGGTGGCCCTGCAGAAGAAGAGGATCTTCCAAGCTGTCTTCTTGTTGCTCCCCGTGGCTCTTGGTGAGTTTGCATGAGCAGACACCTGAGAGCGACAGCCAGGCTGTGCTGGATGCCAGCTTTCAGCTGCCCGGCTTTCCTTTTGGGCCAGTATGGGCGGAAACTCCCATGACCCAAGCGCTTCCCGAGTACGTCCCGGACTGGGCCTGCCTTTTGGCCTGCCAGTAAGACTGGGAGTCTCCCAGCCATGCTGCTGCTCTGGCCACTGGACCACATGGCTTGCTTCGTCTGCAAGTCCGCGAGAGAAGGGCGTAGCTACTTCCAAGCCTGAACTGGGCATTCCCAGAGGGGAGGGGCCGTGCAGGGGGACCCATGGGGAGGTACCTCTCCTAGCCCATGCAGCCTGGTCTCGGGGCTCCCTGAAGCAGCGAGGGGAAGCGGGGAATAGCTCTGGGGCACTGAGCACACCTGAGGCCCACGGCTGCGCAGTCCCCTCAAGCCTGGGCCGATGGCTTCTGGGCAGAGGCGCGTCCTCTCTCCGCACCCCACGTTCCCCACCTCCTCAGCTCACCTGCTGCCCCACCCCTAAGGCAACAGGCTGGAGACAACGCGACGGCAGGCATCGCTAGCGACCTCAGTAAAATAACTCTCTCTTGATGATGTGAATTGCAGCCGGTGTTTACTGCGGGACCTCACTGCCAGGGTGGACAATGCGGACAAAGGCACTGCTAGAGGTCGGTGACTCCTGTGGCACAGGCACCTCCTGCAACAGAGCATTGCTGAGAGCGGCTGGATAAATCACGGGCTCTCCTGCTGCCACGCAGGGTGACCCAAAGAAGCAGCAGCTTGTGCCGAGTCTTCCTAGGGAAGCCTCTCCTGGGAAGCCCCGGCGGCTCTGGTAGCGGATGCTCGAACCGAGCGTTTTTCCCTTTCAGGAGCTGGCACTTGTGTCTGCAGAAGACCTGAAGACCCTGCGGTAAGAGACGTTTCCTGAGCTGGCATTGGTTCTGTGCAGAAGCGTCAGCCGACCTCGTGCTACCTGCACTCGTTTTGCTAACAGCCAGGGCTCCCATACCTCCTACCTGCCTTTGCCTTCTGCTCAAACTGGTGTGGAAGGGAAGCACTCGCAAAGCAGGGAAAGCACACGTGTCTCTCCTTCTTGCCGAGCTGAGACGCTCCCCAGAGGGGACGGGCCGCTCTCTGACAAGATCTGCTTTCGTGCTTTCATGCAGGAACTTTCGCGTTTTGTTGGCGGAGCACAGCCAAAAGATGCAGCTTCTGATGGAGGAGGTGGCTCAACTGAGGGCAGAGATCAGCAGTGAAAAGGTGATGCTGCGTTTTGGGGAAGGAGGCTTGGCTGGGCAGAACCCCTGAGAAAGCACTCCTTGGGCTTGTTGGTGGGGTCGGACTGCTGACTGCAGCAAGCCAGCCTTTGCCCCAGGGGCTTGCTGGGTGAGCTTCTGCGCTGCACAGGCCCTTCTCCAGGCCCAGTTCAAGCAGGCTGCTTGAGGCAGCAGAGGACTCCTGAGAGCCTTCCCTTGGCACGCCGGCACTCTGGCTCCTCTGGCTGGGCTCCTGAGGCAGGGATGAGACCCAGGCACGCTGACGGGGCCAGCCGTCGCTTGCAGGGCCCGAGCCCATCTCCCCGCTTACCTGCAGAGCGTGGAGGGTGGGGACGAGGGTGTGGGGACCCTCGTCAACCCACCTCGCGGCCATGGCCGTCAGCACGTCAGCAGCAGAGAGTCTTGCAGCTCTGTGGACTAGGCTTGCCTTGCCTTTCTGACACTGACCCTTTGCCTCTGCCGGCGCTAGTAGCCATGCTGAACTGCCCGCTGATGTGGTCCTTTTCTGTGTTCGTTTATGGCGTTCCCAGGAAGTGAACCAGGCAGCGTCCCAGATGGCTTCGGAAGTCTACGTCGAGATGTCTGACTGGGCCCTGAAAAGCTCTGGTATGGACACGAGCAGCCCAGTCTCCTTGCCCTGCGCTTGTCTGCAGCACTCCCCAAAGAAGCCTGTGCTCCGGGCGCTGCTCTCCAAAGGGGGGGAGCTTCAATGCTTCATGGGGTCCAAGAGCAAGGCTGTGGCACAGTGGCTCTCCCAGACTCCCTCCCAGTCCTGCCCTCCGCCTCCGCACGGGGGCCTCCGCACGGGGGCCTCCGCCGCTGCCCCCGCACGTGTTCCTGTGCTGTTGGAAGGGCTCTCTTCCTCTCCACTGCATTGGAAGAGGGAATGGCTGGGCCATCCTTTGCTGCCCATGCCGCAAGCCCTCAGTTTTGGCGTGCTGTCATTGACGTGGGCGCCTGCTGTCTCCCAGAACGCTCACACCTTCTCCTCGTGGCGCTGTGAGAGAAGCAGTCACCACCAGGCACGTGGCGGCCGTCATTCCCTTGTGCAGCTGGGCACCCCCAGCAGCGTGGGGAGGAGGAGAGGACTGACAGACGTGGAGCTGGCCGGCAGCATCAGAAATGCTGTCTGAGCACCGAGTCCTCCTAGAATGTGGCCTCTTCCAGTAGTCACCTGCTCTCCCTCCCTTCCAGGTGCCACCATCGACATGCAGAGAACTTCCGAGACCTACATCTGCAAAGAGAATTGGGGCTGCAGGCTTTTATGGCTCTTTCGCACTGCCAACCCTCCCGACACTATTTTGCAGGTATCGTAGCGGAACTCCTCCGGGAAGGTTGCCTGCCTCCCGCTGAAGTTGGGGACCGACCTCAGGGGCTCTCCCCTCGCTCCAGTGGCACTGCTCAAGCCCACAGTGTTGATCAGGTTCCTGAAAGCAAAGCTCGAACACAGGGCTGGGCTTGCTAGCAATCAGCGCTTCCCCTCAGGAGGGGAATGGAGCTGAACGGAGCCAAACTGCTGCATCTCGCCCACAGTGCTCTGCCCCAGCTGGGTGAAAGACTTTCTCCCTGGTGGGGGGTGCCCTGCAGAGCCACTGGGCAGAGAGGTGTTTCTGCTAGGCCCTGACTGGGACGGTTTCATAACTGCTAGTCTCCTCTGCCCCATAATCCTGAGAGCCCCCTTTCGGTCAGGCAGGGACGAAGGCCTCCTGCTTCTGTCCATTTCCTCCCACGCGCCTCATTTTCAAGCCAAAATAGACCCCGCGGACACAACGGCGCCTACGCTTCAAGCTACGCGGGCCGCTGTGTTGGCCCCAACACTCTCTCACTCTTCCTTGCTCTCGCGTTCTGCTTGCAGCCGGATGTTTCCCCAGGAAACTGCTGGCCTTTACAAGGGGATCAGGGCCAGGTGGTCATCAGGCTGCCAGCACGAGTCCATCTGACTGCCATCACTGTGCAGCACATCTTCAAAGAAGTCTCTCCATCTGGGACTGTCATCAGCGCCCCCAGAGACGTCGCTGTCTTTGTGAGTCTCTGCTGGGCGCTTCTGGCGGGGATCTGGCCCTGGGGGAAAGCCATGGCAGGGTCTTGCTTGCTTTTGTGCGTCCTCTGAGGTTTACGTCCTGCTCTCTCCTGAGCACCGCAGTGCCCTAGCAGGACACTTCAAGGGCTCTAGGGGTTTCATCCCTCTTGAGACTTGTTCGGGACACGCACCTCAGGGTTCCTGAGCACAAGTCAAGGCCGAGACTGAGCTCCACCATGGCGAGTGCTAGCCTACTGCTAGAGCCCCAGGAGAGGGTGGGGAGATAGCAGGGCTGATCCAGCACGTAGGTTCCCTCTTTGTGGGGACGAGTCTGAGCTGCTCTCCTTGTGCTTTGCCCCTGAGGGAGTGGGTGCGGACGGAGAAGAGGAAACTCTCCTTGGGACGTTCACGTACAACGTGGCAAAGGAGGCCATTCAGACCTTCCCTCTGAAGGTACGGTCCACGCGCAGGGGCAAGGTGCCGGGGAGCAAACCAGGTTTGCCTGCAAGTCCATGGCAGGAAGAGCGTGAATGCTTTCTCCCTGGGCCGAGGGGCCCGGACCACCGCCGAGAGAGACCTGGTGGGGTTGGGAGGGCTGAGTAGCACGCAGTGGTGGTAGCAAAAGGATAGCAAGACAGGGTCAGGCCTGTGGGAGCACAAGTCCCGAGAGATCCCTGGCTGCACGCACTGCCTTCAGCAGAGCCAGCCGCACACGCGGCCGCTCCACACAAGCAACGTCTTTGTGTTGTGGAGAAACAGGGATGCCCGGTGGCGAAAGGCGTCGGGCAGCACTGTCGCTCCGTCCTGTGGCCTGCTGGCAGGCTGGGCAGTGTCCTCTCCTCCCAGCACAGCGTGCCCCTTCTCTCCCCGTGCTCTCACGCCTGCCAGGAGGAAAGCAGGCAGAGCAGACAGCGGGAGCTTGGTGGGGTTGCACAGCAGCCGCCCCCCGCACAGGAGCACCTCCCCGGCCTCTCTGCCAGCACAGAGCAAGCAGCAGAGGGAAGGGGCAGAGGGGAGGGAGACTGAGCCCCAGCAGGGCCGGCATGCAGAGGATGCCAGCTGCCTTCCCCCTTCCCGTGTCCCCAGCCTCCCCAGCAGCCCCGGTACCAGCAGCGAGCCTCAGATTGCCACAGCCGCTCCCACCCACTTGCAGGAGCTCGCTCCTGAGCAGGAGCAGGGCTGGCAGGGGGAGACACCTTCCTTGCATTGTCGCTCCTAACACCCCCGCTTCCTTTTCCCGCTTTTCTTCCCAGAACGCGCCGCTTCCCAGAGCCTTTGCACGTGTCAAACTTCTGGTGAAGAGCAACTGGGGAAACCCAGCGTACACCTGCATTTATCGAGTGCAGGTTCACGGGAAGATGGCAAAACCAGAAAGCCTCGACTGAAACCAGAGGAAAAAGAGAAGGGCATACAGAAAAAGAGCAGCAGAAGGGGAAGGAACAAAAAAATAAAAAAGATGTGGCAATTGAGATTGGTGCAGAAGCTCTGTCTCCAAAGTGGGGTGCGCAAGAAGGCCCTTTGGGGGGAGGGCGGGAGCGTGCGGGAACCGTTAGGACCTCTCCTTAATTTTTTCTTCAACCTGAGGAAGGCAGTAAGCACTCCTAAGGTTTACTCCAGAGAGGAGAGGCCCAGCCTGGCACCGCTCCTTCTCCCACCACCCCGGGAGGCTCCGCAAGTGGCACCAGCCCAGGGCAGGCAGAGGGGCCCGGCTGCAGTTTACAACTGCCGCAGGAGCCGATGGAACCGTTTGGCCTAGCACCTTCCCAGCATCCCGGCTGTCGGTTTGTCGGTTACCCCCCAGTTTCTGTGAAAGGGGGGTGGGGAGCCTGTCTGAGTGGCCTGTGGGAAGCCCCGTTCCTCGGCCCATCAACGTCCCCACTCTAGAGCTCGCTGCTCTCTGTTGGGGGTCCTTTTGTGTCACATTGAGTAGTGTCGACGGGGAATTTTCCAGCGTTTGGCCCCTGGTTATTCTCCCCTTGGCATTGGGACAACCCTGACCTGTCTTTCTTCTTGACGGACCACCCTCTCTGGGGTTCCCAGAAAGGCTGTGCGGTTCTGCAGCCCTTGGGCTGTTCCCGTCATGGGCTCCACCATCTAACACTCGAGGCCCCTCGGTCCCCCAGTGCTGCATTCTGCAACACTTGGCTGTTCCCTCCCGCTGTTGCTATCATGGGCATCGTGTCCTGGGCTACAACGCCGCCTCCGCTAAGGACATCCCGGGCAGCCAGTCGGAAAGCTCGTCCAAAGGATTCCAGGGATGGGGAGGGTTAGAACCCCGTCTTCCTGGCAGCTGCCTAACAGCAGGGAGTATTGGGAGGGGGTCAGGGTGGCAGGAGCATTCCCTGGGGGGTGCTGGAGGCTCCCAAGGGGTTCCTGAGAGATGGGGCTGGGGAGTGGGCATCCCAGGATGCTTGGGGGGTTTCTCATGCTGCTGGAAATGGCTTCTAAAGCTAAGCAGAAACGGCAATTTTCCCATTAGCTTTGTATGATGGTAGGCACCTTAGGTGGGACCATCCCCCACGCATCCAGTGCTGTAATAAAGAGAATGCCTGCTTCTCGATGCTACATGGGTGTGAAGAGGTTGATTCCCCATTTCGGTGACAGTTTGGGCGACCCAGATGGGACTCTGCTTCTGAATCTCGATGGATCCGTGGGATCGCAGGACCCCCAGCCGGCACCGAGGGATTCTCGGGAAGAACCTCCGAAGCCCGGACCGAAGAGCTCTGAGCAGGACCTCTGGGAAGGTAAAAGCATCCCTTTTCTCATTAAAAGGGCAGTTGCCTGCCCGTCAGGCGCGGCGAAGGCCTCGCAGGGTTGGGCTGTAAAGGTACCTAAGGGAAGGATTGGATCCTATTGGGCCAAAGTCCCTAGGACACCTGTGTCTGGAAACCTTTGGCCGAAGGGGTGGGTTGGAGCCCCACTGAAGGTAATCTAGGGGTTCGAGTCCCCTTCTGGGGAATGCCTCTGACTATTTTGTGCAAAGTTATTGTTTCTCTGTTTGGTGTTGCTGTGTCTTTTGTGGTGGGTACTAAGCCCTCTGCGGAAGGGGGGATTCGGAAAAGATCTCCCCTAGGACGTATCGTGAAACGTTGGAGGAAATTGGGAGGGGAGCCAGGGATTTGGGAAAGATGTTAGAGGTAGCGTGGATGATTTTTCATAGGAGAGAGAAGGAAAAAGAGGCACGACAGGTTCAAAGGGAACACCTAAGAGAGGGGAGATGGATTGCTGCTTTAACAGGGGCTCCTAGAGGAACCGATAGAGAAGGGAGGCACAGGAAGGGGTTACCGGGAAGAAGCAGGGGAAGGGGAAAATCAGCTCCTTTCGCACAGCCCTGTGGCGCGCGGGGAAGGAGCCCACGGCTGCCGTGTGGCTCTTGCCCTGGGCAGGCGCGCTCCTGCAAAAGCAGCAAGAGCTTTTGGTCCTGGCACCTTTGGGGTGGGAGGAATCCCTGGACGTTCGCAGTTTTCTTTCTGGACTTTGGCTGTACTCAGCAGGCCAGGGAGAGAGACTCCATTCAACACTGGGAGGCTCCAGAAACAGAGAGTGTCTGTTCCCTTGCTCTGTGTCCCACTCTCTGCCCCTGCCTCTCCCCTTCCCTCTCCCCTTTCTTTTCCCTCTCACCCTTTGCCTTCTGGCCTTCTGTCCTGTTCCCTGCCCCACTTCTCTGTCACTCTGCCCTCCTGCTGACTCTTCTGTCTCTCCACCCCCTTGTCCCGTGCCCTTGCCCTTTCTGTGTCTGTCCATCCCTCTGTTCTCCCTCCTGCCCCTCTTCTCTCTCTGTCCCTCTGTCCTGCTGCTTAGCACTACTTTTCTTCCTGCGCCATGTTCTTCACTTGCCCTCCATCTCCTTCCTTCTCTGTCCCTGTTTCTGCTCCTCACCACTATTTTTCCTTTCTCCACTCCCTGCCCAGCTACCCCTTTTTCCCACCATCCCTCTGTCCATCTCCTGTCCCTCTGTCCTGCTCCTGTCCCTCTCCGGCCACCCCACCGCCCTGCCCCACCCTTCTCCGCCGCTCTGTCCCCCTCTCCCCCTCCTCCTCCCTCTCCACCGGGGCTCTGGGGCCAGCGCAGCCCCGCGCAGGCAGCCATGGGGCCTGCTCGTGGGGCAGGGCCCAGCCGGGGCGGGGGACGGTGGCCGCGCAGGGTCAGGCAGCAGGGCAGTTGCGCCCCGTGGCATGCCGGGAGCTGTAGTCCTGGGGCACATGGCTGCCAGGTGGCCATGTTGGTTAGCACGGCATGCCGGGAGCTGTAGTCCTGAGACATGGGGCTGCCGGGCGGCCATGTTGGTTACCGGGGCATGCCCGGAGCCGTCATGGCCCCACGCTCACCTTCCCGGCAGCCGTGTTGGTCTCGGGAGGTGCAGCTCCAGCTGCGGCCCGGCTGAGGTGAGGCCTGGGGCTGCCCGTGAGGTGAGTGAGGCCCTTGGGCGGGCGCGGGGGTGTCTCCTGCCTGCTGGCCCCCCACGGGTGGCGGGGGGAGCTCCAAGCTGGAGCCGGGCCCGGCCGGGGCAGCCCCGGGAGTGACCCGAGAGCTGGGGAGGCGAAGGAGACGCAGACGGACCCCCCCGGGCACAGGCACCGGGCAGCCCGACTCCCAGAGCGCCCCCGGAGCCTCCCCAGCCCCGCTCAGCCCCTGCAGCTGCCCTGGCCCCAGCACCTCCCCTGAGGCTTGTCCCGCAGCCCCAGGCCCCCACGGCCTGTCCTGGCAGCAGCGAGCCGGGCCTGGGGCGCGCTCAATCCTCCGTCACCGCGGGTGCATCAGCGGCAGCACGGGGAGGGAGCGGTGTCTGCAGGAGCTCCTGCAGCAGGAGCTTACAAGCTTCTTAAAATTGGTTAATTCCAGTGTCTCTTATGATACTTCTGTGGTAATAACTCCACAGCCATCTTCCAGCATTTCTAAGATGCTTTTGCATGCTTAAACGGTCAGTTATACTGTCAGTTGAGCAATGTAATACTTTGTATAGTTCCTCTTGATAACAGTCTGTTTCTTGAAATTCACTGCTAAGTCCTTTAAAGAGTAAGACAAATACCAGCGCACTGAATTGTTTCAGTTCATTTTACAGCGCCCAAGAAGGAAAGTGCCAGAGCCATGTGGTAGTAGGCAGGAATTGTGTTCTGTGCTGCAAGATGCAGTCTTGGTAAGGGCTTGTGGCTGCTGGCTTTTCCTTACCCATCAAAGAAGAACTTGAGTAGGTGCCAGGAAACAAGCTCATGGACACCGCTAAAACGTGCGGTTCAGCAGTAGCTCACTGATGATCAGTAGTTAGACATGCATGTTGGCCAGTCTTACTTTTCAAGGATGTTCAGCAGCCTGGAGTGAGGCTGCACCTAAACAGTGCGTGGCAGGTATGTGTGTCAATGGCAAAGCAATTGGTACTGTACCTAGGTCTAACATTAATCAGGGGTGTCATTTGCAACAAAAATAACTGACACAAGTTGAACAGTATAAAAGGCAGTTCCCTTGGTGTCTGGGATGGATCTGGTATCTCTTCTTAAAGTACCTGCACCGGTTGTGCCCCTGCCCACACTTACCTTCCGTGCTAAGTAGCAATTTGTGCTCTATCAGTGTCCTTCTTGTAGTGAGGGGCCCAACACTGAACACAGGATTCAAGGTGTGGCCTCACCAGTGCCCAGTATGGGGGGACGATCACTTCCCTAGTCCTGCTGGCCACGCTATTTCTGATACAAGCCAGGATGCTATTGGCCTCTTGGCCACCTGGGCACACTGCTGCCTCATATTCAGCTGGCTGTCCACCAATACCCCCTCCTTTTGCCCCGGGCAGCTCTCCAGCCCCTCTTCCCCCAGCCTGTAGCGTTGCATGGGGTTGTTGTGACCCAAGCGCAGGACCCGGCACTGAGCCTTGTTGAACCTCACACAGTTGGCCTTGGCCCATCAATCCAGCCTGGCCAGGTCCCTCCGTAGGGCCTTCCTGCCCTCCAGGAGACCAACGCTCCCACCCAACTTGGCGTCATCTGCAAACTTACTGAGGGTGTACTTGATCCCCTCATCCTGATCATTGAGAAAGACATTAAACAGGACTGGCCCCAATGCTGAGCCCTGGGGAACACCACTTGTGACCAGCCACCGGCTGCATTTAACTCCATTCACCACAACTCTTTGGGCCCGGCCATTCAGCCAGTTTTTTACCCAGCAAAGAGCACGCCCATCCAAGCCATAAGCAGCTTTTTTTTCTCCCTTCCTTTCAGTCTTTCCTGTGTGCCACTGAGCTATTTTCTCTGTTCATTTAAGACCTAGATCTCATCAAGTACTTCCCAGTTGTCAAGGCCTGAGCCAGTAAAGCACTGTAGGAATCTGGCACTCTTCCAGCTGGCAGAGGTAAAGTTCTACCTGTTAGCGTCACAATGGGAAGATGTGTGTATCTTTTCCCCCCAAAAGTATGAACTGTGTAAGGGTTGCGCTCGTATCAAATTTAGTATCCCTAGAGGCATATATTAGTAACTAATGGAATAGTAAGAGAATTAGGCAGTGGCAATGGCCGCAGGGACCTAGCTTTTCTTCATGTACTTGTTAATCTGCATAGTTTCTTGAAGACCACACCTGAAAAATATGCTTCTTTTTAGAAAAATTAGCCTTAGAACTATAATAAAAACAATGCTCAGGACAATAGCAAAATGTCCTGGTTTCAGCTGGGCTAGAGTTCATTTTCTTCCTAGTAGCTGGTGTAGTGCTGTGTTTTGGATTTCGTATGAGAATAATGTTGATAACACACTGATGTTTTAGTTCTTGCTAAGTAGTGCTTACACCAGTCAAGGACTGTTCAGCTTCCCCTACCCTGACAGTGAGAAGCTGGGAGGGAGCACAGCCAGGACAGGTGACCCCGACTGGCCAAAGGGCTCTTCCATACCGTATGGCGTCATGCTCAGTATATAAACTGAGGGGAGTTGGCTGGGGGGCAGCGATCGCTGCTCGAGGACAGGCTGGGCATCAGTCGGCAGGTGGTGAGCAGTTGTATCGTGCATCACTTGCTTTGTATATTACTATATTATTATTACTATTATTATTACTACTACTACTACTAGTACTACTACTACTTCTATTTTACTTTATTTCCATTATTGAAATGTTTTTATCACAACCCACGAGTTTTTCCCCCTTTTACCCTTCCGATTCTTTCCCTCATCACACTGGAGAGGGGGGAGTGAGTGAGCGGCTGCGTGGCGCTTAGTTGCTGACTGGGGTTAAACCATGACACAGGCCCACAAACACTGGGCCTCTGCGCTTGCCTGCCCTCCTAAAAGTCCAAAACTCTCTCTGTCTCCCGCTCATTGTAGCCAGAGCCCAGCTCTGAAGTTGCAAATAGACGGCAATTTCACCCACACCAAAGGTGCCAGGACTAAAAGCTGTTTCTGACCCTAACCTTCCCTTGGGAGCACTTCACAGCCCCACAGACACTGGGGCTCTAAACATGACTAGACGCTTAACGGTCCCAACACCCTCTCTCACTTCATTGCTCTCAGGTTCTGACTGAGGCCGCATGCCTCCCCCAGTGTGATGTCAGAGCCACCAGTGTGAGGTCAGAGCTGGCCGCCCGCACAGCCCTGTGGCGCGTGGGGAAGGAGCCCACAGCTGCCGTGTGGCTCTTACCTTGGGCAGGCGCGCTCCTGCTGTGGGGCAGCGTGGGGCTGCTGCCGGAGCTGTTTTTGCCTGGGCAGGCCACACTGCTGGGGCTGAGAGGGAAGAGCAGAGCGGGGAGCCTGCCTTTGCCCAGAGATGGCGAGGAGAAAGGCCCCCGAGAGAAGACGCCAAGGGCCCTCCCAAGGCTCCTTGGGGAACGAGGCTGGCCAACAGCCGGCAGGGGAGGCAGCGGGGCCGAGCCGCTGCCAGACGAGTAGGTACGAAGCCTGGCATGTGCCCGGGGCATCAGGTTGGGCTGGTAGCACGGACGTGGCCTAGCACGGTCAGTGGGGTGCGGAGCAGCCTGGGGAAGCCGACAGAAGTTTTCTGAAGAAGAGCCCCGTGGTTTGCGAAGCCCCCCTTCTGTGAGGACGGGTCTCGGTGGAAAGCCTGGCTCACTCTCGCAGCCAAAAGGCAGTGTGCAGCAGGGGCTTTTGGGGAGGCGGTAGCCTCGTGCTGCAGGGTCGGAGCCCAGCCCTGCTGCACGGGGCGGTTTTGCTGTACGGGGAGGCCAAGCCCCTGGGGCCTGAGACTGGTCCCCTCGGGACGCTGAGGCGCGATCCTGCCTGGCTGATGGGAG
Organism: Platalea leucorodia; assembly: GCF_965183815.1. Lineage (NCBI taxonomy): Eukaryota > Metazoa > Chordata > Aves > Pelecaniformes > Threskiornithidae > Platalea > Platalea leucorodia. The sequence goes on along the minus strand of NC_138841.1, from coordinate 8,928,300 downwards.
CAGCTGTGCGGGGCAGAGAGGGGTCGGGAGACCTGGGAGTGCCCAGGGAAGAGGTTGGGGGGCTGGGGGGGGGGGGCAGCAGCCTGTGCCCCCTCCCCAAATGGCCACTGGGAGGTGTCTGCCGTGGGGCAGGGTGGTGCCAGGGGCCAGGGAGGGACGGGCTGAGAATCGGGCTGTGCTGCCGGGTGGGCTTCCCGAGGCAGGGGTCTGCTGCTGCCAGCTTGCTCCCACTGCAGGCCTGTAAAGCAAAGGATGGGGAAGGGGGGGGGGGGGGGGGGGGGGGCCCGCTGGGAGCAGCCCAGCTGTGCTGGCCTCTGTCGCTGCTGCTGGGAAGGCCCGTCCTCTGGCAAGGGCCGCCGCTCAGGCTACTCCTGCCCGCCTCGGCTCCCACGGCGTGGGGATGGTGGGCAACGGGCATTTGTCTTTTTCCTCCGACAGGAACCTCCGCATGCAGGTGGAGCTGGGGATACTCTCTTCGATGTCAGCTCCCGGCTCAGCCACTCAAGGGCCTGCCAAGTGGCGTGACAAGGCCACGGAAATTGCAAGTAAGCTCAGCACTGCTGCTTGCTGTGACCTCCTCGGGGGTGAACTTGGAGAGCTGCGCTGCGCTGGAGCTCTGGCCAAACGTCACAGGCGGCAGGAGAAGTGCAGGCTGCCCTGCTCTTTGCCCCAGGGAGGGAGTGTGTAGGACACGGTGCCCGCCTCCCCGCAGGCAGCTGAGACACGTGGGGCTGGGCATCCTAGAGAGGAGACCTCAAGAGACAGGCCTAACTTTTCTCTGCTTTCCTTGCGCAGGGACAGTCTTCAGCCTTACGTGCTGTCCGGCAGGCGCCCTTGTCTCCCCGCGGAGACGTCTGCTGAGGACGTGCATCTCCGCCGTGTACGTATTACACCACGTTTCTGCTGTGGACGGGGGAAAGAAAGGGGATGTCTGAGGGCCGGTGCAAGCAAAGGGGAGAGCAGAGGGTGTTCCCCAGCCAGCAGCCCAGGGCTCCCAGTCGGGAGCCCAAGCTGGGGCGCTGCTCGTGCTGTGGCCATTCTCAGGGAGAGCCAAGAGCAAAGCCCCTCGGCAGTCTCACTCCCACGCGTTTGCCAGAGCCCCACACTTTGGCTACGGTAGGGCAAACTGCCGCGTAGCCAGACGCTCGGGTGCAGAGCCAAGCCTCCGCAGGGGAAGGCTTTTCCCCAGCTCTGGCAAGTGACCGCGCAGGTCTGGGAGGGCTCTGGGAGGAAAGGCAGACAAGGCTCCTGCGCTTCCCAGCTGTGCAGAAAAACACCCCTAAGAGATCTGTGTGATCGCAAGTGAGAACAGGCCTGCTTTCTCAGCCAAAGGGAGAGCAAGGTCCCCACCAGAAAGACGGCTGAAAAGCAGTCTTCGTTTGCTCGGCCTCTTTACTTCCCTGCATAATTTTCATTCCCTTTGGGATGGTGCTTCTGGAGGCCTTCCTCTGGGGAAGATCTGCCGGCAGTGTTGAACGGTGTGGACAGAAATCGTCTTCCTCCTGGGCGCTGCTCTGGCAGCTCTCTGGCAGCAGGAGGCTTCCAAAAGGCTGGCTTTCTGGCCTGAAAAGGGAACTCCACCGGTGGAGGGCTTTGCCCAAGACTTGGATCATGGGCAGCCACAGGACTCCCTCTTTTTCAGGCAAAAGGTGGCCCTGCAGAAGAAGAGGATCTTCCAAGCTGTCTTCTTGTTGCTCCCCGTGGCTCTTGGTGAGTTTGCATGAGCAGACACCTGAGAGCGACAGCCAGGCTGTGCTGGATGCCAGCTTTCAGCTGCCCGGCTTTCCTTTTGGGCCAGTATGGGCGGAAACTCCCATGACCCAAGCGCTTCCCGAGTACGTCCCGGACTGGGCCTGCCTTTTGGCCTGCCAGTAAGACTGGGAGTCTCCCAGCCATGCTGCTGCTCTGGCCACTGGACCACATGGCTTGCTTCGTCTGCAAGTCCGCGAGAGAAGGGCGTAGCTACTTCCAAGCCTGAACTGGGCATTCCCAGAGGGGAGGGGCCGTGCAGGGGGACCCATGGGGAGGTACCTCTCCTAGCCCATGCAGCCTGGTCTCGGGGCTCCCTGAAGCAGCGAGGGGAAGCGGGGAATAGCTCTGGGGCACTGAGCACACCTGAGGCCCACGGCTGCGCAGTCCCCTCAAGCCTGGGCCGATGGCTTCTGGGCAGAGGCGCGTCCTCTCTCCGCACCCCACGTTCCCCACCTCCTCAGCTCACCTGCTGCCCCACCCCTAAGGCAACAGGCTGGAGACAACGCGACGGCAGGCATCGCTAGCGACCTCAGTAAAATAACTCTCTCTTGATGATGTGAATTGCAGCCGGTGTTTACTGCGGGACCTCACTGCCAGGGTGGACAATGCGGACAAAGGCACTGCTAGAGGTCGGTGACTCCTGTGGCACAGGCACCTCCTGCAACAGAGCATTGCTGAGAGCGGCTGGATAAATCACGGGCTCTCCTGCTGCCACGCAGGGTGACCCAAAGAAGCAGCAGCTTGTGCCGAGTCTTCCTAGGGAAGCCTCTCCTGGGAAGCCCCGGCGGCTCTGGTAGCGGATGCTCGAACCGAGCGTTTTTCCCTTTCAGGAGCTGGCACTTGTGTCTGCAGAAGACCTGAAGACCCTGCGGTAAGAGACGTTTCCTGAGCTGGCATTGGTTCTGTGCAGAAGCGTCAGCCGACCTCGTGCTACCTGCACTCGTTTTGCTAACAGCCAGGGCTCCCATACCTCCTACCTGCCTTTGCCTTCTGCTCAAACTGGTGTGGAAGGGAAGCACTCGCAAAGCAGGGAAAGCACACGTGTCTCTCCTTCTTGCCGAGCTGAGACGCTCCCCAGAGGGGACGGGCCGCTCTCTGACAAGATCTGCTTTCGTGCTTTCATGCAGGAACTTTCGCGTTTTGTTGGCGGAGCACAGCCAAAAGATGCAGCTTCTGATGGAGGAGGTGGCTCAACTGAGGGCAGAGATCAGCAGTGCAAAGGTGATGCTGCGTTTTGGGGAAGGAGGCTTGGCTGGGCAGAACCCCTGAGAAAGCACTCCTTGGGCTTGTTGGTGGGGTCGGACTGCTGACTGCAGCAAGCCAGCCTTTGCCCCAGGGGCTTGCTGGGTGAGCTTCTGCGCTGCACAGGCCCTTCTCCAGGCCCAGTTCAAGCAGGCTGCTTGAGGCAGCAGAGGACTCCTGAGAGCCTTCCCTTGGCACGCCGGCACTCTGGCTCCTCTGGCTGGGCTCCTGAGGCAGGGATGAGACCCAGGCACGCTGACGGGGCCAGCCGTCGCTTGCAGGGCCCGAGCCCATCTCCCCGCTTACCTGCAGAGCGTGGAGGGTGGGGACGAGGGTGTGGGGACCCTCGTCAACCCACCTCGCGGCCATGGCCGTCAGCACGTCAGCAGCAGAGAGTCTTGCAGCTCTGTGGACTAGGCTTGCCTTGCCTTTCTGACACTGACCCTTTGCCTCTGCCGGCGCTAGTAGCCATGCTGAACTGCCCGCTGATGTGGTCCTTTTCTGTGTTCGTTTATGGCGTTCCCAGGAAGTGAACCAGGCAGCGTCCCAGATGGCTTCGGAAGTCTACGTCGAGATGTCTGACTGGGCCCTGAAAAGCTCTGGTATGGACACGAGCAGCCCAGTCTCCTTGCCCTGCGCTTGTCTGCAGCACTCCCCAAAGAAGCCTGTGCTCCGGGCGCTGCTCTCCAAAGGGGGGGAGCTTCAATGCTTCATGGGGTCCAAGAGCAAGGCTGTGGCACAGTGGCTCTCCCAGACTCCCTCCCAGTCCTGCCCTCCGCCTCCGCACGGGGGCCTCCGCACGGGGGCCTCCGCCGCTGCCCCCGCACGTGTTCCTGTGCTGTTGGAAGGGCTCTCTTCCTCTCCACTGCATTGGAAGAGGGAATGGCTGGGCCATCCTTTGCTGCCCATGCCGCAAGCCCTCAGTTTTGGTGTGCTGTCATTGACGTGGGCGCCTGCTGTCTCCCAGAACGCTCACACCTTCTCCTCGTGGCGCTGTGAGAGAAGCAGTCACCACCAGGCACGTGGCGGCCGTCATTCCCTTGTGCAGCTGGGCACCCCCAGCAGCGTGGGGAGGAGGAGAGGACTGACAGACGTGGAGCTGGCCGGCAGCATCAGAAATGCTGTCTGAGCACCGAGTCCTCCTAGAATGTGGCCTCTTCCAGTAGTCACCTGCTCTCCCTCCCTTCCAGGTGCCACCATCGACATGCAGAGAACTTCCGAGACCTACATCTGCAAAGAGAATTGGGGCTGCAGGCTTTTATGGCTCTTTCGCACTGCCAACCCTCCCGACACTATTTTGCAGGTATCGTAGCGGAACTCCTCCGGGAAGGTTGCCTGCCTCCCGCTGAAGTTGGGGACCGACCTCAGGGGCTCTCCCCTCGCTCCAGTGGCACTGCTCAAGCCCACAGTGTTGATCAGGTTCCTGAAAGCAAAGCTCGAACACAGGGCTGGGCTTGCTAGCAATCAGCGCTTCCCCTCAGGAGGGGAATGGAGCTGAACGGAGCCAAACTGCTGCATCTCGCCCACAGTGCTCTGCCCCAGCTGGGTGAAAGACTTTCTCCCTGGTGGGGGGTGCCCTGCAGAGCCACTGGGCAGAGAGGTGTTTCTGCTAGGCCCTGACTGGGACGGTTTCATAACTGCTAGTCTCCTCTGCCCCATAATCCTGAGAGCCCCCTTTCGGTCAGGCAGGGACGAAGGCCTCCTGCTTCTGTCCATTTCCTCCCACGCGCCTCATTTTCAAGCCAAAATAGACCCCGCGGACACAACGGCGCCTACGCTTCAAGCTACGCGGGCCGCTGTGTTGGCCCCAACACTCTCTCACTCTTCCTTGCTCTCGCGTTCTGCTTGCAGCCGGATGTTTCCCCAGGAAACTGCTGGCCTTTACAAGGGGATCAGGGCCAGGTGGTCATCAGGCTGCCAGCACGAGTCCATCTGACTGCCATCACTGTGCAGCACATCTTCAAAGAAGTCTCTCCATCTGGGACTGTCATCAGCGCCCCCAGAGACGTCGCTGTCTTTGTGAGTCTCTGCTGGGCGCTTCTGGCGGGGATCTGGCCCTGGGGGAAAGCCATGGCAGGGTCTTGCTTGCTTTTGTGCGTCCTCTGAGGTTTACGTCCTGCTCTCTCCTGAGCACCGCAGTGCCCTAGCGGGACACTTCAAGGGCTCTAGGGGTTTCATCCCTCTTGAGACTTGTTCGGGACACGCACCTCAGGGTTCCTGAGCACAAGTCAAGGCCGAGACTGAGCTCCACCATGGCGAGTGCTAGCCTACTGCTAGAGCCCCAGGAGAGGGTGGGGAGATAGCAGGGCTGATCCAGCACGTAGGTTCCCTCTTTGTGGGGACGAGTCTGAGCTGCTCTCCTTGTGCTTTGCCCCTGAGGGAGTGGGTGCGGACGGAGAAGAGGAAACTCTCCTTGGGACGTTCACGTACAACGTGGCAAAGGAGGCCATTCAGACCTTCCCTCTGAAGGTACGGTCCACGCGCAGGGGCAAGGTGCCGGGGAGCAAACCAGGTTTGCCTGCAAGTCCATGGCAGGAAGAGCGTGAATGCTTTCTCCCTGGGCCGAGGGGCCCGGACCACCGCCGAGAGAGACCTGGTGGGGTTGGGAGGGCTGAGTAGCACGCAGTGGTGGTAGCAAAAGGATAGCAAGACAGGGTCAGGCCTGTGGGAGCACAAGTCCCGAGAGATCCCTGGCTGCACGCACTGCCTTCAGCAGAGCCAGCCGCACACGCGGCCGCTCCACACAAGCAACGTCTTTGTGTTGTGGAGAAACAGGGATGCCCGGTGGCGAAAGGCGTCGGGCAGCACTGTCGCTCCGTCCTGTGGCCTGCTGGCAGGCTGGGCAGTGTCCTCTCCTCCCAGCACAGCGTGCCCCTTCTCTCCCCGTGCTCTCACGCCTGCCAGGAGGAAAGCAGGCAGAGCAGACAGCGGGAGCTTGGTGGGGTTGCACAGCAGCCGCCCCCCGCACAGGAGCACCTCCCCGGCCTCTCTGCCAGCACAGAGCAAGCAGCAGAGGGAAGGGGCAGAGGGGAGGGAGACTGAGCCCCAGCAGGGCCGGCATGCAGAGGATGCCAGCTGCCTTCCCCCTTCCCGTGTCCCCAGCCTCCCCAGCAGCCCCGGTACCAGCAGCGAGCCTCAGATTGCCACAGCCGCTCCCACCCACTTGCAGGAGCTCGCTCCTGAGCAGGAGCAGGGCTGGCAGGGGGAGACACCTTCCTTGCATTGTCGCTCCTAACACCCCCGCTTCCTTTTCCCGCTTTTCTTCCCAGAACGCGCCGCTTCCCAGAGCCTTTGCACGTGTCAAACTTCTGGTGAAGAGCAACTGGGGAAACCCAGCGTACACCTGCATTTATCGAGTGCAGGTTCACGGGAAGATGGCAAAACCAGAAAGCCTCGACTGAAACCAGAGGAAAAAGAGAAGGGCATACAGAAAAAGAGCAGCAGAAGGGGAAGGAACAAAAAAATAAAAAAGATGTGGCAATTGAGATTGGTGCAGAAGCTCTGTCTCCAAAGTGGGGTGCGCAAGAAGGCCCTTTGGGGGGAGGGCGGGAGCGTGCGGGAACCGTTAGGACCTCTCCTTAATTTTTTCTTCAACCTGAGGAAGGCAGTAAGCACTCCTAAGGTTTACTCCAGAGAGGAGAGGCCCAGCCTGGCACCGCTCCTTCTCCCGCCACCCCGGGAGGCTCCGCAAGTGGCACCAGCCCAGGGCAGGCAGAGGGGCCCGGCTGCAGTTTACAACTGCCGCAGGAGCCGATGGAACCGTTTGGCCTAGCACCTTCCCAGCATCCCGGCTGTCGGTTTGTCGGTTACCCCCCAGTTTCTGTGAAAGGGGGGTGGGGAGCCTGTCTGAGTGGCCTGTGGGAAGCCCCGTTCCTCGGCCCATCAACGTCCCCACTCTAGAGCTCGCTGCTCTCTGTTGGGGGTCCTTTTGTGTCACATTGAGTAGTGTCGACGGGGAATTTTCCAGCGTTTGGCCCCTGGTTATTCTCCCCTTGGCATTGGGACAACCCTGACCTGTCTGTCTTCTTGACGGACCACCCTCTCTGGGGTTCCCAGAAAGGCTGTGCGGTTCTGCAGCCCTTGGGCTGTTCCCGTCATGGGCTCCACCATCTAACACTCGAGGCCCCTCGGTCCCCCAGTGCTGCATTCTGCAACACTTGGCTGTTCCCTCCCGCTGTTGCTATCATGGGCATCGTGTCCTGGGCTACAACGCCGCCTGTGCTAAGGACATCCCGGGCAGCCAGTCGGAAAGCTCGTCCAAAGGATTCCAGGGATGGGGAGGGTTAGAACCCCGTCTTCCTGGCAGCTGCCTAACAGCAGGGAGTATTGGGAGGGGGTCAGGGTGGCAGGAGCATTCCCTGGGGGGTGCTGGAGGCTCCCAAGGGGTTCCTGAGAGATGGGGCTGGGGAGTGGGCATCCCAGGATGCTTGGGGGGTTTCTCATGCTGCTGGAAATGGCTTCTAAAGCTAAGCAGAAACGGCAATTTTCCCATTAGCTTTGTATGATGGTAGGCACCTTAGGTGGGACCATCCCCCACGCATCCAGTGCTGTAATAAAGAGAATGCCTGCTTCTCGATGCTACATGGGTGTGAAGAGGTTGATTCCCCATTTCGGTGACAGTTTGGGCGACCCAGATGGGACTCTGCTTCTGAATCTCGATGGATCCGTGGGATCGCAGGACCCCCAGCCGGCACCGAGGGATTCTCGGGAAGAACCTCCGAAGCCCGGACCGAAGAGCTCTGAGCAGGACCTCTGGGAAGGTAAAAGCATCCCTTTTCTCATTAAAAGGGCAGTTGCCTGCCCGTCAGGCGCGGCGAAGGCCTCGCAGGGTTGGGCTGTAAAGGTACCTAAGGGAAGGATTGGATCCTATCGGGCCAAAGTCCCTAGGACACCTGTGTCTGGAAACCTTTGGCCGAAGGGGTGGGTTGGAGCCCCACTGAAGGTAATCTAGGGGTTCGAGTCCCCTTCTGGGGAATGCCTCTGACTATTTTGTGCAAAGTTATTGTTTCTCTGTTTGGTGTTGCTGTGTCTTTTGTGGTGGGTACTAAGCCCTCTGCGGAAGGGGGGATTCGGAAAAGATCTCCCCTAGGACGTATCGTGAAACATTGGAGGAAATTGGGAGGGGAGCCAGGGATTTGGGAAAGATGTTAGAGGTAGCGTGGATGATTTTTCATAGGAGAGAGAAGGAAAAAGAGGCACGACAGGTTCAAAGGGAACACCTAAGAGAGGGGAGATGGATTGCTGCTTTAACAGGGGCTCCTAGAGGAACCGATAGAGAAGGGAGGCACAGGAAGGGGTTACCGGGAAGAAGCAGGGGAAGGGGAAAATCAGCTCCTTTCGCACAGCCCTGTGGCGCGCGGGGAAGGAGCCCACGGCTGCCGTGTGGCTCTTGCCCTGGGCAGGCGCGCTCCTGCAAAAGCAGCAAGAGCTTTTGGTCCTGGCACCTTTGGGGTGGGAGGAATCCCTGGACGTTCGCAGTTTTCTTTCTGGACTTTGGCTGTACTCAGCAGGCCAGGGAGAGAGACTCCATTCAACACTGGGAGGCTCCAGAAACAGAGAGTGTCTGTTCCCTTGCTCTGTGTCCCACTCTCTGCCCCTGCCTCTCCCCTTCCCTCTCCCCTTTCTTTTCCCTCTCACCCTTTGCCTTCTGGCCTTCTGTCCTGTTCCCTGCCCCACTTCTCTGTCACTCTGCCCTCCTGCTGACTCTTCTGTCTCTCCACCCCCTTGTCCCGTGCCCTTGCCCTTTCTGTGTCTGTCCATCCCTCTGTTCTCCCTCCTGCCCCTCTTCTCTCTCTGTCCCTCTGTCCTGCTGCTTAGCACTACTTTTCTTCCTGCGCCATGTTCTTCACTTGCCCTCCATCTCCTTCCTTCTCTGTCCCTGTTTCTGCTCCTCACCACTATTTTTCCTTTCTCCACTCCCTGCCCAGCTACCCCTTTTTCCCACCATCCCTCTGTCCATCTCCTGTCCCTCTGTCCTGCTCCTGTCCCTCTCCGGCCACCCCACCGCCCTGCCCCACCCTTCTCCGCCGCTCTGTCCCCCTCTCCCCCTCCTCCTCCCTCTCCACCGGGGCTCTGGGGCCAGCGCAGCCCCGCGCAGGCAGCCATGGGGCCTGCTCGTGGGGCAGGGCCCAGCCGGGGCGGGGGACGGTGGCCGCGCAGGGTCAGGCAGCAGGGCAGTTGCGCCCCGTGGCATGCCGGGAGCTGTAGTCCTGGGGCACATGGCTGCCAGGTGGCCATGTTGGTTAGCACGGCATGCCGGGAGCTGTAGTCCTGAGACATGGGGCTGCCGGGCGGCCATGTTGGTTACCGGGGCATGCCCGGAGCCGTCATGGCCCCACGCTCACCTTCCCGGCAGCCGTGTTGGTCTCGGGAGGTGCAGCTCCAGCTGCGGCCCGGCTGAGGTGAGGCCTGGGGCTGCCCGTGAGGTGAGTGAGGCCCTTGGGCGGGCGCGGGGGTGTCTCCTGCCTGCTGGCCCCCCACGGGTGGCGGGGGGAGCTCCAAGCTGGAGCCGGGCCCGGCCGGGGCAGCCCCGGGAGTGACCCGAGAGCTGGGGAGGCGAAGGAGACGCAGACGGACCCCCCCGGGCACAGGCACCGGGCAGCCCGACTCCCAGAGCGCCCCCGGAGCCTCCCCAGCCCCGCTCAGCCCCTGCAGCTGCCCTGGCCCCAGCACCTCCCCTGAGGCTTGTCCCGCAGCCCCAGGCCCCCACGGCCTGTCCTGGCAGCAGCGAGCCGGGCCTGGGGCGCGCTCAATCCTCCGTCACCGCGGGTGCATCAGCGGCAGCGCGGGGAGGGAGCGGTGTCTGCAGGAGCTCCTGCAGCAGGAGCTTACAAGCTTCTTAAAATTGGTTAATTCCAGTGTCTCTTATGATACTTCTGTGGTAATAACTCCACAGCCATCTTCCAGCATTTCTAAGATGCTTTTGCATGCTTAAACGGTCAGTTATACTGTCAGTTGAGCAATGTAATACTTTGTATAGTTCCTCTTGATAACAGTCTGTTTCTTGAAATTCACTGCTAAGTCCTTTAAAGAGTAAGACAAATACCAGCGCACTGAATTGTTTCAGTTCATTTTACAGCGCCCAAGAAGGAAAGTGCCAGAGCCATGTGGTAGTAGGCAGGAATTGTGTTCTGTGCTGCAAGATGCAGTCTTGGTAAGGGCTTGTGGCTGCTGGCTTTTCCTTACCCATCAAAGAAGAACTTGAGTAGGTGCCAGGAAACGAGCTCATGGACACCGCTAAAACGTGCGGTTCAGCAGTAGCTCACTGATGATCAGTAGTTAGACATGCATGTTGGCCAGTCTTACTTTTCAAGGATGTTCAGCAGCCTGGAGTGAGGCTGCACCTAAACAGTGCGTGGCAGGTATGTGTGTCAATGGCAAAGCAATTGGTACTGTACCTAGGTCTAACATTAATCAGGGGTGTCATTTGCAACAAAAATAACTGACACAAGTTGAACAGTATAAAAGGCAGTTCCCTTGGTGTCTGGGATGGATCTGGTATCTCTTCTTAAAGTACCTGCACCGGTTGTGCCCCTGCCCACACTTACCTTCCGTGCTAAGTAGCAATTTGTGCTCTATCAGTGTCCTTCTTGTAGTGAGGGGCCCAACACTGAACACAGGATTCAAGGTGTGGCCTCACCAGTGCCCAGTATGGGGGGACGATCACTTCCCTAGTCCTGCTGGCCACGCTATTTCTGATACAAGCCAGGATGCTATTGGCCTCTTGGCCACCTGGGCACACTGCTGCCTCATATTCAGCTGGCTGTCCACCAATACCCCCTCCTTTTGCCCCGGGCAGCTCTCCAGCCCCTCTTCCCCCAGCCTGTAGCGTTGCATGGGGTTGTTGTGACCCAAGCGCAGGACCCGGCACTGAGCCTTGTTGAACCTCACACAGTTGGCCTTGGCCCATCAATCCAGCCTGGCCAGGTCCCTCCGTAGGGCCTTCCTGCCCTCCAGGAGACCAACGCTCCCACCCAACTTGGCGTCATCTGCAAACTTACTGAGGGTGTACTTGATCCCCTCATCCTGATCATTGAGAAAGACATTAAACAGGACTGGCCCCAATGCTGAGCCCTGGGGAACACCACTTGTGACCAGCCACCGGCTGCATTTAACTCCATTCACCACAACTCTTTGGGCCCGGCCATTCAGCCAGTTTTTTACCCAGCAAAGAGCACGCCCATCCAAGCCATAAGCAGCTTTTTTTTCTCCCTTCCTTTCAGTCTTTCCTGTGTGCCACTGAGCTATTTTCTCTGTTCATTTAAGACCTAGATCTCATCAAGTACTTCCCAGTTGTCAAGGCCTGAGCCAGTAAAGCACTGTAGGAATTTGGCACTCTTCCAGCTGGCAGAGGTAAAGTTCTACCTGTTAGCGTCACAATGGGAAGATGTGTGTATCTTTTCCCCCCAAAAGTATGAACTGTGTAAGGGTTGCGCTCGTATCAAATTTAGTATCCCTAGAGGCATATATTAGTAACTAATGGAATAGTAAGAGAATTAGGCAGTGGCAATGGCCGCAGGGACCTAGCTTTTCTTCATGTACTTGTTAATCTGCATAGTTTCTTGAAGACCACACCTGAAAAATATGCTTCTTTTTAGAAAAATTAGCCTTAGAACTATAATAAAAACAATGCTCAGGACAATAGCAAAATGTCCTGGTTTCAGCTGGGCTAGAGTTCATTTTCTTCCTAGTAGCTGGTGTAGTGCTGTGTTTTGGATTTCGTATGAGAATAATGTTGATAACACACTGATGTTTTAGTTCTTGCTAAGTAGTGCTTACACCAGTCAAGGACTGTTCAGCTTCCCCTACCCTGACAGTGAGAAGCTGGGAGGGAGCACAGCCAGGACAGGTGACCCCGACTGGCCAAAGGGCTCTTCCATACCGTATGGCGTCATGCTCAGTATATAAACTGAGGGGAGTTGGCTGGGGGGCAGCGATCGCTGCTCGAGGACAGGCTGGGCATCAGTCGGCAGGTGGTGAGCAGTTGTATCGTGCATCACTTGCTTTGTATATTACTATATTATTATTACTATTATTATTATTATTACTACTACTACTACTACTACTACTTCTATTTTACTTTATTTCCATTATTGAAATGTTCTTATCACAACCCACGAGTTTTTCCCCCTTTTACCCTTCCGATTCTTTCCCTCATCACACTGGAGAGGGGGGAGTGAGTGAGCGGCTGCGTGGCGCTTAGTTGCTGACTGGGGTTAAACCATGACACAGGCCCATAAACACTGGGCCTCTGCGCTTGCCTGCCCTCCTAAAAGTCCAAAACTCTCTCTGTCTCCCGCTCATTGTAGCCAGAGCCCAGCTCTGAAGTTGCAAATAGACGGCAATTTCACCCACACCAAAGGTGCCAGGACTAAAAGCTGTTTCTGACCCTAACCTTCCCTTGGGAGCACTTCACAGCCCCACAGACACTGGGGCTCTAAACATGACTAGACGCTTAACGGTCCCAACACCCTCTCTCACTTCATTGCTCTCAGGTTCTGACTGAGGCCGCATGCCTCCCCCAGTGTGATGTCAGAGCCACCCGTGTGAGGTCAGAGCTGGCCGCCCGCACAGCCCTGTGGCGCGTGGGGAAGGAGCCCACAGCTGCCGTGTGGCTCTTACCTTGGGCAGGCGCGCTCCTGCTGTGGGGCAGCGTGGGGCTGCTGCCGGAGCTGTTTTTGCCTGGGCAGGCCACACTGCTGGGGCTGAGAGGGAAGAGCAGAGCGGGGAGCCTGCCTTTGCCCAGAGATGGCGAGGAGAAAGGCCCCCGAGAGAAGACGCCAAGGGCCCTCCCAAGGCTCCTTGGGGAACGAGGCTGGCCAACAGCCGGCAGGGGAGGCAGCGGGGCCGAGCCGCTGCCAGACGAGTAGGTACGAAGCCTGGCATGTGCCCGGGGCATCAGGTTGGGCTGGTAGCACGGACGTGGCCTAGCACGGTCAGTGGGGTGCGGAGCAGCCTGGGGAAGCCGACAGAAGTTTTCTGAAGAAGAGCCCCGTGGTTTGCGAAGCCCCCCTTCTGTGAGGACGGGTCTCGGTGGAAAGCCTGGCTCACTCTCGCAGCCAAAAGGCAGTGTGCAGCAGGGGCTTTTGGGGAGGCGGTAGCCTCGTGCTGCAGGGTCGGAGCCCAGCCCTGCTGCACGGGGCGGTTTTGCTGTACGGGGAGGCCAAGCCCCTGGGGCCTGAGACTGGTCCCCTCGGGACGCTGAGGCGCGATCCTGCCTGGCTGATGGGAGCAGCTGTGCGGGGCAGAGAGGGGTCGGGAGACCTGGGAGTGCCCAGGGAAGAGGTGGGGGGGCTGGGGGGGGGGGGCAGCAGCCTGTGCCCCCTCCCCAAATGGCCACTGGGAGGTGTCTGCCGTGGGGCAGGGTGGTGCCAGGGGCCAGGGAGGGACGGGCTGAGAATCGGGCTGTGCTGCCGGGTGGGCTTCCCGAGGCAGGGGTCTGCTGCTGCCAGCTTGCTCCCACTGCAGGCCTGTAAAGCAAAGGATGGGGAAGCGGGGGGGGGGGGGGCCCGCTGGGAGCAGCCCAGCTGTGCTGGCCTCTGTCGCTGCTGCTGGGAAGGCCCGTCCTCTGGCAAGGGCCGCCGCTCAGGCTACTCCTGCCCGCCTCGGCTCCCACGGCGTGGGGATGGTGGGCAACGGGCATTTGTCTTTTTCCTCCGACAGGAACCTCCGCATGCAGGTGGAGCTGGGGATACTCTCTTCGATGTCAGCTCCCGGCTCAGCCACTCAAGGGCCTGCCAAGTGGCGTGACAAGGTGTCCTGGTTTCAGCTGGGATAGAGTTAATTTTCTTCTTAGTAGCTGGTAGAGTGCTGTGTTTTGAATTTAGGATGAGAATAATGTTGATAAGACACTGATGTTTTGGTTCTTGCTGAGTAGAGTTTACACTAGTCAAGGACTTTTTAGCTTCTTGTGCTCTGCCAGGTGCATAAGAAGCTGGGAGGGAGCATAGCTAGGACAGCTGACCCAGACTGGCCAAAGGGCTATTCCATACCATATGACATCATGCTCAGTATATAAGCTGGGGGAAGAAGAAGGAAGGGGGGGACGTTCGGAGTGATGGCGTTTGTCTTCCCAAGTAACCGTTACGCGTGATGGAGCCCTGCTTTCCTGGGGATGGCTGAACACCTGCCTGCCGCTGGGAAGTAGTGAAGGAATTCCTTGCTTTGCTTTGCTTGTGCGCGCGGCTTTTGCTTTACCTATTAAACTGTCTTTATCTCAACCCATGAGTTTTCTCACTTTTACTCTTCCGATTCTCTCCCCCATCCCACCGGGGGGGAGTGAGCGAGCGGCTGTGTGGTGCTTAGTTGCTGGCTGGGGTTAAACCACGACAGTCCTTTTTGGCGCCCAACGTGGGGCTCGAAGGGTTCGAGATAATGACAGATTTAATTGGAGTGTGCTAGATTGAATTTATAGTTGTTAGTGCTGTTTAGGTATTAATCAGCACGCTTCTGTACTTGCCATGGGGCTTGCTTGCCTTACTGTATATTCGAGTCTAGTGCTCGTTAGTGGCTGCTTTTTGCTTTTGCTACTTGCTGAACTGCTTATCATCTTACTGTGCTGTGCCTGGGAACATTTTGATAACAACAACGGCCATGCCCTGGGCTGGCAGATGGCCAGGGCATCGCTGCTGTTTCTGCACTGCTGTACTGGACAGGCTGGAACTCCAGTGTGAACTCGAGTCAAAGGGACTGTGACCTGTGGATGAGTCCATGTGGGAGCAGGACACCCCGAAGCGCCTGTGGACGTGGATAAGCCCATACCAGAGCAGGTATGTCTCGAAGAGTCTGTGGCCATGGTTATGTCTGTGCCACAGCAGGTATACTTCTTGAAGGGATTGTGGCCCAAGGATAAGTCCACGCTGGAGAAGGTACACCTCGAAGCATCTGTGGCTGTGGATAAGTCCGTGCTGCAGCAGGTACACCTTGAAGCATCAGTGGCTGTGCATGAGGTCATGCTGGAGCACCTCAAAGCGTGTGGCCATGGGTAAGGCCATGATGGAGCAAGTTTACTTCTGAAGAGACTGTGGCTGCGGGTAAGGCCATGGTGGAGCAAGTTTACTTCTGAAGAGACTGTGGCTGCGGGCAAGGCCACGCTGGAGCAGGTATATCTCTGAAAGCATTGTGGCCCATGGAGAAGGTCATGTGGGAACAGGTGCACCTCTAAGTGACTGTGGCTGTGGATAAATCCATGCCACAGCAGGTATACCCCTGGAGAGACTGTGGCTCATAGACAAGGCTCCGCTTGGAGCAGGTAAACCCCTAAGGGACTACAGTCTGTGGATAAGTCCAAGCCGAAGCAGGGGCAAGGGGAGGAGTCCATTGCAGTGTTAAACCCAATGGTCTGGTCCAAAGGGGCCAGGGGTGGAGATTGTAATGGAAATACCTTTAAATTGTTGTAACCCATGATCTGAGTTACATGTTATAGGAATTACCATAGCAGGAACCACCTGAACAAATGGAGGAGAAGCCTTACAAGAAGCAGTGCAAGTGCAGCAGTAACCCGACCTGAGCTGGCTTTGGTGCCCAATAACTCCACGCAACACACCACCTCTCCTGTCCTGAGTGATCACCATCACCGATGGAGCCCAGTCACGGACTAAATGAACCCAATGGACATTATGTGGACATTTGTGGATGTTTATGGACATTTTACAGACATTTTACAGGAGTGGTCCATAGAATAAGTGGGGTGGTGGTTAATGAGGATGTATTGGATAATGTGGGACCTGAGCATGACGTAAATGGTATGGAATAAGGGGTGGATACTGTCCTGGTTTCAGCTGGGATAGAGTTAATTTTCTTCTTAGTAGCTGGTAGAGTGCTGTGTTTTGAATTTAGGATGAGAATAATGTTGATAAGACACTGATGTTTTGGTTCTTGCTGAGTAGAGTTTACACTAGTCAAGGACTTTTTAGCTTCTTGTGCTCTGCCAGGTGCATAAGAAGCTGGGAGGGAGCATAGCTAGGACAGCTGACCCAGACTGGCCAAAGGGCTATTCCATACCATATGACATCATGCTCAGTATATAAGCTGGGGGAAGAAGAAGGAAGGGGGGGACGTTCGGAGTGATGGCGTTTGTCTTCCCAAGTAACCGTTACGCGTGATGGAGCCCTGCTTTCCTGGGGATGGCTGAACACCTGCCTGCCGCTGGGAAGTAGTGAAGGAATTCCTTGCTTTGCTTTGCTTGTGCGCGCGGCTTTTGCTTTACCTATTAAACTGTCTTTATCTCAACCCATGAGTTTTCTCACTTTTACTCTTCCGATTCTCTCCCCCATCCCACCGGGGGGGAGTGAGCGAGCGGCTGTGTGGTGCTTAGTTGCTGGCTGGGGTTAAACCACGACACAAGGCCACGGAAATTGCAAGTAAGCTCAGCACTGCTGCTTGCTGTGACCTCCTCGGGGGTGAACTTGGAGAGCTGCGCTGCGCTGGAGCTCTGGCCAAACGTCACAGGCGGCAGGAGAAGTGCAGGCTGCCCTGCTCTTTGCCCCAGGGAGGGAGTGTGTAGGACACGGTGCCCGCCTCCCCGCAGGCAGCTGAGACACGTGGGGCTGGGCATCCTAGAGAGGAGACCTCAAGAGACAGGCCTAACTTTTCTCTGCTTTCCTTGCGCAGGGACAGTCTTCAGCCTTACGTGCTGTCCGGCAGGCGCCCTTGTCTCCCCGCGGAGACGTCTGCTGAGGACGTGCATCTCCGCCGTGTACGTATTACACCACGTTTCTGCTGTGGACGGGGGAAAGAAAGGGGATGTCTGAGGGCCGGTGCAAGCAAAGGGGAGAGCAGAGGGTGTTCCCCAGCCAGCAGCCCAGGGCTCCCAGTCGGGAGCCCAAGCTGGGGCGCTGCTCGTGCTGTGGCCATTCTCAGGGAGAGCCAAGAGCAAAGCCCCTCGGCAGTCTCACTCCCACGCGTTTGCCAGAGCCCCACACTTTGGCTACGGTAGGGCAAACTGCCGCGTAGCCAGACGCTCGGGTGCAGAGCCAAGCCTCCGCAGGGGAAGGCTTTTCCCCAGCTCTGGCAAGTGACCGCGCAGGTCTGGGAGGGCTCTGGGAGGAAAGGCAGACAAGGCTCCTGCGCTTCCCAGCTGTGCAGAAAAACACCCCTAAGAGATCTGTGTGATCGCAAGTGAGAACAGGCCTGCTTTCTCAGCCAAAGGGAGAGCAAGGTCCCCACCAGAAAGACGGCTGAAAAGCAGTCTTCGTTTGCTCGGCCTCTTTACTTCCCTGCATAATTTTCATTCCCTTTGGGATGGTGCTTCTGGAGGCCTTCCTCTGGGGAAGATCTGCCGGCAGTGTTGAACGGTGTGGACAGAAATCGTCTTCCTCCTGGGCGCTGCTCTGGCAGCTCTCTGGCAGCAGGAGGCTTCCAAAAGGCTGGCTTTCTGGCCTGAAAAGGGAACTCCACCGGTGGAGGGCTTTGCCCAAGACTTGGATCATGGGCAGCCACAGGACTCCCTCTTTTTCAGGCAAAAGGTGGCCCTGCAGAAGAAGAGGATCTTCCAAGCTGTCTTCTTGTTGCTCCCCGTGGCTCTTGGTGAGTTTGCATGAGCAGACACCTGAGAGCGACAGCCAGGCTGTGCTGGATGCCAGCTTTCAGCTGCCCGGCTTTCCTTTTGGGCCAGTATGGGCGGAAACTCCCATGACCCAAGCGCTTCCCGAGTACGTCCCGGACTGGGACTGCCTTTTGGCCTGCCAGTAAGACTGGGAGTCTCCCAGCCATGCTGCTGCTCTGGCCACTGGACCACATGGCTTGCTTCGTCTGCAAGTCCGCGAGAGAAGGGCGTAGCTACTTCCAAGCCTGAACTGGGCATTCCCAGAGGGGAGGGGCCGTGCAGGGGGACCCATGGGGAGGTACCTCTCCTAGCCCATGCAGCCTGGTCTCGGGGCTCCCTGAAGCAGCGAGGGGAAGCGGGGAATAGCTCTGGGGCACTGAGCACACCTGAGGCCCACGGCTGCGCAGTCCCCTCAAGCCTGGGCCGATGGCTTCTGGGCAGAGGCGCGTCCTCTCTCCGCACCCCACGTTCCCCACCTCCTCAGCTCACCTGCTGCCCCACCCCTAAGGCAACAGGCTGGAGACAACGCGACGGCAGGCATCGCTAGCGACCTCAGTAAAATAACTCTCTCTTGATGATGTGAATTGCAGCCGGTGTTTACTGCGGGACCTCACTGCCAGGGTGGACAATGCGGACAAAGGCACTGCTAGAGGTCGGTGACTCCTGTGGCACAGGCACCTCCTGCAACAGAGCATTGCTGAGAGCGGCTGGATAAATCACGGGCTCTCCTGCTGCCACGCAGGGTGACCCAAAGAAGCAGCAGCTTGTGCCGAGTCTTCCTAGGGAAGCCTCTCCTGGGAAGCCCCGGCGGCTCTGGTAGCGGATGCTCGAACCGAGCGTTTTTCCCTTTCAGGAGCTGGCACTTGTGTCTGCAGAAGACCTGAAGACCCTGCGGTAAGAGACGTTTCCTGAGCTGGCATTGGTTCTGTGCAGAAGCGTCAGCCGACCTCGTGCTACCTGCACTCGTTTTGCTAACAGCCAGGGCTCCCATACCTCCTACCTGCCTTTGCCTTCTGCTCAAACTGGTGTGGAAGGGAAGCACTCGCAAAGCAGGGAAAGCACACGTGTCTCTCCTTCTTGCCGAGCTGAGACGCTCCCCAGAGGGGACGGGCCGCTCTCTGACAAGATCTGCTTTCGTGCTTTCATGCAGGAACTTTCGCGTTTTGTTGGCGGAGCACAGCCAAAAGATGCAGCTTCTGATGGAGGAGGTGGCTCAACTGAGGGCAGAGATCAGCAGTGCAAAGGTGATGCTGCGTTTTGGGGAAGGAGGCTTGGCTGGGCAGAACCCCTGAGAAAGCACTCCTTGGGCTTGTTGGTGGGGTCGGACTGCTGACTGCAGCAAGCCAGCCTTTGCCCCAGGGGCTTGCTGGGTGAGCTTCTGCGCTGCACAGGCCCTTCTCCAGGCCCAGTTCAAGCAGGCTGCTTGAGGCAGCAGAGGACTCCTGAGAGCCTTCCCTTGGCACGCCGGCACTCTGGCTCCTCTGGCTGGGCTCCTGAGGCAGGGATGAGACCCAGGCACGCTGACGGGGCCAGCCGTCGCTTGCAGGGCCCGAGCCCATCTCCCCGCTTACCTGCAGAGCGTGGAGGGTGGGGACGAGGGTGTGGGGACCCTCGTCAACCCACCTCGCGGCCATGGCCGTCAGCACGTCAGCAGCAGAGAGTCTTGCAGCTCTGTGGACTAGGCTTGCCTTGCCTTTCTGACACTGACCCTTTGCCTCTGCCGGCGCTAGTAGCCATGCTGAACTGCCCGCTGATGTGGTCCTTTTCTGTGTTCGTTTATGGCGTTCCCAGGAAGTGAACCAGGCAGCGTCCCAGATGGCTTCGGAAGTCTACGTCGAGATGTCTGACTGGGCCCTGAAAAGCTCTGGTATGGACACGAGCAGCCCAGTCTCCTTGCCCTGCGCTTGTCTGCAGCACTCCCCAAAGAAGCCTGTGCTCCGGGCGCTGCTCTCCAAAGGGGGGGAGCTTCAATGCTTCATGGGGTCCAAGAGCAAGGCTGTGGCACAGTGGCCCTCCCAGACTCCCTCCCAGTCCTGCCCTCCGCCTCCGCACGGGGGCCTCCGCACGGGGGCCTCCGCCGCTGCCCCCGCACGTGTTCCTGTGCTGTTGGAAGGGCTCTCTTCCTCTCCACTGCATTGGAAGAGGGAATGGCTGGGCCATCCTTTGCTGCCCATGCCGCAAGCCCTCAGTTTTGGTGTGCTGTCATTGACGTGGGCGCCTGCTGTCTCCCAGAACGCTCACACCTTCTCCTCGTGGCACTGTGAGAGAAGCAGTCACCACCAGGCACGTGGCGGCCGTCATTCCCTTGTGCAGCTGGGCACCCCCAGCAGCGTGGGGAGGAGGAGAGGACTGACAGACGTGGAGCTGGCCGGCAGCATCAGAAATGCTGTCTGAGCACCGAGTCCTCCTAGAATGTGGCCTCTTCCAGTAGTCACCTGCTCTCCCTCCCTTCCAGGTGCCACCATCGACATGCAGAGAACTTCCGAGACCTACATCTGCAAAGAGAATTGGGGCTGCAGGCTTTTATGGCTCTTTCGCACTGCCAACCCTCCCGACACTATTTTGCAGGTATCGTAGCGGAACTCCTCCGGGAAGGTTGCCTGCCTCCCGCTGAAGTTGGGGACCGACCTCAGGGGCTCTCCCCTCGCTCCAGTGGCACTGCTCAAGCCCACAGTGTTGATCAGGTTCCTGAAAGCAAAGCTCGAACACAGGGCTGGGCTTGCTAGCAATCAGCGCTTCCCCTCAGGAGGGGAATGGAGCTGAACGGAGCCAAACTGCTGCATCTCGCCCACAGTGCTCTGCCCCAGCTGGGTGAAAGACTTTCTCCCTGGTGGGGGGTGCCCTGCAGAGCCACTGGGCAGAGAGGTGTTTCTGCTAGGCCCTGACTGGGACGGTTTCATAACTGCTAGTCTCCTCTGCCCCATAATCCTGAGAGCCCCCTTTCGGTCAGGCAGGGACAAAGGCCTCCTGCTTCTGTCCATTTCCTCCCACGCGCCTCATTTTCAAGCCAAAATAGACCCCGCGGACACAACGGCGCCTACGCTTCAAGCTACGCGGGCCGCTGTGTTGGCCCCAACACTCTCTCACTCTTCCTTGCTCTCGCGTTCTGCTTGCAGCCGGATATTTCCCCAGGAAACTGCTGGCCTTTACAAGGGGATCAGGGCCAGGTGGTCATCAGGCTGCCAGCACGAGTCCATCTGACTGCCATCACTGTGCAGCACATCTTCAAAGAAGTCTCTCCATCTGGGACTGTCATCAGCGCCCCCAGAGACGTCGCTGTCTTTGTGAGTCTCTGCTGGGCGCTTCTGGCGGGGATCTGGCCCTGGGGGAAAGCCATGGCAGGGTCTTGCTTGCTTTTGTGCGTCCTCTGAGGTTTACGTCCTGCTCTCTCCTGAGCACCGCAGTGCCCTAGCGGGACACTTCAAGGGCTCTAGGGGTTTCATCCCTCTTGAGACTTGTTCGGGACACGCACCTCAGGGTTCCTGAGCACAAGTCAAGGCTGAGACTGAGCTCCACCATGGCGAGTGCTAGCCTACTGCTAGAGCCCCAGGAGAGGGTGGGGAGATAGCAGGGCTGATCCAGCACGTAGGTTCCCTCTTTGTGGGGACGAGTCTGAGCTGCTCTCCTTGTGCTTTGCCCCTGAGGGAGTGGGTGCGGACGGAGAAGAGGAAACTCTCCTTGGGACGTTCACGTACAACGTGGCAAAGGAGGCCATTCAGACCTTCCCTCTGAAGGTACGGTCCACGCGCAGGGGCAAGGTGCCGGGGAGCAAACCAGGTTTGCCTGCAAGTCCATGGCAGGAAGAGCGTGAATGCTTTCTCCCTGGGCCGAGGGGCCCGGACCACCGCCGAGAGAGACCTGGTGGGGTTGGGAGGGCTGAGTAGCACGCAGTGGTGGTAGCAAAAGGATAGCAAGACAGGGTCAGGCCTGTGGGAGCACAAGTCCCGAGAGATCCCTGGCTGCACGCACTGCCTTCAGCAGAGCCAGCCGCACACGCGGCCGCTCCACACAAGCAACGTCTTTGTGTTGTGGAGAAACAGGGATGCCCGGTGGCGAAAGGCGTCGGGCAGCACTGTCGCTCCGTCCTGTGGCCTGCTGGCAGGCTGGGCAGTGTCCTCTCCTCCCAGCACAGCGTGCCCCTTCTCTCCCCGTGCTCTCACGCCTGCCAGGAGGAAAGCAGGCAGAGCAGACAGCGGGAGCTTGGTGGGGTTGCACAGCAGCCGCCCCCCGCACAGGAGCACCTCCCCGGCCTCTCTGCCAGCACAGAGCAAGCAGCAGAGGGAAGGGGCAGAGGGGAGGGAGACTGAGCCCCAGCAGGGCCGGCATGCAGAGGATGCCAGCTGCCTTCCCCCTTCCCGTGTCCCCAGCCTCCCCAGCAGCCCCGGTACCAGCAGCGAGCCTCAGATTGCCACAGCCGCTCCCACCCACTTGCAGGAGCTCGCTCCTGAGCAGGAGCAGGGCTGGCAGGGGGAGACACCTTCCTTGCATTGTCGCTCCTAACACCCCCGCTTCCTTTTCCCGCTTTTCTTCCCAGAACGCGCCGCTTCCCAGAGCCTTTGCACGTGTCAAACTTCTGGTGAAGAGCAACTGGGGAAACCCAGCGTACACCTGCATTTATCGAGTGCAGGTTCACGGGAAGATGGCAAAACCAGAAAGCCTCGACTGAAACCAGAGGAAAAAGAGAAGGGCATACAGAAAAAGAGCAGCAGAAGGGGAAGGAACAAAAAAATAAAAAAGATGTGGCAATTGAGATTGGTGCAGAAGCTCTGTCTCCAAAGTGGGGTGCGCAAGAAGGCCCTTTGGGGGGAGGGCGGGAGCGTGCGGGAACCGTTAGGACCTCTCCTTAATTTTTTCTTCAACCTGAGGAAGGCAGTAAGCACTCCTAAGGTTTACTCCAGAGAGGAGAGGCCCAGCCTGGCACCGCTCCTTCTCCCGCCACCCCGGGAGGCTCCGCAAGTGGCACCAGCCCAGGGCAGGCAGAGGGGCCCGGCTGCAGTTTACAACTGCCGCAGGAGCCGATGGAACCGTTTGGCCTAGCACCTTCCCAGCATCCCGGCTGTCGGTTTGTCGGTTACCCCCCAGTTTCTGTGAAAGGGGGGTGGGGAGCCTGTCTGAGTGGCCTGTGGGAAGCCCCGTTCCTCGGCCCATCAACGTCCCCACTCTAGAGCTCGCTGCTCTCTGTTGGGGGTCCTTTTGTGTCACATTGAGTAGTGTCGACGGGGAATTTTCCAGCGTTTGGCCCCTGGTTATTCTCCCCTTGGCATTGGGACAACCCTGACCTGTCTTTCTTCTTGACGGACCACCCTCTCTGGGGTTCCCAGAAAGGCTGTGCGGTTCTGCAGCCCTTGGGCTGTTCCCGTCATGGGCTCCACCATCTAACACTCGAGGCCCCTCGGTCCCCCAGTGCTGCATTCTGCAACACTTGGCTGTTCCCTCCCGCTGTTGCTATCATGGGCATCGTGTCCTGGGCTACAACGCCGCCTCCGCTAAGGACATCCCGGGCAGCCAGTCGGAAAGCTCGTCCAAAGGATTCCAGGGATGGGGAGGGTTAGAACCCCGTCTTCCTGGCAGCTGCCTAACAGCAGGGAGTATTGGGAGGGGGTCAGGGTGGCAGGAGCATTCCCTGGGGGGTGCTGGAGGCTCCCAAGGGGTTCCTGAGAGATGGGGCTGGGGAGTGGGCATCCCAGGATGCTTGGGGGGTTTCTCATGCTGCTGGAAATGGCTTCTAAAGCTAAGCAGAAACGGCAATTTTCCCATTAGCTTTGTATGATGGTAGGCACCTTAGGTGGGACCATCCCCCACGCATCCAGTGCTGTAATAAAGAGAATGCCTGCTTCTCGATGCTACATGGGTGTGAAGAGGTTGATTCCCCATTTCGGTGACAGTTTGGGCGACCCAGATGGGACTCTGCTTCTGAATCTCGATGGATCCGTGGGATCGCAGGACCCCCAGCCGGCACCGAGGGATTCTCGGGAAGAACCTCCGAAGCCCGGACCGAAGAGCTCTGAGCAGGACCTCTGGGAAGGTAAAAGCATCCCTTTTCTCATTAAAAGGGCAGTTGCCTGCCCGTCAGGCGCGGCGAAGGCCTCGCAGGGTTGGGCTGTAAAGGTACCTAAGGGAAGGATTGGATCCTATCGGGCCGAAGTCCCTAGGACACCTGTGTCTGGAAACCTTTGGCCGAAGGGGTGGGTTGGAGCCCCACTGAAGGTAATCCAGGGGTTCGAGTCCCCTTCTGGGGAATGCCTCTGACTATTTTGTGCAAAGTTATTGTTTCTCTGTTTGGTGTTGCTGTGTCTTTTGTGGTGGGTACTAAGCCCTCTGCGGAAGGGGGGATTCGGAAAAGATCTCCCCTAGGACGTATCGTGAAACGTTGGAGGAAATTGGGAGGGGAGCCAGGGATTTGGGAAAGATGTTAGAGGTAGCGTGGATGATTTTTCATAG
Source organism: Platalea leucorodia (assembly GCF_965183815.1). Lineage (NCBI taxonomy): Eukaryota > Metazoa > Chordata > Aves > Pelecaniformes > Threskiornithidae > Platalea > Platalea leucorodia. Next base: position 8,904,320 of record NC_138841.1, on the reverse strand, counting down.
GAGAGAGAAGGAAAAAGAGGCACGACAGGTTCAAAGGGAACACCTAAGAGAGGGGAGATGGATTGCTGCTTTAACAGGGGCTCCTAGAGGAACCGATAGAGAAGGGAGGCACAGGAAGGGGTTACCGGGAAGAAGCAGGGGAAGGGGAAAATCAGCTCCTTTCGCACAGCCCTGTGGCGCGCGGGGAAGGAGCCCACGGCTGCCGTGTGGCTCTTGCCCTGGGCAGGCGCGCTCCTGCAAAAGCAGCAAGAGCTTTTGGTCCTGGCACCTTTGGGGTGGGAGGAATCCCTGGACGTTCGCAGTTTTCTTTCTGGACTTTGGCTGTACTCAGCAGGCCAGGGAGAGAGACTCCATTCAACACTGGGAGGCTCCAGAAACAGAGAGTGTCTGTTCCCTTGCTCTGTGTCCCACTCTCTGCCCCTGCCTCTCCCCTTCCCTCTCCCCTTTCTTTTCCCTCTCACCCTTTGCCTTCTGGCCTTCTGTCCTGTTCCCTGCCCCACTTCTCTGTCACTCTGCCCTCCTGCTGACTCTTCTGTCTCTCCACCCCCTTGTCCCGTGCCCTTGCCCTTTCTGTGTCTGTCCATCCCTCTGTTCTCCCTCCTGCCCCTCTTCTCTCTCTGTCCCTCTGTCCTGCTGCTTAGCACTACTTTTCTTCCTGCGCCATGTTCTTCACTTGCCCTCCATCTCCTTCCTTCTCTGTCCCTGTTTCTGCTCCTCACCACTATTTTTCCTTTCTCCACTCCCTGCCCAGCTACCCCTTTTTCCCACCATCCCTCTGTCCATCTCCTGTCCCTCTGTCCTGCTCCTGTCCCTCTCCGGCCACCCCACCGCCCTGCCCCACCCTTCTCCGCCGCTCTGTCCCCCTCTCCCCCTCCTCCTCCCTCTCCACCGGGGCTCTGGGGCCAGCGCAGCCCCGCGCAGGCAGCCATGGGGCCTGCTCGTGGGGCAGGGCCCAGCCGGGGCGGGGGACGGTGGCCGCGCAGGGTCAGACAGCAGGGCAGTTGCGCCCCGTGGCATGCCGGGAGCTGTAGTCCTGGGGCACATGGCTGCCAGGTGGCCATGTTGGTTAGCACGGCATGCCGGGAGCTGTAGTCCTGAGACATGGGGCTGCCGGGCGGCCATGTTGGTTACCGGGGCATGCCCGGAGCCGTCATGGCCCCACGCTCACCTTCCCGGCAGCCGTGTTGGTCTCGGGAGGTGCAGCTCCAGCTGCGGCCCGGCTGAGGTGAGGCCTGGGGCTGCCCGTGAGGTGAGTGAGGCCCTTGGGCGGGCGCGGGGGTGTCTCCTGCCTGCTGGCCCCCCACGGGTGGCGGGGGGAGCTCCAAGCTGGAGCCGGGCCCGGCCGGGGCAGCCCCGGGAGTGACCCAAGAGCTGGGGAGGCGAAGGAGACGCAGACGGACCCCCCCGGGCACAGGCACCGGGCAGCCCGACTCCCAGAGCGCCCCCGGAGCCTCCCCAGCCCCGCTCAGCCCCTGCAGCTGCCCTGGCCCCAGCACCTCCCCTGAGGCTTGTCCCGCAGCCCCAGGCCCCCACGGCCTGTCCTGGCAGCAGCGAGCCGGGCCTGGGGCGCGCTCAATCCTCCGTCACCGCGGGTGCATCAGCGGCAGCGCGGGGAGGGAGCGGTGTCTGCAGGAGCTCCTGCAGCAGGAGCTTACAAGCTTCTTAAAATTGGTTAATTCCAGTGTCTCTTACGATACTTCTGTGGTAATAACTCCACAGCCATCTTCCAGCATTTCTAAGATGCTTTTGCATGCTTAAACGGTCAGTTATACTGTCAGTTGAGCAATGTAATACTTTGTATAGTTCCTCTTGATAACAGTCTGTTTCTTGAAATTCACTGCTAAGTCCTTTAAAGAGTAAGACAAATACCAGCGCACTGAATTGTTTCAGTTCATTTTACAGCGCCCAAGAAGGAAAGTGCCAGAGCCATGTGGTAGTAGGCAGGAATTGTGTTCTGTGCTGCAAGATGCAGTCTTGGTAAGGGCTTGTGGCTGCTGGCTTTTCCTTACCCATCAAAGAAGAACTTGAGTAGGTGCCAGGAAACAAGCTCATGGACACCGCTAAAACGTGCGGTTCAGCTGTAGCTCACTGATGATCAGTAGTTAGACATGCATGTTGGCCAGTCTTACTTTTCAAGGATGTTCAGCAGCCTGGAGTGAGGCTGCACCTAAACAGTGCGTGGCAGGTATGTGTGTCAATGGCAAAGCAATTGGTACTGTACCTAGGTCTAACATTAATCAGGGGTGTCATTTGCAACAAAAATAACTGACACAAGTTGAACAGTATAAAAGGCAGTTCCCTTGGTGTCTGGGATGGATCTGGTATCTCTTCTTAAAGTACCTGCACCGGTTGTGCCCCTGCCCACACTTACCTTCCGTGCTAAGTAGCAATTTGTGCTCTATCAGTGTCCTTCTTGTAGTGAGGGGCCCAACACTGAACACAGGATTCAAGGTGTGGCCTCACCAGTGCCCAGTATGGGGGGACGATCACTTCCCTAGTCCTGCTGGCCACACTATTTCTGATACAAGCCAGGATGCTATTGGCCTCTTGGCCACCTGGGCACACTGCTGCCTCATATTCAGCTGGCTGTCCACCAATACCCCCTCCTTTTGCCCCGGGCAGCTCTCCAGCCCCTCTTCCCCCAGCCTGTAGCGTTGCATGGGGTTGTTGTGACCCAAGCGCAGGACCCAGCACTGAGCCTTGTTGAACCTCACACAGTTGGCCTTGGCCCATCAATCCAGCCTGGCCAGGTCCCTCCGTAGGGCCTTCCTGCCCTCCAGGAGACCAACGCTCCCACCCAACTTGGCGTCATCTGCAAACTTACTGAGGGTGTACTTGATCCCCTCATCCTGATCATTGAGAAAGACATTAAACAGGACTGGCCCCAATGCTGAGCCCTGGGGAACACCACTTGTGACCAGCCACCGGCTGCATTTAACTCCATTCACCACAACTCTTTGGGCCCGGCCATTCAGCCAGTTTTTTACCCAGCAAAGAGCACGCCCATCCAAGCCATAAGCAGCTTTTTTTTCTCCCTTCCTTTCAGTCTTTCCTGTGTGCCACTGAGCTATTTTCTCTGTTCATTTAAGACCTAGATCTCATCAAGTACTTCCCAGTTGTCAAGGCCTGAGCCAGTAAAGCACTGTAGGAATTTGGCACTCTTCCAGCTGGCAGAGGTAAAGTTCTACCTGTTAGCGTCACAATGGGAAGATGTGTGTATCTTTTCCCCCCAAAAGTATGAACTGTGTAAGGGTTGCGCTCGTATCAAATTTAGTATCCCTAGAGGCATATATTAGTAACTAATGGAATAGTAAGAGAATTAGGCAGTGGCAATGGCCGCAGGGACCTAGCTTTTCTTCATGTACTTGTTAATCTGCATAGTTTCTTGAAGACCACACCTGAAAAATATGCTTCTTTTTAGAAAAATTAGCCTTAGAACTATAATAAAAACAATGCTCAGGACAATAGCAAAATGTCCTGGTTTCAGCTGGGCTAGAGTTCATTTTCTTCCTAGTAGCTGGTGTAGTGCTGTGTTTTGGATTTCGTATGAGAATAATGTTGATAACACACTGATGTTTTAGTTCTTGCTAAGTAGTGCTTACACCAGTCAAGGACTGTTCAGCTTCCCCTACCCTGACAGTGAGAAGCTGGGAGGGAGCACAGCCAGGACAGGTGACCCCGACTGGCCAAAGGGCTCTTCCATACCGTATGGCGTCATGCTCAGTATATAAACTGAGGGGAGTTGGCTGGGGGGCAGCGATCGCTGCTCGAGGACAGGCTGGGCATCAGTCGGCAGGTGGTGAGCAGTTGTATCGTGCATCACTTGCTTTGTATATTACTATATTATTATTACTATTATTATTATTATTACTACTACTACTACTACTTCTATTTTACTTTATTTCCATTATTGAAATGTTCTTATCACAACCCACGAGTTTTTCCCCCTTTTACCCTTCCGATTCTTTCCCTCATCACACTGGAGAGGGGGGAGTGAGTGAGCGGCTGCGTGGCGCTTAGTTGCTGACTGGGGTTAAACCATGACACAGGCCCACAAACACTGGGCCTCTGCGCTTGCCTGCCCTCCTAAAAGTCCAAAACTCTCTCTGTCTCCCGCTCATTGTAGCCAGAGCCCAGCTCTGAAGTTGCAAATAGACGGCAATTTCACCCACACCAAAGGTGCCAGGACTAAAAGCTGTTTCTGACCCTAACCTTCCCTTGGGAGCACTTCACAGCCCCACAGACACTGGGGCTCTAAACATGACTAGACGCTTAACGGTCCCAACACCCTCTCTCACTTCATTGCTCTCAGGTTCTGACTGAGGCCGCATGCCTCCCCCAGTGTGATGTCAGAGCCACCAGTGTGAGGTCAGAGCTGGCCGCCCGCACAGCCCTGTGGCGCGTGGGGAAGGAGCCCACAGCTGCCGTGTGGCTCTTACCTTGGGCAGGCGCGCTCCTGCTGTGGGGCAGCGTGGGGCTGCTGCCGGAGCTGTTTTTGCCTGGGCAGGCCACACTGCTGGGGCTGAGAGGGAAGAGCAGAGCGGGGAGCCTGCCTTTGCCCAGAGATGGCGAGGAGAAAGGCCCCCGAGAGAAGACGCCAAGGGCCCTCCCAAGGCTCCTTGGGGAACGAGGCTGGCCAACAGCCGGCAGGGGAGGCAGCGGGGCCGAGCCGCTGCCAGACGAGTAGGTACGAAGCCTGGCATGTGCCCGGGGCATCAGGTTGGGCTGGTAGCACGGACGTGGCCTAGCACGGTCAGTGGGGTGCGGAGCAGCCTGGGGAAGCCGACAGAAGTTTTCTGAAGAAGAGCCCCGTGGTTTGCGAAGCCCCCCTTCTGTGAGGACGGGTCTCGGTGGAAAGCCTGGCTCACTCTCGCAGCCAAAAGGCAGTGTGCAGCAGGGGCTTTTGGGGAGGCGGTAGCCTCGTGCTGCAGGGTCGGAGCCCAGCCCTGCTGCACGGGGCGGTTTTGCTGTACGGGGAGGCCAAGCCCCTGGGGCCTGAGACTGGTCCCCTCGGGACGCTGAGGCGCGATCCTGCCTGGCTGATGGGAGCAGCTGTGCGGGGCAGAGAGGGGTCGGGAGACCTGGGAGTGCCCAGGGAAGAGGTGGGGGGGCTGGGGGGGGGGGGGCAGCAGCCTGTGCCCCCTCCCCAAATGGCCACTGGGAGGTGTCTGCCGTGGGGCAGGGTGGTGCCAGGGGCCAGGGAGGGACGGGCTGAGAATCGGGCTGTGCTGCCGGGTGGGCTTCCCGAGGCAGGGGTCTGCTGCTGCCAGCTTGCTCCCACTGCAGGCCTGTAAAGCAAAGGATGGGGAAGGGGGGGGGGGGGGGGGGGGGGCCCGCTGGGAGCAGCCCAGCTGTGCTGGCCTCTGTCGCTGCTGCTGGGAAGGCCCGTCCTCTGGCAAGGGCCGCCGCTCAGGCTACTCCTGCCCGCCTCGGCTCCCACGGCGTGGGGATGGTGGGCAACGGGCATTTGTCTTTTTCCTCCGACAGGAACCTCCGCATGCAGGTGGAGCTGGGGATACTCTCTTCGATGTCAGCTCCCGGCTCAGCCACTCAAGGGCCTGCCAAGTGGCGTGACAAGGCCACGGAAATTGCAAGTAAGCTCAGCACTGCTGCTTGCTGTGACCTCCTCGGGGGTGAACTTGGAGAGCTGCGCTGCGCTGGAGCTCTGGCCAAACGTCACAGGCGGCAGGAGAAGTGCAGGCTGCCCTGCTCTTTGCCCCAGGGAGGGAGTGTGTAGGACACGGTGCCCGCCTCCCCGCAGGCAGCTGAGACACGTGGGGCTGGGCATCCTAGAGAGGAGACCTCAAGAGACAGGCCTAACTTTTCTCTGCTTTCCTTGCGCAGGGACAGTCTTCAGCCTTACGTGCTGTCCGGCAGGCGCCCTTGTCTCCCCGCGGAGACGTCTGCTGAGGACGTGCATCTCCGCCGTGTACGTATTACACCACGTTTCTGCTGTGGACGGGGGAAAGAAAGGGGATGTCTGAGGGCCAGTGCAAGCAAAGGGGAGAGCAGAGGGTGTTCCCCAGCCAGCAGCCCAGGGCTCCCAGTCGGGAGCCCAAGCTGGGGCGCTGCTCGTGCTGTGGCCATTCTCAGGGAGAGCCAAGAGCAAAGCCCCTCGGCAGTCTCACTCCCACGCGTTTGCCAGAGCCCCACACTTTGGCTACGGTAGGGCAAACTGCCGCGTAGCCAGACGCTCGGGTGCAGAGCCAAGCCTCCGCAGGGGAAGGCTTTTCCCCAGCTCTGGCAAGTGACCGCGCAGGTCTGGGAGGGCTCTGGGAGGAAAGGCAGACAAGGCTCCTGCGCTTCCCAGCTGTGCAGAAAAACACCCCTAAGAGATCTGTGTGATCGCAAGTGAGAACAGGCCTGCTTTCTCAGCCAAAGGGAGAGCAAGGTCCCCACCAGAAAGACGGCTGAAAAGCAGTCTTCGTTTGCTCGGCCTCTTTACTTCCCTGCATAATTTTCATTCCCTTTGGGATGGTGCTTCTGGAGGCCTTCCTCTGGGGAAGATCTGCCGGCAGTGTTGAACGGTGTGGACAGAAATCGTCTTCCTCCTGGGCGCTGCTCTGGCAGCTCTCTGGCAGCAGGAGGCTTCCAAAAGGCTGGCTTTCTGGCCTGAAAAGGGAACTCCACCGGTGGAGGGCTTTGCCCAAGACTTGGATCATGGGCAGCCACAGGACTCCCTCTTTTTCAGGCAAAAGGTGGCCCTGCAGAAGAAGAGGATCTTCCAAGCTGTCTTCTTGTTGCTCCCCGTGGCTCTTGGTGAGTTTGCATGAGCAGACACCTGAGAGCGACAGCCAGGCTGTGCTGGATGCCAGCTTTCAGCTGCCCGGCTTTCCTTTTGGGCCAGTATGGGCGGAAACTCCCATGACCCAAGCGCTTCCCGAGTACGTCCCGGACTGGGACTGCCTTTTGGCCTGCCAGTAAGACTGGGAGTCTCCCAGCCATGCTGCTGCTCTGGCCACTGGACCACATGGCTTGCTTCGTCTGCAAGTCCGCGAGAGAAGGGCGTAGCTACTTCCAAGCCTGAACTGGGCATTCCCAGAGGGGAGGGGCCGTGCAGGGGGACCCATGGGGAGGTACCTCTCCTAGCCCATGCAGCCTGGTCTCGGGGCTCCCTGAAGCAGCGAGGGGAAGCGGGGAATAGCTCTGGGGCACTGAGCACACCTGAGGCCCACGGCTGCGCAGTCCCCTCAAGCCTGGGCCGATGGCTTCTGGGCAGAGGCGCGTCCTCTCTCCGCACCCCACGTTCCCCACCTCCTCAGCTCACCTGCTGCCCCACCCCTAAGGCAACAGGCTGGAGACAACGCGACGGCAGGCATCGCTAGCGACCTCAGTAAAATAACTCTCTCTTGATGATGTGAATTGCAGCCGGTGTTTACTGCGGGACCTCACTGCCAGGGTGGACAATGCGGACAAAGGCACTGCTAGAGGTCGGTGACTCCTGTGGCACAGGCACCTCCTGCAACAGAGCATTGCTGAGAGCGGCTGGATAAATCACGGGCTCTCCTGCTGCCACGCAGGGTGACCCAAAGAAGCAGCAGCTTGTGCCGAGTCTTCCTAGGGAAGCCTCTCCTGGGAAGCCCCGGCGGCTCTGGTAGCGGATGCTCGAACCGAGCGTTTTTCCCTTTCAGGAGCTGGCACTTGTGTCTGCAGAAGACCTGAAGACCCTGCGGTAAGAGACGTTTCCTGAGCTGGCATTGGTTCTGTGCAGAAGCGTCAGCCGACCTCGTGCTACCTGCACTCGTTTTGCTAACAGCCAGGGCTCCCATACCTCCTACCTGCCTTTGCCTTCTGCTCAAACTGGTGTGGAAGGGAAGCACTCGCAAAGCAGGGAAAGCACACGTGTCTCTCCTTCTTGCCGAGCTGAGACGCTCCCCAGAGGGGACGGGCCGCTCTCTGACAAGATCTGCTTTCGTGCTTTCATGCAGGAACTTTCGCGTTTTGTTGGCGGAGCACAGCCAAAAGATGCAGCTTCTGATGGAGGAGGTGGCTCAACTGAGGGCAGAGATCAGCAGTGCAAAGGTGATGCTGCGTTTTGGGGAAGGAGGCTTGGCTGGGCAGAACCCCTGAGAAAGCACTCCTTGGGCTTGTTGGTGGGGTCGGACTGCTGACTGCAGCAAGCCAGCCTTTGCCCCAGGGGCTTGCTGGGTGAGCTTCTGCGCTGCACAGGCCCTTCTCCAGGCCCAGTTCAAGCAGGCTGCTTGAGGCAGCAGAGGACTCCTGAGAGCCTTCCCTTGGCACGCCGGCACTCTGGCTCCTCTGGCTGGGCTCCTGAGGCAGGGATGAGACCCAGGCACGCTGACGGGGCCAGCCGTCGCTTGCAGGGCCCGAGCCCATCTCCCCGCTTACCTGCAGAGCGTGGAGGGTGGGGACGAGGGTGTGGGGACCCTCGTCAACCCACCTCGCGGCCATGGCCGTCAGCACGTCAGCAGCAGAGAGTCTTGCAGCTCTGTGGACTAGGCTTGCCTTGCCTTTCTGACACTGACCCTTTGCCTCTGCCGGCGCTAGTAGCCATGCTGAACTGCCCGCTGATGTGGTCCTTTTCTGTGTTCGTTTATGGCGTTCCCAGGAAGTGAACCAGGCAGCGTCCCAGATGGCTTCGGAAGTCTACGTCGAGATGTCTGACTGGGCCCTGAAAAGCTCTGGTATGGACACGAGCAGCCCAGTCTCCTTGCCCTGCGCTTGTCTGCAGCACTCCCCAAAGAAGCCTGTGCTCCGGGCGCTGCTCTCCAAAGGGGGGGAGCTTCAATGCTTCATGGGGTCCAAGAGCAAGGCTGTGGCACAGTGGCCCTCCCAGACTCCCTCCCAGTCCTGCCCTCCGCCTCCGCACGGGGGCCTCCGCACGGGGGCCTCCGCCGCTGCCCCCGCACGTGTTCCTGTGCTGTTGGAAGGGCTCTCTTCCTCTCCACTGCATTGGAAGAGGGAATGGCTGGGCCACCCTTTGCTGCCCATGCCGCAAGCCCTCAGTTTTGGTGTGCTGTCATTGACGTGGGCGCCTGCTGTCTCCCAGAACGCTCACACCTTCTCCTCGTGGCGCTGTGAGAGAAGCAGTCACCACCAGGCACGTGGCGGCCGTCATTCCCTTGTGCAGCTGGGCACCCCCAGCAGCGTGGGGAGGAGGAGAGGACTGACAGACGTGGAGCTGGCCGGCAGCATCAGAAATGCTGTCTGAGCACCGAGTCCTCCTAGAATGTGGCCTCTTCCAGTAGTCACCTGCTCTCCCTCCCTTCCAGGTGCCACCATCGACATGCAGAGAACTTCCGAGACCTACATCTGCAAAGAGAATTGGGGCTGCAGGCTTTTATGGCTCTTTCGCACTGCCAACCCTCCCGACACTATTTTGCAGGTATCGTAGCGGAACTCCTCCGGGAAGGTTGCCTGCCTCCCGCTGAAGTTGGGGACCGACCTCAGGGGCTCTCCCCTCGCTCCAGTGGCACTGCTCAAGCCCACAGTGTTGATCAGGTTCCTGAAAGCAAAGCTCGAACACAGGGCTGGGCTTGCTAGCAATCAGCGCTTCCCCTCAGGAGGGGAATGGAGCTGAACGGAGCCAAACTGCTGCATCTCGCCCACAGTGCTCTGCCCCAGCTGGGTGAAAGACTTTCTCCCTGGTGGGGGGTGCCCTGCAGAGCCACTGGGCAGAGAGGTGTTTCTGCTAGGCCCTGACTGGGACGGTTTCATAACTGCTAGTCTCCTCTGCCCCATAATCCTGAGAGCCCCCTTTCGGTCAGGCAGGGACGAAGGCCTCCTGCTTCTGTCCATTTCCTCCCACGCGCCTCATTTTCAAGCCAAAATAGACCCCGCGGACACAACGGCGCCTACGCTTCAAGCTACGCGGGCCGCTGTGTTGGCCCCAACACTCTCTCACTCTTCCTTGCTCTCGCGTTCTGCTTGCAGCCGGATGTTTCCCCAGGAAACTGCTGGCCTTTACAAGGGGATCAGGGCCAGGTGGTCATCAGGCTGCCAGCACGAGTCCATCTGACTGCCATCACTGTGCAGCACATCTTCAAAGAAGTCTCTCCATCTGGGACTGTCATCAGCGCCCCCAGAGACGTCGCTGTCTTTGTGAGTCTCTGCTGGGCGCTTCTGGCGGGGATCTGGCCCTGGGGGAAAGCCATGGCAGGGTCTTGCTTGCTTTTGTGCGTCCTCTGAGGTTTACGTCCTGCTCTCTCCTGAGCACCGCAGTGCCCTAGCGGGACACTTCAAGGGCTCTAGGGGTTTCATCCCTCTTGAGACTTGTTCGGGACACGCACCTCAGGGTTCCTGAGCACAAGTCAAGGCCGAGACTGAGCTCCACCATGGCGAGTGCTAGCCTACTGCTAGAGCCCCAGGAGAGGGTGGGGAGATAGCAGGGCTGATCCAGCACGTAGGTTCCCTCTTTGTGGGGACGAGTCTGAGCTGCTCTCCTTGTGCTTTGCCCCTGAGGGAGTGGGTGCGGACGGAGAAGAGGAAACTCTCCTTGGGACGTTCACGTACAACGTGGCAAAGGAGGCCATTCAGACCTTCCCTCTGAAGGTACGGTCCACGCGCAGGGGCAAGGTGCCGGGGAGCAAACCAGGTTTGCCTGCAAGTCCATGGCAGGAAGAGCGTGAATGCTTTCTCCCTGGGCCGAGGGGCCCGGACCACCGCCGAGAGAGACCTGGTGGGGTTGGGAGGGCTGAGTAGCACGCAGTGGTGGTAGCAAAAGGATAGCAAGACAGGGTCAGGCCTGTGGGAGCACAAGTCCCGAGAGATCCCTGGCTGCACGCACTGCCTTCAGCAGAGCCAGCCGCACACGCGGCCGCTCCACACAAGCAACGTCTTTGTGTTGTGGAGAAACAGGGATGCCCGGTGGCGAAAGGCGTCGGGCAGCACTGTCGCTCCGTCCTGTGGCCTGCTGGCAGGCTGGGCAGTGTCCTCTCCTCCCAGCACAGCGTGCCCCTTCTCTCCCCGTGCTCTCACGCCTGCCAGGAGGAAAGCAGGCAGAGCAGACAGCGGGAGCTTGGTGGGGTTGCACAGCAGCCGCCCCCCGCACAGGAGCACCTCCCCGGCCTCTCTGCCAGCACAGAGCAAGCAGCAGAGGGAAGGGGCAGAGGGGAGGGAGACTGAGCCCCAGCAGGGCCGGCATGCAGAGGATGCCAGCTGCCTTCCCCCTTCCCGTGTCCCCAGCCTCCCCAGCAGCCCCGGTACCAGCAGCGAGCCTCAGATTGCCACAGCCGCTCCCACCCACTTGCAGGAGCTCGCTCCTGAGCAGGAGCAGGGCTGGCAGGGGGAGACACCTTCCTTGCATTGTCGCTCCTAACACCCCCGCTTCCTTTTCCCGCTTTTCTTCCCAGAACGCGCCGCTTCCCAGAGCCTTTGCACGTGTCAAACTTCTGGTGAAGAGCAACTGGGGAAACCCAGCGTACACCTGCATTTATCGAGTGCAGGTTCACGGGAAGATGGCAAAACCAGAAAGCCTCGACTGAAACCAGAGGAAAAAGAGAAGGGCATACAGAAAAAGAGCAGCAGAAGGGGAAGGAACAAAAAAATAAAAAAGATGTGGCAATTGAGATTGGTGCAGAAGCTCTGTCTCCAAAGTGGGGTGCGCAAGAAGGCCCTTTGGGGGGAGGGCGGGAGCGTGCGGGAACCGTTAGGACCTCTCCTTAATTTTTTCTTCAACCTGAGGAAGGCAGTAAGCACTCCTAAGGTTTACTCCAGAGAGGAGAGGCCCAGCCTGGCACCGCTCCTTCTCCCGCCACCCCGGGAGGCTCCGCAAGTGGCACCAGCCCAGGGCAGGCAGAGGGGCCCGGCTGCAGTTTACAACTGCCGCAGGAGCCGATGGAACCGTTTGGCCTAGCACCTTCCCAGCATCCCGGCTGTCGGTTTGTCGGTTACCCCCCAGTTTCTGTGAAAGGGCTGTGGGGAGCCTGTCTGAGTGGCCTGTGGGAAGCCCCGTTCCTCGGCCCATCAACGTCCCCACTCCAGAGCTCGCTGCTCTCTGTTGGGGGTCCTTTTGTGTCACATTGAGTAGTGTCGACGGGGAATTTTCCAGCGTTTGGCCCCTGGTTATTCTCCCCTTGGCATTGGGACAACCCTGACCTGTCTTTCCTCTTGACGGACCACCCTCTCTGGGGTTCCCAGAAAGGCTGTGCGGTTCTGCAGCCCTTGGGCTGTTCCCGTCATGGGCTCCACCATCTAACACTCGAGGCCCCTCGGTCCCCCAGTGCTGCATTCTGCAACACTTGGCTGTTCCCTCCCGCTGTTGCTATCATGGGCATCGTGTCCTGGGCTACAACGCCGCCTCCGCTAAGGACATCCCGGGCAGCCAGTCGGAAAGCTCGTCCAAAGGATTCCAGGGATGGGGAGGGTTAGAACCCCGTCTTCCTGGCAGCTGCCTAACAGCAGGGAGTATTGGGAGGGGGTCAGGGTGGCAGGAGCATTCCCTGGGGGGTGCTGGAGGCTCCCAAGGGGTTCCTGAGAGATGGGGCTGGGGAGTGGGCATCCCAGGATGCTTGGGGGGTTTCTCATGCTGCTGGAAATGGCTTCTAAAGCTAAGCAGAAACGGCAATTTTCCCATTAGCTTTGTATGATGGTAGGCACCTTAGGTGGGACCATCCCCCACGCATCCAGTGCTGTAATAAAGAGAATGCCTGCTTCTCGATGCTACATGGGTGTGAAGAGGTTGATTCCCCATTTCGGTGACAGTTTGGGCGACCCAGATGGGACTCTGCTTCTGAATCTCGATGGATCCGTGGGATCGCAGGACCCCCAGCCGGCACCGAGGGATTCTCGGGAAGAACCTCCGAAGCCCGGACCGAAGAGCTCTGAGCAGGACCTCTGGGAAGGTAAAAGCATCCCTTTTCTCATTAAAAGGGCAGTTGCCTGCCCGTCAGGCGCGGCGAAGGCCTCGCAGGGTTGGGCTGTAAAGGTACCTAAGGGAAGGATTGGATCCTATCGGGCCGAAGTCCCTAGGACACCTGTGTCTGGAAACCTTTGGCCGAAGGGGTGGGTTGGAGCCCCACTGAAGGTAATCTAGGGGTTCGAGTCCCCTTCTGGGGAATGCCTCTGACTATTTTGTGCAAAGTTATTGTTTCTCTGTTTGGTGTTGCTGTGTCTTTTGTGGTGGGTACTAAGCCCTCTGCGGAAGGGGGGATTCGGAAAAGATCTCCCCTAGGACGTATCGTGAAACGTTGGAGGAAATTGGGAGGGGAGCCAGGGATTTGGGAAAGATGTTAGAGGTAGCGTGGATGATTTTTCATAGGAGAGAGAAGGAAAAAGAGGCACGACAGGTTCAAAGGGAACACCTAAGAGAGGGGAGATGGATTCCTGCTTTAACAGGGGCTCCTAGAGGAACCGATAGAGAAGGGAGGCACAGGAAGGGGTTACCGGGAAGAAGCAGGGGAAGGGGAAAATCAGCTCCTTTCGCACAGCCCTGTGGCGCGCGGGGAAGGAGCCCACGGCTGCCGTGTGGCTCTTGCCCTGGGCAGGCGCGCTCCTGCAAAAGCAGCAAGAGCTTTTGGTCCTGGCACCTTTGGGGTGGGAGGAATCCCTGGACGTTCGCAGTTTTCTTTCTGGACTTTGGCTGTACTCAGCAGGCCAGGGAGAGAGACTCCATTCAACACTGGGAGGCTCCAGAAACAGAGAGTGTCTGTTCCCTTGCTCTGTGTCCCACTCTCTGCCCCTGCCTCTCCCCTTCCCTCTCCCCTTTCTTTTCCCTCTCACCCTTTGCCTTCTGGCCTTCTGTCCTGTTCCCTGCCCCACTTCTCTGTCACTCTGCCCTCCTGCTGACTCTTCTGTCTCTCCACCCCCTTGTCCCGTGCCCTTGCCCTTTCTGTGTCTGTCCATCCCTCTGTTCTCCCTCCTGCCCCTCTTCTCTCTCTGTCCCTCTGTCCTGCTGCTTAGCACTACTTTTCTTCCTGCGCCATGTTCTTCACTTGCCCTCCATCTCCTTCCTTCTCTGTCCCTGTTTCTGCTCCTCACCACTATTTTTCCTTTCTCCACTCCCTGCCCAGCTACCCCTTTTTCCCACCATCCCTCTGTCCATCTCCTGTCCCTCTGTCCTGCTCCTGTCCCTCTCCGGCCACCCCACCGCCCTGCCCCACCCTTCTCCGCCGCTCTGTCCCCCTCTCCCCCTCCTCCTCCCTCTCCACCGGGGCTCTGGGGCCAGCGCAGCCCCGCGCAGGCAGCCATGGGGCCTGCTCGTGGGGCAGGGCCCAGCCGGGGCGGGGGACGGTGGCCGCGCAGGGTCAGACAGCAGGGCAGTTGCGCCCCGTGGCATGCCGGGAGCTGTAGTCCTGGGGCACATGGCTGCCAGGTGGCCATGTTGGTTAGCACGGCATGCCGGGAGCTGTAGTCCTGAGACATGGGGCTGCCGGGCGGCCATGTTGGTTACCGGGGCATGCCCGGAGCCGTCATGGCCCCACGCTCACCTTCCCGGCAGCCGTGTTGGTCTCGGGAGGTGCAGCTCCAGCTGCGGCCCGGCTGAGGTGAGGCCTGGGGCTGCCCGTGAGGTGAGTGAGGCCCTTGGGCGGGCGCGGGGGTGTCTCCTGCCTGCTGGCCCCCCACGGGTGGCGGGGGGAGCTCCAAGCTGGAGCCGGGCCCGGCCGGGGCAGCCCCGGGAGTGACCCGAGAGCTGGGGAGGCGAAGGAGACGCAGACGGACCCCCCCGGGCACAGGCACCGGGCAGCCCGACTCCCAGAGCGCCCCCGGAGCCTCCCCAGCCCCGCTCAGCCCCTGCAGCTGCCCTGGCCCCAGCACCTCCCCTGAGGCTTGTCCCGCAGCCCCAGGCCCCCACGGCCTGTCCTGGCAGCAGCGAGCCGGGCCTGGGGCGCGCTCAATCCTCCGTCACCGCGGGTGCATCAGCGGCAGCGCGGGGAGGGAGCGGTGTCTGCAGGAGCTCCTGCAGCAGGAGCTTACAAGCTTCTTAAAATTGGTTAATTCCAGTGTCTCTTATGATACTTCTGTGGTAATAACTCCACAGCCATCTTCCAGCATTTCTAAGATGCTTTTGCATGCTTAAACGGTCAGTTATACTGTCAGTTGAGCAATGTAATACTTTGTATAGTTCCTCTTGATAACAGTCTGTTTCTTGAAATTCACTGCTAAGTCCTTTAAAGAGTAAGACAAATACCAGCGCACTGAATTGTTTCAGTTCATTTTACAGCGCCCAAGAAGGAAAGTGCCAGAGCCATGTGGTAGTAGGCAGGAATTGTGTTCTGTGCTGCAAGATGCAGTCTTGGTAAGGGCTTGTGGCTGCTGGCTTTTCCTTACCCATCAAAGAAGAACTTGAGTAGGTGCCAGGAAACAAGCTCATGGACACCGCTAAAACGTGCGGTTCAGCAGTAGCTCACTGATGATCAGTAGTTAGACATGCATGTTGGCCAGTCTTACTTTTCAAGGATGTTCAGCAGCCTGGAGTGAGGCTGCACCTAAACAGTGCGTGGCAGGTATGTGTGTCAATGGCAAAGCAATTGGTACTGTACCTAGGTCTAACATTAATCAGGGGTGTCATTTGCAACAAAAATAACTGACACAAGTTGAACAGTATAAAAGGCAGTTCCCTTGGTGTCTGGGATGGATCTGGTATCTCTTCTTAAAGTACCTGCACCGGTTGTGCCCCTGCCCACACTTACCTTCCGTGCTAAGTAGCAATTTGTGCTCTATCAGTGTCCTTCTTGTAGTGAGGGGCCCAACACTGAACACAGGATTCAAGGTGTGGCCTCACCAGTGCCCAGTATGGGGGGACGATCACTTCCCTAGTCCTGCTGGCCACACTATTTCTGATACAAGCCAGGATGCTATTGGCCTCTTGGCCACCTGGGCACACTGCTGCCTCATATTCAGCTGGCTGTCCACCAATACCCCCTCCTTTTGCCCCGGGCAGCTCTCCAGCCCCTCTTCCCCCAGCCTGTAGCGTTGCATGGGGTTGTTGTGACCCAAGCGCAGGACCCGGCACTGAGCCTTGTTGAACCTCACACAGTTGGCCTTGGCCCATCAATCCAGCCTGGCCAGGTCCCTCCGTAGGGCCTTCCTGCCCTCCAGGAGACCAACGCTCCCACCCAACTTGGCGTCATCTGCAAACTTACTGAGGGTGTACTTGATCCCCTCATCCTGATCATTGAGAAAGACATTAAACAGGACTGGCCCCAATGCTGAGCCCTGGGGAACACCACTTGTGACCAGCCACCGGCTGCATTTAACTCCATTCACCACAACTCTTTGGGCCCGGCCATTCAGCCAGTTTTTTACCCAGCAAAGAGCACGCCCATCCAAGCCATAAGCAGCTTTTTTTTCTCCCTTCCTTTCAGTCTTTCCTGTGTGCCACTGAGCTATTTTCTCTGTTCATTTAAGACCTAGATCTCATCAAGTACTTCCCAGTTGTCAAGGCCTGAGCCAGTAAAGCACTGTAGGAATTTGGCACTCTTCCAGCTGGCAGAGGTAAAGTTCTACCTGTTAGCGTCACAATGGGAAGATGTGTGTATCTTTTCCCCCCAAAAGTATGAACTGTGTAAGGGTTGCGCTCGTATCAAATTTAGTATCCCTAGAGGCATATATTAGTAACTAATGGAATAGTAAGAGAATTAGGCAGTGGCAATGGCCGCAGGGACCTAGCTTTTCTTCATGTACTTGTTAATCTGCATAGTTTCTTGAAGACCACACCTGAAAAATATGCTTCTTTTTAGAAAAATTAGCCTTAGAACTATAATAAAAACAATGCTCAGGACAATAGCAAAATGTCCTGGTTTCAGCTGGGCTAGAGTTCATTTTCTTCCTAGCAGCTGGTGTAGTGCTGTGTTTTGGATTTCGTATGAGAATAATGTTGATAACACACTGATGTTTTAGTTCTTGCTAAGTAGTGCTTACACCAGTCAAGGACTGTTCAGCTTCCCCTACCCTGACAGTGAGAAGCTGGGAGGGAGCACAGCCAGGACAGGTGACCCCGACTGGCCAAAGGGCTCTTCCATACCGTATGGCGTCATGCTCAGTATATAAACTGAGGGGAGTTGGCTGGGGGGCAGCGATCGCTGCTCGAGGACAGGCTGGGCATCAGTCGGCAGGTGGTGAGCAGTTGTATCGTGCATCACTTGCTTTGTATATTACTATATTATTATTACTATTATTATTATTATTACTACTACTACTACTACTTCTATTTTACTTTATTTCCATTATTGAAATGTTCTTATCACAACCCACGAGTTTTTCCCCCTTTTACCCTTCCGATTCTTTCCCTCATCACACTGGAGAGGGGGGAGTGAGTGAGCGGCTGCGTGGCGCTTAGTTGCTGACTGGGGTTAAACCATGACACAGGCCCACAAACACTGGGCCTCTGCGCTTGCCTGCCCTCCTAAAAGTCCAAAACTCTCTCTGTCTCCGGCTCATTGTAGCCAGAGCCCAGCTCTGAAGTTGCAAATAGACGGCAATTTCACCCACACCAAAGGTGCCAGGACTAAAAGCTGTTTCTGACCCTAACCTTCCCTTGGGAGCACTTCACAGCCCCACAGACACTGGGGCTCTAAACATGACTAGACGCTTAACGGTCCCAACACCCTCTCTCACTTCATTGCTCTCAGGTTCTGACTGAGGCCGCATGCCTCCCCCAGTGTGATGTCAGAGCCACCAGTGTGAGGTCAGAGCTGGCCACCCGCACAGCCCTGTGGCGCGTGGGGAAGGAGCCCACAGCTGCCGTGTGGCTCTTACCTTGGGCAGGCGCGCTCCTGCTGTGGGGCAGCGTGGGGCTGCTGCCGGAGCTGTTTTTGCCTGGGCAGGCCACACTGCTGGGGCTGAGAGGGAAGAGCAGAGCGGGGAGCCTGCCTTTGCCCAGAGATGGCGAGGAGAAAGGCCCCCGAGAGAAGACGCCAAGGGCCCTCCCAAGGCTCCTTGGGGAACGAGGCTGGCCAACAGCCGGCAGGGGAGGCAGCGGGGCCGAGCCGCTGCCAGACGAGTAGGTACGAAGCCTGGCATGTGCCCGGGGCATCAGGTTGGGCTGGTAGCACGGACGTGGCCTAGCACGGTCAGTGGGGTGCGGAGCAGCCTGGGGAAGCCGACAGAAGTTTTCTGAAGAAGAGCCCCGTGGTTTGCGAAGCCCCCCTTCTGTGAGGACGGGTCTCGGTGGAAAGCCTGGCTCACTCTCGCAGCCAAAAGGCAGTGTGCAGCAGGGGCTTTTGGGGAGGCGGTAGCCTCGTGCTGCAGGGTCGGAGCCCAGCCCTGCTGCACGGGGCGGTTTTGCTGTACGGGGAGGCCAAGCCCCTGGGGCCTGAGACTGGTCCCCTCGGGACGCTGAGGCGCGATCCTGCCTGGCTGATGGGAGCAGCTGTGCGGGGCAGAGAGGGGTCGGGAGACCTGGGAGTGCCCAGGGAAGAGGTGGGGGGGCTGGGGGGGGGGGGCAGCAGCCTGTGCCCCCTCCCCAAATGGCCACTGGGAGGTGTCTGCCGTGGGGCAGGGTGGTGCCAGGGGCCAGGGAGGGACGGGCTGAGAATCGGGCTGTGCTGCCGGGTGGGCTTCCCGAGGCAGGGGTCTGCTGCTGCCAGCTTGCTCCCACTGCAGGCCTGTAAAGCAAAGGATGGGGAAGGGGGGGGGGGGGGGGGGGGCCCGCTGGGAGCAGCCCAGCTGTGCTGGCCTCTGTCGCTGCTGCTGGGAAGGCCCGTCCTCTGGCAAGGGCCGCCGCTCAGGCTACTCCTGCCCGCCTCGGCTCCCACGGCGTGGGGATGGTGGGCAACGGGCATTTGTCTTTTTCCTCCGACAGGAACCTCCGCATGCAGGTGGAGCTGGGGATACTCTCTTCGATGTCAGCTCCCGGCTCAGCCACTCAAGGGCCTGCCAAGTGGCGTGACAAGGCCACAGAAATTGCAAGTAAGCTCAGCACTGCTGCTTGCTGTGACCTCCTCGGGGGTGAACTTGGAGAGCTGCGCTGCGCTGGAGCTCTGGCCAAACGTCACAGGCGGCAGGAGAAGTGCAGGCTGCCCTGCTCTTTGCCCCAGGGAGGGAGTGTGTAGGACACGGTGCCCGCCTCCCCGCAGGCAGCTGAGACACGTGGGGCTGGGCATCCTAGAGAGGAGACCTCAAGAGACAGGCCTAACTTTTCTCTGCTTTCCTTGCGCAGGGACAGTCTTCAGCCTTACGTGCTGTCCGGCAGGCGCCCTTGTCTCCCCGCGGAGACGTCTGCTGAGGACGTGCATCTCCGCCGTGTACGTATTACACCACGTTTCTGCTGTGGACGGGGGAAAGAAAGGGGATGTCTGAGGGCCAGTGCAAGCAAAGGGGAGAGCAGAGGGTGTTCCCCAGCCAGCAGCCCAGGGCTCCCAGTCGGGAGCCCAAGCTGGGGCGCTGCTCGTGCTGTGGCCATTCTCAGGGAGAGCCAAGAGCAAAGCCCCTCGGCAGTCTCACTCCCACGCGTTTGCCAGAGCCCCACACTTTGGCTACGGTAGGGCAAACTGCCGCGTAGCCAGACGCTCGGGTGCAGAGCCAAGCCTCCGCAGGGGAAGGCTTTTCCCCAGCTCTGGCAAGTGACCGCGCAGGTCTGGGAGGGCTCTGGGAGGAAAGGCAGACAAGGCTCCTGCGCTTCCCAGCTGTGCAGAAAAACACCCCTAAGAGATCTGTGTGATCGCAAGTGAGAACAGGCCTGCTTTCTCAGCCAAAGGGAGAGCAAGGTCCCCACCAGAAAGACGGCTGAAAAGCAGTCTTCGTTTGCTCGGCCTCTTTACTTCCCTGCATAATTTTCATTCCCTTTGGGATGGTGCTTCTGGAGGCCTTCCTCTGGGGAAGATCTGCCGGCAGTGTTGAACGGTGTGGACAGAAATCGTCTTCCTCCTGGGCGCTGCTCTGGCAGCTCTCTGGCAGCAGGAGGCTTCCAAAAGGCTGGCTTTCTGGCCTGAAAAGGGAACTCCACCGGTGGAGGGCTTTGCCCAAGACTTGGATCATGGGCAGCCACAGGACTCCCTCTTTTTCAGGCAAAAGGTGGCCCTGCAGAAGAAGAGGATCTTCCAAGCTGTCTTCTTGTTGCTCCCCGTGGCTCTTGGTGAGTTTGCATGAGCAGACACCTGAGAGCGACAGCCAGGCTGTGCTGGATGCCAGCTTTCAGCTGCCCGGCTTTCCTTTTGGGCCAGTATGGGCGGAAACTCCCATGACCCAAGCGCTTCCCGAGTACGTCCCGGACTGGGCCTGCCTTTTGGCCTGCCAGTAAGACTGGGAGTCTCCCAGCCATGCTGCTGCTCTGGCCACTGGACCACATGGCTTGCTTCGTCTGCAAGTCCGCGAGAGAAGGGCGTAGCTACTTCCAAGCCTGAACTGGGCATTCCCAGAGGGGAGGGGCCGTGCAGGGGGACCCATGGGGAGGTACCTCTCCTAGCCCATGCAGCCTGGTGTCGGGGCTCCCTGAAGCAGCGAGGGGAAGCGGGGAATAGCTCTGGGGCACTGAGCACACCTGAGGCCCACGGCTGCGCAGTCCCCTCAAGCCTGGGCCGATGGCTTCTGGGCAGAGGCGCGTCCTCTCTCCGCACCCCACGTTCCCCACCTCCTCAGCTCACCTGCTGCCCCACCCCTAAGGCAACAGGCTGGAGACAACGCGACGGCAGGCATCGCTAGCGACCTCAGTAAAATAACTCTCTCTTGATGATGTGAATTGCAGCCGGTGTTTACTGCGGGACCTCACTGCCAGGGTGGACAATGCGGACAAAGGCACTGCTAGAGGTCGGTGACTCCTGTGGCACAGGCACCTCCTGCAACAGAGCATTGCTGAGAGCGGCTGGATAAATCACGGGCTCTCCTGCTGCCACGCAGGGTGACCCAAAGAAGCAGCAGCTTGTGCCGAGTCTTCCTAGGGAAGCCTCTCCTGGGAAGCCCCGGCGGCTCTGGTAGCGGATGCTCGAACCGAGCGTTTTTCCCTTTCAGGAGCTGGCACTTGTGTCTGCAGAAGACCTGAAGACCCTGCGGTAAGAGACGTTTCCTGAGCTGCAATTGGTTCTGTGCAGAAGCGTCAGCCGACCTCGTGCTACCTGCACTCGTTTTGCTAACAGCCAGGGCTCCCATACCTCCTACCTGCCTTTGCCTTCTGCTCAAACTGGTGTGGAAGGGAAGCACTCGCAAAGCAGGGAAAGCACACGTGTCTCTCCTTCTTGCCGAGCTGAGACGCTCCCCAGAGGGGACGGGCCGCTCTCTGACAAGATCTGCTTTCGTGCTTTCATGCAGGAACTTTCGCGTTTTGTTGGCGGAGCACAGCCAAAAGATGCAGCTTCTGATGGAGGAGGTGGCTCAACTGAGGGCAGAGATCAGCAGTGCAAAGGTGATGCTGCGTTTTGGGGAAGGAGGCTTGGCTGGGCAGAACCCCTGAGAAAGCACTCCTTGGGCTTGTTGGTGGGGTCGGACTGCTGACTGCAGCAAGCCAGCCTTTGCCCCAGGGGCTTGCTGGGTGAGCTTCTGCGCTGCACAGGCCCTTCTCCAGGCCCAGTTCAAGCAGGCTGCTTGAGGCAGCAGAGGACTCCTGAGAGCCTTCCCTTGGCACGCCGGCACTCTGGCTCCTCTGGCTGGGCTCCTGAGGCAGGGATGAGACCCAGGCACGCTGACGGGGCCAGCCGTCGCTTGCAGGGCCCGAGCCCATCTCCCCGCTTACCTGCAGAGCGTGGAGGGTGGGGACGAGGGTGTGGGGACCCTCGTCAACCCACCTCGCGGCCATGGCCGTCAGCACGTCAGCAGCAGAGAGTCTTGCAGCTCTGTGGACTAGGCTTGCCTTGCCTTTCTGACACTGACCCTTTGCCTCTGCCGGCGCTAGTAGCCATGCTGAACTGCCCGCTGATGTGGTCCTTTTCTGTGTTCGTTTATGGCGTTCCCAGGAAGTGAACCAGGCAGCGTCCCAGATGGCTTCGGAAGTCTACGTCGAGATGTCTGACTGGGCCCTGAAAAGCTCTGGTATGGACACGAGCAGCCCAGTCTCCTTGCCCTGCGCTTGTCTGCAGCACTCCCCAAAGAAGCCTGTGCTCCGGGCGCTGCTCTCCAAAGGGGGGGAGCTTCAATGCTTCATGGGGTCCAAGAGCAAGGCTGTGGCACAGTGGCTCTCCCAGACTCCCTCCCAGTCCTGCCCTCCGCCTCCGCACGGGGGCCTCCGCACGGGGGCCTCCGCCGCTGCCCCCGCACGTGTTCCTGTGCTGTTGGAAGGGCTCTCTTCCTCTCCACTGCATTGGAAGAGGGAATGGCTGGGCCACCCTTTGCTGCCCATGCCGCAAGCCCTCAGTTTTGGTGTGCTGTCATTGACGTGGGCGCCTGCTGTCTCCCAGAACGCTCACACCTTCTCCTCGTGGCGCTGTGAGAGAAGCAGTCACCACCAGGCACGTGGCGGCCGTCATTCCCTTGTGCAGCTGGGCACCCCCAGCAGCGTGGGGAGGAGGAGAGGACTGACAGACGTGGAGCTGGCCGGCAGCATCAGAAATGCTGTCTGAGCACCGAGTCCTCCTAGAATGTGGCCTCTTCCAGTAGTCACCTGCTCTCCCTCCCTTCCAGGTGCCACCATCGACATGCAGAGAACTTCCGAGACCTACATCTGCAAAGAGAATTGGGGCTGCAGGCTTTTATGGCTCTTTCGCACTGCCAACCCTCCCGACACTATTTTGCAGGTATCGTAGCGGAACTCCTCCGGGAAGGTTGCCTGCCTCCCGCTGAAGTTGGGGACCGACCTCAGGGGCTCTCCCCTCGCTCCAGTGGCACTGCTCAAGCCCACAGTGTTGATCAGGTTCCTGAAAGCAAAGCTCGAACACAGGGCTGGGCTTGCTAGCAATCAGCGCTTCCCCTCAGGAGGGGAATGGAGCTGAACGGAGCCAAACTGCTGCATCTCGCCCACAGTGCTCTGCCCCAGCTGGGTGAAAGACTTTCTCCCTGGTGGGGGGTGCCCTGCAGAGCCACTGGGCAGAGAGGTGTTTCTGCTAGGCCCTGACTGGGACGGTTTCATAACTGCTAGTCTCCTCTGCCCCATAATCCTGAGAGCCCCCTTTCGGTCAGGCAGGGACGAAGGCCTCCTGCTTCTGTCCATTTCCTCCCACGCGCCTCATTTTCAAGCCAAAATAGACCCCGCGGACACAACGGCGCCTACGCTTCAAGCTACGCGGGCCGCTGTGTTGGCCCCAACACTCTCTCACTCTTCCTTGCTCTCGCGTTCTGCTTGCAGCCGGATGTTTCCCCAGGAAACTGCTGGCCTTTACAAGGGGATCAGGGCCAGGTGGTCATCAGGCTGCCAGCACGAGTCCATCTGACTGCCATCACTGTGCAGCACATCTTCAAAGAAGTCTCTCCATCTGGGACTGTCATCAGCGCCCCCAGAGACGTCGCTGTCTTTGTGAGTCTCTGCTGGGCGCTTCTGGCGGGGATCTGGCCCTGGGGGAAAGCCATGGCAGGGTCTTGCTTGCTTTTGTGCGTCCTCTGAGGTTTACGTCCTGCTCTCTCCTGAGCACCGCAGTGCCCTAGCAGGACACTTCAAGGGCTCTAGGGGTTTCATCCCTCTTGAGACTTGTTCGGGACACGCACCTCAGGGTTCCTGAGCACAAGTCAAGGCCGAGACTGAGCTCCACCATGGCGAGTGCTAGCCTACTGCTAGAGCCCCAGGAGAGGGTGGGGAGATAGCAGGGCTGATCCAGCACGTAGGTTCCCTCTTTGTGGGGACGAGTCTGAGCTGCTCTCCTTGTGCTTTGCCCCTGAGGGAGTGGGTGCGGACGGAGAAGAGGAAACTCTCCTTGGGACGTTCACGTACAACGTGGCAAAGGAGGCCATTCAGACCTTCCCTCTGAAGGTACGGTCCACGCGCAGGGGCAAGGTGCCGGGGAGCAAACCAGGTTTGCCTGCAAGTCCATGGCAGGAAGAGCGTGAATGCTTTCTCCCTGGGCCGAGGGGCCCGGACCACCGCCGAGAGAGACCTGGTGGGGTTGGGAGGGCTGAGTAGCACGCAGTGGTGGTAGCAAAAGGATAGCAAGACAGGGTCAGGCCTGTGGGAGCACAAGTCCCGAGAGATCCCTGGCTGCACGCACTGCCTTCAGCAGAGCCAGCCGCACACGCGGCCGCTCCACACAAGCAACGTCTTTGTGTTGTGGAGAAACAGGGATGCCCGGTGGCGAAAGGCGTCGGGCAGCACTGTCGCTCCGTCCTGTGGCCTGCTGGCAGGCTGGGCAGTGTCCTCTCCTCCCAGCACAGCGTGCCCCTTCTCTCCCCGTGCTCTCACGCCTGCCAGGAGGAAAGCAGGCAGAGCAGACAGCGGGAGCTTGGTGGGGTTGCACAGCAGCCGCCCCCCGCACAGGAGCACCTCCCCGGCCTCTCTGCCAGCACAGAGCAAGCAGCAGAGGGAAGGGGCAGAGGGGAGGGAGACTGAGCCCCAGCAGGGCCGGCATGCAGAGGATGCCAGCTGCCTTCCCCCTTCCCGTGTCCCCAGCCTCCCCAGCAGCCCCGGTACCAGCAGCGAGCCTCAGATTGCCACAGCCGCTCCCACCCACTTGCAGGAGCTCGCTCCTGAGCAGGAGCAGGGCTGGCAGGGGGAGACACCTTCCTTGCATTGTCGCTCCTAACACCCCCGCTTCCTTTTCCCGCTTTTCTTCCCAGAACGCGCCGCTTCCCAGAGCCTTTGCACGTGTCAAACTTCTGGTGAAGAGCAACTGGGGAAACCCAGCGTACACCTGCATTTATCGAGTGCAGGTTCACGGGAAGATGGCAAAACCAGAAAGCCTCGACTGAAACCAGAGGAAAAAGAGAAGGGCATACAGAAAAAGAGCAGCAGAAGGGGAAGGAACAAAAAAATAAAAAAGATGTGGCAATTGAGATTGGTGCAGAAGCTCTGTCTCCAAAGTGGGGTGCGCAAGAAGGCCCTTTGGGGGGAGGGCGGGAGCGTGCGGGAACCGTTAGGACCTCTCCTTAATTTTTTCTTCAACCTGAGGAAGGCAGTAAGCACTCCTAAGGTTTACTCCAGAGAGGAGAGGCCCAGCCTGGCACCGCTCCTTCTCCCGCCACCCCGGGAGGCTCCGCAAGTGGCACCAGCCCAGGGCAGGCAGAGGGGCCCGGCTGCAGTTTACAACTGCCGCAGGAGCCGATGGAACCGTTTGGCCTAGCACCTTCCCAGCATCCCGGCTGTCGGTTTGTCGGTTACCCCCCAGTTTCTGTGAAAGGGCTGTGGGGAGCCTGTCTGAGTGGCCTGTGGGAAGCCCAGTTCCTCGGCCCATCAACGTCCCCACTCCAGAGCTCGCTGCTCTCTGTTGGGGGTCCTTTTGTGTCACATTGAGTAGTGTCGACGGGGAATTTTCCAGCGTTTGGCCCCTGGTTATTCTCCCCTTGGCATTGGGACAACCCTGACCTGTCTTTCCTCTTGACGGACCACCCTCTCTGGGGTTCCCAGAAAGGCTGTGCGGTTCTGCAGCCCTTGGGCTGTTCCCGTCATGGGCTCCACCATCTAACACTCGAGGCCCCTCGGTCCCCCAGTGCTGCATTCTGCAACACTTGGCTGTTCCCTCCCGCTGTTGCTATCATGGGCATCGTGTCCTGGGCTACAACGCCGCCTCCGCTAAGGACATCCCGGGCAGCCAGTCGGAAAGCTCGTCCAAAGGATTCCAGGGATGGGGAGGGTTAGAACCCCGTCTTCCTGGCAGCTGCCTAACAGCAGGGAGTATTGGGAGGGGGTCAGGGTGGCAGGAGCATTCCCTGGGGGGTGCTGGAGGCTCCCAAGGGGTTCCTGAGAGATGGGGCTGGGGAGTGGGCATCCCAGGATGCTTGGGGGGTTTCTCATGCTGCTGGAAATGGCTTCTAAAGCTAAGCAGAAACGGCAATTTTCCCATTAGCTTTGTATGATGGTAGGCACCTTAGGTGGGACCATCCCCCACGCATCCAGTGCTGTAATAAAGAGAATGCCTGCTTCTCGATGCTACATGGGTGTGAAGAGGTTGATTCCCCATTTCGGTGACAGTTTGGGCGACCCAGATGGGACTCTGCTTCTGAATCTCGATGGATCCGTGGGATCGCAGGACCCCCAGCCGGCACCGAGGGATTCTCGGGAAGAACCTCCGAAGCCCGGACCGAAGAGCTCTGAGCAGGACCTCTGGGAAGGTAAAAGCATCCCTTTTCTCATTAAAAGGGCAGTTGCCTGCCCGTCAGGCGCGGCGAAGGCCTCGCAGGGTTGGGCTGTAAAGGTACCTAAGGGAAGGATTGGATCCTATCGGGCCAAAGTCCCTAGGACACCTGTGTCTGGAAACCTTTGGCCGAAGGGGTGGGTTGGAGCCCCACTGAAGGTAATCTAGGGGTTCGAGTCCCCTTCTGGGGAATGCCTCTGACTATTTTGTGCAAAGTTATTGTTTCTCTGTTTGGTGTTGCTGTGTCTTTTGTGGTGGGTACTAAGCCCTCTGCGGAAGGGGGGATTCGGAAAAGATCTCCCCTAGGACGTATCGTGAAACGTTGGAGGAAATTGGGAGGGGAGCCAGGGATTTGGGAAAGATGTTAGAGGTAGCGTGGATGATTTTTCATAGGAGAGAGAAGGAAAAAGAGGCACGACAGGTTCAAAGGGAACACCTAAGAGAGGGGAGATGGATTCCTGCTTTAACAGGGGCTCCTAGAGGAACCGATAGAGAAGGGAGGCACAGGAAGGGGTTACCGGGAAGAAGCAGGGGAAGGGGAAAATCAGCTCCTTTCGCACAGCCCTGTGGCGCGCGGGGAAGGAGCCCACGGCTGCCGTGTGGCTCTTGCCCTGGGCAGGCGCGCTCCTGCAAAAGCAGCAAGAGCTTTTGGTCCTGGCACCTTTGGGGTGGGAGGAATCCCTGGACGTTCGCAGTTTTCTTTCTGGACTTTGGCTGTACTCAGCAGGCCAGGGAGAGAGACTCCATTCAACACTGGGAGGCTCCAGAAACAGAGAGTGTCTGTTCCCTTGCTCTGTGTCCCACTCTCTGCCCCTGCCTCTCCCCTTCCCTCTCCCCTTTCTTTTCCCTCTCACCCTTTGCCTTCTGGCCTTCTGTCCTGTTCCCTGCCCCACTTCTCTGTCACTCTGCCCTCCTGCTGACTCTTCTGTCTCTCCACCCCCTTGTCCCGTGCCCTTGCCCTTTCTGTGTCTGTCCATCCCTCTGTTCTCCCTCCTGCCCCTCTTCTCTCTCTGTCCCTCTGTCCTGCTGCTTAGCACTACTTTTCTTCCTGCGCCATGTTCTTCACTTGCCCTCCATCTCCTTCCTTCTCTGTCCCTGTTTCTGCTCCTCACCACTATTTTTCCTTTCTCCACTCCCTGCCCAGCTACCCCTTTTTCCCACCATCCCTCTGTCCATCTCCTGTCCCTCTGTCCTGCTCCTGTCCCTCTCCGGCCACCCCACCGCCCTGCCCCACCCTTCTCCGCCGCTCTGTCCCCCTCTCCCCCTCCTCCTCCCTCTCCACCGGGGCTCTGGGGCCAGCGCAGCCCCGCGCAGGCAGCCATGGGGCCTGCTCGTGGGGCAGGGCCCAGCCGGGGCGGGGGACGGTGGCCGCGCAGGGTCAGACAGCAGGGCAGTTGCGCCCCGTGGCATGCCGGGAGCTGTAGTCCTGGGGCACATGGCTGCCAGGTGGCCATGTTGGTTAGCACGGCATGCCGGGAGCTGTAGTCCTGAGACATGGGGCTGCCGGGCGGCCATGTTGGTTACCGGGGCATGCCCGGAGCCGTCATGGCCCCACGCTCACCTTCCCGGCAGCCGTGTTGGTCTCGGGAGGTGCAGCTCCAGCTGCGGCCCGGCTGAGGTGAGGCCTGGGGCTGCCCGTGAGGTGAGTGAGGCCCTTGGGCGGGCGCGGGGGTGTCTCCTGCCTGCTGGCCCCCCACGGGTGGCGGGGGGAGCTCCAAGCTGGAGCCGGGCCCGGCCGGGGCAGCCCCGGGAGTGACCCGAGAGCTGGGGAGGCGAAGGAGACGCAGACGGACCCCCCCGGGCACAGGCACCGGGCAGCCCGACTCCCAGAGCGCCCCCGGAGCCTCCCCAGCCCCGCTCAGCCCCTGCAGCTGCCCTGGCCCCAGCACCTCCCCTGAGGCTTGTCCCGCAGCCCCAGGCCCCCACGGCCTGTCCTGGCAGCAGCGAGCCGGGCCTGGGGCGCGCTCAATCCTCCGTCACCGCGGGTGCATCAGCGGCAGCGCGGGGAGGGAGCGGTGTCTGCAGGAGCTCCTGCAGCAGGAGCTTACAAGCTTCTTAAAATTGGTTAATTCCAGTGTCTCTTATGATACTTCTGTGGTAATAACTCCACAGCCATCTTCCAGCATTTCTAAGATGCTTTTGCATGCTTAAACGGTCAGTTATACTGTCAGTTGAGCAATGTAATACTTTGTATAGTTCCTCTTGATAACAGTCTGTTTCTTGAAATTCACTGCTAAGTCCTTTAAAGAGTAAGACAAATACCAGCGCACTGAATTGTTTCAGTTCATTTTACAGCGCCCAAGAAGGAAAGTGCCAGAGCCATGTGGTAGTAGGCAGGAATTGTGTTCTGTGCTGCAAGATGCAGTCTTGGTAAGGGCTTGTGGCTGCTGGCTTTTCCTTACCCATCAAAGAAGAACTTGAGTAGGTGCCAGGAAACAAGCTCATGGACACCGCTAAAACGTGCGGTTCAGCAGTAGCTCACTGATGATCAGTAGTTAGACATGCATGTTGGCCAGTCTTACTTTTCAAGGATGTTCAGCAGCCTGGAGTGAGGCTGCACCTAAACAGTGCGTGGCAGGTATGTGTGTCAATGGCAAAGCAATTGGTACTGTACCTAGGTCTAACATTAATCAGGGGTGTCATTTGCAACAAAAATAACTGACACAAGTTGAACAGTATAAAAGGCAGTTCCCTTGGTGTCTGGGATGGATCTGGTATCTCTTCTTAAAGTACCTGCACCGGTTGTGCCCCTGCCCACACTTACCTTCCGTGCTAAGTAGCAATTTGTGCTCTATCAGTGTCCTTCTTGTAGTGAGGGGCCCAACACTGAACACAGGATTCAAGGTGTGGCCTCACCAGTGCCCAGTATGGGGGGACGATCACTTCCCTAGTCCTGCTGGCCACACTATTTCTGATACAAGCCAGGATGCTATTGGCCTCTTGGCCACCTGGGCACACTGCTGCCTCATATTCAGCTGGCTGTCCACCAATACCCCCTCCTTTTGCCCCGGGCAGCTCTCCAGCCCCTCTTCCCCCAGCCTGTAGCGTTGCATGGGGTTGTTGTGACCCAAGCGCAGGACCCGGCACTGAGCCTTGTTGAACCTCACACAGTTGGCCTTGGCCCATCAATCCAGCCTGGCCAGGTCCCTCCGTAGGGCCTTCCTGCCCTCCAGGAGACCAACGCTCCCACCCAACTTGGCGTCATCTGCAAACTTACTGAGGGTGTACTTGATCCCCTCATCCTGATCATTGAGAAAGACATTAAACAGGACTGGCCCCAATGCTGAGCCCTGGGGAACACCACTTGTGACCAGCCACCGGCTGCATTTAACTCCATTCACCACAACTCTTTGGGCCCGGCCATTCAGCCAGTTTTTTACCCAGCAAAGAGCACGCCCATCCAAGCCATAAGCAGCTTTTTTTTCTCCCTTCCTTTCAGTCTTTCCTGTGTGCCACTGAGCTATTTTCTCTGTTCATTTAAGACCTAGATCTCATCAAGTACTTCCCAGTTGTCAAGGCCTGAGCCAGTAAAGCACTGTAGGAATTTGGCACTCTTCCAGCTGGCAGAGGTAAAGTTCTACCTGTTAGCGTCACAATGGGAAGATGTGTGTATCTTTTCCCCCCAAAAGTATGAACTGTGTAAGGGTTGCGCTCGTATCAAATTTAGTATCCCTAGAGGCATATATTAGTAACTAATGGAATAGTAAGAGAATTAGGCAGTGGCAATGGCCGCAGGGACCTAGCTTTTCTTCATGTACTTGTTAATCTGCATAGTTTCTTGAAGACCACACCTGAAAAATATGCTTCTTTTTAGAAAAATTAGCCTTAGAACTATAATAAAAACAATGCTCAGGACAATAGCAAAATGTCCTGGTTTCAGCTGGGCTAGAGTTCATTTTCTTCCTAGCAGCTGGTGTAGTGCTGTGTTTTGGATTTCGTATGAGAATAATGTTGATAACACACTGATGTTTTAGTTCTTGCTAAGTAGTGCTTACACCAGTCAAGGACTGTTCAGCTTCCCCTACCCTGACAGTGAGAAGCTGGGAGGGAGCACAGCCAGGACAGGTGACCCCGACTGGCCAAAGGGCTCTTCCATACCGTATGGCGTCATGCTCAGTATATAAACTGAGGGGAGTTGGCTGGGGGGCAGCGATCGCTGCTCGAGGACAGGCTGGGCATCAGTCGGCAGGTGGTGAGCAGTTGTATCGTGCATCACTTGCTTTGTATATTACTATATTATTATTATTACTATTATTATTACTACTACTACTACTAGTACTACTACTACTTCTATTTTACTTTATTTCCATTATTGAAATGTTCTTATCACAACCCACGAGTTTTTCCCCCTTTTACCCTTCCGATTCTTTCCCTCATCACACTGGAGAGGGGGGAGTGAGTGAGCGGCTGCGTGGCGCTTAGTTGCTGACTGGGGTTAAACCATGACACAGGCCCACAAACACTGGGCCTCTGCGCTTGCCTGCCCTCCTAAAAGTCCAAAACTCTCTCTGTCTCCCGCTCATTGTAGCCAGAGCCCAGCTCTGAAGTTGCAAATAGACGGCAATTTCACCCACACCAAAGGTGCCAGGACTAAAAGCTGTTTCTGACCCTAACCTTCCCTTGGGAGCACTTCACAGCCCCACAGACACTGGGGCTCTAAACATGACTAGACGCTTAACGGTCCCAACACCCTCTCTCACTTCATTGCTCTCAGGTTCTGACTGAGGCCGCATGCCTCCCCCAGTGTGATGTCAGAGCCACCAGTGTGAGGTCAGAGCTGGCCGCCCGCACAGCCCTGTGGCGCGTGGGGAAGGAGCCCACAGCTGCCGTGTGGCTCTTACCTTGGGCAGGCGCGCTCCTGCTGTGGGGCAGCGTGGGGCTGCTGCCGGAGCTGTTTTTGCCTGGGCAGGCCACACTGCTGGGGCTGAGAGGGAAGAGCAGAGCGGGGAGCCTGCCTTTGCCCAGAGATGGCGAGGAGAAAGGCCCCCGAGAGAAGACGCCAAGGGCCCTCCCAAGGCTCCTTGGGGAACGAGGCTGGCCAACAGCCGGCAGGGGAGGCAGCGGGGCCGAGCCGCTGCCAGACGAGTAGGTACGAAGCCTGGCATGTGCCCGGGGCATCAGGTTGGGCTGGTAGCACGGACGTGGCCTAGCACGGTCAGTGGGGTGCGGAGCAGCCTGGGGAAGCCGACAGAAGTTTTCTGAAGAAGAGCCCCGTGGTTTGCGAAGCCCCCCTTCTGTGAGGACGGGTCTCGGTGGAAAGCCTGGCTCACTCTCGCAGCCAAAAGGCAGTGTGCAGCAGGGGCTTTTGGGGAGGCGGTAGCCTCGTGCTGCAGGGTCGGAGCCCAGCCCTGCTGCACGGGGCGGTTTTGCTGTACGGGGAGGCCAAGCCCCTGGGGCCTGAGACTGGTCCCCTCGGGACGCTGAGGCGCGATCCTGCCTGGCTGATGGGAGCAGCTGTGCGGGGCAGAGAGGGGTCGGGAGACCTGGGAGTGCCCAGGGAAGAGGTGGGGGGGCTGGGGGGGGGGGCAGCAGCCTGTGCCCCCTCCCCAAATGGCCACTGGGAGGTGTCTGCCGTGGGGCAGGGTGGTGCCAGGGGCCAGGGAGGGACGGGCTGAGAATCGGGCTGTGCTGCCGGGTGGGCTTCCCGAGGCAGGGGTCTGCTGCTGCCAGCTTGCTCCCACTGCAGGCCTGTAAAGCAAAGGATGGGGAAGGGGGGGGGGGGGGGGGGGCCCGCTGGGAGCAGCCCAGCTGTGCTGGCCTCTGTCGCTGCTGCTGGGAAGGCCCGTCCTCTGGCAAGGGCCGCCGCTCAGGCTACTCCTGCCCGCCTCGGCTCCCACGGCGTGGGGATGGTGGGCAACGGGCATTTGTCTTTTTCCTCCGACAGGAACCTCCGCATGCAGGTGGAGCTGGGGATACTCTCTTCGATGTCAGCTCCCGGCTCAGCCACTCAAGGGCCTGCCAAGTGGCGTGACAAGGCCACGGAAATTGCAAGTAAGCTCAGCACTGCTGCTTGCTGTGACCTCCTCGGGGGTGAACTTGGAGAGCTGCGCTGCGCTGGAGCTCTGGCCAAACGTCACAGGCGGCAGGAGAAGTGCAGGCTGCCCTGCTCTTTGCCCCAGGGAGGGAGTGTGTAGGACACGGTGCCCGCCTCCCCGCAGGCAGCTGAGACACGTGGGGCTGGGCATCCTAGAGAGGAGACCTCAAGAGACAGGCCTAACTTTTCTCTGCTTTCCTTGCGCAGGGACAGTCTTCAGCCTTACGTGCTGTCCGGCAGGCGCCCTTGTCTCCCCGCGGAGATGTCTGCTGAGGACGTGCATCTCCGCCGTGTACGTATTACACCACGTTTCTGCTGTGGACGGGGGAAAGAAAGGGGATGTCTGAGGGCCAGTGCAAGCAAAGGGGAGAGCAGAGGGTGTTCCCCAGCCAGCAGCCCAGGGCTCCCAGTCGGGAGCCCAAGCTGGGGCGCTGCTCGTGCTGTGGCCATTCTCAGGGAGAGCCAAGAGCAAAGCCCCTCGGCAGTCTCACTCCCACGCGTTTGCCAGAGCCCCACACTTTGGCTACGGTAGGGCAAACTGCCGCGTAGCCAGACGCTCGGGTGCAGAGCCAAGCCTCCGCAGGGGAAGGCTTTTCCCCAGCTCTGGCAAGTGACCGCGCAGGTCTGGGAGGGCTCTGGGAGGAAAGGCAGACAAGGCTCCTGCGCTTCCCAGCTGTGCAGAAAAACACCCCTAAGAGATCTGTGTGATCGCAAGTGAGAACAGGCCTGCTTTCTCAGCCAAAGGGAGAGCAAGGTCCCCACCAGAAAGACGGCTGAAAAGCAGTCTTCGTTTGCTCGGCCTCTTTACTTCCCTGCATAATTTTCATTCCCTTTGGGATGGTGCTTCTGGAGGCCTTCCTCTGGGGAAGATCTGCCGGCAGTGTTGAATGGTGTGGACAGAAATCGTCTTCCTCCTGGGCGCTGCTCTGGCAGCTCTCTGGCAGCAGGAGGCTTCCAAAAGGCTGGCTTTCTGGCCTGAAAAGGGAACTCCACCGGTGGAGGGCTTTGCCCAAGACTTGGATCATGGGCAGCCACAGGACTCCCTCTTTTTCAGGCAAAAGGTGGCCCTGCAGAAGAAGAGGATCTTCCAAGCTGTCTTCTTGTTGCTCCCCGTGGCTCTTGGTGAGTTTGCATGAGCAGACACCTGAGAGCGACAGCCAGGCTGTGCTGGATGCCAGCTTTCAGCTGCCCGGCTTTCCTTTTGGGCCAGTATGGGCGGAAACTCCCATGACCCAAGCGCTTCCCGAGTACGTCCCGGACTGGGACTGCCTTTTGGCCTGCCAGTAAGACTGGGAGTCTCCCAGCCATGCTGCTGCTCTGGCCACTGGACCACATGGCTTGCTTCATCTGCAAGTCCGCGAGAGAAGGGCGTAGCTACTTCCAAGCCTGAACTGGGCATTCCCAGAGGGGAGGGGCCGTGCAGGGGGACCCATGGGGAGGTACCTCTCCTAGCCCATGCAGCCTGGTGTCGGGGCTCCCTGAAGCAGCGAGGGGAAGCGGGGAATAGCTCTGGGGCACTGAGCACACCTGAGGCCCACGGCTGCGCAGTCCCCTCAAGCCTGGGCCGATGGCTTCTGGGCAGAGGCGCGTCCTCTCTCCGCACCCCACGTTCCCCACCTCCTCAGCTCACCTGCTGCCCCACCCCTAAGGCAACAGGCTGGAGACAACGCGACGGCAGGCATCGCTAGCGACCTCAGTAAAATAACTCTCTCTTGATGATGTGAATTGCAGCCGGTGTTTACTGCGGGACCTCACTGCCAGGGTGGACAATGCGGACAAAGGCACTGCTAGAGGTCGGTGACTCCTGTGGCACAGGCACCTCCTGCAACAGAGCATTGCTGAGAGCGGCTGGATAAATCACGGGCTCTCCTGCTGCCACGCAGGGTGACCCAAAGAAGCAGCAGCTTGTGCCGAGTCTTCCTAGGGAAGCCTCTCCTGGGAAGCCCCGGCGGCTCTGGTAGCGGATGCTCGAACCGAGCGTTTTTCCCTTTCAGGAGCTGGCACTTGTGTCTGCAGAAGACCTGAAGACCCTGCGGTAAGAGACGTTTCCTGAGCTGGCATTGGTTCTGTGCAGAAGCGTCAGCCGACCTCGTGCTACCTGCACTCGTTTTGCTAACAGCCAGGGCTCCCATACCTCCTACCTGCCTTTGCCTTCTGCTCAAACTGGTGTGGAAGGGAAGCACTCGCAAAGCAGGGAAAGCACACGTGTCTCTCCTTCTTGCCGAGCTGAGACGCTCCCCAGAGGGGACGGGCCGCTCTCTGACAAGATCTGCTTTCGTGCTTTCATGCAGGAACTTTCGCGTTTTGTTGGCGGAGCACAGCCAAAAGATGCAGCTTCTGATGGAGGAGGTGGCTCAACTGAGGGCAGAGATCAGCAGTGAAAAGGTGATGCTGCGTTTTGGGGAAGGAGGCTTGGCTGGGCAGAACCCCTGAGAAAGCACTCCTTGGGCTTGTTGGTGGGGTCGGACTGCTGACTGCAGCAAGCCAGCCTTTGCCCCAGGGGCTTGCTGGGTGAGCTTCTGCGCTGCACAGGCCCTTCTCCAGGCCCAGTTCAAGCAGGCTGCTTGAGGCAGCAGAGGACTCCTGAGAGCCTTCCCTTGGCACGCCGGCACTCTGGCTCCTCTGGCTGGGCTCCTGAGGCAGGGATGAGACCCAGGCACGCTGACGGGGCCAGCCGTCGCTTGCAGGGCCCGAGCCCATCTCCCCGCTTACCTGCAGAGCGTGGAGGGTGGGGACGAGGGTGTGGGGACCCTCGTCAACCCACCTCGCGGCCATGGCCGTCAGCACGTCAGCAGCAGAGAGTCTTGCAGCTCTGTGGACTAGGCTTGCCTTGCCTTTCTGACACTGACCCTTTGCCTCTGCCGGCGCTAGTAGCCATGCTGAACTGCCCGCTGATGTGGTCCTTTTCTGTGTTCGTTTATGGCGTTCCCAGGAAGTGAACCAGGCAGCGTCCCAGATGGCTTCGGAAGTCTACGTCGAGATGTCTGACTGGGCCCTGAAAAGCTCTGGTATGGACACGAGCAGCCCAGTCTCCTTGCCCTGCGCTTGTCTGCAGCACTCCCCAAAGAAGCCTGTGCTCCGGGCGCTGCTCTCCAAAGGGGGGGAGCTTCAATGCTTCATGGGGTCCAAGAGCAAGGCTGTGGCACAGTGGCTCTCCCAGACTCCCTCCCAGTCCTGCCCTCCGCCTCCGCACGGGGGCCTCCGCACGGGGGCCTCCGCCGCTGCCCCCGCACGTGTTCCTGTGCTGTTGGAAGGGCTCTCTTCCTCTCCACTGCATTGGAAGAGGGAATGGCTGGGCCATCCTTTGCTGCCCATGCCGCAAGCCCTCAGTTTTGGTGTGCTGTCATTGACGTGGGCGCCTGCTGTCTCCCAGAACGCTCACACCTTCTCCTCGTGGCGCTGTGAGAGAAGCAGTCACCACCAGGCACGTGGCGGCCGTCATTCCCTTGTGCAGCTGGGCACCCCCAGCAGCGTGGGGAGGAGGAGAGGACTGACAGACGTGGAGCTGGCCGGCAGCATCAGAAATGCTGTCTGAGCACCGAGTCCTCCTAGAATGTGGCCTCTTCCAGTAGTCACCTGCTCTCCCTCCCTTCCAGGTGCCACCATCGACATGCAGAGAACTTCCGAGACCTACATCTGCAAAGAGAATTGGGGCTGCAGGCTTTTATGGCTCTTTCGCACTGCCAACCCTCCCGACACTATTTTGCAGG
The DNA here is from genome assembly GCF_965183815.1 of Platalea leucorodia. Taxonomy (NCBI): domain Eukaryota; kingdom Metazoa; phylum Chordata; class Aves; order Pelecaniformes; family Threskiornithidae; genus Platalea; species Platalea leucorodia. The sequence continues at coordinate 8,868,534 of NC_138841.1, read as the reverse complement.
TATCGTAGCGGAACTCCTCCGGGAAGGTTGCCTGCCTCCCGCTGAAGTTGGGGACCGACCTCAGGGGCTCTCCCCTCGCTCCAGTGGCACTGCTCAAGCCCACAGTGTTGATCAGGTTCCTGAAAGCAAAGCTCGAACACAGGGCTGGGCTTGCTAGCAATCAGCGCTTCCCCTCAGGAGGGGAATGGAGCTGAACGGAGCCAAACTGCTGCATCTCGCCCACAGTGCTCTGCCCCAGCTGGGTGAAAGACTTTCTCCCTGGTGGGGGGTGCCCTGCAGAGCCACTGGGCAGAGAGGTGTTTCTGCTAGGCCCTGACTGGGACGGTTTCATAACTGCTAGTCTCCTCTGCCCCATAATCCTGAGAGCCCCCTTTCGGTCAGGCAGGGACGAAGGCCTCCTGCTTCTGTCCATTTCCTCCCACGCGCCTCATTTTCAAGCCAAAATAGACCCCGCGGACACAACGGCGCCTACGCTTCAAGCTACGCGGGCCGCTGTGTTGGCCCCAACACTCTCTCACTCTTCCTTGCTCTCGCGTTCTGCTTGCAGCCGGATGTTTCCCCAGGAAACTGCTGGCCTTTACAAGGGGATCAGGGCCAGGTGGTCATCAGGCTGCCAGCACGAGTCCATCTGACTGCCATCACTGTGCAGCACATCTTCAAAGAAGTCTCTCCATCTGGGACTGTCATCAGCGCCCCCAGAGACGTCGCTGTCTTTGTGAGTCTCTGCTGGGCGCTTCTGGCGGGGATCTGGCCCTGGGGGAAAGCCATGGCAGGGTCTTGCTTGCTTTTGTGCGTCCTCTGAGGTTTACGTCCTGCTCTCTCCTGAGCACCGCAGTGCCCTAGCGGGACACTTCAAGGGCTCTAGGGGTTTCATCCCTCTTGAGACTTGTTCGGGACACGCACCTCAGGGTTCCTGAGCAGAAGTCAAGGCCGAGCCTGAGCTCCACCACAGCGAGTGCTACTGCTAGAGCCCCAGGAGAGGGTGGGGAGATAGCAGGGCTGATCCAGCACGTAGGTTCCCTCTTTGTGGGGACGAGTCTGAGCTGCTCTCCTTGTGCTTTGCCCCTGAGGGAGTGGGTGCGGACGGAGAAGAGGAAACTCTCCTTGGGACGTTCACGTACAACGTGGCAAAGGAGGCCATTCAGACCTTCCCTCTGAAGGTACGGTCCACGCGCAGGGGCAAGGTGCCGGGGAGCAAACCAGGTTTGCCTGCAAGTCCATGGCAGGAAGAGCGTGAATGCTTTCTCCCTGGGCCGAGGGGCCCGGACCACCGCCGAGAGAGACCTGGTGGGGTTGGGAGGGCTGAGTAGCACGCAGTGGTGGTAGCAAAAGGATAGCAAGACAGGGTCAGGCCTGTGGGAGCACAAGTCCCGAGAGATCCCTGGCTGCACGCACTGCCTTCAGCAGAGCCAGCCGCACACGCGGCCGCTCCACACAAGCAACGTCTTTGTGTTGTGGAGAAACAGGGATGCCCGGTGGCGAAAGGCGTCGGGCAGCACTGTCGCTCCGTCCTGTGGCCTGCTGGCAGGCTGGGCAGTGTCCTCTCCTCCCAGCACAGCGTGCCCCTTCTCTCCCCGTGCTCTCACGCCTGCCAGGAGGAAAGCAGGCAGAGCAGACAGCGGGAGCTTGGTGGGGTTGCACAGCAGCCGCCCCCCGCACAGGAGCACCTCCCCGGCCTCTCTGCCAGCACAGAGCAAGCAGCAGAGGGAAGGGGCAGAGGGGAGGGAGACTGAGCCCCAGCAGGGCCGGCATGCAGAGGATGCCAGCTGCCTTCCCCCTTCCCGTGTCCCCAGCCTCCCCAGCAGCCCCGGTACCAGCAGCGAGCCTCAGATTGCCACAGCCGCTCCCACCCACTTGCAGGAGCTCGCTCCTGAGCAGGAGCAGGGCTGGCAGGGGGAGACACCTTCCTTGCATTGTCGCTCCTAACACCCCCGCTTCCTTTTCCCGCTTTTCTTCCCAGAACGCGCCGCTTCCCAGAGCCTTTGCACGTGTCAAACTTCTGGTGAAGAGCAACTGGGGAAACCCAGCGTACACCTGCATTTATCGAGTGCAGGTTCACGGGAAGATGGCAAAACCAGAAAGCCTCGACTGAAACCAGAGGAAAAAGAGAAGGGCATACAGAAAAAGAGCAGCAGAAGGGGAAGGAACAAAAAAATAAAAAAGATGTGGCAATTGAGATTGGTGCAGAAGCTCTGTCTCCAAAGTGGGGTGCGCAAGAAGGCCCTTTGGGGGGAGGGCGGGAGCGTGCGGGAACCGTTAGGACCTCTCCTTAATTTTTTCTTCAACCTGAGGAAGGCAGTAAGCACTCCTAAGGTTTACTCCAGAGAGGAGAGGCCCAGCCTGGCACCGCTCCTTCTCCCGCCACCCCGGGAGGCTCCGCAAGTGGCACCAGCCCAGGGCAGGCAGAGGGGCCCGGCTGCAGTTTACAACTGCCGCAGGAGCCGATGGAACCGTTTGGCCTAGCACCTTCCCAGCATCCCGGCTGTCGGTTTGTCGGTTACCCCCCAGTTTCTGTGAAAGGGCTGTGGGGAGCCTGTCTGAGTGGCCTGTGGGAAGCCCCGTTCCTCGGCCCATCAACGTCCCCACTCTAGAGCTCGCTGCTCTCTGTTGGGGGTCCTTTTGTGTCACATTGAGTAGTGTCGACGGGGAATTTTCCAGCGTTTGGCCCCTGGTTATTCTCCCCTTGGCATTGGGACAACCCTGACCTGTCTTTCCTCTTGACGGACCACCCTCTCTGGGGTTCCCAGAAAGGCTGTGCGGTTCTGCAGCCCTTGGGCTGTTCCCGTCATGGGCTCCACCATCTAACACTCGAGGCCCCTCGGTCCCCCAGTGCTGCATTCTGCAACACTTGGCTGTTCCCTCCCGCTGTTGCTATCATGGGCATCGTGTCCTGGGCTACAACGCCGCCTCCGCTAAGGACATCCCGGGCAGCCAGTCGGAAAGCTCGTCCAAAGGATTCCAGGGATGGGGAGGGTTAGAACCCCGTCTTCCTGGCAGCTGCCTAACAGCAGGGAGTATTGGGAGGGGGTCAGGGTGGCAGGAGCATTCCCTGGGGGGTGCTGGAGGCTCCCAAGGGGTTCCTGAGAGATGGGGCTGGGGAGTGGGCATCCCAGGATGCTTGGGGGGTTTCTCATGCTGCTGGAAATGGCTTCTAAAGCTAAGCAGAAACGGCAATTTTCCCATTAGCTTTGTATGATGGTAGGCACCTTAGGTGGGACCATCCCCCACGCATCCAGTGCTGTAATAAAGAGAATGCCTGCTTCTCGATGCTACATGGGTGTGAAGAGGTTGATTCCCCATTTCGGTGACAGTTTGGGCGACCCAGATGGGACTCTGCTTCTGAATCTCGATGGATCCGTGGGATCGCAGGACCCCCAGCCGGCACCGAGGGATTCTCGGGAAGAACCTCCGAAGCCCGGACCGAAGAGCTCTGAGCAGGACCTCTGGGAAGGTAAAAGCATCCCTTTTCTCATTAAAAGGGCAGTTGCCTGCCCGTCAGGCGCGGCGAAGGCCTCGCAGGGTTGGGCTGTAAAGGTACCTAAGGGAAGGATTGGATCCTATCGGGCCAAAGTCCCTAGGACACCTGTGTCTGGAAACCTTTGGCCGAAGGGGTGGGTTGGAGCCCCACTGAAGGTAATCTAGGGGTTCGAGTCCCCTTCTGGGGAATGCCTCTGACTATTTTGTGCAAAGTTATTGTTTCTCTGTTTGGTGTTGCTGTGTCTTTTGTGGTGGGTACTAAGCCCTCTGCGGAAGGGGGGATTCGGAAAAGATCTCCCCTAGGACGTATCGTGAAACATTGGAGGAAATTGGGAGGGGAGCCAGGGATTTGGGAAAGATGTTAGAGGTAGCGTGGATGATTTTTCATAGGAGAGAGAAGGAAAAAGAGGCACGACAGGTTCAAAGGGAACACCTAAGAGAGGGGAGATGGATTGCTGCTTTAACAGGGGCTCCTAGAGGAACCGATAGAGAAGGGAGGCACAGGAAGGGGTTACCGGGAAGAAGCAGGGGAAGGGGAAAATCAGCTCCTTTCGCACAGCCCTGTGGCGCGCGGGGAAGGAGCCCACGGCTGCCGTGTGGCTCTTGCCCTGGGCAGGCGCGCTCCTGCAAAAGCAGCAAGAGCTTTTGGTCCTGGCACCTTTGGGGTGGGAGGAATCCCTGGACGTTCGCAGTTTTCTTTCTGGACTTTGGCTGTACTCAGCAGGCCAGGGAGAGAGACTCCATTCAACACTGGGAGGCTCCAGAAACAGAGAGTGTCTGTTCCCTTGCTCTGTGTCCCACTCTCTGCCCCTGCCTCTCCCCTTCCCTCTCCCCTTTCTTTTCCCTCTCACCCTTTGCCTTCTGGCCTTCTGTCCTGTTCCCTGCCCCACTTCTCTGTCACTCTGCCCTCCTGCTGACTCTTCTGTCTCTCCACCCCCTTGTCCCGTGCCCTTGCCCTTTCTGTGTCTGTCCATCCCTCTGTTCTCCTTCCTGCCCCTCTTCTCTCTCTGTCCCTCTGTCCTGCTGCTTAGCACTACTTTTCTTCCTGCGCCATGTTCTTCACTTGCCCTCCATCTCCTTCCTTCTCTGTCCCTGTTTCTGCTCCTCACCACTATTTTTCCTTTCTCCACTCCCTGCCCAGCTACCCCTTTTTCCCACCATCCCTCTGTCCATCTCCTGTCCCTCTGTCCTGCTCCTGTCCCTCTCCGGCCACCCCACCGCCCTGCCCCACCCTTCTCCGCCGCTCTGTCCCCCTCTCCCCCTCCTCCTCCCTCTCCACCGGGGCTCTGGGGCCAGCGCAGCCCCGCGCAGGCAGCCATGGGGCCTGCTCGTGGGGCAGGGCCCAGCCGGGGCGGGGGACGGTGGCCGCGCAGGGTCAGACAGCAGGGCAGTTGCGCCCCGTGGCATGCCGGGAGCTGTAGTCCTGGGGCACATGGCTGCCAGGTGGCCATGTTGGTTAGCACGGCATGCCGGGAGCTGTAGTCCTGAGACATGGGGCTGCCGGGCGGCCATGTTGGTTACCGGGGCATGCCCGGAGCCGTCATGGCCCCACGCTCACCTTCCCGGCAGCCGTGTTGGTCTCGGGAGGTGCAGCTCCAGCTGCGGCCCGGCTGAGGTGAGGCCTGGGGCTGCCCGTGAGGTGAGTGAGGCCCTTGGGCGGGCGCGGGGGTGTCTCCTGCCTGCTGGCCCCCCACGGGTGGCGGGGGGAGCTCCAAGCTGGAGCCGGGCCCGGCCGGGGCAGCCCCGGGAGTGACCCAAGAGCTGGGGAGGCGAAGGAGACGCAGACGGACCCCCCCGGGCACAGGCACCGGGCAGCCCGACTCCCAGAGCGCCCCCGGAGCCTCCCCAGCCCCGCTCAGCCCCTGCAGCTGCCCTGGCCCCAGCACCTCCCCTGAGGCTTGTCCCGCAGCCCCAGGCCCCCACGGCCTGTCCTGGCAGCAGCGAGCCGGGCCTGGGGCGCGCTCAATCCTCCGTCACCGCGGGTGCATCAGCGGCAGCGCGGGGAGGGAGCGGTGTCTGCAGGAGCTCCTGCAGCAGGAGCTTACAAGCTTCTTAAAATTGGTTAATTCCAGTGTCTCTTATGATACTTCTGTGGTAATAACTCCACAGCCATCTTCCAGCATTTCTAAGATGCTTTTGCATGCTTAAACGGTCAGTTATACTGTCAGTTGAGCAATGTAATACTTTGTATAGTTCCTCTTGATAACAGTCTGTTTCTTGAAATTCACTGCTAAGTCCTTTAAAGAGTAAGACAAATACCAGCGCACTGAATTGTTTCAGTTCATTTTACAGCGCCCAAGAAGGAAAGTGCCAGAGCCATGTGGTAGTAGGCAGGAATTGTGTTCTGTGCTGCAAGATGCAGTCTTGGTAAGGGCTTGTGGCTGCTGGCTTTTCCTTACCCATCAAAGAAGAACTTGAGTAGGTGCCAGGAAACAAGCTCATGGACACCGCTAAAACGTGCGGTTCAGCAGTAGCTCACTGATGATCAGTAGTTAGACATGCATGTTGGCCAGTCTTACTTTTCAAGGATGTTCAGCAGCCTGGAGTGAGGCTGCACCTAAACAGTGCGTGGCAGGTATGTGTGTCAATGGCAAAGCAATTGGTACTGTACCTAGGTCTAACATTAATCAGGGGTGTCATTTGCAACAAAAATAACTGACACAAGTTGAACAGTATAAAAGGCAGTTCCCTTGGTGTCTGGGATGGATCTGGTATCTCTTCTTAAAGTACCTGCACCGGTTGTGCCCCTGCCCACACTTACCTTCTGTGCTAAGTAGCAATTTGTGCTCTATCAGTGTCCTTCTTGTAGTGAGGGGCCCAACACTGAACACAGGATTCAAGGTGTGGCCTCACCAGTGCCCAGTATGGGGGGACGATCACTTCCCTAGTCCTGCTGGCCACACTATTTCTGATACAAGCCAGGATGCTATTGGCCTCTTGGCCACCTGGGCACACTGCTGCCTCATATTCAGCTGGCTGTCCACCAATACCCCCTCCTTTTGCCCCGGGCAGCTCTCCAGCCCCTCTTCCCCCAGCCTGTAGCGTTGCATGGGGTTGTTGTGACCCAAGCGCAGGACCCGGCACTGAGCCTTGTTGAACCTCACACAGTTGGCCTTGGCCCATCAATCCAGCCTGGCCAGGTCCCTCCGTAGGGCCTTCCTGCCCTCCAGGAGACCAATGCTCCCACCCAACTTGGCGTCATCTGCAAACTTACTGAGGGTGTACTTGATCCCCTCATCCTGATCATTGAGAAAGACATTAAACAGGACTGGCCCCAATGCTGAGCCCTGGGGAACACCACTTGTGACCAGCCACCGGCTGCATTTAACTCCATTCACCACAACTCTTTGGGCCCGGCCATTCAGCCAGTTTTTTACCCAGCAAAGAGCACGCCCATCCAAGCCATAAGCAGCTTTTTTTTCTCCCTTCCTTTCAGTCTTTCCTGTGTGCCACTGAGCTATTTTCTCTGTTCATTTAAGACCTAGATCTCATCAAGTACTTCCCAGTTGTCAAGGCCTGAGCCAGTAAAGCACTGTAGGAATTTGGCACTCTTCCAGCTGGCAGAGGTAAAGTTCTACCTGTTAGCGTCACAATGGGAAGATGTGTGTATCTTTTCCCCCCAAAAGTATGAACTGTGTAAGGGTTGCGCTCGTATCAAATTTAGTATCCCTAGAGGCATATATTAGTAACTAATGGAATAGTAAGAGAATTAGGCAGTGGCAATGGCCGCAGGGACCTAGCTTTTCTTCACGTACTTGTTAATCTGCATAGTTTCTTGAAGACCACACCTGAAAAATATGCTTCTTTTTAGAAAAATTAGCCTTAGAACTATAATAAAAACAATGCTCAGGACAATAGCAAAATGTCCTGGTTTCAGCTGGGCTAGAGTTCATTTTCTTCCTAGTAGCTGGTGTAGTGCTGTGTTTTGGATTTCGTATGAGAATAATGTTGATAACACACTGATGTTTTAGTTCTTGCTAAGTAGTGCTTACACCAGTCAAGGACTGTTCAGCTTCCCCTACCCTGACAGTGAGAAGCTGGGAGGGAGCACAGCCAGGACAGGTGACCCCGACTGGCCAAAGGGCTCTTCCATACCGTATGGCGTCATGCTCAGTATATAAACTGAGGGGAGTTGGCTGGGGGGCAGCGATCGCTGCTCGAGGACAGGCTGGGCATCAGTCGGCAGGTGGTGAGCAGTTGTATCGTGCATCACTTGCTTTGTATATTACTATATTATTATTACTATTATTATTATTACTACTACTACTACTACTACTACTACTTCTATTTTACTTTATTTCCATTATTGAAATGTTCTTATCACAACCCACGAGTTTTTCCCCCTTTTACCCTTCCGATTCTTTCCCTCATCACACTGGAGAGGGGGGAGTGAGTGAGCGGCTGCGTGGCGCTTAGTTGCTGACTGGGGTTAAACCATGACACAGGCCCACAAACACTGGGCCTCTGCGCTTGCCTGCCCTCCTAAAAGTCCAAAACTCTCTCTGTCTCCCGCTCATTGTAGCCAGAGCCCAGCTCTGAAGTTGCAAATAGACGGCAATTTCACCCACACCAAAGGTGCCAGGACTAAAAGCTGTTTCTGACCCTAACCTTCCCTTGGGAGCACTTCACAGCCCCACAGACACTGGGGCTCTAAACATGACTAGACGCTTAACGGTCCCAACACCCTCTCTCACTTCATTGCTCTCAGGTTCTGACTGAGGCCGCATGCCTCCCCCAGTGTGATGTCAGAGCCACCAGTGTGAGGTCAGAGCTGGCCGCCCGCACAGCCCTGTGGCGCGTGGGGAAGGAGCCCACAGCTGCCGTGTGGCTCTTACCTTGGGCAGGCGCGCTCCTGCTGTGGGGCAGCGTGGGGCTGCTGCCGGAGCTGTTTTTGCCTGGGCAGGCCACACTGCTGGGGCTGAGGGGGAAGAGCAGAGCGGGGAGCCTGCCTTTGCCCAGAGATGGCGAGGAGAAAGGCCCCCGAGAGAAGACGCCAAGGGCCCTCCCAAGGCTCCTTGGGGAACGAGGCTGGCCAACAGCCGGCAGGGGAGGCAGCGGGGCCGAGCCGCTGCCAGACGAGTAGGTATGAAGCCTGGCATGTGCCCGGGGCATCAGGTTGGGCTGGTAGCACGGACGTGGCCTAGCACGGTCAGTGGGGTGCGGAGCAGCCTGGGGAAGCCGACAGAAGTTTTCTGAAGAAGAGCCCCGTGGTTTGCGAAGCCCCCCTTCTGTGAGGACGGGTCTCGGTGGAAAGCCTGGCTCACTCTCGCAGCCAAAAGGCAGTGTGCAGCAGGGGCTTTTGGGGAGGCGGTAGCCTCGTGCTGCAGGGTCGGAGCCCAGCCCTGCTGCACGGGGCGGTTTTGCTGTACGGGGAGGCCAAGCCCCTGGGGCCTGAGACTGGTCCCCTCGGGACGCTGAGGCGCGATCCTGCCTGGCTGATGGGAGCAGCTGTGCGGGGCAGAGAGGGGTCGGGAGACCTGGGAGTGCCCAGGGAAGAGGTGGGGGGGCTGTGGGGGGGGGGGGGGGCAGCAGCCTGTGCCCCCTCCCCGAATGGCCACTGGGAGGTGTCTGCCGTGGGGCAGGGTGGTGCCAGGGGCCAGGGAGGGACGGGCTGAGAATCGGGCTGTGCTGCCGGGTGGGCTTCCCGAGGCAGGGGTCTGCTGCTGCCAGCTTGCTCCCACTGCAGGCCTGTAAAGCAAAGGATGGGGAAGCGGGGGGTGGGGGGGCCCGCTGGGAGCAGCCCAGCTGTGCTGGCCTCTCTCGCTGCTGCTGGGAAGGCCCGTCCTCTGGCAAGGGCCGCCGCTCAGGCTACTCCTGCCCGCCTCGGCTCCCACGGCGTGGGGATGGTGGGCAACGGGCATTTGTCTTTTTCCTCCGACAGGAACCTCCGCATGCAGGTGGAGCTGGGGATACTCTCTTCGATGTCAGCTCCCGGCTCAGCCACTCAAGGGCCTGCCAAGTGGCGTGACAAGGCCACGGAAATTGCAAGTAAGCTCAGCACTGCTGCTTGCTGTGACCTCCTCGGGGGTGAACTTGGAGAGCTGCGCTGCGCTGGAGCTCTGGCCAAACATCACAGGCGGCAGGAGAAGTGCAGGCTGCCCTGCTCTTTGCCCCAGGGAGGGAGTGTGTAGGACACGGTGCCCGCCTCCCCGCAGGCAGCTGAGACACGTGGGGCTGGGCATCCTAGAGAGGAGACCTCAAGAGACAGGCCTAACTTTTCTCTGCTTTCCTTGCGCAGGGACAGTCTTCAGCCTTACGTGCTGTCCGGCAGGCGCCCTTGTCTCCCCGCGGAGACGTCTGCTGAGGACGTGCATCTCCGCCGTGTACGTATTACACCACGTTTCTGCTGTGGACGGGGGAAAGAAAGGGGATGTCTGAGGGCCGGTGCAAGCAAAGGGGAGAGCAGAGGGTGTTCCCCAGCCAGCAGCCCAGGGCTCCCAGTCGGGAGCCCAAGCTGGGGCGCTGCTCGTGCTGTGGCCATTCTCAGGGAGAGCCAAGAGCAAAGCCCCTCGGCAGTCTCACTCCCACGCGTTTGCCAGAGCCCCACACTTTGGCTACGGTAGGGCAAACTGCCGCGTAGCCAGACGCTCGGGTGCAGAGCCAAGCCTCCGCAGGGGAAGGCTTTTCCCCAGCTCTGGCAAGTGACCGCGCAGGTCTGGGAGGGCTCTGGGAGGAAAGGCAGACAAGGCTCCTGCGCTTCCCAGCTGTGCAGAAAAACACCCCTAAGAGATCTGTGTGATCGCAAGTGAGAACAGGCCTGCTTTCTCAGCCAAAGGGAGAGCAAGGTCCCCACCAGAAAGACGGCTGAAAAGCAGTCTTCGTTTGCTCGGCCTCTTTACTTCCCTGCATAATTTTCATTCCCTTTGGGATGGTGCTTCTGGAGGCCTTCCTCTGGGGAAGATCTGCCGGCAGTGTTGAACGGTGTGGACAGAAATCGTCTTCCTCCTGGGCGCTGCTCTGGCAGCTCTCTGGCAGCAGGAGGCTTCCAAAAGGCTGGCTTTCTGGCCTGAAAAGGGAACTCCACCGGTGGAGGGCTTTGCCCAAGACTTGGATCATGGGCAGCCACAGGACTCCCTCTTTTTCAGGCAAAAGGTGGCCCTGCAGAAGAAGAGGATCTTCCAAGCTGTCTTCTTGTTGCTCCCCGTGGCTCTTGGTGAGTTTGCATGAGCAGACACCTGAGAGCGACAGCCAGGCTGTGCTGGATGCCAGCTTTCAGCTGCCCGGCTTTCCTTTTGGGCCAGTATGGGCGGAAACTCCCATGACCCAAGCGCTTCCCGAGTACGTCCCGGACTGGGCCTGCCTTTTGGCCTGCCAGTAAGACTGGGAGTCTCCCAGCCATGCTGCTGCTCTGGCCACTGGAGCACATGGCTTGCTTCGTCTGCAAGTCCGCGAGAGAAGGGCGTAGCTACTTCCAAGCCTGAACTGGGCATTCCCAGAGGGGAGGGGCCGTGCAGGGGGACCCATGGGGAGGTACCTCTCCTAGCCCATGCAGCCTGGTGTCGGGGCTCCCTGAAGCAGCGAGGGGAAGCGGGGAATAGCTCTGGGGCACTGAGCACACCTGAGGCCCACGGCTGCGCAGTCCCCTCAAGCCTGGGCCGATGGCTTCTGGGCAGAGGCGCGTCCTCTCTCCGCACCCCACGTTCCCCACCTCCTCAGCTCACCTGCTGCCCCACCCCTAAGGCAACAGGCTGGAGACAACGCGACGGCAGGCATCGCTAGCGACCTCAGTAAAATAACTCTCTCTTGATGATGTGAATTGCAGCCGGTGTTTACTGCGGGACCTCACTGCCAGGGTGGACAATGCGGACAAAGGCACTGCTAGAGGTCGGTGACTCCTGTGGCACAGGCACCTCCTGCAACAGAGCATTGCTGAGAGCGGCTGGATAAATCACGGGCTCTCCTGCTGCCACGCAGGGTGACCCAAAGAAGCAGCAGCTTGTGCCGAGTCTTCCTAGGGAAGCCTCTCCTGGGAAGCCCCGGCGGCTCTGGTAGCGGATGCTCGAACCGAGCGTTTTTCCCTTTCAGGAGCTGGCACTTGTGTCTGCAGAAGACCTGAAGACCCTGCGGTAAGAGACGTTTCCTGAGCTGGCATTGGTTCTGTGCAGAAGCGTCAGCCGACCTCGTGCTACCTGCACTCGTTTTGCTAACAGCCAGGGCTCCCATACCTCCTACCTGCCTTTGCCTTCTGCTCAAACTGGTGTGGAAGGGAAGCACTCGCAAAGCAGGGAAAGCACACGTGTCTCTCCTTCTTGCCGAGCTGAGACGCTCCCCAGAGGGGACGGGCCGCTCTCTGACAAGATCTGCTTTCGTGCTTTCATGCAGGAACTTTCGCGTTTTGTTGGCGGAGCACAGCCAAAAGATGCAGCTTCTGATGGAGGAGGTGGCTCAACTGAGGGCAGAGATCAGCAGTGAAAAGGTGATGCTGCGTTTTGGGGAAGGAGGCTTGGCTGGGCAGAACCCCTGAGAAAGCACTCCTTGGGCTTGTTGGTGGGGTCGGACTGCTGACTGCAGCAAGCCAGCCTTTGCCCCAGGGGCTTGCTGGGTGAGCTTCTGCGCTGCACAGGCCCTTCTCCAGGCCCAGTTCAAGCAGGCTGCTTGAGGCAGCAGAGGACTCCTGAGAGCCTTCCCTTGGCACGCCGGCACTCTGGCTCCTCTGGCTGGGCTCCTGAGGCAGGGATGAGACCCAGGCACGCTGACGGGGCCAGCCGTCGCTTGCAGGGCCCGAGCCCATCTCCCCGCTTACCTGCAGAGCGTGGAGGGTGGGGACGAGGGTGTGGGGACCCTCGTCAACCCACCTCGCGGCCATGGCCGTCAGCACGTCAGCAGCAGAGAGTCTTGCAGCTCTGTGGACTAGGCTTGCCTTGCCTTTCTGACACTGACCCTTTGCCTCTGCCGGCGCTAGTAGCCATGCTGAACTGCCCGCTGATGTGGTCCTTTTCTGTGTTCGTTTATGGCGTTCCCAGGAAGTGAACCAGGCAGCGTCCCAGATGGCTTCGGAAGTCTACGTCGAGATGTCTGACTGGGCCCTGAAAAGCTCTGGTATGGACACGAGCAGCCCAGTCTCCTTGCCCTGCGCTTGTCTGCAGCACTCCCCAAAGAAGCCTGTGCTCCGGGCGCTGCTCTCCAAAGGGGGGGAGCTTCAATGCTTCATGGGGTCCAAGAGCAAGGCTGTGGCACAGTGGCTCTCCCAGACTCCCTCCCAGTCCTGCCCTCCGCCTCCGCACGGGGGCCTCCGCACGGGGGCCTCCGCCGCTGCCCCCGCACGTGTTCCTGTGCTGTTGGAAGGGCTCTCTTCCTCTCCACTGCATTGGAAGAGGGAATGGCTGGGCCATCCTTTGCTGCCCATGCCGCAAGCCCTCAGTTTTGGTGTGCTGTCATTGACGTGGGCGCCTGCTGTCTCCCAGAACGCTCACACCTTCTCCTCGTGGCGCTGTGAGAGAAGCAGTCACCACCAGGCACGTGGCGGCCGTCATTCCCTTGTGCAGCTGGGCACCCCCAGCAGCGTGGGGAGGAGGAGAGGACTGACAGACGTGGAGCTGGCCGGCAGCATCAGAAATGCTGTCTGAGCACCGAGTCCTCCTAGAATGTGGCCTCTTCCAGTAGTCACCTGCTCTCCCTCCCTTCCAGGTGCCACCATCGACATGCAGAGAACTTCCGAGACCTACATCTGCAAAGAGAATTGGGGCTGCAGGCTTTTATGGCTCTTTCGCACTGCCAACCCTCCCGACACTATTTTGCAGGTATCGTAGCGGAACTCCTCCGGGAAGGTTGCCTGCCTCCCGCTGAAGTTGGGGACCGACCTCAGGGGCTCTCCCCTCGCTCCAGTGGCACTGCTCAAGCCCACAGTGTTGATCAGGTTCCTGAAAGCAAAGCTCGAACACAGGGCTGGGCTTGCTAGCAATCAGCGCTTCCCCTCAGGAGGGGAATGGAGCTGAACGGAGCCAAACTGCTGCATCTCGCCCACAGTGCTCTGCCCCAGCTGGGTGAAAGACTTTCTCCCTGGTGGGGGGTGCCCTGCAGAGCCACTGGGCAGAGAGGTGTTTCTGCTAGGCCCTGACTGGGACGGTTTCATAACTGCTAGTCTCCTCTGCCCCATAATCCTGAGAGCCCCCTTTCGGTCAGGCAGGGACGAAGGCCTCCTGCTTCTGTCCATTTCCTCCCACGCGCCTCATTTTCAAGCCAAAATAGACCCCGCGGACACAACGGCGCCTACGCTTCAAGCTACGCGGGCCGCTGTGTTGGCCCCAACACTCTCTCACTCTTCCTTGCTCTCGCGTTCTGCTTGCAGCCGGATGTTTCCCCAGGAAACTGCTGGCCTTTACAAGGGGATCAGGGCCAGGTGGTCATCAGGCTGCCAGCACGAGTCCATCTGACTGCCATCACTGTGCAGCACATCTTCAAAGAAGTCTCTCCATCTGGGACTGTCATCAGCGCCCCCAGAGACGTCGCTGTCTTTGTGAGTCTCTGCTGGGCGCTTCTGGCGGGGATCTGGCCCTGGGGGAAAGCCATGGCAGGGTCTTGCTTGCTTTTGTGCGTCCTCTGAGGTTTACGTCCTGCTCTCTCCTGAGCACCGCAGTGCCCTAGCGGGACACTTCAAGGGCTCTAGGGGTTTCATCCCTCTTGAGACTTGTTCGGGACACGCACCTCAGGGTTCCTGAGCACAAGTCAAGGCCGAGACTGAGCTCCACCATGGCGAGTGCTAGCCTACTGCTAGAGCCCCAGGAGAGGGTGGGGAGATAGCAGGGCTGATCCAGCACGTAGGTTCCCTCTTTGTGGGGACGAGTCTGAGCTGCTCTCCTTGTGCTTTGCCCCTGAGGGAGTGGGTGCGGACGGAGAAGAGGAAACTCTCCTTGGGACGTTCACGTACAACGTGGCAAAGGAGGCCATTCAGACCTTCCCTCTGAAGGTACGGTCCACGCGCAGGGGCAAGGTGCCGGGGAGCAAACCAGGTTTGCCTGCAAGTCCATGGCAGGAAGAGCGTGAATGCTTTCTCCCTGGGCCGAGGGGCCCGGACCACCGCCGAGAGAGACCTGGTGGGGTTGGGAGGGCTGAGTAGCACGCAGTGGTGGTAGCAAAAGGATAGCAAGACAGGGTCAGGCCTGTGGGAGCACAAGTCCCGAGAGATCCCTGGCTGCACGCACTGCCTTCAGCAGAGCCAGCCGCACACGCGGCCGCTCCACACAAGCAACGTCTTTGTGTTGTGGAGAAACAGGGATGCCCGGTGGCGAAAGGCGTCGGGCAGCACTGTCGCTCCGTCCTGTGGCCTGCTGGCAGGCTGGGCAGTGTCCTCTCCTCCCAGCACAGCGTGCCCCTTCTCTCCCCGTGCTCTCACGCCTGCCAGGAGGAAAGCAGGCAGAGCAGACAGCGGGAGCTTGGTGGGGTTGCACAGCAGCCGCCCCCCGCACAGGAGCACCTCCCCGGCCTCTCTGCCAGCACAGAGCAAGCAGCAGAGGGAAGGGGCAGAGGGGAGGGAGACTGAGCCCCAGCAGGGCCGGCATGCAGAGGATGCCAGCTGCCTTCCCCCTTCCCGTGTCCCCAGCCTCCCCAGCAGCCCCGGTACCAGCAGCGAGCCTCAGATTGCCACAGCCGCTCCCACCCACTTGCAGGAGCTCGCTCCTGAGCAGGAGCAGGGCTGGCAGGGGGAGACACCTTCCTTGCATTGTCGCTCCTAACACCCCCGCTTCCTTTTCCCGCTTTTCTTCCCAGAACGCGCCGCTTCCCAGAGCCTTTGCACGTGTCAAACTTCTGGTGAAGAGCAACTGGGGAAACCCAGCGTACACCTGCATTTATCGAGTGCAGGTTCACGGGAAGATGGCAAAACCAGAAAGCCTCGACTGAAACCAGAGGAAAAAGAGAAGGGCATACAGAAAAAGAGCAGCAGAAGGGGAAGGAACAAAAAAATAAAAAAGATGTGGCAATTGAGATTGGTGCAGAAGCTCTGTCTCCAAAGTGGGGTGCGCAAGAAGGCCCTTTGGGGGGAGGGCGGGAGCGTGCGGGAACCGTTAGGACCTCTCCTTAATTTTTTCTTCAACCTGAGGAAGGCAGTAAGCACTCCTAAGGTTTACTCCAGAGAGGAGAGGCCCAGCCTGGCACCGCTCCTTCTCCCGCCACCCCGGGAGGCTCCGCAAGTGGCACCAGCCCAGGGCAGGCAGAGGGGCCCGGCTGCAGTTTACAACTGCCGCAGGAGCCGATGGAACCGTTTGGCCTAGCACCTTCCCAGCATCCCGGCTGTCGGTTTGTCGGTTACCCCCCAGTTTCTGTGAAAGGGCTGTGGGGAGCCTGTCTGAGTGGCCTGTGGGAAGCCCCGTTCCTCGGCCCATCAACGTCCCCACTCTAGAGCTCGCTGCTCTCTGTTGGGGGTCCTTTTGTGTCACATTGAGTAGTGTCGACGGGGAATTTTCCAGCGTTTGGCCCCTGGTTATTCTCCCCTTGGCATTGGGACAACCCTGACCTGTCTTTCCTCTTGACGGACCACCCTCTCTGGGGTTCCCAGAAAGGCTGTGCGGTTCTGCAGCCCTTGGGCTGTTCCCGTCATGGGCTCCACCATCTAACACTCGAGGCCCCTCGGTCCCCCAGTGCTGCATTCTGCAACACTTGGCTGTTCCCTCCCGCTGTTGCTATCATGGGCATCGTGTCCTGGGCTACAACGCCGCCTCCGCTAAGGACATCCCGGGCAGCCAGTCGGAAAGCTCGTCCAAAGGATTCCAGGGATGGGGAGGGTTAGAACCCCGTCTTCCTGGCAGCTGCCTAACAGCAGGGAGTATTGGGAGGGGGTCAGGGTGGCAGGAGCATTCCCTGGGGGGTGCTGGAGGCTCCCAAGGGGTTCCTGAGAGATGGGGCTGGGGAGTGGGCATCCCAGGATGCTTGGGGGGTTTCTCATGCTGCTGGAAATGGCTTCTAAAGCTAAGCAGAAACGGCAATTTTCCCATTAGCTTTGTATGATGGTAGGCACCTTAGGTGGGACCATCCCCCACGCATCCAGTGCTGTAATAAAGAGAATGCCTGCTTCTCGATGCTACATGGGTGTGAAGAGGTTGATTCCCCATTTCGGTGACAGTTTGGGCGACCCAGATGGGACTCTGCTTCTGAATCTCGATGGATCCGTGGGATCGCAGGACCCCCAGCCGGCACCGAGGGATTCTCGGGAAGAACCTCCGAAGCCCGGACCGAAGAGCTCTGAGCAGGACCTCTGGGAAGGTAAAAGCATCCCTTTTCTCATTAAAAGGGCAGTTGCCTGCCCGTCAGGCGCGGCGAAGGCCTCGCAGGGTTGGGCTGTAAAGGTACCTAAGGGAAGGATTGGATCCTATCGGGCCAAAGTCCCTAGGACACCTGTGTCTGGAAACCTTTGGCCGAAGGGGTGGGTTGGAGCCCCACTGAAGGTAATCTAGGGGTTCGAGTCCCCTTCTGGGGAATGCCTCTGACTATTTTGTGCAAAGTTATTGTTTCTCTGTTTGGTGTTGCTGTGTCTTTTGTGGTGGGTACTAAGCCCTCTGCGGAAGGGGGGATTCGGAAAAGATCTCCCCTAGGACGTATCGTGAAACGTTGGAGGAAATTGGGAGGGGAGCCAGGGATTTGGGAAAGATGTTAGAGGTAGCGTGGATGATTTTTCATAGGAGAGAGAAGGAAAAAGAGGCACGACAGGTTCAAAGGGAACACCTAAGAGAGGGGAGATGGATTGCTGCTTTAACAGGGGCTCCTAGAGGAACCGATAGAGAAGGGAGGCACAGGAAGGGGTTACCGGGAAGAAGCAGGGGAAGGGGAAAATCAGCTCCTTTCGCACAGCCCTGTGGCGCGCGGGGAAGGAGCCCACGGCTGCCGTGTGGCTCTTGCCCTGGGCAGGCGCGCTCCTGCAAAAGCAGCAAGAGCTTTTGGTCCTGGCACCTTTGGGGTGGGAGGAATCCCTGGACGTTCGCAGTTTTCTTTCTGGACTTTGGCTGTACTCAGCAGGCCAGGGAGAGAGACTCCATTCAACACTGGGAGGCTCCAGAAACAGAGAGTGTCTGTTCCCTTGCTCTGTGTCCCACTCTCTGCCCCTGCCTCTCCCCTTCCCTCTCCCCTTTCTTTTCCCTCTCACCCTTTGCCTTCTGGCCTTCTGTCCTGTTCCCTGCCCCACTTCTCTGTCACTCTGCCCTCCTGCTGACTCTTCTGTCTCTCCACCCCCTTGTCCCGTGCCCTTGCCCTTTCTGTGTCTGTCCATCCCTCTGTTCTCCCTCCTGCCCCTCTTCTCTCTCTGTCCCTCTGTCCTGCTGCTTAGCACTACTTTTCTTCCTGCGCCATGTTCTTCACTTGCCCTCCATCTCCTTCCTTCTCTGTCCCTGTTTCTGCTCCTCACCACTATTTTTCCTTTCTCCACTCCCTGCCCAGCTACCCCTTTTTCCCACCATCCCTCTGTCCATCTCCTGTCCCTCTGTCCTGCTCCTGTCCCTCTCCGGCCACCCCACCGCCCTGCCCCACCCTTCTCCGCCGCTCTGTCCCCCTCTCCCCCTCCTCCTCCCTCTCCACCGGGGCTCTGGGGCCAGCGCAGCCCCGCGCAGGCAGCCATGGGGCCTGCTCGTGGGGCAGGGCCCAGCCGGGGCGGGGGACGGTGGCCGCGCAGGGTCAGGCAGCAGGGCAGTTGCGCCCCGTGGCATGCCGGGAGCTGTAGTCCTGGGGCACATGGCTGCCAGGTGGCCATGTTGGTTAGCACGGCATGCCGGGAGCTGTAGTCCTGAGACATGGGGCTGCCGGGCGGCCATGTTGGTTACTGGGGCATGCCCGGAGCCGTCATGGCCCCACGCTCACCTTCCCGGCAGCCGTGTTGGTCTCGGGAGGTGCAGCTCCAGCTGCGGCCCGGCTGAGGTGAGGCCGGGGGCTGCCCGTGAGGTGAGTGAGGCCCTTGGGCGGGCGCGGGGGTGTCTCCTGCCTGCTGGCCCCCCACGGGTGGCGGGGGGAGCTCCAAGCTGGAGCCGGGCCCGGCCGGGGCAGCCCCGGGAGTGACCCGAGAGCTGGGGAGGCGAAGGAGACGCAGACGGACCCCCCCGGGCACAGGCACCGGGCAGCCCGACTCCCAGAGCGCCCCCGGAGCCTCCCCAGCCCCGCTCAGCCCCTGCAGCTGCCCTGGCCCCAGCACCTCCCCTGAGGCTTGTCCCGCAGCCCCAGGCCCCCACGGCCTGTCCTGGCAGCAGCGAGCCGGGCCTGGGGCGCGCTCAATCCTCCGTCACCGCGGGTGCATCAGCGGCAGCGCGGGGAGGGAGCGGTGTCTGCAGGAGCTCCTGCAGCAGGAGCTTACAAGCTTCTTAAAATTGGTTAATTCCAGTGTCTCTTATGATACTTCTGTGGTAATAACTCCACAGCCATCTTCCAGCATTTCTAAGATGCTTTTGCATGCTTAAACGGTCAGTTATACTGTCAGTTGAGCAATGTAATACTTTGTATAGTTCCTCTTGATAACAGTCTGTTTCTTGAAATTCACTGCTAAGTCCTTTAAAGAGTAAGACAAATACCAGCGCACTGAATTGTTTCAGTTCATTTTACAGCGCCCAAGAAGGAAAGTGCCAGAGCCATGTGGTAGTAGGCAGGAATTGTGTTCTGTGCTGCAAGATGCAGTCTTGGTAAGGGCTTGTGGCTGCTGGCTTTTCCTTACCCATCAAAGAAGAACTTGAGCAGGTGCCAGGAAACAAGCTCATGGACACCGCTAAAACGTGCGGTTCAGCAGTAGCTCACTGATGATCAGTAGTTAGACATGCATGTTGGCCAGTCTTACTTTTCAAGGATGTTCAGCAGCCTGGAGTGAGGCTGCACCTAAACAGTGCGTGGCAGGTATGTGTGTCAATGGCAAAGCAATTGGTACTGTACCTAGGTCTAACATTAATCAGGGGTGTCATTTGCAACAAAAATAACTGACACAAGTTGAACAGTATAAAAGGCAGTTCCCTTGGTGTCTGGGATGGATCTGGTATCTCTTCTTAAAGTACCTGCACCGGTTGTGCCCCTGCCCACACTTACCTTCCGTGCTAAGTAGCAATTTGTGCTCTATCAGTGTCCTTCTTGTAGTGAGGGGCCCAACACTGAACACAGGATTCAAGGTGTGGCCTCACCAGTGCCCAGTATGGGGGGACGATCACTTCCCTAGTCCTGCTGGCCACGCTATTTCTGATACAAGCCAGGATGCTATTGGCCTCTTGGCCACCTGGGCACACTGCTGCCTCATATTCAGCTGGCTGTCCACCAATACCCCCTCCTTTTGCCCCGGGCAGCTCTCCAGCCCCTCTTCCCCCAGCCTGTAGCGTTGCATGGGGTTGTTGTGACCCAAGCGCAGGACCCGGC
Source organism: Platalea leucorodia (assembly GCF_965183815.1). Lineage (NCBI taxonomy): Eukaryota > Metazoa > Chordata > Aves > Pelecaniformes > Threskiornithidae > Platalea > Platalea leucorodia. The sequence continues at coordinate 8,848,752 of NC_138841.1, read as the reverse complement.
ACTGAGCCTTGTTGAACCTCACACAGTTGGCCTTGGCCCATCAATCCAGCCTGGCCAGGTCCCTCCGTAGGGCCTTCCTGCCCTCCAGGAGACCAACGCTCCCACCCAACTTGGCGTCATCTGCAAACTTACTGAGGGTGTACTTGATCCCCTCATCCTGATCATTGAGAAAGACATTAAACAGGACTGGCCCCAATGCTGAGCCCTGGGGAACACCACTTGTGACCAGCCACCGGCTGCATTTAACTCCATTCACCACAACTCTTTGGGCCCGGCCATTCAGCCAGTTTTTTACCCAGCAAAGAGCACGCCCATCCAAGCCATAAGCAGCTTTTTTTTCTCCCTTCCTTTCAGTCTTTCCTGTGTGCCACTGAGCTATTTTCTCTGTTCATTTAAGACCTAGATCTCATCAAGTACTTCCCAGTTGTCAAGGCCTGAGCCAGTAAAGCACTGTAGGAATTTGGCACTCTTCCAGCTGGCAGAGGTAAAGTTCTACCTGTTAGCATCACAATGGGAAGATGTGTGTATCTTTTCCCCCCAAAAGTATGAACTGTGTAAGGGTTGCGCTCGTATCAAATTTAGTATCCCTAGAGGCATATATTAGTAACTAATGGAATAGTAAGAGAATTAGGCAGTGGCAATGGCCGCAGGGACCTAGCTTTTCTTCATGTACTTGTTAATCTGCATAGTTTCTTGAAGACCACACCTGAAAAATATGCTTCTTTTTAGAAAAATTAGCCTTAGAACTATAATAAAAACAATGCTCAGGACAATAGCAAAATGTCCTGGTTTCAGCTGGGCTAGAGTTCATTTTCTTCCTAGTAGCTGGTGTAGTGCTGTGTTTTGGATTTCGTATGAGAATAATGTTGATAACACACTGATGTTTTAGTTCTTGCTAAGTAGTGCTTACACCAGTCAAGGACTGTTCAGCTTCCCCTACCCTGACAGTGAGAAGCTGGGAGGGAGCACAGCCAGGACAGGTGACCCCGACTGGCCAAAGGGCTCTTCCATACCGTATGGCGTCATGCTCAGTATATAAACTGAGGGGAGTTGGCTGGGGGGCAGCGATCGCTGCTCGAGGACAGGCTGGGCATCAGTCGGCAGGTGGTGAGCAGTTGTATCGTGCATCACTTGCTTTGTATATTACTATATTATTATTACTATTATTATTACTACTACTACTACTAGTACTACTACTACTTCTATTTTACTTTATTTCCATTATTGAAATGTTCTTATCACAACCCACGACTTTTTCCCCCTTTTACCCTTCCGATTCTTTCCCTCATCACACTGGAGAGGGGGGAGTGAGTGAGCAGCTGCGTGGCGCTTAGTTGCTGACTGGGGTTAAACCATGACACAGGCCCACAAACACTGGGCCTCTGCGCTTGCCTGCCCTCCTAAAAGTCCAAAACTCTCTCTGTCTCCCGCTCATTGTAGCCAGAGCCCAGCTCTGAAGTTGCAAATAGACGGCAATTTCACCCACACCAAAGGTGCCAGGACTAAAAGCTGTTTCTGACCCTAACCTTCCCTTGGGAGCACTTCACAGCCCCACAGACACTGGGGCTCTAAACATGACTAGACGCTTAACGGTCCCAACACCCTCTCTCACTTCATTGCTCTCAGGTTCTGACTGAGGCCGCATGCCTCCCCCAGTGTGATGTCAGAGCCACCAGTGTGAGGTCAGAGCTGGCCGCCCGCACAGCCCTGTGGCGCGTGGGGAAGGAGCCCCCAGCTGCCGTGTGGCTCTTACCTTGGGCAGGCGCGCTCCTGCTGTGGGGCAGCGTGGGGCTGCTGCCAGAGCTGTTTTTGCCTGGGCAGGCCACACTGCTGGGGCTGAGAGGGAAGAGCAGAGCGGGGAGCCTGCCTTTGCCCAGAGATGGCGAGGAGAAAGGCCCCCGAGAGAAGACGCCAAGGGCCCTCCCAAGGCTCCTTGGGGAACGAGGCTGGCCAACAGCCGGCAGGGGAGGCAGCGGGGCCGAGCCGCTGCCAGACGAGTAGGTACGAAGCCTGGCATGTGCCCGGGGCATCAGGTTGGGCTGGTAGCACGGACGTGGCCTAGCACGGTCAGTGGGGTGCGGAGCAGCCTGGGGAAGCCGACAGAAGTTTTCTGAAGAAGAGCCCCGTGGTTTGCGAAGCCCCCCTTCTGTGAGGACGGGTCTCGGTGGAAAGCCTGGCTCACTCTCGCAGCCAAAAGGCAGTGTGCAGCAGGGGCTTTTGGGGAGGCGGTAGCCTCGTGCTGCAGGGTCGGAGCCCAGCCCTGCTGCACGGGGCGGTTTTGCTGTACGGGGAGGCCAAGCCCCTGGGGCCTGAGACTGGTCCCCTCGGGACGCTGAGGCGCGATCCTGCCTGGCTGATGGGAGCAGCTGTGCGGGGCAGAGAGGGGTCGGGAGACCTGGGAGTGCCCAGGGAAGAGGTGGCAGGGCTGGGGGGGAGGCAGCAGCCTGTGCCCCCTCCCCAAATGGCCACTGGGAGGTGTCTGCCGTGGGGCAGGGTGGTGCCAGGGGCCAGGGAGGGACGGGCTGAGAATCGGGCTGTGCTGCCGGGTGGGCTTCCCGAGGCAGGGGTCTGCTGCTGCCAGCTTGCTCCCACTGCAGGCCTGTAAAGCAAAGGATGGGGAAGGGGGGAGGGGGGGGCGCCCGCTGGGAGCAGCCCAGCTGTGCTGGCCTCTGTCGCTGCTGCTGGGAAGGCCCGTCCTCTGGCAAGGGCCGCCGCTCAGGCTACTCCTGCCCGCCTCGGCTCCCACGGCGTGGGGATGGTGGGCAACGGGCATTTGTCTTTTTCCTCCGACAGGAACCTCCGCATGCAGGTGGAGCTGGGGATACTCTCTTCGATGTCAGCTCCCGGCTCAGCCACTCAAGGGCCTGCCAAGTGGCGTGACAAGGCCACAGAAATTGCAAGTAAGCTCAGCACTGCTGCTTGCTGTGACCTCCTCGGGGGTGAACTTGGAGAGCTGCGCTGCGCTGGAGCTCTGGCCAAACGTCACAGGCGGCAGGAGAAGTGCAGGCTGCCCTGCTCTTTGCCCCAGGGAGGGAGTGTGTAGGACACGGTGCCCGCCTCCCCGCAGGCAGCTGAGACACGTGGGGCTGGGCATCCTAGAGAGGAGACCTCAAGAGACAGGCCTAACTTTTCTCTGCTTTCCTTGCGCAGGGACAGTCTTCAGCCTTACGTGCTGTCCGGCAGGCGCCCTTGTCTCCCCGCGGAGACGTCTGCTGAGGACATGCATCTCCGCCGTGTACGTATTACACCACGTTTCTGCTGTGGACGGGGGAAAGAAAGGGGATGTCTGAGGGCCGGTGCAAGCAAAGGGGAGAGCAGAGGGTGTTCCCCAGCCAGCAGCCCAGGGCTCCCAGTCGGGAGCCCAAGCTGGGGCGCTGCTCGTGCTGTGGCCATTCTCAGGGAGAGCCAAGAGCAAAGCCCCTCGGCAGTCTCACTCCCACGCGTTTGCCAGAGCCCCACACTTTGGCTACGGTAGGGCAAACTGCCGCGTAGCCAGACGCTCGGGTGCAGAGCCAAGCCTCCGCAGGGGAAGGCTTTTCCCCAGCTCTGGCAAGTGACCGCGCAGGTCTGGGAGGGCTCTGGGAGGAAAGGCAGACAAGGCTCCTGCGCTTCCCAGCTGTGCAGAAAAACACCCCTAAAGAGATCTGTGTGATCGCAAGTGAGAACAGGCCTGCTTTCTCAGCCAAAGGGAGAGCAAGGTCCCCACCAGAAAGACGGCTGAAAAGCAGTCTTCGTTTGCTCGGCCTCTTTACTTCCCTGCATAATTTTCATTCCCTTTGGGATGGTGCTTCTGGAGGCCTTCCTCTGGGGAAGATCTGCCGGCAGTGTTGAACGGTGTGGACAGAAATCGTCTTCCTCCTGGGCGCTGCTCTGGCAGCTCTCTGGCAGCAGGAGGCTTCCAAAAGACTGGCTTTCTGGCCTGAAAAGGGAACTCCACCGGTGGAGGGCTTTGCCCAAGACTTGGATCATGGGCAGCCACAGGACTCCCTCTTTTTCAGGCAAAAGGTGGCCCTGCAGAAGAAGAGGATCTTCCAAGCTGTCTTCTTGTTGCTCCCCGTGGCTCTTGGTGAGTTTGCATGAGCAGACACCTGAGAGCGACAGCCAGGCTGTGCTGGATGCCAGCTTTCAGCTGCCCGGCTTTCCTTTTGGGCCAGTATGGGCGGAAACTCCCATGACCCAAGCGCTTCCCGAGTACGTCCCGGACTGGGCCTGCCTTTTGGCCTGCCAGTAAGACTGGGAGTCTCCCAGCCATGCTGCTGCTCTGGCCACTGGACCACATGGCTTGCTTCGTCTGCAAGTCCGCGAGAGAAGGGCGTAGCTACTTCCAAGCCTGAACTGGGCATTCCCAGAGGGGAGGGGCCGTGCAGGGGGACCCATGGGGAGGTACCTCTCCTAGCCCATGCAGCCTGGTCTCGGGGCTCCCTGAAGCAGCGAGGGGAAGCGGGGAATAGCTCTGGGGCACTGAGCACACCTGAGGCCCACGGCTGCGCAGTCCCCTCAAGCCTGGGCCGATGGCTTCTGGGCAGAGGCGCGTCCTCTCTCCGCACCCCACGTTCCCCACCTCCTCAGCTCACCTGCTGCCCCACCCCTAAGGCAACAGGCTGGAGACAACGCGACGGCAGGCATCGCTAGCGACCTCAGTAAAATAACTCTCTCTTGATGATGTGAATTGCAGCCGGTGTTTACTGCGGGACCTCACTGCCAGGGTGGACAATGCGGACAAAGGCACTGCTAGAGGTCGGTGACTCCTGTGGCACAGGCACCTCCTGCAACAGAGCATTGCTGAGAGCGGCTGGATAAATCACGGGCTCTCCTGCTGCCACGCAGGGTGACCCAAAGAAGCAGCAGCTTGTGCCGAGTCTTCCTAGGGAAGCCTCTCCTGGGAAGCCCCGGCGGCTCTGGTAGCGGATGCTCGAACCGAGCGTTTTTCCCTTTCAGGAGCTGGCACTTGTGTCTGCAGAAGACCTGAAGACCCTGCGGTAAGAGACGTTTCCTGAGCTGGCATTGGTTCTGTGCAGAAGCGTCAGCCGACCTCGTGCTACCTGCACTCGTTTTGCTAACAGCCAGGGCTCCCATACCTCCTACCTGCCTTTGCCTTCTGCTCAAACTGGTGTGGAAGGGAAGCACTCGCAAAGCAGGGAAAGCACACGTGTCTCTCCTTCTTGCCGAGCTGAGACGCTCCCCAGAGGGGACGGGCCGCTCTCTGACAAGATCTGCTTTCGTGCTTTCATGCAGGAACTTTCGCGTTTTGTTGGCGGAGCACAGCCAAAAGATGCAGCTTCTGATGGAGGAGGTGGCTCAACTGAGGGCAGAGATCAGCAGTGCAAAGGTGATGCTGCGTTTTGGGGAAGGAGGCTTGGCTGGGCAGAACCCCTGAGAAAGCACTCCTTGGGCTTGTTGGTGGGGTCGGACTGCTGACTGCAGCAAGCCAGCCTTTGCCCCAGGGGCTTGCTGGGTGAGCTTCTGCGCTGCACAGGCCCTTCTCCAGGCCCAGTTCAAGCAGGCTGCTTGAGGCAGCAGAGGACTCCTGAGAGCCTTCCCTTGGCACGCCGGCACTCTGGCTCCTCTGGCTGGGCTCCTGAGGCAGGGATGAGACCCAGGCACGCTGACGGGGCCAGCCGTCGCTTGCAGGGCCCGAGCCCATCTCCCCGCTTACCTGCAGAGCGTGGAGGGTGGGGACGAGGGTGTGGGGACCCTCGTCAACCCACCTCGCGGCCATGGCCGTCAGCACGTCAGCAGCAGAGAGTCTTGCAGCTCTGTGGACTAGGCTTGCCTTGCCTTTCTGACACTGACCCTTTGCCTCTGCCGGCGCTAGTAGCCATGCTGAACTGCCCGCTGATGTGGTCCTTTTCTGTGTTCGTTTATGGCGTTCCCAGGAAGTGAACCAGGCAGCGTCCCAGATGGCTTCGGAAGTCTACGTCGAGATGTCTGACTGGGCCCTGAAAAGCTCTGGTATGGACACGAGCAGCCCAGTCTCCTTGCCCTGCGCTTGTCTGCAGCACTCCCCAAAGAAGCCTGTGCTCCGGGCGCTGCTCTCCAAAGGGGGGGAGCTTCAATGCTTCATGGGGTCCAAGAGCAAGGCTGTGGCACAGTGGCTCTCCCAGACTCCCTCCCAGTCCTGCCCTCCGCCTCCGCACGGGGGCCTCCGCACGGGGGGCCTCCGCCGCTGCCCCCGCACGTGTTCCTGTGCTGTTGGAAGGGCTCTCTTCCTCTCCACTGCATTGGAAGAGGGAATGGCTGGGCCACCCTTTGCTGCCCATGCCGCAAGCCCTCAGTTTTGGTGTGCTGTCATTGACGTGGGCGCCTGCTGTCTCCCAGAACGCTCACACCTTCTCCTCGTGGCGCTGTGAGAGAAGCAGTCACCACCAGGCACGTGGCGGCCGTCATTCCCTTGTGCAGCTGGGCACCCCCAGCAGCGTGGGGAGGAGGAGAGGACTGACAGACGTGGAGCTGGCCGGCAGCATCAGAAATGCTGTCTGAGCACCGAGTCCTCCTAGAATGTGGCCTCTTCCAGTAGTCACCTGCTCTCCCTCCCTTCCAGGTGCCACCATCGACATGCAGAGAACTTCCGAGACCTACATCTGCAAAGAGAATTGGGGCTGCAGGCTTTTATGGCTCTTTCGCACTGCCAACCCTCCCGACACTATTTTGCAGGTATCGTAGCGGAACTCCTCCGGGAAGGTTGCCTGCCTCCCGCTGAAGTTGGGGACCGACCTCAGGGGCTCTCCCCTCGCTCCAGTGGCACTGCTCAAGCCCACAGTGTTGATCAGGTTCCTGAAAGCAAAGCTCGAACACAGGGCTGGGCTTGCTAGCAATCAGCGCTTCCCCTCAGGAGGGGAATGGAGCTGAACGGAGCCAAACTGCTGCATCTCGCCCACAGTGCTCTGCCCCAGCTGGGTGAAAGACTTTCTCCCTGGTGGGGGGTGCCCTGCAGAGCCACTGGGCAGAGAGGTGTTTCTGCTAGGCCCTGACTGGGACGGTTTCATAACTGCTAGTCTCCTCTGCCCCATAATCCTGAGAGCCCCCTTTCGGTCAGGCAGGGACGAAGGCCTCCTGCTTCTGTCCATTTCCTCCCATGCGCCTCATTTTCAAGCCAAAATAGACCCCGCGGACACAACGGCGCCTACGCTTCAAGCTACGCGGGCCGCTGTGTTGGCCCCAACACTCTCTCACTCTTCCTTGCTCTCGCGTTCTGCTTGCAGCCGGATGTTTCCCCAGGAAACTGCTGGCCTTTACAAGGGGATCAGGGCCAGGTGGTCATCAGGCTGCCAGCACGAGTCCATCTGACTGCCATCACTGTGCAGCACATCTTCAAAGAAGTCTCTCCATCTGGGACTGTCATCAGCGCCCCCAGAGACGTCGCTGTCTTTGTGAGTCTCTGCTGGGCGCTTCTGGCGGGGATCTGGCCCTGGGGGAAAGCCATGGCAGGGTCTTGCTTGCTTTTGTGCGTCCTCTGAGGTTTACGTCCTGCTCTCTCCTGAGCACCGCAGTGCCCTAGCGGGACACTTCAAGGGCTCTAGGGGTTTCATCCCTCTTGAGACTTGTTCGGGACACGCACCTCAGGGTTCCTGAGCACAAGTCAAGGCCGAGACTGAGCTCCACCATGGCGAGTGCTAGCCTACTGCTAGAGCCCCAGGAGAGGGTGGGGAGACAGCAGGGCTGATCCAGCACGTAGGTTCCCTCTTTGTGGGGACGAGTCTGAGCTGCTCTCCTTGTGCTTTGCCCCTGAGGGAGTGGGTGCGGACGGAGAAGAGGAAACTCTCCTTGGGACGTTCACGTACAACGTGGCAAAGGAGGCCATTCAGACCTTCCCTCTGAAGGTACGGTCCACGCGCAGGGGCAAGGTGCCGGGGAGCAAACCAGGTTTGCCTGCAAGTCCATGGCAGGAAGAGCGTGAATGCTTTCTCCCTGGGCCGAGGGGCCCGGACCACCGCCGAGAGAGACCTGGTGGGGTTGGGAGGGCTGAGTAGCACGCAGTGGTGGTAGCAAAAGGATAGCAAGACAGGGTCAGGCCTGTGGGAGCACAAGTCCCGAGAGATCCCTGGCTGCACGCACTGCCTTCAGCAGAGCCAGCCGCACACGCGGCCGCTCCACACAAGCAACGTCTTTGTGTTGTGGAGAAACAGGGATGCCCGGTGGCGAAAGGCGTCGGGCAGCACTGTCGCTCCGTCCTGTGGCCTGCTGGCAGGCTGGGCAGTGTCCTCTCCTCCCAGCACAGCGTGCCCCTTCTCTCCCCGTGCTCTCACGCCTGCCAGGAGGAAAGCAGGCAGAGCAGACAGCGGGAGCTTGGTGGGGTTGCACAGCAGCCGCCCCCCGCACAGGAGCACCTCCCCGGCCTCTCTGCCAGCACAGAGCAAGCAGCAGAGGGAAGGGGCAGAGGGGAGGGAGACTGAGCCCCAGCAGGGCCGGCATGCAGAGGATGCCAGCTGCCTTCCCCCTTCCCGTGTCCCCAGCCTCCCCAGCAGCCCCGGTACCAGCAGCGAGCCTCAGATTGCCACAGCCGCTCCCACCCACTTGCAGGAGCTCGCTCCTGAGCAGGAGCAGGGCTGGCAGGGGGAGACACCTTCCTTGCATTGTCGCTCCTAACACCCCCGCTTCCTTTTCCCGCTTTTCTTCCCAGAACGCGCCGCTTCCCAGAGCCTTTGCACGTGTCAAACTTCTGGTGAAGAGCAACTGGGGAAACCCAGCGTACACCTGCATTTATCGAGTGCAGGTTCACGGGAAGATGGCAAAACCAGAAAGCCTCGACTGAAACCAGAGGAAAAAGAGAAGGGCATACAGAAAAAGAGCAGCAGAAGGGGAAGGAACAAAAAAATAAAAAAGATGTGGCAATTGAGATTGGTGCAGAAGCTCTGTCTCCAAAGTGGGGTGCGCAAGAAGGCCCTTTGGGGGGAGGGCGGGAGCGTGCGGGAACCGTTAGGACCTCTCCTTAATTTTTTCTTCAACCTGAGGAAGGCAGTAAGCACTCCTAAGGTTTACTCCAGAGAGGAGAGGCCCAGCCTGGCACCGCTCCTTCTCCCGCCACCCCGGGAGGCTCCGCAAGTGGCACCAGCCCAGGGCAGGCAGAGGGGCCCGGCTGCAGTTTACAACTGCCGCAGGAGCCGATGGAACCGTTTGGCCTAGCACCTTCCCAGCATCCCGGCTGTCGGTTTGTCGGTTACCCCCCAGTTTCTGTGAAAGGGCTGTGGGGAGCCTGTCTGAGTGGCCTGTGGGAAGCCCCGTTCCTCGGCCCATCAACGTCCCCACTCTAGAGCTCGCTGCTCTCTGTTGGGGGTCCTTTTGTGTCACATTGAGTAGTGTCGACGGGGAATTTTCCAGCGTTTGGCCCCTGGTTATTCTCCCCTTGGCATTGGGACAACCCTGACCTGTCTTTCTTCTTGACGGACCACCCTCTCTGGGGTTCCCAGAAAGGCTGTGCGGTTCTGCAGCCCTTGGGCTGTTCCCGTCATGGGCTCCACCATCTAACACTCGAGGCCCCTCGGTCCCCCAGTGCTGCATTCTGCAACACTTGGCTGTTCCCTCCCGCTGTTGCTATCATGGGCATCGTGTCCTGGGCTACAACGCCGCCTCCGCTAAGGACATCCCGGGCAGCCAGTCGGAAAGCTCGTCCAAAGGATTCCAGGGATGGGGAGGGTTAGAACCCCGTCTTCCTGGCAGCTGCCTAACAGCAGGGAGTATTGGGAGGGGGTCAGGGTGGCAGGAGCATTCCCTGGGGGGTGCTGGAGGCTCCCAAGGGGTTCCTGAGAGATGGGGCTGGGGAGTGGGCATCCCAGGATGCTTGGGGGGTTTCTCATGCTGCTGGAAATGGCTTCTAAAGCTAAGCAGAAACGGCAATTTTCCCATTAGCTTTGTATGATGGTAGGCACCTTAGGTGGGACCATCCCCCACGCATCCAGTGCTGTAATAAAGAGAATGCCTGCTTCTCGATGCTACATGGGTGTGAAGAGGTTGATTCCCCATTTCGGTGACAGTTTGGGCGACCCAGATGGGACTCTGCTTCTGAATCTCGATGGATCCGTGGGATCGCAGGACCCCCAGCCGGCACCGAGGGATTCTCGGGAAGAACCTCCGAAGCCCGGACCGAAGAGCTCTGAGCAGGACCTCTGGGAAGGTAAAAGCATCCCTTTTCTCATTAAAAGGGCAGTTGCCTGCCCGTCAGGCGCGGCGAAGGCCTCGCAGGGTTGGGCTGTAAAGGTACCTAAGGGAAGGATTGGATCCTATCGGGCCGAAGTCCCTAGGACACCTGTGTCTGGAAACCTTTGGCCGAAGGGGTGGGTTGGAGCCCCACTGAAGGTAATCCAGGGGTTCGAGTCCCCTTCTGGGGAATGCCTCTGACTATTTTGTGCAAAGTTATTGTTTCTCTGTTTGGTGTTGCTGTGTCTTTTGTGGTGGGTACTAAGCCCTCTGCGGAAGGGGGGATTCGGAAAAGATCTCCCCTAGGACGTATCGTGAAACGTTGGAGGAAATTGGGAGGGGAGCCAGGGATTTGGGAAAGATGTTAGAGGTAGCGTGGATGATTTTTCATAGGAGAGAGACGGAAAAAGAGGCACGACAGGTTCAAAGGGAACACCTAAGAGAGGGGAGATGGATTGCTGCTTTAACAGGGGCTCCTAGAGGAACCGATAGAGAAGGGAGGCACAGGAAGGGGTTACCGGGAAGAAGCAGGGGAAGGGGAAAATCAGCTCCTTTCGCACAGCCCTGTGGCGCGCGGGGAAGGAGCCCATGGCTGCCGTGTGGCTCTTGCCCTGGGCAGGCGCGCTCCTGCAAAAGCAGCAAGAGCTTTTGGTCCTGGCACCTTTGGGGTGGGAGGAATCCCTGGACGTTCGCAGTTTTCTTTCTGGACTTTGGCTGTACTCAGCAGGCCAGGGAGAGAGACTCCATTCAACACTGGGAGGCTCCAGAAACAGAGAGTGTCTGTTCCCTTGCTCTGTGTCCCACTCTCTGCCCCTGCCTCTCCCCTTCCCTCTCCCCTTTCTTTTCCCTCTCACCCTTTGCCTTCTGGCCTTCTGTCCTGTTCCCTGCCCCACTTCTCTGTCACTCTGCCCTCCTGCTGACTCTTCTGTCTCTCCACCCCCTTGTCCCGTGCCCTTGCCCTTTCTGTGTCTGTCCATCCCTCTGTTCTCCCTCCTGCCCCTCTTCTCTCTCTGTCCCTCTGTCCTGCTGCTTAGCACTACTTTTCTTCCTGCGCCATGTTCTTCACTTGCCCTCCATCTCCTTCCTTCTCTGTCCCTGTTTCTGCTCCTCACCACTATTTTTCCTTTCTCCACTCCCTGCCCAGCTACCCCTTTTTCCCACCATCCCTCTGTCCATCTCCTGTCCCTCTGTCCTGCTCCTGTCCCTCTCCGGCCACCCCACCGCCCTGCCCCACCCTTCTCCGCCGCTCTGTCCCCCTCTCCCCCTCCTCCTCCCTCTCCACCGGGGCTCTGGGGCCAGCGCAGCCCCGCGCAGGCAGCCATGGGGCCTGCTCGTGGGGCAGGGCCCAGCCGGGGCGGGGGACGGTGGCCGCGCAGGGTCAGGCAGCAGGGCAGTTGCGCCCCGTGGCATGCCGGGAGCTGTAGTCCTGGGGCACATGGCTGCCAGGTGGCCATGTTGGTTAGCACGGCATGCCGGGAGCTGTAGTCCTGAGACATGGGGCTGCCGGGCGGCCATGTTGGTTACCGGGGCATGCCCGGAGCCGTCATGGCCCCACGCTCACCTTCCCGGCAGCCGTGTTGGTCTCGGGAGGTGCAGCTCCAGCTGCGGCCCGGCTGAGGTGAGGCCTGGGGCTGCCCGTGAGGTGAGTGAGGCCCTTGGGCGGGCGCGGGGGTGTCTCCTGCCTGCTGGCCCCCCACGGGTGGCGGGGGGAGCTCCAAGCTGGAGCCGGGCCCGGCCGGGGCAGCCCCGGGAGTGACCCAAGAGCTGGGGAGGCGAAGGAGACGCAGACGGACCCCCCCGGGCACAGGCACCGGGCAGCCCGACTCCCAGAGCGCCCCCGGAGCCTCCCCAGCCCCGCTCAGCCCCTGCAGCTGCCCTGGCCCCAGCACCTCCCCTGAGGCTTGTCCCGCAGCCCCAGGCCCCCACGGCCTGTCCTGGCAGCAGCGAGCCGGGCCTGGGGCGCGCTCAATCCTCCGTCACCGCGGGTGCATCAGCGGCAGCGCGGGGAGGGAGCGGTGTCTGCAGGAGCTCCTGCAGCAGGAGCTTACAAGCTTCTTAAAATTGGTTAATTCCAGTGTCTCTTATGATACTTCTGTGGTAATAACTCCACAGCCATCTTCCAGCATTTCTAAGATGCTTTTGCATGCTTAAACGGTCAGTTATACTGTCAGTTGAGCAATGTAATACTTTGTATAGTTCCTCTTGATAACAGTCTGTTTCTTGAAATTCACTGCTAAGTCCTTTAAAGAGTAAGACAAATACCAGCGCACTGAATTGTTTCAGTTCATTTTACAGCGCCCAAGAAGGAAAGTGCCAGAGCCATGTGGTAGTAGGCAGGAATTGTGTTCTGTGCTGCAAGATGCAGTCTTGGTAAGGGCTTGTGGCTGCTGGCTTTTCCTTACCCATCAAAGAAGAACTTGAGCAGGTGCCAGGAAACAAGCTCATGGACACCGCTAAAACGTGCGGTTCAGCAGTAGCTCACTGATGATCAGTAGTTAGACATGCATGTTGGCCAGTCTTACTTTTCAAGGATGTTCAGCAGCCTGGAGTGAGGCTGCACCTAAACAGTGCGTGGCAGGTATGTGTGTCAATGGCAAAGCAATTGGTACTGTACCTAGGTCTAACATTAATCAGGGGTGTCATTTGCAACAAAAATAACTGACACAAGTTGAACAGTATAAAAGGCAGTTCCCTTGGTGTCTGGGATGGATCTGGTATCTCTTCTTAAAGTACCTGCACCGGTTGTGCCCCTGCCCACACTTACCTTCCGTGCTAAGTAGCAATTTGTGCTCTATCAGTGTCCTTCTTGTAGTGAGGGGCCCAACACTGAACACAGGATTCAAGGTGTGGCCTCACCAGTGCCCAGTATGGGGGGACGATCACTTCCCTAGTCCTGCTGGCCACACTATTTCTGATACAAGCCAGGATGCTATTGGCCTCTTGGCCACCTGGGCACACTGCTGCCTCATATTCAGCTGGCTGTCCACCAATACCCCCTCCTTTTGCCCCGGGCAGCTCTCCAGCCCCTCTTCCCCCAGCCTGTAGCGTTGCATGGGGTTGTTGTGACCCAAGCGCAGGACCCGGCACTGAGCCTTGTTGAACCTCACACAGTTGGCCTTGGCCCATCAATCCAGCCTGGCCAGGTCCCTCCGTAGGGCCTTCCTGCCCTCCAGGAGACCAATGCTCCCACCCAACTTGGCGTCATCTGCAAACTTACTGAGGGTGTACTTGATCCCCTCATCCTGATCATTGAGAAAGACATTAAACAGGACTGGCCCCAATGCTGAGCCCTGGGGAACACCACTTGTGACCAGCCACCGGCTGCATTTAACTCCATTCACCACAACTCTTTGGGCCCGGCCATTCAGCCAGTTTTTTACCCAGCAAAGAGCACGCCCATCCAAGCCATAAGCAGCTTTTTTTTCTCCCTTCCTTTCAGTCTTTCCTGTGTGCCACTGAGCTATTTTCTCTGTTCATTTAAGACCTAGATCTCATCAAGTACTTCCCAGTTGTCAAGGCCTGAGCCAGTAAAGCACTGTAGGAATTTGGCACTCTTCCAGCTGGCAGAGGTAAAGTTCTACCTGTTAGCGTCACAATGGGAAGATGTGTGTATCTTTTCCCCCCAAAAGTATGAACTGTGTAAGGGTTGCGCTCGTATCAAATTTAGTATCCCTAGAGGCATATATTAGTAACTAATGGAATAGTAAGAGAATTAGGCAGTGGCAATGGCCGCAGGGACCTAGCTTTTCTTCACGTACTTGTTAATCTGCATAGTTTCTTGAAGACCACACCTGAAAAATATGCTTCTTTTTAGAAAAATTAGCCTTAGAACTATAATAAAAACAATGCTCAGGACAATAGCAAAATGTCCTGGTTTCAGCTGGGCTAGAGTTCATTTTCTTCCTAGTAGCTGGTGTAGTGCTGTGTTTTGGATTTCGTATGAGAATAATGTTGATAACACACTGATGTTTTAGTTCTTGCTAAGTAGTGCTTACACCAGTCAAGGACTGTTCAGCTTCCCCTACCCTGACAGTGAGAAGCTGGGAGGGAGCACAGCCAGGACAGGTGACCCCGACTGGCCAAAGGGCTCTTCCATACCGTATGGCGTCATGCTCAGTATATAAACTGAGGGGAGTTGGCTGGGGGGCAGCGATTGCTGCTCGAGGACAGGCTGGGCATCAGTCGGCAGGTGGTGAGCAGTTGTATCGTGCATCACTTGCTTTGTATATTACTATATTATTATTACTATTATTATTATTACTACTACTACTACTACTACTACTACTTCTATTTTACTTTATTTCCATTATTGAAATGTTCTTATCACAACCCACGAGTTTTTCCCCCTTTTACCCTTCCGATTCTTTCCCTCATCACACTGGAGAGGGGGGAGTGAGTGAGCGGCTGCGTGGCGCTTAGTTGCTGACTGGGGTTAAACCATGACACAGGCCCACAAACACTGGGCCTCTGCGCTTGCCTGCCCTCCTAAAAGTCCAAAACTCTCTCTGTCTCCCGCTCATTGTAGCCAGAGCCCAGCTCTGAAGTTGCAAATAGACGGCAATTTCACCCACACCAAAGGTGCCAGGACTAAAAGCTGTTTCTGACCCTAACCTTCCCTTGGGAGCACTTCACAGCCCCACAGACACTGGGGCTCTAAACATGACTAGACGCTTAACGGTCCCAACACCCTCTCTCACTTCATTGCTCTCAGGTTCTGACTGAGGCCGCATGCCTCCCCCAGTGTGATGTCAGAGCCACCAGTGTGAGGTCAGAGCTGGCCGCCCGCACAGCCCTGTGGCGCGTGGGGAAGGAGCCCACAGCTGCCGTGTGGCTCTTACCTTGGGCAGGCGCGCTCCTGCTGTGGGGCAGCGTGGGGCTGCTGCCGGAGCTGTTTTTGCCTGGGCAGGCCACACTGCTGGGGCTGAGGGGGAAGAGCAGAGCGGGGAGCCTGCCTTTGCCCAGAGATGGCGAGGAGAAAGGCCCCCGAGAGAAGACGCCAAGGGCCCTCCCAAGGCTCCTTGGGGAACGAGGCTGGCCAACAGCCGGCAGGGGAGGCAGCGGGGCCGAGCCGCTGCCAGACGAGTAGGTACGAAGCCTGGCATGTGCCCGGGGCATCAGGTTGGGCTGGTAGCACGGACGTGGCCTAGCACGGTCAGTGGGGTGCGGAGCAGCCTGGGGAAGCCGACAGAAGTTTTCTGAAGAAGAGCCCCGTGGTTTGCGAAGCCCCCCTTCTGTGAGGACGGGTCTCGGTGGAAAGCCTGGCTCACTCTCGCAGCCAAAAGGCAGTGTGCAGCAGGGGCTTTTGGGGAGGCGGTAGCCTCGTGCTGCAGGGTCGGAGCCCAGCCCTGCTGCACGGGGCGGTTTTGCTGTACGGGGAGGCCAAGCCCCTGGGGCCTGAGACTGGTCCCCTCGGGACGCTGAGGCGCGATCCTGCCTGGCTGATGGGAGCAGCTGTGCGGGGCAGAGAGGGGTCGGGAGACCTGGGAGTGCCCAGGGAAGAGGTGGGGGGGCTGTGGGGGGGGGGGGGGGCAGCAGCCTGTGCCCCCTCCCCGAATGGCCACTGGGAGGTGTCTGCCGTGGGGCAGGGTGGTGCCAGGGGCCAGGGAGGGACGGGCTGAGAATCGGGCTGTGCTGCCGGGTGGGCTTCCCGAGGCAGGGGTCTGCTGCTGCCAGCTTGCTCCCACTGCAGGCCTGTAAAGCAAAGGATGGGGAAGCGGGGGGTGGGGGGGCCCGCTGGGAGCAGCCCAGCTGTGCTGGCCTCTCTCGCTGCTGCTGGGAAGGCCCGTCCTCTGGCAAGGGCCGCCGCTCAGGCTACTCCTGCCCGCCTCGGCTCCCACGGCGTGGGGATGGTGGGCAACGGGCATTTGTCTTTTTCCTCCGACAGGAACCTCCGCATGCAGGTGGAGCTGGGGATACTCTCTTCGATGTCAGCTCCCGGCTCAGCCACTCAAGGGCCTGCCAAGTGGCGTGACAAGGCCACGGAAATTGCAAGTAAGCTCAGCACTGCTGCTTGCTGTGACCTCCTCGGGGGTGAACTTGGAGAGCTGCGCTGCGCTGGAGCTCTGGCCAAACATCACAGGCGGCAGGAGAAGTGCAGGCTGCCCTGCTCTTTGCCCCAGGGAGGGAGTGTGTAGGACACGGTGCCCGCCTCCCCGCAGGCAGCTGAGACACGTGGGGCTGGGCATCCTAGAGAGGAGACCTCAAGAGACAGGCCTAACTTTTCTCTGCTTTCCTTGCGCAGGGACAGTCTTCAGCCTTACGTGCTGTCCGGCAGGCGCCCTTGTCTCCCCGCGGAGACGTCTGCTGAGGACGTGCATCTCCGCCGTGTACGTATTACACCACGTTTCTGCTGTGGACGGGGGAAAGAAAGGGGATGTCTGAGGGCCGGTGCAAGCAAAGGGGAGAGCAGAGGGTGTTCCCCAGCCAGCAGCCCAGGGCTCCCAGTCGGGAGCCCAAGCTGGGGCGCTGCTCGTGCTGTGGCCATTCTCAGGGAGAGCCAAGAGCAAAGCCCCTCGGCAGTCTCACTCCCACGCGTTTGCCAGAGCCCCACACTTTGGCTACGGTAGGGCAAACTGCCGCGTAGCCAGACGCTCGGGTGCAGAGCCAAGCCTCCGCAGGGGAAGGCTTTTCCCCAGCTCTGGCAAGTGACCGCGCAGGTCTGGGAGGGCTCTGGGAGGAAAGGCAGACAAGGCTCCTGCGCTTCCCAGCTGTGCAGAAAAACACCCCTAAGAGATCTGTGTGATCGCAAGTGAGAACAGGCCTGCTTTCTCAGCCAAAGGGAGAGCAAGGTCCCCACCAGAAAGACGGCTGAAAAGCAGTCTTCGTTTGCTCGGCCTCTTTACTTCCCTGCATAATTTTCATTCCCTTTGGGATGGTGCTTCTGGAGGCCTTCCTCTGGGGAAGATCTGCCGGCAGTGTTGAACGGTGTGGACAGAAATCGTCTTCCTCCTGGGCGCTGCTCTGGCAGCTCTCTGGCAGCAGGAGGCTTCCAAAAGGCTGGCTTTCTGGCCTGAAAAGGGAACTCCACCGGTGGAGGGCTTTGCCCAAGACTTGGATCATGGGCAGCCACAGGACTCCCTCTTTTTCAGGCAAAAGGTGGCCCTGCAGAAGAAGAGGATCTTCCAAGCTGTCTTCTTGTTGCTCCCCGTGGCTCTTGGTGAGTTTGCATGAGCAGACACCTGAGAGCGACAGCCAGGCTGTGCTGGATGCCAGCTTTCAGCTGCCCGGCTTTCCTTTTGGGCCAGTATGGGCGGAAACTCCCATGACCCAAGCGCTTCCCGAGTACGTCCCGGACTGGGCCTGCCTTTTGGCCTGCCAGTAAGACTGGGAGTCTCCCAGCCATGCTGCTGCTCTGGCCACTGGACCACATGGCTTGCTTCGTCTGCAAGTCCGCGAGAGAAGGGCGTAGCTACTTCCAAGCCTGAACTGGGCATTCCCAGAGGGGAGGGGCCGTGCAGGGGGACCCATGGGGAGGTACCTCTCCTAGCCCATGCAGCCTGGTCTCGGGGCTCCCTGAAGCAGCGAGGGGAAGCGGGGAATAGCTCTGGGGCACTGAGCACACCTGAGGCCCACGGCTGCGCAGTCCCCTCAAGCCTGGGCCGATGGCTTCTGGGCAGAGGCGCGTCCTCTCTCCGCACCCCACGTTCCCCACCTCCTCAGCTCACCTGCTGCCCCACCCCTAAGGCAACAGGCTGGAGACAACGCGACGGCAGGCATCGCTAGCGACCTCAGTAAAATAACTCTCTCTTGATGATGTGAATTGCAGCCGGTGTTTACTGCGGGACCTCACTGCCAGGGTGGACAATGCGGACAAAGGCACTGCTAGAGGTCGGTGACTCCTGTGGCACAGGCACCTCCTGCAACAGAGCATTGCTGAGAGCGGCTGGATAAATCACGGGCTCTCCTGCTGCCACGCAGGGTGACCCAAAGAAGCAGCAGCTTGTGCCGAGTCTTCCTAGGGAAGCCTCTCCTGGGAAGCCCCGGCGGCTCTGGTAGCGGATGCTCGAACCGAGCGTTTTTCCCTTTCAGGAGCTGGCACTTGTGTCTGCAGAAGACCTGAAGACCCTGCGGTAAGAGACGTTTCCTGAGCTGGCATTGGTTCTGTGCAGAAGCGTCAGCCGACCTCGTGCTACCTGCACTCGTTTTGCTAACAGCCAGGGCTCCCATACCTCCTACCTGCCTTTGCCTTCTGCTCAAACTGGTGTGGAAGGGAAGCACTCGCAAAGCAGGGAAAGCACACGTGTCTCTCCTTCTTGCCGAGCTGAGACGCTCCCCAGAGGGGACGGGCCGCTCTCTGACAAGATCTGCTTTCGTGCTTTCATGCAGGAACTTTCGCGTTTTGTTGGCGGAGCACAGCCAAAAGATGCAGCTTCTGATGGAGGAGGTGGCTCAACTGAGGGCAGAGATCAGCAGTGCAAAGGTGATGCTGCGTTTTGGGGAAGGAGGCTTGGCTGGGCAGAACCCCTGAGAAAGCACTCCTTGGGCTTGTTGGTGGGGTCGGACTGCTGACTGCAGCAAGCCAGCCTTTGCCCCAGGGGCTTGCTGGGTGAGCTTCTGCGCTGCACAGGCCCTTCTCCAGGCCCAGTTCAAGCAGGCTGCTTGAGGCAGCAGAGGACTCCTGAGAGCCTTCCCTTGGCACGCCGGCACTCTGGCTCCTCTGGCTGGGCTCCTGAGGCAGGGATGAGACCCAGGCACGCTGACGGGGCCAGCCGTCGCTTGCAGGGCCCGAGCCCATCTCCCCGCTTACCTGCAGAGCGTGGAGGGTGGGGACGAGGGTGTGGGGACCCTCGTCAACCCACCTCGCGGCCATGGCCGTCAGCACGTCAGCAGCAGAGAGTCTTGCAGCTCTGTGGACTAGGCTTGCCTTGCCTTTCTGACACTGACCCTTTGCCTCTGCCGGCGCTAGTAGCCATGCTGAACTGCCCGCTGATGTGGTCCTTTTCTGTGTTCGTTTATGGCGTTCCCAGGAAGTGAACCAGGCAGCGTCCCAGATGGCTTCGGAAGTCTACGTAGAGATGTCTGACTGGGCTCTGAAAAGCTCTGGTATGGACACGAGCAGCCCAGTCTCCTTGCCCTGCGCTTGTCTGCAGCACTCCCCAAAGAAGCCTGTGCTCCGGGCGCTGCTCTCCAAAGGGGGGGAGCTTCAATGCTTCATGGGGTCCAAGAGCAAGGCTGTGGCACAGTGGCTCTCCCAGACTCCCTCCCAGTCCTGCCCTCCGCCTCCGCACGGGGGCCTCCGCACGGGGGCCTCCGCCGCTGCCCCCGCACGTGTTCCTGTGCTGTTGGAAGGGCTCTCTTCCTCTCCACTGCATTGGAAGAGGGAATGGCTGGGCCATCCTTTGCTGCCCATGCCGCAAGCCCTCAGTTTTGGCGTGCTGTCATTGACGTGGGCGCCTGCTGTCTCCCAGAACGCTCACACCTTCTCCTCGTGGCACTGTGAGAGAAGCAGTCACCACCAGGCACGTGGCGGCCGTCATTCCCTTGTGCAGCTGGGCACCCCCAGCAGCGTGGGGAGGAGGAGAGGACTGACAGACGTGGAGCTGGCCGGCAGCATCAGAAATGCTGTCTGAGCACCGAGTCCTCCTAGAATGTGGCCTCTTCCAGTAGTCACCTGCTCTCCCTCCCTTCCAGGTGCCACCATCGACATGCAGAGAACTTCCGAGACCTACATCTGCAAAGAGAATTGGGGCTGCAGGCTTTTATGGCTCTTTCGCACTGCCAACCCTCCCGACACTATTTTGCAGGTATCGTAGCGGAACTCCTCCGGGAAGGTTGCCTGCCTCCCGCTGAAGTTGGGGACCGACCTCAGGGGCTCTCCCCTCGCTCCAGTGGCACTGCTCAAGCCCACAGTGTTGATCAGGTTCCTGAAAGCAAAGCTCGAACACAGGGCTGGGCTTGCTAGCAATCAGCGCTTCCCCTCAGGAGGGGAATGGAGCTGAACGGAGCCAAACTGCTGCATCTCGCCCACAGTGCTCTGCCCCAGCTGGGTGAAAGACTTTCTCCCTGGTGGGGGGTGCCCTGCAGAGCCACTGGGCAGAGAGGTGTTTCTGCTAGGCCCTGACTGGGACGGTTTCATAACTGCTAGTCTCCTCTGCCCCATAATCCTGAGAGCCCCCTTTCGGTCAGGCAGGGACGAAGGCCTCCTGCTTCTGTCCATTTCCTCCCACGCGCCTCATTTTCAAGCCAAAATAGACCCCGCGGACACAACGGCGCCTACGCTTCAAGCTACGCGGGCCGCTGTGTTGGCCCCAACACTCTCTCACTCTTCCTTGCTCTCGCGTTCTGCTTGCAGCCGGATGTTTCCCCAGGAAACTGCTGGCCTTTACAAGGGGATCAGGGCCAGGTGGTCATCAGGCTGCCAGCACGAGTCCATCTGACTGCCATCACTGTGCAGCACATCTTCAAAGAAGTCTCTCCATCTGGGACTGTCATCAGCGCCCCCAGAGACGTCGCTGTCTTTGTGAGTCTCTGCTGGGCGCTTCTGGCGGGGATCTGGCCCTGGGGGAAAGCCATGGCAGGGTCTTGCTTGCTTTTGTGCGTCCTCTGAGGTTTACGTCCTGCTCTCTCCTGAGCACCGCAGTGCCCTAGCGGGACACTTCAAGGGCTCTAGGGGTTTCATCCCTCTTGAGACTTGTTCGGGACACGCACCTCAGGGTTCCTGAGCACAAGTCAAGGCCGAGACTGAGCTCCACCATGGCGAGTGCTAGCCTACTGCTAGAGCCCCAGGAGAGGGTGGGGAGATAGCAGGGCTGATCCAGCACGTAGGTTCCCTCTTTGTGGGGACGAGTCTGAGCTGCTCTCCTTGTGCTTTGCCCCTGAGGGAGTGGGTGCGGACGGAGAAGAGGAAACTCTCCTTGGGACGTTCACGTACAACGTGGCAAAGGAGGCCATTCAGACCTTCCCTCTGAAGGTACGGTCCACGCGCAGGGGCAAGGTGCCGGGGAGCAAACCAGGTTTGCCTGCAAGTCCATGGCAGGAAGAGCGTGAATGCTTTCTCCCTGGGCCGAGGGGCCCGGACCACCGCCGAGAGAGACCTGGTGGGGTTGGGAGGGCTGAGTAGCACGCAGTGGTGGTAGCAAAAGGATAGCAAGACAGGGTCAGGCCTGTGGGAGCACAAGTCCCGAGAGATCCCTGGCTGCACGCACTGCCTTCAGCAGAGCCAGCCGCACACGCGGCCGCTCCACACAAGCAACGTCTTTGTGTTGTGGAGAAACAGGGATGCCCGGTGGCGAAAGGCGTCGGGCAGCACTGTCGCTCCGTCCTGTGGCCTGCTGGCAGGCTGGGCAGTGTCCTCTCCTCCCAGCACAGCGTGCCCCTTCTCTCCCCGTGCTCTCACGCCTGCCAGGAGGAAAGCAGGCAGAGCAGACAGCGGGAGCTTGGTGGGGTTGCACAGCAGCCGCCCCCCGCACAGGAGCACCTCCCCGGCCTCTCTGCCAGCACAGAGCAAGCAGCAGAGGGAAGGGGCAGAGGGGAGGGAGACTGAGCCCCAGCAGGGCCGGCATGCAGAGGATGCCAGCTGCCTTCCCCCTTCCCGTGTCCCCAGCCTCCCCAGCAGCCCCGGTACCAGCAGCGAGCCTCAGATTGCCACAGCCGCTCCCACCCACTTGCAGGAGCTCGCTCCTGAGCAGGAGCAGGGCTGGCAGGGGGAGACACCTTCCTTGCATTGTCGCTCCTAACACCCCCGCTTCCTTTTCCCGCTTTTCTTCCCAGAACGCGCCGCTTCCCAGAGCCTTTGCACGTGTCAAACTTCTGGTGAAGAGCAACTGGGGAAACCCAGCGTACACCTGCATTTATCGAGTGCAGGTTCACGGGAAGATGGCAAAACCAGAAAGCCTCGACTGAAACCAGAGGAAAAAGAGAAGGGCATACAGAAAAAGAGCAGCAGAAGGGGAAGGAACAAAAAAATAAAAAAGATGTGGCAATTGAGATTGGTGCAGAAGCTCTGTCTCCAAAGTGGGGTGCGCAAGAAGGCCCTTTGGGGGGAGGGCGGGAGCGTGCGGGAACCGTTAGGACCTCTCCTTAATTTTTTCTTCAACCTGAGGAAGGCAGTAAGCACTCCTAAGGTTTACTCCAGAGAGGAGAGGCCCAGCCTGGCACCGCTCCTTCTCCCGCCACCCCGGGAGGCTCCGCAAGTGGCACCAGCCCAGGGCAGGCAGAGGGGCCCGGCTGCAGTTTACAACTGCCGCAGGAGCCGATGGAACCGTTTGGCCTAGCACCTTCCCAGCATCCCGGCTGTCGGTTTGTCGGTTACCCCCCAGTTTCTGTGAAAGGGGGGTGGGGAGCCTGTCTGAGTGGCCTGTGGGAAGCCCCGTTCCTCGGCCCATCAACGTCCCCACTCTAGAGCTCGCTGCTCTCTGTTGGGGGTCCTTTTGTGTCACATTGAGTAGTGTCGACGGGGAATTTTCCAGCGTTTGGCCCCTGGTTATTCTCCCCTTGGCATTGGGACAACCCTGACCTGTCTTTCCTCTTGACGGACCACCCTCTCTGGGGTTCCCAGAAAGGCTGTGCGGTTCTGCAGCCCTTGGGCTGTTCCCGTCATGGGCTCCACCATCTAACACTCGAGGCCCCTCGGTCCCCCAGTGCTGCATTCTGCAACACTTGGCTGTTCCCTCCCGCTGTTGCTATCATGGGCATCGTGTCCTGGGCTACAACGCCGCCTGTGCTAAGGACATCCCGGGCAGCCAGTCGGAAAGCTCGTCCAAAGGATTCCAGGGATGGGGAGGGTTAGAACCCCGTCTTCCTGGCAGCTGCCTAACAGCAGGGAGTATTGGGAGGGGGTCAGGGTGGCAGGAGCATTCCCTGGGGGGTGCTGGAGGCTCCCAAGGGGTTCCTGAGAGATGGGGCTGGGGAGTGGGCATCCCAGGATGCTTGGGGGGTTTCTCATGCTGCTGGAAATGGCTTCTAAAGCTAAGCAGAAACGGCAATTTTCCCATTAGCTTTGTATGATGGTAGGCACCTTAGGTGGGACCATCCCCCACGCATCCAGTGCTGTAATAAAGAGAATGCCTGCTTCTCGATGCTACATGGGTGTGAAGAGGTTGATTCCCCATTTCGGTGACAGTTTGGGCGACCCAGATGGGACTCTGCTTCTGAATCTCGATGGATCCGTGGGATCGCAGGACCCCCAGCCGGCACCGAGGGATTCTCGGGAAGAACCTCCGAAGCCCGGACCGAAGAGCTCTGAGCAGGACCTCTGGGAAGGTAAAAGCATCCCTTTTCTCATTAAAAGGGCAGTTGCCTGCCCGTCAGGCGCGGCGAAGGCCTCGCAGGGTTGGGCTGTAAAGGTACCTAAGGGAAGGATTGGATCCTATCGGGCCAAAGTCCCTAGGACACCTGTGTCTGGAAACCTTTGGCCGAAGGGGTGGGTTGGAGCCCCACTGAAGGTAATCTAGGGGTTCGAGTCCCCTTCTGGGGAATGCCTCTGACTATTTTGTGCAAAGTTATTGTTTCTCTGTTTGGTGTTGCTGTGTCTTTTGTGGTGGGTACTAAGCCCTCTGCGGAAGGGGGGATTCGGAAAAGATCTCCCCTAGGACGTATCGTGAAACATTGGAGGAAATTGGGAGGGGAGCCAGGGATTTGGGAAAGATGTTAGAGGTAGCGTGGATGATTTTTCATAGGAGAGAGAAGGAAAAAGAGGCACGACAGGTTCAAAGGGAACACCTAAGAGAGGGGAGATGGATTGCTGCTTTAACAGGGGCTCCTAGAGGAACCGATAGAGAAGGGAGGCACAGGAAGGGGTTACCGGGAAGAAGCAGGGGAAGGGGAAAATCAGCTCCTTTCGCACAGCCCTGTGGCGCGCGGGGAAGGAGCCCACGGCTGCCGTGTGGCTCTTGCCCTGGGCAGGCGCGCTCCTGCAAAAGCAGCAAGAGCTTTTGGTCCTGGCACCTTTGGGGTGGGAGGAATCCCTGGACGTTCGCAGTTTTCTTTCTGGACTTTGGCTGTACTCAGCAGGCCAGGGAGAGAGACTCCATTCAACACTGGGAGGCTCCAGAAACAGAGAGTGTCTGTTCCCTTGCTCTGTGTCCCACTCTCTGCCCCTGCCTCTCCCCTTCCCTCTCCCCTTTCTTTTCCCTCTCACCCTTTGCCTTCTGGCCTTCTGTCCTGTTCCCTGCCCCACTTCTCTGTCACTCTGCCCTCCTGCTGACTCTTCTGTCTCTCCACCCCCTTGTCCCGTGCCCTTGCCCTTTCTGTGTCTGTCCATCCCTCTGTTCTCCTTCCTGCCCCTCTTCTCTCTCTGTCCCTCTGTCCTGCTGCTTAGCACTACTTTTCTTCCTGCGCCATGTTCTTCACTTGCCCTCCATCTCCTTCCTTCTCTGTCCCTGTTTCTGCTCCTCACCACTATTTTTCCTTTCTCCACTCCCTGCCCAGCTACCCCTTTTTCCCACCATCCCTCTGTCCATCTCCTGTCCCTCTGTCCTGCTCCTGTCCCTCTCCGGCCACCCCACCGCCCTGCCCCACCCTTCTCCGCCGCTCTGTCCCCCTCTCCCCCTCCTCCTCCCTCTCCACCGGGGCTCTGGGGCCAGCGCAGCCCCGCGCAGGCAGCCATGGGGCCTGCTCGTGGGGCAGGGCCCAGCCGGGGCGGGGGACGGTGGCCGCGCAGGGTCAGGCAGCAGGGCAGTTGCGCCCCGTGGCATGCCGGGAGCTGTAGTCCTGGGGCACATGGCTGCCAGGTGGCCATGTTGGTTAGCACGGCATGCCGGGAGCTGTAGTCCTGAGACATGGGGCTGCCGGGCGGCCATGTTGGTTACCGGGGCATGCCCGGAGCCGTCATGGCCCCACGCTCACCTTCCCGGCAGCCGTGTTGGTCTCGGGAGGTGCAGCTCCAGCTGCGGCCCGGCTGAGGTGAGGCCTGGGGCTGCCCGTGAGGTGAGTGAGGCCCTTGGGCGGGCGCGGGGGTGTCTCCTGCCTGCTGGCCCCCCACGGGTGGCGGGGGGAGCTCCAAGCTGGAGCCGGGCCCGGCCGGGGCAGCCCCGGGAGTGACCCGAGAGCTGGGGAGGCGAAGGAGACGCAGACGGACCCCCCCGGGCACAGGCACCGGGCAGCCCGACTCCCAGAGCGCCCCCGGAGCCTCCCCAGCCCCGCTCAGCCCCTGCAGCTGCCCTGGCCCCAGCACCTCCCCTGAGGCTTGTCCCGCAGCCCCAGGCCCCCACGGCCTGTCCTGGCAGCAGCGAGCCGGGCCTGGGGCGCGCTCAATCCTCCGTCACCGCGGGTGCATCAGCGGCAGCGCGGGGAGGGAGCGGTGTCTGCAGGAGCTCCTGCAGCAGGAGCTTACAAGCTTCTTAAAATTGGTTAATTCCAGTGTCTCTTATGATACTTCTGTGGTAATAACTCCACAGCCATCTTCCAGCATTTCTAAGATGCTTTTGCATGCTTAAACGGTCAGTTATACTGTCAGTTGAGCAATGTAATACTTTGTATAGTTCCTCTTGATAACAGTCTGTTTCTTGAAATTCACTGCTAAGTCCTTTAAAGAGTAAGACAAATACCAGCGCACTGAATTGTTTCAGTTCATTTTACAGCGCCCAAGAAGGAAAGTGCCAGAGCCATGTGGTAGTAGGCAGGAATTGTGTTCTGTGCTGCAAGATGCAGTCTTGGTAAGGGCTTGTGGCTGCTGGCTTTTCCTTACCCATCAAAGAAGAACTTGAGTAGGTGCCAGGAAACAAGCTCATGGACACCGCTAAAACGTGCGGTTCAGCAGTAGCTCACTGATGATCAGTAGTTAGACATGCATGTTGGCCAGTCTTACTTTTCAAGGATGTTCAGCAGCCTGGAGTGAGGCTGCACCTAAACAGTGCGTGGCAGGTATGTGTGTCAATGGCAAAGCAATTGGTACTGTACCTAGGTCTAACATTAATCAGGGGTGTCATTTGCAACAAAAATAACTGACACAAGTTGAACAGTATAAAAGGCAGTTCCCTTGGTGTCTGGGATGGATCTGGTATCTCTTCTTAAAGTACCTGCACCGGTTGTGCCCCTGCCCACACTTACCTTCCGTGCTAAGTAGCAATTTGTGCTCTATCAGTGTCCTTCTTGTAGTGAGGGGCCCAACACTGAACACAGGATTCAAGGTGTGGCCTCACCAGTGCCCAGTATGGGGGGACGATCACTTCCCTAGTCCTGCTGGCCACGCTATTTCTGATACAAGCCAGGATGCTATTGGCCTCTTGGCCACCTGGGCACACTGCTGCCTCATATTCAGCTGGCTGTCCACCAATACCCCCTCCTTTTGCCCCGGGCAGCTCTCCAGCCCCTCTTCCCCCAGCCTGTAGCGTTGCATGGGGTTGTTGTGACCCAAGCGCAGGACCCGGCACTGAGCCTTGTTGAACCTCACACAGTTGGCCTTGGCCCATCAATCCAGCCTGGCCAGGTCCCTCCGTAGGGCCTTCCTGCCCTCCAGGAGACCAACGCTCCCACCCAACTTGGCGTCATCTGCAAACTTACTGAGGGTGTACTTGATCCCCTCATCCTGATCATTGAGAAAGACATTAAACAGGACTGGCCCCAATGCTGAGCCCTGGGGAACACCACTTGTGACCAGCCACCGGCTGCATTTAACTCCATTCACCACAACTCTTTGGGCCCGGCCATTCAGCCAGTTTTTTACCCAGCAAAGAGCACGCCCATCCAAGCCATAAGCAGCTTTTTTTTCTCCCTTCCTTTCAGTCTTTCCTGTGTGCCACTGAGCTATTTTCTCTGTTCATTTAAGACCTAGATCTCATCAAGTACTTCCCAGTTGTCAAGGCCTGAGCCAGTAAAGCACTGTAGGAATTTGGCACTCTTCCAGCTGGCAGAGGTAAAGTTCTACCTGTTAGCGTCACAATGGGAAGATGTGTGTATCTTTTCCCCCCAAAAGTATGAACTGTGTAAGGGTTGCGCTCGTATCAAATTTAGTATCCCTAGAGGCATATATTAGTAACTAATGGAATAGTAAGAGAATTAGGCAGTGGCAATGGCCGCAGGGACCTAGCTTTTCTTCATGTACTTGTTAATCTGCATAGTTTCTTGAAGACCACACCTGAAAAATATGCTTCTTTTTAGAAAAATTAGCCTTAGAACTATAATAAAAACAATGCTCAGGACAATAGCAAAATGTCCTGGTTTCAGCTGGGCTAGAGTTCATTTTCTTCCTAGTAGCTGGTGTAGTGCTGTGTTTTGGATTTCGTATGAGAATAATGTTGATAACACACTGATGTTTTAGTTCTTGCTAAGTAGTGCTTACACCAGTCAAGGACTGTTCAGCTTCCCCTACCCTGACAGTGAGAAGCTGGGAGGGAGCACAGCCAGGACAGGTGACCCCGACTGGCCAAAGGGCTCTTCCATACCGTATGGCGTCATGCTCAGTATATAAACTGAGGGGAGTTGGCTGGGGGGCAGCGATCGCTGCTCGAGGACAGGCTGGGCATCAGTCGGCAGGTGGTGAGCAGTTGTATCGTGCATCACTTGCTTTGTATATTACTATATTATTATTACTATTATTATTATTATTACTACTACTACTACTACTTCTATTTTACTTTATTTCCATTATTGAAATGTTCTTATCACAACCCACGAGTTTTTCCCCCTTTTACCCTTCCGATTCTTTCCCTCATCACACTGGAGAGGGGGGAGTGAGTGAGCGGCTGCGTGGCGCTTAGTTGCTGACTGGGGTTAAACCATGACACAGGCCCACAAACACTGGGCCTCTGCGCTTGCCTGCCCTCCTAAAAGTCCAAAACTCTCTCTGTCTCCCGCTCATTGTAGCCAGAGCCCAGCTCTGAAGTTGCAAATAGACGGCAATTTCACCCACACCAAAGGTGCCAGGACTAAAAGCTGTTTCTGACCCTAACCTTCCCTTGGGAGCACTTCACAGCCCCACAGACACTGGGGCTCTAAACATGACTAGACGCTTAACGGTCCCAACACCCTCTCTCACTTCATTGCTCTCAGGTTCTGACTGAGGCCGCATGCCTCCCCCAGTGTGATGTCAGAGCCACCAGTGTGAGGTCAGAGCTGGCCGCCCGCACAGCCCTGTGGCGCGTGGGGAAGGAGCCCACAGCTGCCGTGTGGCTCTTACCTTGGGCAGGCGCGCTCCTGCTGTGGGGCAGCGTGGGGCTGCTGCCGGAGCTGTTTTTGCCTGGGCAGGCCACACTGCTGGGGCTGAGAGGGAAGAGCAGAGCGGGGAGCCTGCCTTTGCCCAGAGATGGCGAGGAGAAAGGCCCCCGAGAGAAGACGCCAAGGGCCCTCCCAAGGCTCCTTGGGGAACGAGGCTGGCCAACAGCCGGCAGGGGAGGCAGCGGGGCCGAGCCGCTGCCAGACGAGTAGGTACGAAGCCTGGCATGTGCCCGGGGCATCAGGTTGGGCTGGTAGCACGGACGTGGCCTAGCACGGTCAGTGGGGTGCGGAGCAGCCTGGGGAAGCCGACAGAAGTTTTCTGAAGAAGAGCCCCGTGGTTTGCGAAGCCCCCCTTCTGTGAGGACGGGTCTCGGTGGAAAGCCTGGCTCACTCTCGCAGCCAAAAGGCAGTGTGCAGCAGGGGCTTTTGGGGAGGCGGTAGCCTCGTGCTGCAGGGTCGGAGCCCAGCCCTGCTGCACGGGGCGGTTTTGCTGTACGGGGAGGCCAAGCCCCTGGGGCCTGAGACTGGTCCCCTCGGGACGCTGAGGCGCGATCCTGCCTGGCTGATGGGAGCAGCTGTGCGGGGCAGAGAGGGGTCGGGAGACCTGGGAGTGCCCAGGGAAGAGGTGGGGGGGCTGGGGGGGGGGCAGCAGCCTGTGCCCCCTCCCCAAATGGCCACTGGGAGGTGTCTGCCGTGGGGCAGAGTGGTGCCAGGGGCCAGGGAAGAACGGGCTGAGAATCGGGCTGTGCTGCCGGGTGGGCTTCCCGAGGCAGGGGTCTGCTGCTGCCAGCTTGCTCCCACTGCAGGCCTGTAAAGCAAAGGATGGGGAAAGGAGAGGCGGGGCCCGCTGGGAGCAGCCCAGCTGTGCTGGCCTCTCTCACTGCTGCTGGGACGGCCCGTCCTCTGGCAAGGGCCGCCGCTCAGGCTACTCCTGCCCGCCTCGGCTCCCGCGGCGTGGGGATGGTGGGCAACGGGCATTTGTCTTTTTCCTCCGACAGGAACCTCCGCATGCAGGTGGAGCTGGGGATACTCTCTTCGATGTCAGCTCCCGGCTCAGCCACTCAAGGGCCTGCCAAGTGGCGTGACAAGGCCACAGAAATTGCAAGTAAGCTCAGCACTGCTGCTTGCTGTGACCTCCTCGGGGGTGAACTTGGAGAGCTGCGCTGCGCTGGAGCTCTGGCCAAACGTCACAGGCGGCAGAAGTGCAGGCTGCCCTGCTCTTTGCCCCAGGGAGGGAGTGTGTAGGACACGGTGCCCGCCTCCCCGCAGGCAGCTGAGACACGTGGGGCTGGGCATCCTAGAGAGGAGACCTCAAGAGACAGGCCTAACTTTTCTCTGCTTTCCTTGCGCAGGGACAGTCTTCAGCCTTACGTGCTGTCCGGCAGGCGCCCTTGTCTCCCCGCGGAGACGTCTGCTGAGGACGTGCGTCTCCGCCGTGTACGTATTACACCACGTTTCTGCTGTGGATGGGGGAGAGAAAGGGGATGTCTGAGGGCCGGTGCAAGCAAAGGGGAGAGCAGAGGGTGTTCCCCAGCCAGCAGCCCAGGGCTCCCAGTCGGGCGCCCAAGCTGGGGCGCTGCTCGTGCTGTGGCCATTCTTAGGGAGAGCCAAGAGCAAAGCCCCTCGGCAGTCTCACTCCCACGCGTTTGCCAGAGCCCCACACTTTGGCTACGGTAGGGCAAACTGCCACGTAGCCAGACGCTCGGGTGCAGAGCCAAGCCTCCGCAGGGGAAGGCTTTTCCCCAGCTCTGGCAAGTGACCGCGCAGGTCTGGGAGGGCTCTGGGAGGAAAGGCAGACAAAGCTCCTGCGCTTCCCAGCTGTGCAGAAAAACACCCCTAAGAGATCTGTGTGATCGCAAGTGAGAACAGGCCTGCTTTCTCAGCCAAAGGGAGAGCAAGGTCCCCACCAGAAAGACGGCTGAAAAGCAGTCTTCGTTTGCTCGGCCTCTTTACTTCCCTGCATAATTTTCATTCCCTTTGGGATGGTGCTTCTGGAGGCCTTCCTCTGGGGAAGATCTGCCGGCAGTGTTGAACGGTGTGGACAGAAATCGTCTTCCTCCTGGGCGCTGCTCTGGCAGCTCTCTGGCAGCAGGAGGCTTCCAAAAGGCTGGCTTTCTGGCCTGAAAAGGGAACTCCACCGGTGGAGGGCTTTGCCCAAGACTTGGATCATGGGCAGCCACAGGACTCCCTCTTTTTCAGGCAAAAGGTGGCCCTGCAGAAGAAGAGGATCTTCCAAGTCGTCTTCTTGTTGCTCCCCGTGGCTCTTGGTGAGTTTGCATGAGCAGACACCTGAGAGCGACAGCCAGGCTGTGCTGGATGCCAGCTTTCCGCTGCCCGGCTTTCCTTTTGGGCCAGTATGGGCGGAAACTCCCATGGCCCAAGCGCTTCCCGAGTACGTCCCGGACTGGGACTGCCTTTTGGCCTGCCAGTAAGACTGGGAGTCTCCCAGCCATGCTGCTGCTCTGGCCACTGGACCACATGGCTTGCTTCATCTGCAAGTCCGCGAGAGAAGGGCGTAGCTACTTCCAAGCCTGAACTGGGCATTCCCAGAGGGGAGGGGCCGTGCAGGGGGACCCATGGGGAGGTACCTCTCCTAGCCCATGCAGCCTGGTGTCGGGGCTCCCTGAAGCAGCGAGGGGAAGCGGGGAATAGCTCTGGGGCACTGAGCACACCTGAGGCCCACGGCTGCGCAGTCCCCTCAAGCCTGGGCCGATGGCTTCTGGGCAGAGGCGCGTCCTCTCTCCGCACCCCATGTTCCCCACCTCCTCAGCTCACCTGCTGCCCCACCCCTAAGGCAACAGGCTGGAGACAACGCGACGGCAGGCATCGCTAGCGACCTCAGTAAAATAACTCTCTCTTGATGATGTGAATTGCAGCCGGTGTTTACTGCGGGACCTCACTGCCAGGGTGGACAATGCGGACAAAGGCACTGCTAGAGGTCGGTGACTCCTGTGGCACAGGCACCTCCTGCAACAGAGCATTGCTGAGAGCGGCTGGATAAATCACGGGCTCTCCTGCTGCCACGCAGGGTGACCCAAAGAAGCAGCAGCTTGTGCCGAGTCTTCCTAGGGAAGCCTCTCCTGGGAAGCCCCGGCGGCTCTGGTAGCGGATGCTCGAACCGAGCGTTTTTCCCTTTCAGGAGCTGGCACTTGTGTCTGCAGAAGACCTGAAGACCCTGCGGTAAGAGACGTTTCCTGAGCTGCAATTGGTTCTGTGCAGAAGCGTCAGCCGACCTCGTGCTACCTGCACTCGTTTTGCTAACAGCCAGGGCTCCCATACCTCCTACCTGCCTTTGCCTTCTGCTCAAACTGGTGTGGAAGGGAAGCACTCGCAAAGCAGGGAAAGCACACGTGTCTCTCCTTCTTGCCGAGCTGAGACGCTCCCCAGAGGGGACGGGCCGCTCTCTGACAAGATCTGCTTTCGTGCTTTCATGCAGGAACTTTCGCGTTTTGTTGGCGGAGCACAGCCAAAAGATGCAGCTTCTGATGGAGGAGGTGGCTCAACTGAGGGCAGAGATCAGCAGTGAAAAGGTGATGCTGCGTTTTGGGGAAGGAGGCTTGGCTGGGCAGAACCCCTGAGAAAGCACTCCTTGGGCTTGTTGGTGGGGTCGGACTGCTGACTGCAGCAAGCCAGCCTTTGCCCCAGGGGCTTGCTGGGTGAGCTTCTGCGCTGCACAGGCCCTTCTCCAGGCCCAGTTCAAGCAGGCTGCTTGAGGCAGCAGAGGACTCCTGAGAGCCTTCCCTTGGCACGCCGGCACTCTGGCTCCTCTGGCTGGGCTCCTGAGGCAGGGATGAGACCCAGGCACGCTGACGGGGCCAGCCGTCGCTTGCAGGGCCCGAGCCCATCTCCCCGCTTACCTGCAGAGCGTGGAGGGTGGGGACGAGGGTGTGGGGACCCTCGTCAACCCACCTCGCGGCCATGGCCGTCAGCACGTCAGCAGCAGAGAGTCTTGCAGCTCTGTGGACTAGGCTTGCCTTGCCTTTCTGACACTGACCCTTTGCCTCTGCCGGCGCTAGTAGCCATGCTGAACTGCCCGCTGATGTGGTCCTTTTCTGTGTTCGTTTATGGCGTTCCCAGGAAGTGAACCAGGCAGCGTCCCAGATGGCTTCGGAAGTCTACGTAGAGATGTCTGACTGGGCCCTGAAAAGCTCTGGTATGGACACGAGCAGCCCAGTCTCCTTGCCCTGCGCTTGTCTGCAGCACTCCCCAAAGAAGCCTGTGCTCCGGGCGCTGCTCTTCAAAGGGGGGCAGCTTCAATGCTTCATGGGGTCCAAGAGCAAGGCTGTGGCACAGTGGCTCTCTCAGACTCCCTCCCAGTCCTGCCCTCCGCCTCCGCACGGGGGCCTCCGCACGGGGGCCTCCGCCGCTGCCCCCGCACGTGTTCCTGTGCTGTTGGAAGGGCTCTCTTCCTCTCCACTGCATTGGAAGAGGGAATGGCTGGGCCATCCTTTGCTGCCCATGCCGCAAGCCCTCAGTTTTGGTGTGCTGTCATTGACGTGGGCGCCTGCTGTCTCCCAGAACGCTCACACCTTCTCCTCGTGGCGCTGTGAGAGAAGCAGTCACCACCAGGCACGTGGCGGCCGTCATTCCCTTGTGCAGCTGGGCACCCCCAGCAGCGTGGGGAGGAGGAGAGGACTGACAGACGTGGAGCTGGCCGGCAGCATCAGAAATGCTGTCTGAGCACCGAGTCCTCCTAGAATGTGGCCTCTTCCAGTAGTCACCTGCTCTCCCTCCCTTCCAGGTGCCACCATCGACATGCAGAGAACTTCCGAGACCTACATCTGCAAAGAGAATTGGGGCTGCAGGCTTTTATGGCTCTTTCGCACTGCCAACCCTCCCGACACTATTTTGCAGGTATCGTAGCGGAACTCCTCCGGGAAGGTTGCCTGCCTCCCGCTGAAGTTGGGGACCGACCTCAGGGGCTCTCCCCTCGCTCCAGTGGCACTGCTCAAGCCCACAGTGTTGATCAGGTTCCTGAAAGCAAAGCTCGAACACAGGGCTGGGCTTGCTAGCAATCAGCGCTTCCCCTCAGGAGGGGAATGGAGCTGAACGGAGCCAAACTGCTGCATCTCGCCCACAGTGCTCTGCCCCAGCTGGGTGAAAGACTTTCTCCCTGGTGGGGGGTGCCCTGCAGAGCCACTGGGCAGAGAGGTGTTTCTGCTAGGCCCTGACTGGGACGGTTTCATAACCGCTGGTCTCCTCTGCCCTATAATCCTGAGAGCCCCCTTTCAGTCAGGCAGGGACGAAGGCCTCCTGCTTCTGTCCATTTCCTCCCATGCGCCTCATTTTCAAGGCAAAATAGACCCCAAGGATGCAACGGCGCCTACGCTTCAAGCTACGTGGGCCGCTGTCTTGGCCCCAACACTCTCTCACTCTTCCTTGCTCTCGCGTTCTGCTTGCAGCCGGATGTTTCCCCAGGAAACTGCTGGCCTTTACAAGGGGATCAGGGCCAGGTGGTCATCAGGTTGCCAGCACGAGTCCATCTGACTGCCGTCACTGTGCAGCACATCTCCAAAGAAGTCTCTCCATCTGGGACCGTCATCAGCGCCCCCAGAGACGTCGCTGTCTTTGTGAGTCTCTGCTGGGTGCTTCTGGCGGGGATCTGGCCCTGGGGGAAAGCCATGGCAGGGTCTTGCTTGCTTTTGTGCGTCCTCTGAGGTTTGCGTCCTGCTCTCTCCTGAGCACTGCAGTGCCCTAGCGGGACACTTCAAGGGCTCTAGGGGTTTCATCCCTCTTGAGACTTGTTCGGGACAAGCACCTCAGGGTTCCTGAGCAGAAGTCAAGGCCGAGCCTGAGCTCCACCACAGCGAGTGCTACTGCTAGAGCCCCAGGAGAGGGTGGGGAGATAGCAGGGCTGATCCAGCACGTAGGTTCCCTCTTTGTGGGGACGAGTCTGAGCTGCTCTCCTTGTGCTTTGCCCCTGAGGGAGTGGATGCGGACGGAGAAGAGGAAACTCTCCTTGGGACGTTCACGTACAACGTGGCAAAGGAGACCATTCAGACCTTCCCTCTGAAGGTACGGGCCATGCGCAGGGGCAAGATGCTGGGGAGCAAACCAGGTTTGCCTGCAAGTCCATGGCAGGAAGAGCGTGAATGCTTTCTCCCTGGGCCGAGGGACAGTGTCCTCTCCTCCCAGCACAGCGTGCCCCTTCTCTCCCCGTGCTCTCACGCCTGCCAGGAGGAAAGCAGGCAGAGCAGACAGCGGGAGCTTGGTGGGGTTGCACAGCAGCCGCCCCCCGCACAGGAGCACCTCCCCGGCCTCTCTGCCAGCACAGAGCAAGCAGCAGAGGGAAGGGGCAGAGGGGAGGGAGACTGAGCCCCAGCAGGGCCGGCATGCAGAGGATGCCAGCTGCCTTCCCCCTTCCCGTGTCCCCAGCCTCCCCAGCAGCCCCGGTACCCGCAGCGAGCCTCAGATTGCCACAGCCGCTCCCACCCACTTTCAGGAGCTCGTTCCTGAGCAGGAGCAGGGCTGGCAGGGGGAGGCACCTTCATTGCATTGTCGCTCCTAACGCCCCCGCTTCCTTTTCCCGCTTTTCTTCCCAGAACGCGCCGCTTCCCAGAGCCTTTGCACGTGTCAAACTTCTGGTGAAGAGCAACTGGGGAAACCCAGCGTACACCTGCATTTATCGAGTGCAGGTTCACGGGAAGATGGCAAAACCAGAAAGCCTCGACTGAAGCCAGAGGAAAAAGAGAAGGGCATACAGAAAAGAGCAGCAGAAGGGGAAGGAACAAAAAAATAAAAAAGATGTGGCAATTCAGATTGGTGCAGAAGCTCTGTCTCCAAAGTGGGGTGCGCAAGAAGGCCCTTTGGGGGGAGGGCGGGAGCGTGCGGGAACCGTTAGGACCTCTCCTTAATTTTTTCTGCAACCTGAGGAAGGCAGTAAGCACTCCTGAGGTTTACTCCAGAGAGGAGAGGCCCAGCCTGGCACCACTCCTTCTCCTGCCACCCCGGGAGGCTCCGCAAGCGGCACCTGCCCAGGGCAGGCAGAGGGGCCCGGCTGCAGTTTACCACAGGCAGACGGCCACCCGGCCCCGAGCGGGCTCTGCAGGAGCTCTCCCCGGAGCCCGCCCACCCTCTTCCTGGCCTCTCAGCCAATGGCGCCCGCCAGGCAGTGACAGGCAGGGCCCGCCCCCAGCCAGTGCAGCGCCCTTCTCTGGCCCCGCCCCCTCCGGCCCGCTGCCGTGGCAACGGGGCCGACTGCAGGCACGGCCTGCGGGCCGAGCGAGGAGCCTTGGGACAGCTCTTCGGGGCTGCCAGGGCCGGGGGCTGGGAGCTCCTCCCTTACTTTCCCGACGGCGGGGCCGCAGGAGCAGATGGAACCGTTTGGCCTAGCACCTTCCCAGCATCCCGGCTGTCGGTTTGTCGGTGACCCCCCAGTTTCTGTGAAAGGGGGGTGGGGAGCCTGTCTGAGCGGCCTGTGGGAAAGCCCCCCGTTCCTCGGCCCATCAACGTCCCCGCTCTAGAGCTGGCTGCTCTCTGTCGGGGGTCCTTTTGTGTCACATTGAGTAGTGTCGACGGGGAATTTTCCAGCGCTTGGCCCCTGGTTATTCTCCCCTTGGCATTGGGACGACCCTGACCCGTCTTTCCTCTTGACGGACCACCCTCTCTGGGGTTCCCAGAAAGGCTGTGCGGTTCTGCAGCCCTTGGGCTGTTCCCGTCATGGGCTCCACCATCTAACACTCGAGGCCCCTCGGTCCCCCAGTGCTGCATTCTGCAACACTTGGCTGTTCCCTCCCGCTGTTGCTATCATGGGCATCGTGTCCTGGGCTACAACGCCGCCTGTGCTAAGGACATCCCGGGCAGCCAGTCGGAAAGCTCGTCCAAAGGATTCCAGGGATGGGGAGGGTTAGAACCCCGTCTTCCTGGCAGCTGCCTAACAGCAGGGAGTATTGGGAGGGGGTCAGGGTGGCAGGAGCATTCCCTGGGGGGTGCTGGAGGCTCCCAAGGGGTTCCTGAGAGATGGGGCTGGGGAGTGGGCATCCCAGGATGCTTGGGGGGTTCTCATACTGCTGGAAATGGTTTGTAAAGCTAAGCAGAAACGGCAATTGTCCCATTAGCTTTGTATGATGGTAGGCACCTTAGGTGGGTCCATCCCCCACGCATCCAGTGCTGTAATAAAGAGAATGCGTGCTTCTCGATGCTACATGGGTGTGAAGAGGTTGATTCCCCATTTCGGTGACAGTTTGGGTGACCCAGATGGGACTCCGCTTCTGAATCTCGATGGATCCGCGGGATCGCAGGACCCCCAGCCGGCACCGAGGGATTCTCGGGAAGAACCTCCGAAGCCCGGACCGAAGAGCTGTGAGCAGGACCCCTGGGAAGGTAAAGGCATCCCTTTTCTGATTAAAAGGGCGGTTGCCTGCCCGTCAGGCAACGGGAGGGTAAATGGGATGAAGTACCATGCATGCATTTATTTTTCACACTAAAAAACCACCCGGGATGGCAGAAGGAATGCGGAATAATCCCACAGGATCCTCTGATCTTGGCTCTAGAAAAGGAGGGGAGGGGCAGGAATTTAAAACGATGGTGTTCTGCTTGTAGAATGGGGAAGAGATGTTGGAAATGCGGACGGGAGGAAGAAGATGACCTAGAGTTCATGGCTGCTCCCCGGCAGAGGTTGGGAGAGAATCCTGACGCCGATGATGCATTAGTCATGTGAGCAGGGTAAGAGAAAGCGGTCGTAGGTTTTACAAGCTCCTCTCCGACAAGCGGTCAGAAATAACGGGCCAGTAAGCGTTAAAGTGCCATTCCCATGGACGGATTTGAGGTCCTGGAAGGAAACGACGGGTATTGATAGGGAAGAGCCAGAAAGGGGGGCTAAAGTTTTGGAAACTATAA
The DNA here is from genome assembly GCF_965183815.1 of Platalea leucorodia. Classification (NCBI taxonomy): domain Eukaryota; kingdom Metazoa; phylum Chordata; class Aves; order Pelecaniformes; family Threskiornithidae; genus Platalea; species Platalea leucorodia. The sequence goes on along the minus strand of NC_138841.1, from coordinate 8,811,687 downwards.
TCAGGACCCAAGTCCCTGACTGGAATGATATACAGGTAATATTAGAGATGTTGTTAGACGGTACTGAGAAGAAGGTGGTATGAAACACGGCTCGGAAAGAGGTAGAAGGGGCACAGGCTAATGGGGACCTGCAGGGAACGACAGATCCAACTTTCCCTGCCGCAGACGCGGGGGGCGATCCTAAGCAGCTGGGACCCCAGGGGCTTTTGGGTACTATTTGGCATAAGGCACGCTATGGCAAAAGCGATCCATTGGTGCAAATGCTATGAGGGTAAGCAAGAACCAAACGCATCCCCGTCTGCCTTCCTGGAGCGGTTAAAAGTCACTGCCAGGAAACAGACGAATCTAGACCGTGAAAAACCAGAAGAGGCCGTTCAGTTGGCTTCTGTCTTTATGAGACAATCAGCCCCAGCTATACGAAAGAAACTCCAAAACTTCGAAGGGGCAGACTCAAGGGATTTGGGAAAGGTGTTAGAGGTAGCGTGGATGATTTTTCATAGTAGAGAGAAGGAAAAAGAGGCACGACAGGTTCGAAGGGAACACCTAAGAGAGGGGAGATGGAGTGCTGCTTTAACAGGGGCTCCTGGAAGAACCGATAGAGAAAGGGGAGGCACAGGAAGGGGTTACCGGGAAGAAGCAGGGGAAGGGGAAAATCAGCTCCTTTTGCACAGCCCTGTGGCGCGCGGGGAAGGAGCCCACGGCTGCCGTGTGGCTCTTGCCCTGGGCAGGCGCGCTCCTGCAAAAGCAGCAAGAGCTTTTGGTCCTGGCACCTTTGGGGTGGGAGGAATCCCTGGACGTCCGCAGTTTTCTTTCTGGACTTTGGCTGTACTCAGCAGGCCAGGGAGAGAGACTCCATTCAACACTGGGAGGCTCCAGAAACAGAGAGTGTCTGTTCCCTTGCTCTGTGTCCCACTCTCTGCCCCTGCCTCTCCCCTTTCTTTTCCCTCTCACCCTTTGCCTTCTGTCCTTCTGTCCTGTTCCCTGTCCCATTTCTCTGTCACTCTGCCCTCCTGCTGACTCTTCTGTCTCTCCGCCCCCTCGTCCCGTGCCCTTGCCCTTTCTGCGTCTGTCCATCCCTCTGTTCTCCTTCCTGCCCCTCTTCTCTCTCTGTCCCTCTGTCCTGCTGCTTAGCACTAGTTTTCTTCCTGCGCCATGTTCTTCACTTGCCCTCCATCTCCTTCCTTCTCTGTCCCTGTTTCTGCTCCTCACCACTATTTTTCCTTTCTCCACTCCCCGCCCAGCTACCCCTTTTTCCCACCATCCCTCTGTCCATCTCCTGTCCCTCTGTCCTGCTCCTGTCCCTCTCCAGCCACCCCACCGCCCTGCCCCACCCTTCTCCGCCGCTCTGTCCCCCTCTCCCCCTCCTCCTCCCTCTCCACCGGGGCTCTGGGGCCAGCGCAGCCCCGCGCAGGCGGCCATGGGGCCTGCTCGTGGGGCAGGGCCCAGCCGGGGCGGGGGACGGTGGCCGCGCAGGGTCAGACAGCAGGGCAGTTGCGCCCCGTGGCATGCCGGGAGCGTAGTCCTGGGGCACGTGTCCGCCAGGTGGCCATGTTGGTTAGCACGGCATGCCGGGAGCTGTAGTCCTGAGACATGGGGCTGCCGGGCGGCCATGTTGGTTACCGGGGCATGCCCGGAGCCGTCATGGCCCCACGCTCACCTTCCCGGCAGCCATGTTGGTCTCGGGAGGTGCAGCTCCAGCTGCGGCCCGGCTGAGGTGAGGCCTGGGGCTGCCCGTGAGGTGAGTGAGGCCCTTGGGCGGGCGTGGGGGTGTCTCCTGCCTGCTGGCCCCCCGCGGGTGGCGGGGGGAGCTCCAGGCTGGAGCCGGGCCCAGCCGGGGCAGCCCTGGGACTGACCCAAGAGCTGGGGAGGGGAAGGAGATGGAGACGGACCCCCCCCCGGGCACAGGTACCGGGCAGCCCAACTCCCAGAGCCCCCCGGAGCCGCCCCGGGCCCGCTCAGCCCCTGCAGCTGCCCCGGCCCCAGCACCTCCCCTGAGGCCTGTCCCACAGCCCCAGGCCCCCAAGGCCTGTCCTGGCAGCAGCGAGCTGGTCCTGGGGCGCGCTCGATCCTCCGTCACCGCGGGTGCATCAGCGGCAGCGTGGGGAGGGAGCGGTGTCTGCAGGAGCTCCTGCAGCAGGAGCTTACAAGCTTCCTAAAATTGGTTAATTCCAGTGTCTCTTATGATACTTCTGTGGTAATAACTCCACAGCCATCTTCCAGCATTTCTAAGATGCTTTTGCATACTTAAACTGTCAGTTATACTGTCAGTTGAGCAATGTAATACTTTGTATAGTTCCTCTTGATAACAGTCTGTTTCTTGAAATTCACTGCTAAGTCCTTTAAAGAGTAAGACAAATACCAGCGCACTGAATTGTTTCAGTTCATTTTACAGCGCCCAAGAAGGAAAGTGCCAGAGCCATGTGGTAGTAGGCAGGAATTGTGTTCTGTGCTGCAAGATGCAGTCTTGGTAAGGGCTTGTGGCTGCTGGCTTTTCCTTACCCATCAAAGAAGAACTTGAGTAGGTGCCAGGAAACGAGCTCATGGACACCGCTAAAACGTGCGGTTCCGCAGTAGCTCACTGATGATCAGTAATTAGACATGCATGTTAGCTAGTCTTACTTTTCAAGGATGTTCAGCAGCCTGGAGTGAGGCTGCACCTAAACAGTGCGTGGTAGGTATGTGTGTCAATGGCAAAGCAATTGGTACTGTACCTAGGTCTAACATTAATCAGGGGTGTCATTTGCAACAAAAATAACTGACACAAGTTGAACAGTATAAAAGGCAGTTCCCTTGGTGTCTGGGATGGATCTGGTATCTCTTCTTAAAGTACCTGCACCGGTTGTGCCCCTGCCCACACTTACCTTCCGTGCTAAGTAGCAATTTGTGCTCTATCAGTGTCCTTCTTGTAGTGAGGGGCCCAACACTGAACACAGGATTCAAGGTGTGGCCTCACCAGTGCCCAGTACGCGGGGACGATCACTTCCCTAGTCCTGCTGGCCACGCTATTTCTGATAGAAGCCGGGATGCTATTGGCCTCTTGGCCACCTGGGCACACTGCTGCCTCATATTCAGCTGGCTGTCCACCAATACCCCCTCCTTTTGCCCCGGGCAGATCTCATCAAGTACTTCCCGGTTGTCAAGGCCTGAGCCAGTAAAGCACTGTAGGAATTTGGCACTCTTCCAGCTGGCGGAGGTAAAGTTCTACCTGTTAGCGTCACAATGGGAAGATGTGTGTATCTTTTCCCCCCAAAAGTATGAATTGTGTAAGGGTTGCTCTCGTATCAAATTTAGTATCCCTAGAGGCATATACTAGTAAATAATGGAATAGTAAGAGAATTAGGCAGTGGCAATGGCCCCAGGGACCTAGCTTTTCTTTATATACTTGTTAATCTGCATAGTTTCTTGAAGACCACACCTGAAAAATATGCTTCTTTTTAGAAAAATTAGCCTTAGAACTATAATAAAAACAATGCTCAGGACAATAGCAAAATGTCCTGGTTTCAGCTGGGCTAGAGTTCATTTTCTTCCTAGCAGCTGGTGTAGTGCTGTGTTTTGGATTTCGTATGAGAATAATGTTGATAACACACTGATGTTTTAGTTCTTGCTAAGTAGTGCTTACACCAGTCCAGGACTGTTCAGCTTCCCCTACCCTGACAGTGAGAAGCTGGGAGGGAGCACAGCCAGGACAGGTGACCCTGACTGGCCAAAGGGCTGTTCCATACTGTATGGCGTCATGCTCAGTATATAAACTGAGGGGAGTTGGCTGGGGGGCAGCGATTGCTGCTCGAGGACAGGCTGGGCATCAGTCGGCAGGTGGTGAGCAATTGTATCGTGCATCACTTCCTTTGTATATTATTATGTTATTATTACCATTATTATTACTACTACTACTATTTTACTTTATTTCAATTGTTAAGATGTTCTTATCACAACCCACGAGTTTTTCCCCCTTTTACCCTTCCGATTCTCTCCCTCATCACACTGGAGAGGGGGGAGTGAGTGAGCGGCTGTGTGGCACTTAGTTGCTGACTGGGGTTAAACCATGACACAGGCCCACAAACACTGGGCCTCTGCGCTTGCCTGCCCTCCTAAAAGTCCAAAACTCTCTCTGTCTCCGGCTCATTGTAGCCAGAGCCCAGCTCTGAAGTTGCAAATAGACAGCAATTTCACCCACACCAAAGGTGCCAGGACTAAAAGCTGTTTCTGATCCTAAACTTCCGTTGGGAGCACTTTCACAGCCCCACAGACACTGGGGCTCTAAACATGACTAGACGCTTAATGGTCCCAACACCCTCTCTCACTTCATTGCTCTCAGGTTCTGACTGAGGCCGCATGCCTCCCCCAGTGTGATGTCAGAGCCACCAGTGTGAGGTCAGAGCTGGCCGCCCGCACAGCCCTGTGGCGTGCGGGGAAGGAGCCCCCAGCTGCCGTGTGGCTCTTGCCCTGGGCAGGCGCGCTCCTGCTGTGGGGCAGCGTGGGGCTGCTGCCGGAGCTGTTTTTGCCTGGGCAGGCAACGCTGCTGGGGCTGAGGGGGAAGAGCAGAGCGGGGAGCCTGCCTTTGCCCAGAGATGGCGAGGAGAAAGGCCCCTGAGAGAAGACGCCAAGGGCCCTCCCAAGGCTCCTTGGGGAACGAGGCCGGCCAACAGCCGGCAGGGGAGGCAGCGGGGCCGAGCCGCTGCCAGACGAGTAGGTAGGAAGCCTGGCATGTGCCTGGGGCATGAGGTTGGGCTGGTAGCACGGACGTGGTCTAGCACGGTCAGTGGGGTGCGGAGCAGCCTGGGGAAGCCGACAGAAGTTTTCTGAAGAAGAGCTCCATGGCTTGCGAAGCCCCCCTTCTGTGGGGACGGGTCTCGGTGGAAAGCCTGGCTCACTCTCGCAGCCAAAAGGCAGTGTGCAGCAGGGGCTTTTGGGGAGGCGGTAGCCTCGTGCTGCAGGGTCGGAGCCCAGCCCTGCTGCACGGGGCGGTTTTGCTGCACGGGGAGGCCAAGCCCCTGGGGCCTGAGACTGGCCCCCTCGGGACGTTGAGGCGCGATCCTGCCTGGCTGATGGGAGCAGCTGTGTGGGGCAGAGAGGGGTCGGGAAACCTGGGAGTGCCCAGGGAAGAGGTAGGGGGGGCTGGGGGGGGGGGACAGCAGCCCGTGCCCCCTCCCCGAATGGCCACTGGGAGGTGTCTGCCGTGGGGCAGGGTGGGGCCAGGGGCCAGGGGCTGAGAATCGTGCTGTGCTGCTGGGTGGCTTCCCGAGGCGGAGGGTCTGCTGCTGCCAGCTTGCTCCCACTGCAGGCCTGTAAAGCAAAGGATGAGGAAAGGACGGGGGGGGGCCCGCTGGGAGCAGCCCAGCTGTGCTGGCCTCTCTCGCTGCTGCTGGGACGGCCCGTCCTCTGGCAAGGGCCGCCGCTCAGGCTACTCCTGCCCGCCTCGGCACCCGCGGCGTGGGGACGGTGGGCAACGGGCATTTGTCTTTTTCCTCCGACAGGAACCTCCGCATGCAGGTGGAGCTGGGGATGCTCTCTTCGATGTCAGCTCCCGGCTCAGCCACTCAAGGGCCTGCCAAGTGGCACGACAAGGCCACAGAAATTGCAAGTGAGCTCAGCACTGCTGCTTGCTGTGACCTCCTCAGGGCTGAAGTTGGAGAGCTGCGCTGCGCTGGAGCTCTGGCCAAACGTCACAGGCGGCAGGAGAAGTGCAGGCTGCCCTGCTCTTTGCCCCAGGGAGGGAGTGTGTAGGACACGGTGCCCGCCTCCCCGCAGGCAGCTGAGACATGCGGGGCTGGGCATCCTAGAGAAGAGACCTCAAGAGACAGGCCTAACTTTTCTCTGCTTTCCTTGCGCAGGGACAGTCTTCAGCCTTACTTGCTGTCCGGCAGGCGCCCTTGTCTCCCCGCGGAGACGTCTGCTGAGGACGTGCGTCTCCGCCGTGTACGTATTACACCACGTTTCTGCTGTGGATGGGGGAGAGAAAGGGGATGTCTGAGGGCCGGTGCAAGCAAAGGGGAGAGCAGAGGGTGTTCCCCAGCCAGCAGCCCAGGGCTCCCAGTCGGGCGCCCAAGCTGGGGCGCTGCTCGTGCTGTGGCCATTCTTAGGGAGAGCCAAGAGCAAAGCCCCTCGGCAGTCTCACTCCCACGCGTTTGCCAGAGCCCCACACTTTGGCTACGGTAGGGCAAACTGCCACGTAGCCAGACGCTCGGGTGCAGAGCCAAGCCTCCGCAGGGGAAGGCTTTTCCCCAGCTCTGGCAAGTGACCGCGCAGGTCTGGGAGGGCTCTGGGAGGAAAGGCAGACAAAGCTCCTGCGCTTCCCAGCTGTGCAGAAAAACACCCCTAAGAGATCTGTGTGATCGCAAGTGAGAACAGGCCTGCTTTCTCAGCCAAAGGGAGAGCAAGGTCCCCACCAGAAAGACGGCTGAAAAGCAGTCTTCGTTTGCTCGGCCTCTTTACTTCCCTGCATAATTTTCATTCCCTTTGGGATGGTGCTTCTGGAGGCCTTCCTCTGGGGAAGATCTGCCGGCAGTGTTGAACGGTGTGGACAGAAATCGTCTTCCTCCTGGGCGCTGCTCTGGCAGCTCTCTGGCAGCAGGAGGCTTCCAAAAGGCTGGCTTTCTGGCCTGAAAAGGGAACTCCACCGGTGGAGGGCTTTGCCCAAGACTTGGATCATGGGCAGCCACAGGACTCCCTCTTTTTCAGGCAAAAGGTGGCCCTGCAGAAGAAGAGGATCTTCCAAGTCGTCTTCTTGTTGCTCCCCGTGGCTCTTGGTGAGTTTGCATGAGCAGACACCTGAGAGCGACAGCCAGGCTGTGCTGGATGCCAGCTTTCCGCTGCCCGGCTTTCCTTTTGGGCCAGTATGGGCGGAAACTCCCATGGCCCAAGCGCTTCCCGAGTACGTCCCGGACTGGGACTGCCTTTTGGCCTGCCAGTAAGACTGGGAGTCTCCCAGCCATGCTGCTGCTCTGGCCACTGGACCACATGGCTTGCTTCATCTGCAAGTCCGCGAGAGAAGGGCGTAGCTACTTCCAAGCCTGAACTGGGCATTCCCAGAGGGGAGGGGCCGTGCAGGGGGACCCATGGGGAGGTACCTCTCCTAGCCCATGCAGCCTGGTGTCGGGGCTCCCTGAAGCAGCGAGGGGAAGCGGGGAATAGCTCTGGGGCACTGAGCACACCTGAGGCCCACGGCTGCGCAGTCCCCTCAAGCCTGGGCCGATGGCTTCTGGGCAGAGGCGCGTCCTCTCTCCGCACCCCATGTTCCCCACCTCCTCAGCTCACCTGCTGCCCCACCCCTAAGGCAACAGGCTGGAGACAACGCGACGGCAGGCATCGCTAGCGACCTCAGTAAAATAACTCTCTCTTGATGATGTGAATTGCAGCCGGTGTTTACTGCGGGACCTCACTGCCAGGGTGGACAATGCGGACAAAGGCACTGCTAGAGGTCGGTGACTCCTGTGGCACAGGCACCTCCTGCAACAGAGCATTGCTGAGAGCGGCTGGATAAATCACGGGCTCTCCTGCTGCCACGCAGGGTGACCCAAAGAAGCAGCAGCTTGTGCCGAGTCTTCCTAGGGAAGCCTCTCCTGGGAAGCCCCGGCGGCTCTGGTAGCGGATGCTCGAACCGAGCGTTTTTCCCTTTCAGGAGCTGGCACTTGTGTCTGCAGAAGACCTGAAGACCCTGCGGTAAGAGACGTTTCCTGAGCTGCAATTGGTTCTGTGCAGAAGCGTCAGCCGACCTCGTGCTACCTGCACTCGTTTTGCTAACAGCCAGGGCTCCCATACCTCCTACCTGCCTTTGCCTTCTGCTCAAACTGGTGTGGAAGGGAAGCACTCGCAAAGCAGGGAAAGCACACGTGTCTCTCCTTCTTGCCGAGCTGAGACGCTCCCCAGAGGGGACGGGCCGCTCTCTGACAAGATCTGCTTTCGTGCTTTCATGCAGGAACTTTCGCGTTTTGTTGGCGGAGCACAGCCAAAAGATGCAGCTTCTGATGGAGGAGGTGGCTCAACTGAGGGCAGAGATCAGCAGTGAAAAGGTGATGCTGCGTTTTGGGGAAGGAGGCTTGGCTGGGCAGAACCCCTGAGAAAGCACTCCTTGGGCTTGTTGGTGGGGTCGGACTGCTGACTGCAGCAAGCCAGCCTTTGCCCCAGGGGCTTGCTGGGTGAGCTTCTGCGCTGCACAGGCCCTTCTCCAGGCCCAGTTCAAGCAGGCTGCTTGAGGCAGCAGAGGACTCCTGAGAGCCTTCCCTTGGCACGCCGGCACTCTGGCTCCTCTGGCTGGGCTCCTGAGGCAGGGATGAGACCCAGGCACGCTGACGGGGCCAGCCGTCGCTTGCAGGGCCCGAGCCCATCTCCCCGCTTACCTGCAGAGCGTGGAGGGTGGGGACGAGGGTGTGGGGACCCTCGTCAACCCACCTCGCGGCCATGGCCGTCAGCACGTCAGCAGCAGAGAGTCTTGCAGCTCTGTGGACTAGGCTTGCCTTGCCTTTCTGACACTGACCCTTTGCCTCTGCCGGCGCTAGTAGCCATGCTGAACTGCCCGCTGATGTGGTCCTTTTCTGTGTTCGTTTATGGCGTTCCCAGGAAGTGAACCAGGCAGCGTCCCAGATGGCTTCGGAAGTCTACGTAGAGATGTCTGACTGGGCCCTGAAAAGCTCTGGTATGGACACGAGCAGCCCAGTCTCCTTGCCCTGCGCTTGTCTGCAGCACTCCCCAAAGAAGCCTGTGCTCCGGGCGCTGCTCTTCAAAGGGGGGCAGCTTCAATGCTTCATGGGGTCCAAGAGCAAGGCTGTGGCACAGTGGCTCTCTCAGACTCCCTCCCAGTCCTGCCCTCCGCCTCCGCACGGGGGCCTCCGCACGGGGGCCTCCGCCGCTGCCCCCGCACGTGTTCCTGTGCTGTTGGAAGGGCTCTCTTCCTCTCCACTGCATTGGAAGAGGGAATGGCTGGGCCACCCTTTGCTGCCCATGCCGCAAGCCCTCAGTTTTGGTGTGCTGTCATTGACGTGGGCGCCTGCTGTCTCCCAGAACGCTCACACCTTCTCCTCGTGGCGCTGTGAGAGAAGCAGTCACCACCAGGCACGTGGCGGCCGTCATTCCCTTGTGCAGCTGGGCACCCCCAGCAGCGTGGGGAGGAGGAGAGGACTGACAGACGTGGAGCTGGCCGGCAGCATCAGAAATGCTGTCTGAGCACCGAGTCCTCCTAGAATGTGGCCTCTTCCAGTAGTCACCTGCTCTCCCTCCCTTCCAGGTGCCACCATCGACATGCAGAGAACTTCCGAGACCTACATCTGCAAAGAGAATTGGGGCTGCAGGCTTTTATGGCTCTTTCGCACTGCCAACCCTCCCGACACTATTTTGCAGGTATCGTAGCGGAACTCCTCCGGGAAGGTTGCCTGCCTCCCGCTGAAGTTGGGGACCGACCTCAGGGGCTCTCCCCTCGCTCCAGTGGCACTGCTCAAGCCCACAGTGTTGATCAGGTTCCTGAAAGCAAAGCTCGAACACAGGGCTGGGCTTGCTAGCAATCAGCGCTTCCCCTCAGGAGGGGAATGGAGCTGAACGGAGCCAAACTGCTGCATCTCGCCCACAGTGCTCTGCCCCAGCTGGGTGAAAGACTTTCTCCCTGGTGGGGGGTGCCCTGCAGAGCCACTGGGCAGAGAGGTGTTTCTGCTAGGCCCTGACTGGGACGGTTTCATAACCGCTGGTCTCCTCTGCCCTATAATCCTGAGAGCCCCCTTTCAGTCAGGCAGGGACGAAGGCCTCCTGCTTCTGTCCATTTCCTCCCATGCGCCTCATTTTCAAGGCAAAATAGACCCCAAGGATGCAACGGCGCCTACGCTTCAAGCTACGTGGGCCGCTGTCTTGGCCCCAACACTCTCTCACTCTTCCTTGCTCTCGCGTTCTGCTTGCAGCCGGATGTTTCCCCAGGAAACTGCTGGCCTTTACAAGGGGATCAGGGCCAGGTGGTCATCAGGTTGCCAGCACGAGTCCATCTGACTGCCGTCACTGTGCAGCACATCTCCAAAGAAGTCTCTCCATCTGGGACCGTCATCAGCGCCCCCAGAGACGTCGCTGTCTTTGTGAGTCTCTGCTGGGCGCTTCTGGCGGGGATCTGGCCCTGGGGGAAAGCCATGGCAGGGTCTTGCTTGCTTTTGTGCGTCCTCTGAGGTTTGCGTCCTGCTCTCTCCTGAGCACTGCAGTGCCCTAGCGGGACACTTCAAGGGCTCTAGGGGTTTCATCCCTCTTGAGACTTGTTCGGGACAAGCACCTCAGGGTTCCTGAGCAGAAGTCAAGGCCGAGCCTGAGCTCCACCACAGCGAGTGCTACTGCTAGAGCCCCAGGAGAGGGTGGGGAGATAGCAGGGCTGATCCAGCACGTAGGTTCCCTCTTTGTGGGGACGAGTCTGAGCTGCTCTCCTTGTGCTTTGCCCCTGAGGGAGTGGATGCGGACGGAGAAGAGGAAACTCTCCTTGGGACGTTCACGTACAACGTGGCAAAGGAGACCATTCAGACCTTCCCTCTGAAGGTACGGGCCATGCGCAGGGGCAAGATGCTGGGGAGCAAACCAGGTTTGCCTGCAAGTCCATGGCAGGAAGAGCGTGAATGCTTTCTCCCTGGGCCGAGGGACAGTGTCCTCTCCTCCCAGCACAGCGTGCCCCTTCTCTCCCCGTGCTCTCACGCCTGCCAGGAGGAAAGCAGGCAGAGCAGACAGCGGGAGCTTGGTGGGGTTGCACAGCAGCCGCCCCCCGCACAGGAGCACCTCCCCGGCCTCTCTGCCAGCACAGAGCAAGCAGCAGAGGGAAGGGGCAGAGGGGAGGGAGACTGAGCCCCAGCAGGGCCGGCATGCAGAGGATGCCAGCTGCCTTCCCCCTTCCCGTGTCCCCAGCCTCCCCAGCAGCCCCGGTACCCGCAGCGAGCCTCAGATTGCCACAGCCGCTCCCACCCACTTTCAGGAGCTCGTTCCTGAGCAGGAGCAGGGCTGGCAGGGGGAGGCACCTTCATTGCATTGTCGCTCCTAACGCCCCCGCTTCCTTTTCCCGCTTTTCTTCCCAGAACGCGCCGCTTCCCAGAGCCTTTGCACGTGTCAAACTTCTGGTGAAGAGCAACTGGGGAAACCCAGCGTACACCTGCATTTATCGAGTGCAGGTTCACGGGAAGATGGCAAAACCAGAAAGCCTCGACTGAAGCCAGAGGAAAAAGAGAAGGGCATACAGAAAAGAGCAGCAGAAGGGGAAGGAACAAAAAAATAAAAAAGATGTGGCAATTCAGATTGGTGCAGAAGCTCTGTCTCCAAAGTGGGGTGCGCAAGAAGGCCCTTTGGGGGGAGGGCGGGAGCGTGCGGGAACCGTTAGGACCTCTCCTTAATTTTTTCTGCAACCTGAGGAAGGCAGTAAGCACTCCTGAGGTTTACTCCAGAGAGGAGAGGCCCAGCCTGGCACCACTCCTTCTCCTGCCACCCCGGGAGGCTCCGCAAGCGGCACCTGCCCAGGGCAGGCAGAGGGGCCCGGCTGCAGTTTACCACAGGCAGACGGCCACCCGGCCCCGAGCGGGCTCTGCAGGAGCTCTCCCCGGAGCCCGCCCACCCTCTTCCTGGCCTCTCAGCCAATGGCGCCCGCCAGGCAGTGACAGGCAGGGCCCGCCCCCAGCCAGTGCAGCGCCCTTCTCTGGCCCCGCCCCCTCCGGCCCGCTGCCGTGGCAACGGGGCCGACTGCAGGCACGGCCTGCGGGCCGAGCGAGGAGCCTTGGGACAGCTCTTCGGGGCTGCCAGGGCCGGGGGCTGGGAGCTCCTCCCTTACTTTCCCGACGGCGGGGCCGCAGGAGCAGATGGAACCGTTTGGCCTAGCACCTTCCCAGCATCCCGGCTGTCGGTTTGTCGGTGACCCCCCAGTTTCTGTGAAAGGGGGGTGGGGAGCCTGTCTGAGCGGCCTGTGGGAAAGCCCCCCGTTCCTCGGCCCATCAACGTCCCCGCTCTAGAGCTGGCTGCTCTCTGTCGGGGGTCCTTTTGTGTCACATTGAGTAGTGTCGACGGGGAATTTTCCAGCGCTTGGCCCCTGGTTATTCTCCCCTTGGCATTGGGACGACCCTGACCCGTCTTTCCTCTTGACGGACCACCCTCTCTGGGGTTCCCAGAAAGGCTGTGCGGTTCTGCAGCCCTTGGGCTGTTCCCGTCATGGGCTCCACCATCTAACACTCGAGGCCCCTCGGTCCCCCAGTGCTGCATTCTGCAACACTTGGCTGTTCCCTCCCGCTGTTGCTATCATGGGCATCGTGTCCTGGGCTACAACGCCGCCTGTGCTAAGGACATCCCGGGCAGCCAGTCGGAAAGCTCGTCCAAAGGATTCCAGGGATGGGGAGGGTTAGAACCCCGTCTTCCTGGCAGCTGCCTAACAGCAGGGAGTATTGGGAGGGGGTCAGGGTGGCAGGAGCATTCCCTGGGGGGTGCTGGAGGCTCCCAAGGGGTTCCTGAGAGATGGGGCTGGGGAGTGGGCATCCCAGGATGCTTGGGGGGTTCTCATACTGCTGGAAATGGTTTGTAAAGCTAAGCAGAAACGGCAATTGTCCCATTAGCTTTGTATGATGGTAGGCACCTTAGGTGGGTCCATCCCCCACGCATCCAGTGCTGTAATAAAGAGAATGCGTGCTTCTCGATGCTACATGGGTGTGAAGAGGTTGATTCCCCATTTCGGTGACAGTTTGGGTGACCCAGATGGGACTCCGCTTCTGAATCTCGATGGATCCGCGGGATCGCAGGACCCCCAGCCGGCACCGAGGGATTCTCGGGAAGAACCTCCGAAGCCCGGACCGAAGAGCTGTGAGCAGGACCCCTGGGAAGGTAAAGGCATCCCTTTTCTGATTAAAAGGGCGGTTGCCTGCCCGTCAGGCAACGGGAGGGTAAATGGGATGAAGTACCATGCATGCATTTATTTTTCACACTAAAAAACCACCCGGGATGGCAGAAGGAATGCGGAATAATCCCACAGGATCCTCTGATCTTGGCTCTAGAAAAGGAGGGGAGGGGCAGGAATTTAAAACGATGGTGTTCTGCTTGTAGAATGGGGAAGAGATGTTGGAAATGCGGACGGGAGGAAGAAGATGACCTAGAGTTCATGGCTGCTCCCCGGCAGAGGTTGGGAGAGAATCCTGACGCCGATGATGCATTAGTCATGTGAGCAGGGTAAGAGAAAGCGGTCGTAGGTTTTACAAGCTCCTCTCCGACAAGCGGTCAGAAATAACGGGCCAGTAAGCGTTAAAGTGCCATTCCCATGGACGGATTTGAGGTCCTGGAAGGAAACGACGGGTATTGATAGGGAAGAGCCAGAAAGGGGGGCTAAAGTTTTGGAAACTATAATCAGGACCCAAGTCCCTGACTGGAATGATATACAGGTAATATTAGAGATGTTGTTAGACGGTACTGAGAAGAAGGTGGTATGAAACACGGCTCGGAAAGAGGTAGAAGGGGCACAGGCTAATGGGGACCTGCAGGGAACGACAGATCCAACTTTCCCTGCCGCAGACGCGGGGGGCGATCCTAAGCAGCTGGGACCCCAGGGGCTTTTGGGTACTATTTGGCATAAGGCACGCTATGGCAAAAGCGATCCATTGGTGCAAATGCTATGAGGGTAAGCAAGAACCAAACGCATCCCCGTCTGCCTTCCTGGAGCGGTTAAAAGTCACTGCCAGGAAACAGACGAATCTAGACCGTGAAAAACCAGAAGAGGCCGTTCAGTTGGCTTCTGTCTTTATGAGACAATCAGCCCCAGCTATACGAAAGAAACTCCAAAACTTCGAAGGGGCAGACTCAAGGGATTTGGGAAAGGTGTTAGAGGTAGCGTGGATGATTTTTCATAGTAGAGAGAAGGAAAAAGAGGCACGACAGGTTCGAAGGGAACACCTAAGAGAGGGGAGATGGAGTGCTGCTTTAACAGGGGCTCCTGGAAGAACCGATAGAGAAAGGGGAGGCACAGGAAGGGGTTACCGGGAAGAAGCAGGGGAAGGGGAAAATCAGCTCCTTTTGCACAGCCCTGTGGCGCGCGGGGAAGGAGCCCACGGCTGCCGTGTGGCTCTTGCCCTGGGCAGGCGCGCTCCTGCAAAAGCAGCAAGAGCTTTTGGTCCTGGCACCTTTGGGGTGGGAGGAATCCCTGGACGTCCGCAGTTTTCTTTCTGGACTTTGGCTGTACTCAGCAGGCCAGGGAGAGAGACTCCATTCAACACTGGGAGGCTCCAGAAACAGAGAGTGTCTGTTCCCTTGCTCTGTGTCCCACTCTCTGCCCCTGCCTCTCCCCTTTCTTTTCCCTCTCACCCTTTGCCTTCTGTCCTTCTGTCCTGTTCCCTGTCCCATTTCTCTGTCACTCTGCCCTCCTGCTGACTCTTCTGTCTCTCCGCCCCCTCGTCCCGTGCCCTTGCCCTTTCTGCGTCTGTCCATCCCTCTGTTCTCCTTCCTGCCCCTCTTCTCTCTCTGTCCCTCTGTCCTGCTGCTTAGCACTAGTTTTCTTCCTGCGCCATGTTCTTCACTTGCCCTCCATCTCCTTCCTTCTCTGTCCCTGTTTCTGCTCCTCACCACTATTTTTCCTTTCTCCACTCCCCGCCCAGCTACCCCTTTTTCCCACCATCCCTCTGTCCATCTCCTGTCCCTCTGTCCTGCTCCTGTCCCTCTCCAGCCACCCCACCGCCCTGCCCCACCCTTCTCCGCCGCTCTGTCCCCCTCTCCCCCTCCTCCTCCCTCTCCACCGGGGCTCTGGGGCCAGCGCAGCCCCGCGCAGGCGGCCATGGGGCCTGCTCGTGGGGCAGGGCCCAGCCGGGGCGGGGGACGGTGGCCGCGCAGGGTCAGACAGCAGGGCAGTTGCGCCCCGTGGCATGCCGGGAGCGTAGTCCTGGGGCACGTGTCCGCCAGGTGGCCATGTTGGTTAGCACGGCATGCCGGGAGCTGTAGTCCTGAGACATGGGGCTGCCGGGCGGCCATGTTGGTTACCGGGGCATGCCCGGAGCCGTCATGGCCCCACGCTCACCTTCCCGGCAGCCATGTTGGTCTCGGGAGGTGCAGCTCCAGCTGCGGCCCGGCTGAGGTGAGGCCTGGGGCTGCCCGTGAGGTGAGTGAGGTCCTTGGGCGGGCGTGGGGGTGTCTCCTGCCTGCTGGCCCCCCGCGGGTGGCGGGGGGAGCTCCAGGCTGGAGCCGGGCCCAGCCGGGGCAGCCCTGGGACTGACCCAAGAGCTGGGGAGGGGAAGGAGATGGAGACGGACCCCCCCCCGGGCACAGGTACCGGGCAGCCCAACTCCCAGAGCCCCCCGGAGCCGCCCCGGGCCCGCTCAGCCCCTGCAGCTGCCCCGGCCCCAGCACCTCCCCTGAGGCCTGTCCCACAGCCCCAGGCCCCCAAGGCCTGTCCTGGCAGCAGCGAGCTGGTCCTGGGGCGCGCTCGATCCTCCGTCACCGCGGGTGCATCAGCGGCAGCGTGGGGAGGGAGCGGTGTCTGCAGGAGCTCCTGCAGCAGGAGCTTACAAGCTTCCTAAAATTGGTTAATTCCAGTGTCTCTTATGATACTTCTGTGGTAATAACTCCACAGCCATCTTCCAGCATTTCTAAGATGCTTTTGCATACTTAAACTGTCAGTTATACTGTCAGTTGAGCAATGTAATACTTTGTATAGTTCCTCTTGATAACAGTCTGTTTCTTGAAATTCACTGCTAAGTCCTTTAAAGAGTAAGACAAATACCAGCGCACTGAATTGTTTCAGTTCATTTTACAGCGCCCAAGAAGGAAAGTGCCAGAGCCATGTGGTAGTAGGCAGGAATTGTGTTCTGTGCTGCAAGATGCAGTCTTGGTAAGGGCTTGTGGCTGCTGGCTTTTCCTTACCCATCAAAGAAGAACTTGAGTAGGTGCCAGGAAACGAGCTCATGGACACCGCTAAAACGTGCGGTTCCGCAGTAGCTCACTGATGATCAGTAATTAGACATGCATGTTAGCTAGTCTTACTTTTCAAGGATGTTCAGCAGCCTGGAGTGAGGCTGCACCTAAACAGTGCGTGGTAGGTATGTGTGTCAATGGCAAAGCAATTGGTACTGTACCTAGGTCTAACATTAATCAGGGGTGTCATTTGCAACAAAAATAACTGACACAAGTTGAACAGTATAAAAGGCAGTTCCCTTGGTGTCTGGGATGGATCTGGTATCTCTTCTTAAAGTACCTGCACCGGTTGTGCCCCTGCCCACACTTACCTTCCGTGCTAAGTAGCAATTTGTGCTCTATCAGTGTCCTTCTTGTAGTGAGGGGCCCAACACTGAACACAGGATTCAAGGTGTGGCCTCACCAGTGCCCAGTACGCGGGGACGATCACTTCCCTAGTCCTGCTGGCCACGCTATTTCTGATAGAAGCCGGGATGCTATTGGCCTCTTGGCCACCTGGGCACACTGCTGCCTCATATTCAGCTGGCTGTCCACCAATACCCCCTCCTTTTGCCCCGGGCAGATCTCATCAAGTACTTCCCGGTTGTCAAGGCCTGAGCCAGTAAAGCACTGTAGGAATTTGGCACTCTTCCAGCTGGCGGAGGTAAAGTTCTACCTGTTAGCGTCACAATGGGAAGATGTGTGTATCTTTTCCCCCCAAAAGTATGAATTGTGTAAGGGTTGCTCTCGTATCAAATTTAGTATCCCTAGAGGCATATACTAGTAAATAATGGAATAGTAAGAGAATTAGGCAGTGGCAATGGCCCCAGGGACCTAGCTTTTCTTTATATACTTGTTAATCTGCATAGTTTCTTGAAGACCACACCTGAAAAATATGCTTCTTTTTAGAAAAATTAGCCTTAGAACTATAATAAAAACAATGCTCAGGACAATAGCAAAATGTCCTGGTTTCAGCTGGGCTAGAGTTCATTTTCTTCCTAGCAGCTGGTGTAGTGCTGTGTTTTGGATTTCGTATGAGAATAATGTTGATAACACACTGATGTTTTAGTTCTTGCTAAGTAGTGCTTACACCAGTCCAGGACTGTTCAGCTTCCCCTACCCTGACAGTGAGAAGCTGGGAGGGAGCACAGCCAGGACAGGTGACCCTGACTGGCCAAAGGGCTGTTCCATACTGTATGGCGTCATGCTCAGTATATAAACTGAGGGGAGTTGGCTGGGGGGCAGCGATTGCTGCTCGAGGACAGGCTGGGCATCAGTCGGCAGGTGGTGAGCAATTGTATCGTGCATCACTTCCTTTGTATATTATTATGTTATTATTACCATTATTATTACTACTACTACTATTTTACTTTATTTCAATTGTTAAGATGTTCTTATCACAACCCACGAGTTTTTCCCCCTTTTACCCTTCCGATTCTCTCCCTCATCACACTGGAGAGGGGGGAGTGAGTGAGCGGCTGTGTGGCACTTAGTTGCTGACTGGGGTTAAACCATGACACAGGCCCACAAACACTGGGCCTCTGCGCTTGCCTGCCCTCCTAAAAGTCCAAAACTCTCTCTGTCTCCGGCTCATTGTAGCCAGAGCCCAGCTCTGAAGTTGCAAATAGACAGCAATTTCACCCACACCAAAGGTGCCAGGACTAAAAGCTGTTTCTGATCCTAAACTTCCGTTGGGAGCACTTTCACAGCCCCACAGACACTGGGGCTCTAAACATGACTAGACGCTTAATGGTCCCAACACCCTCTCTCACTTCATTGCTCTCAGGTT
This sequence comes from Platalea leucorodia, assembly GCF_965183815.1. Classification (NCBI taxonomy): domain Eukaryota; kingdom Metazoa; phylum Chordata; class Aves; order Pelecaniformes; family Threskiornithidae; genus Platalea; species Platalea leucorodia. Next base: position 8,794,052 of record NC_138841.1, on the reverse strand, counting down.
CTGACTGAGGCCGCATGCCTCCCCCAGTGTGATGTCAGAGCCACCAGTGTGAGGTCAGAGCTGGCCGCCCGCACAGCCCTGTGGCGTGCGGGGAAGGAGCCCCCAGCTGCCGTGTGGCTCTTGCCCTGGGCAGGCGCGCTCCTGCTGTGGGGCAGCGTGGGGCTGCTGCCGGAGCTGTTTTTGCCTGGGCAGGCAACGCTGCTGGGGCTGAGGGGGAAGAGCAGAGCGGGGAGCCTGCCTTTGCCCAGAGATGGCGAGGAGAAAGGCCCCTGAGAGAAGACGCCAAGGGCCCTCCCAAGGCTCCTTGGGGAACGAGGCCGGCCAACAGCCGGCAGGGGAGGCAGCGGGGCCGAGCCGCTGCCAGACGAGTAGGTAGGAAGCCTGGCATGTGCCTGGGGCATGAGGTTGGGCTGGTAGCACGGACGTGGTCTAGCACGGTCAGTGGGGTGCGGAGCAGCCTGGGGAAGCCGACAGAAGTTTTCTGAAGAAGAGCTCCATGGCTTGCGAAGCCCCCCTTCTGTGGGGACGGGTCTCGGTGGAAAGCCTGGCTCACTCTCGCAGCCAAAAGGCAGTGTGCAGCAGGGGCTTTTGGGGAGGCGGTAGCCTCGTGCTGCAGGGTCGGAGCCCAGCCCTGCTGCACGGGGCGGTTTTGCTGCACGGGGAGGCCAAGCCCCTGGGGCCTGAGACTGGCCCCCTCGGGACGTTGAGGCGCGATCCTGCCTGGCTGATGGGAGCAGCTGTGTGGGGCAGAGAGGGGTCGGGAAACCTGGGAGTGCCCAGGGAAGAGGTAGGGGGGGCTGGGGGGGGGGACAGCAGCCCGTGCCCCCTCCCCGAATGGCCACTGGGAGGTGTCTGCCGTGGGGCAGGGTGGGGCCAGGGGCCAGGGGCTGAGAATCGTGCTGTGCTGCTGGGTGGCTTCCCGAGGCGGAGGGTCTGCTGCTGCCAGCTTGCTCCCACTGCAGGCCTGTAAAGCAAAGGATGAGGAAAGGACGGGGGGGGCCCGCTGGGAGCAGCCCAGCTGTGCTGGCCTCTCTCGCTGCTGCTGGGACGGCCCGTCCTCTGGCAAGGGCCGCCGCTCAGGCTACTCCTGCCCGCCTCGGCACCCGCGGCGTGGGGACGGTGGGCAACGGGCATTTGTCTTTTTCCTCCGACAGGAACCTCCGCATGCAGGTGGAGCTGGGGATGCTCTCTTCGATGTCAGCTCCCGGCTCAGCCACTCAAGGGCCTGCCAAGTGGCACGACAAGGCCACAGAAATTGCAAGTGAGCTCAGCACTGCTGCTTGCTGTGACCTCCTCAGGGCTGAAGTTGGAGAGCTGCGCTGCGCTGGAGCTCTGGCCAAACGTCACAGGCGGCAGGAGAAGTGCAGGCTGCCCTGCTCTTTGCCCCAGGGAGGGAGTGTGTAGGACACGGTGCCCGCCTCCCCGCAGGCAGCTGAGACATGCGGGGCTGGGCATCCTAGAGAAGAGACCTCAAGAGACAGGCCTAACTTTTCTCTGCTTTCCTTGCGCAGGGACAGTCTTCAGCCTTACTTGCTGTCCGGCAGGCGCCCTTGTCTCCCCGCGGAGACGTCTGCTGAGGACGTGCATCTCCGCCGTGTACGTATTACATCACGTTTCTGCTGTGGATGGGGGAGAGAAAGGGGATGTCTGAGGGCCGGTGCAAGCAAAGGGGAGAGCAGAGGGTGTTCCCCAGCCAGCAGCCCAGGGCTCCCAGTCGGGAGCCCAAGCTGGGGCGCTGCTCGTGCTGTGGCCATTCTCAGGGAGAGCCAAGAGCAAAGCCCCTCGGCAGTCTCGCTCCCACGCATTTGCCAGAGCCCCACACTCTGGCTGCGGTAGGGCAAACTGCCGCGTAGCCAGACGCTGGGGTGCAGAGCCAAGCCTCCGCAGGGGAAGGCTTTTCCCCAGCTCTGGCAAGTGACCGCGCAGGTCTGGGAGGGCTCTGGGAGGAAAGGCAGACAAGGCTCCTGCGCTTCCCAGCTCTGCGGAAAAACACCCCTAAGAGAGATCTGTGTGATCGCAAGTGAGAACAGGCCTGCTTTCTCAGCCAAAGGGAGAGCAAGGTCCCCACCAGAAAGACTGCTGAAAAGCAGTCTTCATTTGCTCGGCCTCTTTACTTTCCTGCATAATTTTCATTCCCTTTGGCATGGTGCTTCTGGAGGCCTTTCTCTGGGGAAGATCTGCCGGCAGTGTTGAACGGTGTGGACAGAAATCGTCTTCCTCCTGGGCGCTGCTCTGGCAGCTCTCTGGCAGCAGGAGGCTTCCAAAAGGCTGGCTTTCTGGCCTGAAAAGGGAACTCCACCGGTGGAGGGCTTTGCCCAAGACTTGGATCATGGGCAGCCACAGGACTCCCTCTTTTTCAGGCAAAAGGTGGCCCTGCAGAAGAAGAGGATCTTCCAAGCTGTCTTCTTGTTGCTCCCCGTGGCTCTTGGTGAGTTTGCATGAGCAGACACCTGAGAGCGACAGCCAGGCTGTGCTGGATGCCAGCTTTCAGCTGCCCGGCTTTCCTTTTGGGCCAGTATGGGCGGAAACTCCCATGACCCAAGCGCTTCCCGAGTACGTCCCGGACTGGGCCTGCCTTTTGGCCTGCCAGTAAGACTGGGAGTCTCCCAGCCATGCTGCTGCTCTGGCCACTGGACCACATGGCTTGCTTCGTCTGCAAGTCCGCGAGAGAAGGGCGTAGCTACTTCCAAGCCTGAACTGGGCATTCCCAGAGGGGAGGGGCCGTGCAGGGGGACCCATGGGGAGGTACCTCTCCTAGCCCATGCAGCCTGGTCTCGGGGCTCCCTGAAGCAGCGAGGGGAAGCGGGGAATAGCTCTGGGGCACTGAGCACACCTGAGGCTCACGGCTGCGCAGTCCCCTCAAGCCTGGGCCGATGGCTTCTGGGCAGAGGCGCATCCTCTCTCCGCACCCCACGTTCCCCACCTCCTCAGCTCACCTGCTGCCCCACCCCTAAGGCAACAGGCCAGAGACAACGCGACGGCAGGCATTGCTAGCGACCCCAGTAAAATAACTCTCTCTTGATGATGTGAATTGCAGCCGGTGCTTACTGCGGGACCTCACTGCCAGGGTGGACAATGCGGACAAAGGCACTGCTAGAGGTCGGTGACTCCTGTGGCACAGGCACCTCCTGCAACTGAGCATTGCTGAGAGCGGCTGGATAAATCACGGGCTCTCCTGCTGCCACGCAGGGTGACCCAAAGAAGCAGCAGCTTGTGCCGAGTCTTCCTAGGGAAGCCTCTCCTGGGAAGCCCCGGCGGCTCTGGTAGCGGATGCTCGAACCGAGCGTTTTTCCCTTTCAGGAGCTGGCACTTGTGTCTGCAGAAGACCTGAAGACCCTGCGGTAAGAGACGTTTCCTGAGCTGGCATTGGTTCTGTGCAGAAGCGTCAGCCGACCTCGTGCTACCTGCACTCGTTTTGCTAACAGCCAGGGCTCCCATACCTCCTACCTGCCTTTGCCTTCTGCTCAAACTGGTGTGGAAGGGAAGCACTCGCAAAGCAGGGGAAGCACACGTGTCTCTCCTTCTTGCCGAGCTGAGATGCTCCCCAGAGGGGACGGGCCGCTCTCTGACAAGACCTGCTTTCCTGTCATGCAGGAACTTTCGCGTTTTGTTGGCGGAGCAAAGCCAAAAGATGCAGCTTCTGATGGAGGAGGTGGCTCAACTGAGGGCAGAGATCAGCAGTGCAAAGGTGATGCTGCGTTTTGGGGAAGGAGGCTTGGCTGGGCAGAACCCCCGAGAAAGCACTCCTTGGGCTTGTTGGTGGGGTCAGACTGCTGACTGCAGCAAGCCAGCCTTTGCCCCAGGGGCTTGCTGGGTGAGCTTCTGCGCTGCACAGGCCCTTCTCCAGGCCCAGTCTAAGCAGGCTGCTTGAGGCAGCAGAGGACTCCCGAGAGCCTTCCCTTGGCACGCCGGCACTCTGGCTCCTCTGGCTGGGCTCCTGAGGCAGGGATGAGACCCAGGCACGCTGACGGGGCCAGCCGTCGCTTGCAGGGCCCGAGCCCATCTCCCCGCTGACCTGCAGAGCGTGGAGGGTGGGGACGAGGGTGTGGGGACCCTCGTCAACCCACCTCGTGGCCATGGCCGCGGCCGTGGACACAGATTCTCTTCCTCAGTCCTCGTGGCTCACGTCAGCAGCAGAGAGTCTTGCAGCTCTGTGGACAAGGCTTGCCTTGCCTTTCTGACACTGGCCCTTTGCCTCTGCCGGCGCTAGCAGCCACGCTGAACCGCCTGCTGACGTGGTCCTTTTCTGTGTTTGTTTATGGCGTTCCCAGGAAGTGAACCAGGCAGCGTCCCAGATGGCTTCGGAAGTCTACGTCGAGATGTCTGACTGGGCTCTGAAAAGCTCTGGTATGGACACGAGCATCCCAGTCTCCTTGCGCTGCGCTTGTCTGCAGCACTCCGCAAAGAAGCCTGTGCTCCGGGCGCTGCTCTCCAAAGGGGGGGAGCTTCAATGCTTCATGGGGTCCAAGAGCAAGGCTGTGGCACAGTGGCTCTCTGACTCCCTCCCAGTCCTGCCCTCGGCCTCCGCACGGGGGCCTCCGCACGGGGGCCTCCGCCGCTGCCCCCGCACGTGTTCCTGTGCTGTTGGAAGGGCTCTCTTCCTCTCCACTGCATTGGAAGAGGGAACGGCTGGGCCATCCTTTGCTGCCCATGCCGCAAGCCCTCAGTTTTGGTGTGCTGTCATTCACGTGGGCGCCCGCTGTCTCCCAGAACCCTCAGACCTTCTCCTCGTGGCGCTGTGAGAGAAGCAGTCACCACCAGGCAGGTGGCTGCCGTCATTGCCCTGCGCAGCTGGGCACCCCCAGCAGCGTGGGGAGGAGGAGAGGACTGACAGATGTGGAGCTGGCCGGCAGCATCAGAAATGCTGTCTGAGCACCGAGTCCTCCTAGAATGTGGCCTCTTCCAGTAGTCACCTGCTCTCCCTCCCTTCCAGGTGCCACCATCGACATGCAGAGAACTTCCGAGACCTACATTTGCAAAGAGAATTGGGGCTGCAGGCTTTTATGGCTCTTTCGCACTGCCAACCCTCCCGACACTATTTTGCAGGTATCGTAGCAGAACTCCTCCGGGAAGGTTTCCTGCCTCCCGCTGAAGTTGGGGACCGACCTCAGGGGCTCTCCCCTCGCTCCAGTGGCACTGCTCAAGCCCACAGTGTTGATCAGGTTCCTGAAAGCAAAGCTCGCACACAGGGCTGGGCTTGCTAGCAATCAGCGCTTCCCCTCAGGAGGGGAATGGAGCTGAACGGAGCCAAACTGCTGCATCTCGCCCACAGTGCTCTGCCCCAGCTGGGTGAAAGACTTTCTCCCTGGTGACCCCGTTTCCACGCCCATCCCTAACAGCGCCTTTTTGGGGCTGGCAGGCGGGAGGTGGGGGGTGCCCTGCAGAGCCACTGGGCAGAGAGGTGTTTCTGCTAGGCCCTGACTGGGACGGTTTCATAACCGCTGGTCTCCTCTGCCCCATAATCCTGAGAGCCCCCTTTCAGTCAGGCAGGGACGAAGGCCTCCTGCTTCTGTCCATTTCCTCCCATGCGCCTCATTTTCAAGGCAAAATCCCCAAGGAAACAACGGCGCCTACGCTTCAAGCTACGCGGGCCGCTGTCTTGGCCCCAACACTCTCTCACTCTTCCTTGCTCTCGCGTTCTGCTTGCAGCCGGATGTTTCCCCAGGAAACTGCTGGCCTTTACAAGGGGATCAGGGCCAGGTGGTCATCAGGTTGCCAGCACGAGTCCATCTGACTGCTGTCACTGTGCAGCACATCTCCAAAGAAGTCTCTCCATCTGGGACTGTCATCAGCGCCCCCAGAGACGTCGCTGTCTTTGTGAGTCTCTGCTGGGCGCTTCTGGCGGGGATCTGGCCCTGGGGGAAAGCCATGGCAGGGTCTTGCTTGCTTTTGTGCGTCCTCTGAGGTTTGCGTCCTGCTCTCTCCTGAGCACCGCAGTGCCCTAGCGGGACACTTCAAGGGCTCTAGGGGTTTCATCCCTCTTGAGACTTGTTCGGGACAAGCACCTCAGGGTTCCTGAGCAGAAGTCAAGGCCGAGCCTGAGCTCCACCACAGCGAGTGCTAGCCTACTGTTAGAGCCCCAGGAGAGGGTGGGGAGATAGCAGGGCTGATCCAGCACGTAGGTTCCCTCTTTGTGGGGACGAGTCTGAGCTGCTCTCCTTGTGCTTTGCCCCTGAGGGAGTGGATGCGGACGGAGAAGAGGAAACTCTCCTTGGGACGTTCACGTACAACGTGGCAAAGGAGACCATTCAGACCTTCCCTCTGAAGGTACGGGCCACGCGCAGGGGCAAGATGCTGGGGAGCAAACCAGGTTTGCCTGCAAGTCCATGGCAGGAAGAGCGTGAATGCTTTCTCCCTGGGCCGAGGGACAGTGTCCTCTCCTCCCAGCACAGCGTGCCCCTTCTCTCCCCGTGCTCTCACGCCTGCCAGGAGGAAAGCAGGCAGAGCAGACAGTGGGAGCTTGGTGGGGTTGCACAGCAGCCGGCCCCCACACAGGAGCACCTCCCCGGCCTCTCTGCCAGCACAGAGCAAGCAGCAGAGGGAAGGGGCAGAGGGGAGGGAGACTGAGCCCCAGCAGGGCCGGCATGCAGAGGATGCCAGCTGCCTTCCCCCTTCCCGTGTCCCCAGCCTCCCCAGCAGCCCCGGTACCCGCAGCGAGCCTCAGATTGCCACAGCCGCTCCCACCCACTTTCAGGAGCTCGTTCCTGAGCAGGAGCAGGGCTGGCAGGGGGAGGCACCTTCATTGCATTGTCGCTCCTAACGCCCCCGCTTCCTTTTCCCGCTTTTCTTCCCAGAACGCGCCGCTTCCCAGAGCCTTTGCACGTGTCAAACTTCTGGTGAAGAGCAACTGGGGAAACCCAGCGTACACCTGCATTTATCGAGTGCAGGTTCACGGGAAGATGGCAAAACCAGAAAGCCTCGACTGAAGCCAGAGGAAAAAGAGAAGGGCATACAGAAAAGAGCAGCAGAAGGGGAAGGAACAAAAAAATAAAAAAGATGTGGCAATTCAGATTGGTGCAGAAGCTCTGTCTCCAAAGTGGGGTGCGCAAGAAGGCCCTTTGGGGGGAGGGCGGGAGCGTGCGGGAACCGTTAGGACCTCTCCTTAATTTTTTCTTCAACCTGAGGAAGGCAGTAAGCACTCCTAAGGTTTACTCCAGAGAGGAGAGGCCCAGCCTGGCACCGCTCCTTCTCCCACCACCCCGGGAGGCTCCGCAAGCGGCACCAGCCCAGGGCAGGCAGAGGGGCCCGGCTGCAGTTTACCACAGGCAGACGGCCACCCGGCTCCGAGCGGGCCCTGCAGGAGCTCACCCCGGAGCCTGCCCACCCTCTTCCTGGCCTCTCAGCCAATGGCCCCCAGCCAGTGCAGCGCCCTTCTCTGGCCCCGCCCCCTCCGGCCTGCTGCCGTGGCAATGGGGCCGACTGCAGGCACGGCCTGCGGGCCGAGCGAGGAGCCTTGGGACAGCTCTTCGGGGCTGCCAGGGCCGGGGGCTGGGAGCTCCTCCCTTACTTTCCCGACGGCGGGGCCGCAGGAGCAGATGGAACCGTTTGGCCTAGCACCTTCCCAGCATCCCGGCTGTCGGTTTGTCGGTTACCCCCCAGTTTCTGTGAAAGGGGGGTGGGGAGCCTGTCTGAGCGGCCTGTGGGATAGCCCCCCGTTCCTCGGCCCATCAACGTCCCCGCTCTAGAGCTGGCTGCTCTCTGTCGGGGGTCCTTTTGTGTCACATTGAGTAGTGTCGACGGGGAATTTTCCAGCGCTTGGCCCCTGGTTATTCTCCCCTTGGCATTGGGACGACCCTGACCCATCTTTCCTCTTGACGGACCACCCTCTCTGGGGTTCCCAGAAAGGCTGTGCGGTTCTGCAGCCCTTGGGCTGTTCCCGTCATGGGCTCCACCATCTAACACTCGAGGCCCCTCGGTCCCCCAGTGCTGCATTCTGCAACACTTGGCTGTTCCCTCCCGCTGTTGCTATCATGGGCATCGTGTCCTGGGCTACAACGCCGCCTGTGCTAAGGACATCCCGGGCAGCCAGTCGGAAAGCTCGTCCAAAGGATTCCAGGGATGGGGAGGGTTAGAACCCCGTCTTCCTGGCAGCTGTCTAACAGCAGGGAGTATTGGGAGGGGGTCAGGGTGGCAGGAAATGCTGCTGGAAATGGTTTGTAAAGCTAAGCAGAAACGGCAATTGTCCCATTAGCTTTGTATGATGGTAGGCACCTTAGGTGGGACCATCCCCCACGCATCCAGCGCTGTAATAAAGAGAATGCCTGCTTCTCGATGCTACATGGGTGTGAAGAGGTTGATTCCCCATTTCGGTGACAGTTTAGGTGACCCAGATGGGACTCCGCTTATGAATCTTGATGGATCCGCGGGATCACAGGACCCCCAGCCGGCACCGAGGGATTCTCGGGAAGAACCTCCGAAGCCCGGACCGAAGAGCTCTGAGCAGGACCCCTGGGAAGGTAAAGGCATACCTTTTCTGATTAAAAGGGCGGTTGCCTGCCCATCAGGCGCGGCGAAGGCCTCGCAGTGTTGGGCTGTAAAGGTACCTAAGGGAAGGATTGGATCCTATCGGGCTCAAGTCCCTAGGACACCTGTGTCTGGAAACCTTTGGCCAAAGGGGTGGGTTGGAGTCCCACTGAAGGTAATCTAGGGGTTTGAGTCCCCTTCTGGGGAATGCCTCTGACTATTTTGTGCCAAGTTATTGTTTCTCTGTTTGGTGTTCTGTATCTTTTATGGCAGGTACTAAGCCCGCTGCGGAAGGGGGGATTCGGAAAAGATCTCCCCTAGGACGTATCGTGAAACATTGGAGGAAATTGGGAGGGGAGCCTCTCACTCGGAAACGGCTTCTAGAATATGGTAACAATTGGTGGCCAATGTATAGTCTCGAAGATCAGGCAAAATGGCCAAAGAATGGAACTCTAAGATATACTACTAGAGTACAACTGATGGTACTTTGCAGGTGGGAGGGTAAATGGGATGAAGTACCATGCATGCATTTATTTTTCACACTTAGAAACCACCCGGGATGGCAGAAGGAACGCGGAATAATCCCACAGGATCCTCTGATCTTGGCTCTAGAAAAGGAGGGGAGGGGCAGGAATTTAAAACGATGGTGTTCTGCTTGTAGTATGGGGAAGAGATGTTGGAAATGCGGACGGGAGGAAGAAGATGACCTAGAGTTCATGGCTGCTCCCCGGCAGAGGTTGGGAGAGAATCCTGACGCCGGTGATGCTATTTGTCGTGTGAGCAAAGTCAGAGAAAGCGGTCGTAGGCGAGCCGGTGAGGGTGGTAGCGCGGGAGGAAGTGGCTGTGGACCTGGCTACGGGCGACTTGGTGGAGCAGGAGGATTTAGTGCGATGGCAGGAAGAACGAGGGGATGACAAGGGGAAGCAGGAGAGGTTTTACAAGCTCCTCTTTGACAAGCGGTCGAAAATAACGGGCCAGTAAGCGTTAAAGTGCCATTCCCAAGAACGGATTTGAGGTCCTGGAAGGAAACGACGGGTATCGATAGGGAAGAGCCAGAAAGGGGGGCTAAAGTTTTGGAAACTATAATCAGGACCCAAGCCCCTGACTGGAATGATGTACAGGTAATATTAGAGATGTTGTTAGACGGTACTGAGAAGAAGGTGGTATGAAACACGGCTCGGAAAGAGGTAGAAGGGGCACAGGCTAATGGGGACCTGCAGGGAACGACAGATCCAACTTTCCCTGCCGCAGACGCGGGGGGCGATCCTAAGCAGCTGGGACCCCAGGGGCTTTTGGGTACTATTTGGCATAAGGCACGCTATGGCAAAAGCGATCCATTGGTGCAAATGCTATGAGGGTAAGCAAGAACCAAACGCATCCCCGTCTGCCTTCCTGGAGCGGTTAAAAGTCACTGCCAGGAAACAGACGAATCTAGACCGTGAAAAACCAGAAGAGGCCGTTCAGTTGGCTTCTGTCTTTATGAGACAATCAGCCCCAGCTATACGAAAGAAACTCCAAAACTTCGAAGGGGCAGACTCAAGGGATTTGGGAAAGGTGTTAGAGGTAGCGTGGATGATTTTTCATAGTAGAGAGAAGGAAAAAGAGGCACGACAGGTTCGAAGGGAACACCTAAGAGAGGGGAGATGGAGTGCTGCTTTAACAGGGGCTCCTAGAGGAACCGATAGAGAAAGAGGAGGCACAGGAAGGGGTTACCGGGAAGAAGCAGGGGAAGGGGAAAATCAGCTCCTTTTGCACAGCCCTGTGGCGCGCGGGGAAGGAGCCCACGGCTGCCGTGTGGCTCTTGCCCTGGGCAGGCGCGCTCTTGCAAAAGCAGCAAGAGCTTTTGGTCCTGGCACCTTTGGGGTGGGAGGAATCCCTGGACGTTCGCAGTTTTCTTTCTGGACTTTGGCTGTACTCAGCAGGCCAGGGAGAGAGACTCCATTCAACACTGGGAGGCTCCAGAAACAGAGAGTGTCTGTTCCCTTGCTCTGTGTCCCACTCTCTGCCCCTGCCTCTCCCCTTTCTTTTCCCTCTCACCCTTTGCCTTCTGTCCTTCTGTCCTGTTCCCTGTCCCATTTCTCTGTCACTCTGCCCTCCTGCTGACTCTTCTGTCTCTCCGCCCCCTCGTCCCGTGCCCTTGCCCTTTCTGCGTCTGTCCATCCCTCTGTTCTTCTTCCTGCCCCTCTTCTCTCTCTGTCCCTCTGTCCTGCTGCTTAGCACTACTTTTCTTCCTGCGCCATGTTCTTCACTTGCCCTCCATCTCCTTCCTTCTGTCCCTGTTTCTGCTCCTCACCACTATTTTTCCTTTCTCCACTCCCCGCCCAGCTACCCCTTTTTCCCACCATCCCTCTGTCCATCTCCTGTCCCTCTGTCCTGCTCCTGTCCCTCTCCAGCCACCCCACCGCCCTGCCCCACCCTTCTCCGCCGCTCTGTCCCCCTCTCCCCCTCCTCCTCCCTCTCCACCGGGGCTCTGGGGCCAGCGCAGCCCCGCGCAGGCGGCCATGGGGCCTGCTCGTGGGGCAGGGCGCAGCCGGGGCGGGGGACGGTGGCCGCGCAGGGTCAGACAGCAGGGCAGTTGCGCCCCGTGGCATGCCGGGAGCGTAGTCCTGGGGCACGTGTCCGCCAGGTGGCCATGTTGGTTAGCACGGCATGCCGGGAGCTGTAGTCCTGAGACACGGGGCTGCCGGGCGGCCATGTTGGTTACCGGGGCATGCCCGGAGCCGTCATGGCCCCACGCTCACCTTCCCGGCAGCCGTGTTGGTCTCGGGAGGTGCAGCTCCAGCTGCGGCCCGGCTCAGGTGAGGCCTGGGGCTGCCCGTGAGGTGAGTGAGGCCCTTGGGCGAGCGTGGGGGTGTCTCCTGCCTGCTGGCCCCCCGCGGGTGGCGGGGGGAGCTCCAGGCTGGAGCCGGGCCCAGCCGGGGCAGCCCTGGGACTGACCCAAGAGCTGGGGAGGGGAAGGAGATGGAGACGGACCCCCCCGGGCACAGGCACCGGGCAGCCCGACTCCCAGAGCCCCCCGGAGCCGCCCCGGCCCCGCTCGGCCCCTGCAGCTGCCCCGGCCCCAGCACCTCCCCTGAGGCCTGTCCCACAGCCCCAGGCCCCCGAGGCCTGTCCTGGCAGCAGCGAGCTGGTCCTGGGGGGCGCTCGATCCTCCGTCACCGCGGGTGCATCAGCGGCAGCGCGGGGAGGGAGCGGTGTCTGCAGGAGCTCCTGCAGCAGGAGCTTACAAGCTTCCTAAAATTGGTTAATTCCAGTGTCTCTTATGATACTTCTGTGGTAATAACTCCACAGCCATCTTCCAGCATTTCTAAGATGCTTTTGCATACTTAAACTGTCAGTTATACTGTCAGTTGAGCAATGTAATACTTTGTATAGTTCCTCTTGATAACAGTCTGTTTCTTGAAATTCACTGCTAAGTCCTTTAAAGAGTAAGACAAATACCAGCGCACTGAATTGTTTCAGTTCATTTTACAGCGCCCAAGAAGGAAAGTGCCAGAGCCATGTGGTAGTAGGCAGGAATTGTGTTCTGTGCTGCAAGATACAGTCTTGGTAAGGGCTTGTGGCTGCTGGCTTTTCCTTACCCATCAAAGAAGAACTTGAGTAGGTGCCAGGAAACAAGCTCATGGACACCGCTAAAACGTGCGGTTCCGCAGTAGCTCACTGATGATCAGTAGTTAGACATGCATGTTAGCTAGTCTTACTTTTCAAGGATGTTCAGCAGCCTGGATGAGGCTGCACCTAAACAGTGCGTGGTAGGTATGTGTGTCAATGGCAAAGCAATTGGTACTGTACCTAGGTCTAACATTAATCAGGGGTGTCATTTGCAACAAAAATAACTGACACAAGTTGAACAGTATAAAAGGCAGTTCCCTTGGTGTCTGGGATGGATCTGGTATCTCTTCTTAAAGTACCTGCACCGGTTGTGCCCCTGCCCACACTTACCTTCCATGCTAAGTAGCAATTTGTGCTCTATCAGTGTCCTTCTTGTAGTGAGGGGCCCAACACTGAACACAGGATTCAAGGTGTGGCCTCACCAGTGCCCAGTATGGGGGGACGATCACTTCCCTAGTCCTGCTGGCCACGCTATTTCTGATAGAAGCCGGGATACTATTGGCCTCTTGGCCACCTGGGCACACTGCTGCCTCATATTCAGCTGGCTGTCCACCAATACCCCCTCCTTTTGCCCCGGGCAGATCTCATCAAGTACTTCCCGGTTGTCAAGGCCTGAGCCAGTAAAGCACTGTAGGAATTTGGCACTCTTCCAGCTGGCGGAGGTAAAGTTCTACCTGTTAGCGTCACAATGGGAAGATGTGTGTATCTTTTCCCCCCAAAAGTATGAATTGTGTAAGGGTTGCTCTCGTATCAAATTTAGTATCCCTAGAGGCATATATTAGTAACTAATGGAATAGTAAGAGAATTAGGCAGTGGCAATGGCCGCAGGGACCTAGCTTTTCTTTATATACTTGTTAATCTGCATAGTTTCTTGAAGACCACACCTGAAAAATATGCTTCTTTTTAGAAAAATTAGCCGTATAACTATAATAAAAACAATGCTCAGGACAATAGCAAAATGTCCTGGTTTCAGCTGGGCTAGAGTTCATTTTCTTCCTAGCAGCTGGTGTAGTGGTGTGTTTTGGATTTCGTATGAGAATAATGTTGATAACACACTGATGTTTTAGTCCTTGCTAAGTAGTGCTTACACCAGTCAAGGACTGTTCTCCGATTCTCTCCCTCATCACACTGGAGAGGGGGGAGTGAGTGAGCGGCTGTGTGGCACTTAGTTGCTGACTGGGGTTAAACCATGACACAGGCCCACAAACACTGGGCCTCTGCGCTTGCCTGCCCTCCTAAAAGTCCAAAACTCTCTCTGTCTCCGGCTCATTGTAGCCAGAGCCCAGCTCTGAAGTTGCAAATAGACGGCAATTTCACCCACACCAAAGGTGCCAGGACTAAAAGCTGTTTCTGACCTTAACCTTCCCTTGGGAGCACTTTCACAGCCCCACAGACACTGGGGCTCTAAACATGACTAGACGCTTAACGGTCCCAACACCCTCTCTCACTTCATTGCTCTCAGGTTCTGACTGAGGCCGCATGCCTCCCCCAGTGTGATGTCAGAGCCACCAGTGTGAGGTCAGAGCTGGCCGCCCGCACAGCCCTGTGGCGCGTGGGGAAGGAGCCCCCAGCTGCCGTGTGGCTCTTGCCCTGGGCAGGCGCGTTCCTGCTGTGCGGCAGCGTGGGGCTGCTGCCAGAGCTGTTTTTGCCTGGGCAGGCCACACTGCTGGGGCTGAGGGGGAAGAGTGGAGCGGGGAGCCAGCCTTTGCCCAGAGATGGTGAGGAGAAAGGCCCCTGAGAGAAGACGCCAAGGGCCCTCCCAAGGCTCCTTGGGGAACGAGGCTGGCCAACAGCCGGCAGGGGAGGCAGCGGGGCCGAGCCGCTGCCAGACGAGTAGGTAGGAAGCCTGGCATGTGCCTGGGGCATGAGGTTGGGCTGGTAGCACAGACGTGGCCTAGCACGGTCAGTGGGGTGCGGAGCAGCCTGGGGAAGCCGACAGAAGTTTTCTGAAGAAGAACCCCGTGGCTTGCGAAGCCCCCCTTCTGTGGGGACGGGTCTCGGCGGAAAGCCTGGCTCACTCTCGCAGCCAAAAGGCAGTGTGCAGCAGGGGCTTTTGGGGAGGCGGTAGCCTCGTGCTGCAGGGTCGGAGCCCAGCCCTGCTGCACGGGGCAGTTTTGCTGCACGGGGAGGCCAAGCCCCTGGGGCCTGAGACTGGCCCCCTCGGGACGTTGAGGCGCGATCCTGCCTGGCTGATGGGAGCAGCTGTGTGGGGCAGAGAGGGGTCGGGAGACCTGGGAGTGCCCAGGGAAGAGGTAGGGGGGGCCGTGGGGGGGGACAGCAGCCCGTGCCCCCTCCCCGAATGGCCACTGGGAGGTGTCTGCCGCGGGGCAGGGTGGGGCCAGGGGCCAGGGGCCAGTTAGTTCCACGGTCCACACTTTACCACTCAGAGGGTTACAGAATTACTGTTTTACATCCTTACCACCTTTTTCTTTCGCTTCGTCCGTCTCTGGCCGTTTCCCTCGCGGGACAAGGAAACCGCGGATCAGGACTCCGCACTCACTTCACAGCGATGCTGCGTGTCAGACACACGTACACACAAATTTTTTGCATACAATACATACATACAATACGAACATATAATATATGCAATACCCGGGTAAATGAAACAGATACTTATGGCTCCAGTTGATATCCCTTCAGCAGCTGCAAAGATTTAAATACTTTTTTGTGACAGGTCCGCTTACCCTTCTCCTGCTTCTTATACAATCATTAGCAGGTCCGTCCTGGCTCCCGATACCGGCATGCAGCGGTGACCTCAGATTTGTTCGATCTACCCCCAAGATCGCTAGCGGCCGCTCTATCGGTCAGCAAATCTCCTTGGCCGCTCTATCGGGTACCCTCCTCCCCTACGGGGACTATGCTGCACACCAGACGTCTCTGCGCGGTTTACCAGCAGCCCCGGCCAAGCGTACGACTTACTGGCCCTTCTTGTAAAACATACCTTTTAATCCGCGGCTTCAGGAGCTTGTTGTCTGCTCCCGCGGTGAGCCGCTGGCAGCGGACGCTCGTCCGAGGAAGATGCTCGGGGCGCGCCCAGGAGCGTCCGCTCCGCACTCGATCCCGTGGTCGAGCAGAGACTCTCCTGCCTGGCTTGCCAAACTGATGTGCGGAAACAGACTCCACAACCCGTAAGGCTGTAAAGTAGGTAAGTTTATTCAGCGCTGGGCAGCACGAAGGGGGGGGGGGGGGTGTCATCCCGCCAAAGTCGTGCGCGCACACGTGGGGGCTTGTCTTGGATTTATACAAGAAAGTGTTACATATACATAAGGTTTCCCACTACGCCTAGACATATGCATGACCTGTCCCCGCTTCGTATTAAAATGAGCCCCCAGAGGTCGTTTCCATAAACCCTCCCAACTGCGCTTGCACGGTGCCTCCTGGTGGTGGTCGCAGGGAGTCGCGGGGATGAAGGCTGAGGGCTCTTCTTCGTCACCGCTAGTAACCCCTTGTTCTTGCGCAGACTCAGGTGCTCCTTGACTCTTGTCCGAACTGCAGGGTCGGTTTCAGCTGGTTTTTAGGACAAGTTTTTGTTCTTATCAGGAACTGTCCTTCGCTGAGCGATTGCAAGACTCCTTAGTTGAATAGGTTGTTTTTTTTTTTTTTATAAGAGTTACGACTTTTATAGTTACACTCTAAAGCCCCTTTTCAGGGGGCGGGCTGAGAATCGCGCTGTGCTGCCGGGTGGGCTTCCCGAGGCGGGGGTCTGCTGCTGCCAGCTTGCTCCCACTGCAGGCCTGTAAGGCAAAGGATGGGGAAAGGAGAGGGGGGGCCTGCTGGGAGCAGCCCAGCTGTGCTGGCCTCTCTCGCTGATGCTCGGACGGCCCTCTGGCAAGGGCCGCCACTCAGGCTACCCGCCTCGGCTCCCGCGGCGTGGGTACGGTGGGCAATGGGCATTTGTCTTTTTCCTCCGACAGGAAGCTCCGCATGCAGGTGGAGCTGGGGATGCTCTCTTCGATGTCAGCTCTGCCACAGTCTTCAAATTGTCTGCTGGGGGCATTCTTTTTCCAGTGTCTGAACCCTTTACAATAAGCACACTGATTATATCGCAAACTACCCCTTCCTCTACTGTTCATGCCTCTCCCTATTTGCCCAGCTCCTCCTGTTTGCATGCTTTCCAAATTTTGCTGAGCTAACGCAGCTACTATCTCCTTTCCTAGTTTCCTTCTGTCCTCCCCCTCCCTCTTCCAATATACTCTCCACGCTTCCTCCAGCAACTTTGTCCCATTTTCCCTCCCTCCTTAAAATAACAGGAGTTGCAGCAAGACGCTATACTTCATCATCTAATTTATACAATGGCCATCACTGCTTACAATACTTAATTAGAGTTTTCTTATTCACATTTCCTCCAGGAGGACCCCCGATGTCCTTCCAGCGATATAAAATACAACCTAATGGAGATTTCTTTGGTATCTTTTTACTTTGCTGGGACCCTCCCATTTTATCGGTCCCAGTTCTCTCCTGTGTTCCCACAGTATCTTAACAGTTAGTTCCACGGTCCACACTTTACCACTCAGAGGGTTACAGAATTACTGTTTTACATCCTTACCACCTTTTTCTTTCGCTTCGTCCGTCTCCGGCCGTTTCCCTCGCGGGACAAGGAAACCGCGGATCAGGACTCCGCACTCACTTCACAGCGATGCTGCGTCTCAGACACACGTACACACAAATTTTTTACATACAATACGAACATATAATATATGCAATACCCGGGTAAATGAAACAGATACTTATGGCTCCAGTTGATATCCCTTCAGCAGCTGCAAAGATTTAAATACTTTTTTGTGACAGGTCCGCTTACCCTTCTCCCGCTTCTTATACAATCATTAGCAGGTCCGTCCTGGCTCCCGATACCGGGATGCAGCGGTGACCTCAGATTTGTTCGACCTACCCCCAAGATCGCTAGCGGCCGCTCTATCGGTCAGCAAATCTCCTTGGCCGCTCTATCGGCCGCGGTACCCTCCTCCCCTACGGGGACTATGCTGCACGCCAGACGTCTCTGCGCGGTTTACCAGCAGCCCCGGCCAAGCGTATGACTTACTGGCCCTTCTTGTAAAACATACCGTTTAATCCGCGGCTTCAGGAGCTTGTTGTCTGCTCCCGTGGTGAGCGGCTGGCAGCGGAGGCTCGTCCGAGGAAGATGCTCGGGGCGTGCCCAGGAGCGTCCGCTCCGCACTCGATCCCGTGGTCGAGCAGAGACTCTCCTGCCTGGCTTGCCAAACTGATGTGCGGAAACAGACTCCACAACCCGTAAGGCTGTAAAGTAGGTAAGTTTATTCAGCGCTGGGCAGCACGAAGCGGGGGGGTGTGTGTGTGTGTGTGTCATCCCGCCAAAGTCGTGCGCGCACACGTGGGGGGCTTGTCTTGGATTTATACAAGAAAGTGTTACATATACATAAGGTTTCCCACTACGCCTAGACATATGCATGACCTGTCCCCGCTTCGTATTAAAATGAGCCCCCAGAGGTCGTTTCCATAAACCGTCCCAACTGCGCTTGCACGGTGCCTCCTGGTGGTGGTCGCAGGGAGTCGCGGGGATGAAGGCTGAGGGCTCTTCTTCGTCACCGCTAGTAACCCCTTGTTCTTGCGCAGACTCAGGTGCTCCTTGACTCTTGTCCGAACTGCAGGGTCGGTTTCAGCTGGTTTTTAGGACAAGTTTTTGTTCATATCAGGAACTGTCCTTCGCTGAGAGATTGCAAGACTCCTTAGTTGAATAGGTTGTTTTTTTTTTTATAGAAGAGTTACGACTTTTATAGTTACACTCTAAAGCCCCTTTTCAGAGGGGCGGGCTGAGAATCGGGCTGTGCTGCCGGGTGGGCTTCCCGAGGCGGGGGGGTCTGCTGCTGCCAGCTTGCTCCCACTGCAGGCCTGTAAGGCAAAGGACGGGGAAAGGAGGGGGGAGGGCCCCGCTGGGAGCAGCCCAGCTGTGCTGGCCTCTCTCGCTGCTGCTGGGACGGCCCGTCCTCTGGCAAGGGCCGCCGCTCAGGCTACTCCTGCCCGCCTCGGCTCCCGCGGCGTGGGGACGGTGGGCAACGGGCATTTGTCTTTTTCCTCCGACAGGAACCTCCGCGTGCAGGTGGAGCTGGGGATGCTCTCTTCGATGTCAGCTCTGCCACAGTCTTCAAATTGTCTGCTGGGGGCATTCTTTTTCCAGTGTCTGAACCCTTTACAATAAGCACACTGATTATATCGCAAACTACCCCTTCCTCTACTGTTCATGCCTCTCCCTATTTGCCCAGCTCCTCCTGTTTGCATGCTTTCCAAATTTTGCTGAGCTAACGCAGCCACTATCTCCTTTCCTAGTTTCCTTCTGGCCTCCCCCTCCCTCTTCCAATATACTCTCCACGCTTCCTCCAGCAACTTCTCTAAAGTCCTTATATCTGGTTCCCTAAGTTTCTGAAGTTTCCTTCTCGATATCATTAGTGGATTGTCCCAAAACCCGAGATACACCAGCTGCTGTGTGGCAGCTTCTGACTCCGGTTCCATGGTAATAAAGGGTCTCACAGCAGCCCGTAAGCGATCTAAAAGCTCCGTGGGCGTTTCAGTCTGCCCCTGCTTGATAGCATACAGAGCAGACCAGTTAACGGCCTTTGGGCTACATGAGCTCGGGCTGCCTTTAACACAAGCTGCTTCTCAGTTTCCGTCATAGCATCTAAGAGAAGGTCCACACCTTTCCAATCCGGGTCCAAATTCTTAGTAATCCACTCAAACCTTTTCGCAATCCCACTTGGGTCCTCCCTGTACCTCTTAACTGCATCCTTCCACTTATCCACATCATCCATCTGGAGAGGCACTTTTCTTCCACCTTTCTGGGTTTCTCTTTCACCTTCAAACACCTCTGTCCTGTACTACATGCTGAACAACATTGCTTCAACTTCCCTACTCTTTCTGATTTTCCTTTTCCAAAGCCAACACCATGGGATCTTGGGGAGCAAAATTAAAACCACAACCTTTCTGCCACTCAGGGTGATTTCGGAGGGTGAAAAACATATCCGCATACACAGCTTTGTCCCATTTTCCCTCCCTCCTTAAAATAACAGGAGTTGCAGCAAGACGCTATACTTCATCATCTAATTTATACAATGGCCATCACTGCTTACAATACTTAATTAGAGTTTTCTTATTCACATTTCCTCCAGGAGGACCCCCGATGTCCTTCCAGCGATATAAAATACAACCTAATGGAGATTTCTTTGGTATCTTTTTACTTTGCTGGGACCCTCCCATTTTATCGGTCCCAGTTCTCTCCTGTGTTCCCACAGTATCTTAACAGTTAGTTCCACGGTCCACACTTTACCACTCAGAGGGTTACAGAATTACTGTTTTACATCCTTACCACCTTTTTCTTTCGCTTCGTCCGTCTCCAGCCGTTTCCCTCGCGGGACAAGGAAACCGCGGATCAGGACTCCGCACTCACTTCACAGCGATGCTGCGTCTCAGACACACGTACACACAAATTTTTTACATACAATACATACAATACGAACATATAATATATGCAATACCCGGGTAAATGAAACAGATACTTATGGCTCCAGTTGATATCCCTTCAGCAGCTGCAAAGATTTAAATACTTTTTTGTGACAGGTCCGCTTACCCTTCTCCCGCTTCTTATACAATCATTAGCAGGTCCGTCCTGGCTCCCGATACCGGCATGCAGCAGTGACCTCAGATTTGTTCGATCTACGCCCAAGATCGCTAGCGGCCGCTCTGTCGGTCAGCAAATCTCCTTGGCCGCTCTATCGGCCGCGGTACCCTCCTCCCCTACGGGGACTATGCTGCACGCCAGACGTCTCTGCGCGGTTTACCAGCAGCCCCGGCCAAGCGTACGACTTACTGGCCCTTCTTGTAAAACATACCTTTTAATCCGCAGCTTCAGGAGCTTGTTGTCTGCTCCCGCGGTGAGCGGCTGGCAGCGGAGGCTCGTCCGAGGAAGATGCTCGGGGCGCGCCCAGGAGCGTCCGCTCCGCACTCGATCCCGTGGTCGAGCAGAGACTCTCCTGCCTGGCTTGCCAAACTGATGTGCGGAAACAGACTCCACAACCCGTAAGGCTGTAAAGTAGGTAAGTTTATTCAGCGCTGGGCAGCACGAAGGGGGGGGGGGTGTGTGTGTCATCCCGCCAAAGTCGTGCGCGCACACGTGGGGGCTTGTCTTGGATTTATACAAGAAAGTGTTACATATACATAAGGTTTCCCACTACGCCTAGACATATGCATGACCTGTCCCCGCTTCGTATTAAAATGAGCCCCCAGAGGTCGTTTCCATAAACCCTCCCAACTGCGCTTGCACGGTGCCTCCTGGTGGTGGTCGCAGGGAGTCGCGGGGATGAAGGCTGAGGGCTCTTCTTCATCACCGCTAGTAACCCCTTGTTCTTGCGCAGACTCAGGTGCTCCTTGACTCTTGTCCGAACTGCAGGGTCGGTTTCAGCTGGTTTTTAGGACAAGTTTTTGTTCTTATCAGGAACTGTCCTTCGCTGAGCGATTGCAAGACTCCTTAGTTGAATAGGTTGTTGTTTTTTTTTTTTATAAGAGTTACGACTTTTATAGTTACACTCTAAAGCCCCTTTTCAGGGGGCGGGCTGAGAATCGGGCTGTGCTGCCGGGTGGGCTTCCCGAGGCGGGGGGGGGTCTGCTGCTGCCAGCTTGCTCCCACTGCAGGCTTGTAAGGCAAAGGATGGGGAAAGGAGAGGGGGGGCCCGCTGGGAGCAGCCCAGCTGTGCTGGCCTCTCTCGCTGCTGCTGGGACGGCCCGTCCTCTGGCAAGGGCCGCCCCTTCAGGCTACTGCTGCCCGCCTCGGCTCCCGCGGCGTGGGGACGGTGGGCAACGGGCATTTGTCTTTTTCCTCCGACAGGAACCTCCGCGTGCAGGTGGAGCTGGGGATGCTCTCTTCGATGTCAGCTCTGCCACAGTCTTCAAATTGTCTGCTGGGGGCATTCTTTTTCCAGTGTCTGAACCCTTTACAATAAGCACACTGATTATATCGCAAACTACCCCTTCCTCTGCTGTTCATGCCTCTCCCTATTTGCCCAGCTCCTCCTGTTTGCATGCTTTCCAAATTTTGCTGAGCTAACGCAGCCACTATCTCCTTTCCTAGTTTCCTTCTGGCCTCCCCCTCCCTCTTCCAATATACTCTCCACGCTTCCTCCAGCAACTTCTCTAAAGTCCTTATATCTGGTTCCCTAAGTTTCTGAAGTTTCCTTCTCGATATCATTAGTGGATTGTCCCAAACCCCGAGATACACCAGCTGCTGTGTGGCAGCTTCTGACTCCGGTTCCATGGTAATAAAGGGTCTCACAGCAGCCCGTAAGCGATCTAAAAGCTCCGTGGGCGTTTCAGTCTGCCCCTGCTTGATAGCATACAGAGCAGACCAGTTAACGGCCTTTGGGCTACATGAGCTCGGGCTGCCTTTAACACAAGCTGCTTCTCAGTTTCCGTCATAGCATCTAAGAGAAGGTCCACACCTTTCCAATCCGGGTCCAAATTCTTAGTAATCCACTCAAACCTTTTCGCAATCCCACTTGGGTCCTCCCTGTACCTCTTAACTGCATCCTTCCACTTATCCACATCATCCATCTGGAGAGGCACTTTTCTTCCACCTTTCTGGGTTTCTCTTTCACCTTCAAACACCTCTGTCCTGTACTACATGCTGAACAACATTGCTTCAACTTCCCTACTCTTTCTGATTTTCCTTTTCCAAAGCCAACACCATGGGATCTTGGGGAGCAAAATTAAAACCACAACCTTTCTGCCACTCAGGGTGATTTCGGAGGGTGAAAAACATATCCGCATACACAGCTTTGTCCCATTTTCCCTCCCTCCTTAAAATAACAGGAGTTGCAGCAAGACGCTATACTTCATCATCTAATTTATACAATGGCCATCACTGCTTACAATACTTAATTAGAGTTTTCTTATTCACATTTCCTCCAGGAGGACCCCCGATGTCCTTCCAGTGATATAAAGAGATTTCTTTGGTATCTTTTTACTTTGCTGGGACCCTCCCATTTTATCGGTCCCAGTTCTCTCCTGTGTTCCCACAGTATCTTAACAGTTAGTTCCACGGTCCACACTTTACCACTCAGAGGGTTACAGAATTACTGTTTTACATCCTTACCACCTTTTTCTTTCGCTTCGTCCGTCTCCAGCCGTTTCCCTCGCGGGACAAGGAAACCGCGGATCAGGACTCCGCACTCACTTCACAGCGATGCTGCGTCTCAGACACACGTACACACAAATTTTTTACATACAATACGAACATATAATATATGCAATACCCGGGTAAATGAAACAGATACTTATCGCTCCAGTTGATATCCCTTCAGCAGCTGCAAAGATTTAAATACTTTTTTGTGACAGGTCCGCTTACCCTTCTCCCGCTTCTTATACAATCATTAGCAGGTCCGTCCTGGCTCCCGATACCGGGATGCAGCGGTGACCTCAGATTTGTTCGACCTACCCCCAAGATCGCTAGCGGCCGCTCTGTCGGTCAGCAAATCTCCTTGGCCGCTCTATCGGCCAGGGTACCCTCCTCCCCTACGGGGACTATGCTGCACGCCAGACGTCTCTGCGCGGTTTACCAGCAGCCCCAGCCAAGCGTACGACTTACTGGCCCTTCTTGTAAAACATACCTTTTAATCCGCAGCTTCAGGAGCTTGTTGTCTGCTCCCGCGGTGAGCCGCTGGCAGCGGAGGCTCGTCCGAGGAAGATGCTCGGGGCGCGCCCAGGAGCGTCCGCTCCGCACTCGATCCCGTGGTCGAGCAGAGACTCTCCTGCCTGGCTTGCCAAACTGATGTGCGGAAACAGACTCCACAACCCGTAAGGCTGTAAAGTAGGTAAGTTTATTCAGCGCTGGGCAGCACGAAGGGGGAGGGGGGTGTGTGTGTCATCCCGCCAAAGTCGTGCGCGCACACGTGGGGGCTTGTCTTGGATTTATACAAGAAAGTGTTACAGATACATAAGGTTTCCCACTACGCCTAGACATATGCATGACCTGTCCCCGCTTCGTATTAAAATGAGCCCCCAGAGGTCGTTTCCATAAACCCTCCCAACTGCGCTTGCACGGTGCCTCCTGGTGGTGGTCGCAGGGAGTCGCGGGGATGAAGGCTGAGGGCTCTTCTTCATCACCGCTAGTAACCCCTTGTTCTTGCGCAGACTCAGGTGCTCCTTGACTCTTGTCCGAACTGCAGGGTCGGTTTCAGCTGGTTTTTAGGACAAGTTTTTGTTCTTATCAGGAACTGTCCTTCGCTGAGCGATTGCAAGACTCCTTAGTTGAATAGGTTGTTGGTTTTTTTTTTATAAGAGTTACGACTTTTATAGTTACACTCTAAAGCCCCTTTTCAGGGGGCGGGCTGAGAATCGGGCTGTGCTGCCGGGTGGGCTTCCCGAGGCGGGGGGGGTCTGCTGCTGCCAGCTTGCTCCCACTGCAGGCTTGTAAGGCAAAGGATGGGGAAAGGAGAGGGGGGGCCCGCTGGGAGCAGCCCAGCTGTGCTGGCCTCTCTCGCTGCTGCTGGGACGGCCCGTCCTCTGGCAAGGGCCGCCCCTTCAGGCTACTGCTGCCCGCCTCGGCTCCCGCGGCGTGGGGACGGTGGGCAACGGGCATTTGTCTTTTTCCTCCGACAGGAACCTCCGCGTGCAGGTGGAGCTGGGGATGCTCTCTTCGATGTCAGCTCTGCCACAGTCTTCAAATTGTCTGCTGGGGGCATTCTTTTTCCAGTGTCTGAACCCTTTACAATAAGCACACTGATTATATCGCAAACTACCCCTTCCTCTGCTGTTCATGCCTCTCCCTATTTGCCCAGCTCCTCCTGTTTGCATGCTTTCCAAATTTTGCTGAGCTAATGCAGCCACTATCTCCTTTCCTAGTTTCCTTCTGGCCTCCCCCTCCCTCTTCCAATATACTCTCCACGCTTCCTCCAGCAACTTCTCTAAAGTCCTTATATCTGGTTCCCTAAGTTTCTGAAGTTTCCTTCTCGATATCATTAGTGGATTGTCCCAAACCCCGAGATACACCAGCTGCTGTGTGGCAGCTTCTGACTCCGGTTCCATGGTAATAAAGGGTCTCACAGCAGCCCGTAAGCGATCTAAAAGCTCCGTGGGCGTTTCAGTCTGCCCCTGCTTGATAGCATACAGAGCAGACCAGTTAACGGCCTTTGGGCTACATGAGCTCGGGCTGCCTTTAACACAAGCTGCTTCTCAGTTTCCGTCATAGCATCTAAGAGAAGGTCCACACCTTTCCAATCCGGGTCCAAATTCTTAGTAATCCACTCAAACCTTTTCGCAATCCCACTTGGGTCCTCCCTGTACCTCTTAACTGCATCCTTCCACTTATCCACATCATCCATCTGGAGAGGCACTTTTCTTCCACCTTTCTGGGTTTCTCTTTCACCTTCAAACACCTCTGTCCTGTACTACATGCTGAACAACATTGCTTCAACTTCCCTACTCTTTCTGATTTTCCTTTTCCAAAGCCAACACCATGGGATCTTGGGGAGCAAAATTAAAACCACAACCTTTCTGCCACTCAGGGTGATTTCGGAGGGTGAAAAACATATCCGCATACACAGCTTTGTCCCATTTTCCCTCCCTCCTTAAAATAACAGGAGTTGCAGCAAGACGCTATACTTCATCATCTAATTTATACAATGGCCATCACTGCTTACAATACTTAATTAGAGTTTTCTTATTCACATTTCCTCCAGGAGGACCCCCGATGTCCTTCCAGTGATATAAAGAGATTTCTTTGGTATCTTTTTACTTTGCTGGGACCCTCCCATTTTATCGGTCCCAGTTCTCTCCTGTGTTCCCACAGTATCTTAACAGTTAGTTCCACGGTCCACACTTTACCACTCAGAGGGTTACAGAATTACTGTTTTACATCCTTACCACCTTTTTCTTTCGCTTCGTCCGTCTCCGGCCGTTTCCCTCGCGGGACAAGGAAACCGCGGATCAGGACTCCGCACTCACTTCACAGCGATGCTGCGTCTCAGACACACGTACACACAAATTTTTTACATACAATACATACATACAATACGAACATATAATATATGCAATACCCGGGTAAATGAAACAGATACTTATCGCTCCAGTTGATATCCCTTCAGCAGCTGCAAAGATTTAAATACTTTTTTGTGACAGGTCCGCTTACCCTTCTCCCGCTTCTTATACAATCATTAGCAGGTCCGTCCTGGCTCCCGATACCGGGATGCAGCAGTGACCTCAGATTTGTTCGATCTACGCCCAAGATCGCTAGCGGCCGCTCTATCGGTCAGCAAATCTCCTTGGCCGCTCTATCGGCCGCGGTACCCTCCTCCCCTACGGGACTATGCTGCACGCCAGACGTCTCTGCGCGGTTTACCAGCAGCCCCGGCCAAGCGTACGACTTACTGGCCCTTCTTGTAAAACATACCTTTTAATCCGCAGCTTCAGGAGCTTGTTGTCTGCTCCCGCGGTGAGCCGCTGGCAGCGGAGGCTCGTCCGAGGAAGATGCTCGGGGCGCGCCCAGGAGCGTCCGCTCCGCACTCGATCCCGTGGTCGAGCAGAGACTCTCCTGCCTGGCTTGCCAAACTGATGTGCGGAAACAGACTCCACAACCCGTAAGGCTGTAAAGTAGGTAAGTTTATTCAGCGCTGGGCAGCACGGGGGGGGGGGGTGTGTGTGTCATCCCGCCAAAGTCGTGCGCGCACACGTGGGGGCTTGTCTTGGATTTATACAAGAAAGTGTTACATATACATAAGGTTTCCCACTACGCCTAGACATATGCATGACCTGTCCCCGCTTCGTATTAAAATGAGCCCCCAGAGGTCGTTTCCATAAACCCTCCCAACTGCGCTTGCACGGTGCCTCCTGGTGGTGGTCGCAGGGAGTCGCGGGGATGAAGGCTGAGGGCTCTTCTTCGTCACCGCTAGTAACCCCTTGTTCTTGCGCAGACTCAGGTGCTCCTTGACTCTTGTCCGAACTGCAGGGTCGGTTTCAGCTGGTTTTTAGGACAAGTTTTTGTTCTTATCAGGAACTGTCCTTCGCTGAGCGATTGCAAGACTCCTTAGTTGAATAGGTTGTTTTTGTTTTTTTTATAAGAGTTACGACTTTTATAGTTACACTCTAAAGCCCCTTTTCAGGGGGCGGGCTGAGAATCGGGCTGTGCTGCCGGGTGGGCTTCCCGAGGCGGGGGGGGTCTGCTGCTGCCAGCTTGCTCCCACTGCAGGCTTGTAAGGCAAAGGATGGGGAAAGGAGAGGGGGGGCCCGCTGGGAGCAGCCCAGCTGTGCTGGCCTCTCTCGCTGCTGCTGGGACGGCCCGTCCTCTGGCAAGGGCCGCCCCTTCAGGCTACTGCTGCCCGCCTCGGCTCCCGCGGCGTGGGGACGGTGGGCAACGGGCATTTGTCTTTTTCCTCCGACAGGAACCTCCGCGTGCAGGTGGAGCTGGGGATGCTCTCTTCGATGTCAGCTCTGCCACAGTCTTCAAATTGTCTGCTGGGGGCATTCTTTTTCCAGTGTCTGAACCCTTTACAATAAGCACACTGATTATATCGCAAACTACCCCTTCCTCTGCTGTTCATGCCTCTCCCTATTTGCCCAGCTCCTCCTGTTTGCATGCTTTCCAAATTTTGCTGAGCTAACGCAGCCACTATCTCCTTTCCTAGTTTCCTTCTGGCCTCCCCCTCCCTCTTCCAATATACTCTCCACGCTTCCTCCAGCAACTTCTCTAAAGTCCTTATATCTGGTTCCCTAAGTTTCTGAAGTTTCCTTCTCGATATCATTAGTGGATTGTCCCAAAACCCGAGATACACCAGCTGCTGTGTGGCAGCTTCTGACTCCGGTTCCATGGTAATAAAGGGTCTCACAGCAGCCCGTAAGCGATCTAAAAGCTCCGTGGGCGTTTCAGTCTGCCCCTGCTTGATAGCATACAGAGCAGACCAGTTAACGGCCTTTGGGCTACATGAGCTCGGGCTGCCTTTAACACAAGCTGCTTCTCAGTTTCCGTCATAGCATCTAAGAGAAGGTCCACACCTTTCCAATCCGGGTCCAAATTCTTAGTAATCCACTCAAACCTTTTCGCAATCCCACTTGGGTCCTCCCTGTACCTCTTAACTGCATCCTTCCACTTATCCACATCATCCATCTGGAGAGGCACTTTTCTTCCACCTTTCTGGGTTTCTCTTTCACCTTCAAACACCTCTGTCCTGTACTACATGCTGAACAACATTGCTTCAACTTCCCTACTCTTTCTGATTTTCCTTTTCCAAAGCCAACACCATGGGATCTTGGGGAGCAAAATTAAAACCACAACCTTTCTGCCACTCAGGGTGATTTCGGAGGGTGAAAAACATATCCGCATACATAGCTTTGTCCCATTTTCCCTCCCTCCTTAAAATAACAGGAGTTGCAGCAAGACGCTATACTTCATCATCTAATTTATACAATGGCCATCACTGCTTACAATACTTAATTAGAGTTTTCTTATTCACATTTCCTCCAGGAGGACCCCCGATGTCCTTCCAGCGATATAAAATACAACCTAATGGAGATTTCTTTGGTATCTTTTTACTTTGCTGGGACCCTCCCATTTTATCGGTCCCAGTTCTCTCCTGTGTTCCCACAGTATCTTAACAGTTAGTTCCACGGTCCACACTTTACCACTCAGAGGGTTACAGAATTACTGTTTTACATCCTTACCACCTTTTTCTTTCGCTTCGTCCGTCTCCGGCCGTTTCCCTCGCGGGACAAGGAAACCGCGGATCAGGACTCCGCACTCACTTCACAGCGATGCTGCGTCTCAGACACACGTACACACAAATTTTTTACATACAATACATACATACAATACGAACATATAATATATGCAATACCCGGGTAAATGAAACAGATACTTATCGCTCCAGTTGATATCCCTTCAGCAGCTGCAAAGATTTAAATACTTTTTTGTGACAGGTCCGCTTACCCTTCTCCCGCTTCTTATACAATCATTAGCAGGTCCGTCCTGGCTCCCGATACCGGGATGCAGCAGTGACCTCAGATTTGTTCGATCTACCCCCAAGATCGCTAGCGGCCGCTCTATCGGTCAGCAAATCTCCTTGGCCGCTCTATCGGCCAGGGTACCCTCCTCCCCTACGGGACTATGCTGCACGCCAGACGTCTCTGCGCGGTTTACCAGCAGCCCCGGCCAAGCGTACGACTTACTGGCCCTTCTTGTAAAACATACCTTTTAATCCGCAGCTTCAGGAGCTTGTTGTCTGCTCCCGTGGTGAGCGGCTGGCAGCGGAGGCTCGTCCGAGGAAGATGCTCGGGGCGCGCCCAGGAGCGTCCGCTCCGCACTCGATCCCGTGGTCGAGCAGAGACTCTCCTGCCTGGCTTGCCAAACTGATGTGCGGAAACAGACTCCACAACCCGTAAGGCTGTAAAGTAGGTAAGTTTATTCAGCGCTGGGCAGCACGAAGGGGGGGGGGGGGTGTGTGTCATCCCGCCAAAGTCGTGCGCGCACACGTGGGGGCTTGTCTTGGATTTATACAAGAAAGTGTTACATATACATAAGGTTTCCCACTACGCCTAGACATATGCATGACCTGTCCCCGCTTCGTATTAAAATGAGCCCCCAGAGGTCGTTTCCATAAACCCTCCCAACTGCGCTTGCACGGTGCCTCCTGGTGGTGGTCGCAGGGAGTCGCGGGGATGAAGGCTGAGGGCTCTTCTTCGTCACCGCTAGTAACCCCTTGTTCTTGCGCAGACTCAGGTGCTCCTTGACTCTTGTCCGAACTGCAGGGTCGGTTTCAGCTGGTTTTTAGGACAAGTTTTTGTTCTTATCAGGAACTGTCCTTCGCTGAGCGATTGCAAGACTCCTTAGTTGAATAGGTTGGTTTTGTTTTTTTAATAAGAGTTACGACTTTTATAGTTACACTCTAAAGCCCCTTTTCAGGGGGCGGGCTGAGAATCGGGCTGTGCTGCCGGGTGGGCTTCCCGAGGCGGGGGGGGTCTGCTGCTGCCAGCTTGCTCCCACTGCAGGCTTGTAAGGCAAAGGATGGGGAAAGGAGAGGGGGGGCCCGCTGGGAGCAGCCCAGCTGTGCTGGCCTCTCTCGCTGCTGCTGGGACGGCCCGTCCTCTGGCAAGGGCCGCCCCTTCAGGCTACTGCTGCCCGCCTCGGCTCCCGCGGCGTGGGGACGGTGGGCAACGGGCATTTGTCTTTTTCCTCCGACAGGAACCTCCGCGTGCAGGTGGAGCTGGGGATGCTCTCTTCGATGTCAGCTCTGCCACAGTCTTCAAATTGTCTGCTGGGGGCATTCTTTTTCCAGTGTCTGAACCCTTTACAATAAGCACACTGATTATATCGCAAACTACCCCTTCCTCTACTGTTCATGCCTCTCCCTATTTGCCCAGCTCCTCCTGTTTGCATGCTTTCCAAATTTTGCTGAGCTAACGCAGCCACTATCTCCTTTCCTAGTTTCCTTCTGGCCTCCCCCTCCCTCTTCCAATATACTCTCCACGCTTCCTCCAGCAACTTCTCTAAAGTCCTTATATCTGGTTCCCTAAGTTTCTGAAGTTTCCTTCTCGATATCATTAGTGGATTGTCCCAAAACCCGAGATACACCAGCTGCTGTGTGGCAGCTTCTGACTCCGGTTCCATGGTAATAAAGGGTCTCACAGCAGCCCGTAAGCGATCTAAAAGCTCCGTGGGCGTTTCAGTCTGCCCCTGCTTGATAGCATACAGAGCAGACCAGTTAACGGCCTTTGGGCTACATGAGCTCGGGCTGCCTTTAACACAAGCTGCTTCTCAGTTTCCGTCATAGCATCTAAGAGAAGGTCCACACCTTTCCAATCCGGGTCCAAATTCTTAGTAATCCACTCAAACCTTTTCGCAATCCCACTTGGGTCCTCCCTGTACCTCTTAACTGCATCCTTCCACTTATCCACATCATCCATCTGGAGAGGCACTTTTCTTCCACCTTTCTGGGTTTCTCTTTCACCTTCAAACACCTCTGTCCTGTACTACATGCTGAACAACATTGCTTCAACTTCCCTACTCTTTCTGATTTTCCTTTTCCAAAGCCAACACCATGGGATCTTGGGGAGCAAAATTAAAACCACAACCTTTCTGCCACTCAGGGTGATTTCGGAGGGTGAAAAACATATCCGCATACATAGCTTTGTCCCATTTTCCCTCCCTCCTTAAAATAACAGGAGTTGCAGCAAGACGCTATACTTCATCATCTAATTTATACAATGGCCATCACTGCTTACAATACTTAATTAGAGTTTTCTTATTCACATTTCCTCCAGGAGGACCCCCGATGTCCTTCCAGCGATATAAAATACAACCTAATGGAGATTTCTTTGGTATCTTTTTACTTTGCTGGGACCCTCCCATTTTATCGGTCCCAGTTCTCTCCTGTGTTCCCACAGTATCTTAACAGTTAGTTCCACGGTCCACACTTTACCACTCAGAGGGTTACAGAATTACTGTTTTACATCCTTACCACCTTTTTCTTTCGCTTCGTCCGTCTCCGGCCGTTTCCCTCGCGGGACAAGGAAACCGCGGATCAGGACTCCGCACTCACTTCACAGCGATGCTGCGTCTCAGACACACGTACACACAAATTTTTTGCATACAATACATACATACAATACGAACATATAATATATGCAATACCCGGGTAAATGAAACAGATACTTATCGCTCCAGTTGATATCCCTTCAGCAGCTGCAAAGATTTAAATACTTTTTTGTGACAGGTCCGCTTACCCTTCTCCCGCTTCTTATACAATCATTAGCAGGTCCGTCCTGGCTCCCGATACCGGGATGCAGCAGTGACCTCAGATTTGTTCGATCTACCCCCAAGATCGCTAGCGGCCGCTCTATCGGTCAGCAAATCTCCTTGGTCGCTCTATCGGCCAGGGTACCCTCCTCCCCTACGGGGACTATGCTGCACGCCAGACGTCTCTGCGCGGTTTACCAGCAGCCCCGGCCAAGCGTACGACTTACTGGCCCTTCTTGTAAAACATACCTTTTAATCCGCAGCTTCAGGAGCTTGTTGTCTGCTCCCGCGGTGAGCCGCTGGCAGCGGAGGCTCGTCCGAGGAAGATGCTCGGGGCGCGCCCAGGAGCGTCCGCTCCGCACTCGATCCCGTGGTCGAGCAGAGACTCTCCTGCCTGGCTTGCCAAACTGATGTGCGGAAACAGACTCCACAACCCGTAAGGCTGTAAAGTAGGTAAGTTTATTCAGCGCTGGGCAGCACGAAGGGGGGGTGTGTGTGTGTGTGTGTGTGTCATCCCGCCAAAGTCGTGCGCGCACACGTGGGGGCTTGTCTTGGATTTATACAAGAAAGTGTTACATATACATAAGGTTTCCCACTACGCCTAGACATATGCATGACCTGTCCCCGCTTCGTATTAAAATGAGCCCCCAGAGGTCGTTTCCATAAACCCTCCCAACTGCGCTTGCACGGTGCCTCCTGGTGGTGGTCGCAGGGAGTCGCGGGGATGAAGGCTGAGGGCTCTTCTTCGTCACCGCTAGTAACCCCTTGTTCTTGCGCAGACTCAGGTGCTCCTTGACTCTTGTCCGAACTGCAGGGTCGGTTTCAGCTGGTTTTTAGGACAAGTTTTTGTTCTTATCAGGAACTGTCCTTCGCTGAGCGATTGCAAGACTCCTTAGTTGAATAGGTTGTTTTTGTTTTTTTTTATAAGAGTTACGACTTTTATAGTTACACTCTAAAGCCCCTTTTCAGGGGGCGGGCTGAGAATCGGGCTGTGCTGCCGGGTGGGCTTCCCGAGGCGGGGGGGGTCTGCTGCTGCCAGCTTGCTCCCACTGCAGGCTTGTAAGGCAAAGGATGGGGAAAGGAGAGGGGGGGCCCGCTGGGAGCAGCCCAGCTGTGCTGGCCTCTCTCGCTGCTGCTGGGACGGCCCGTCCTCTGGCAAGGGCCGCCCCTTCAGGCTACTGCTGCCCGCCTCGGCTCCCGCGGCGTGGGGACGGTGGGCAACGGGCATTTGTCTTTTTCCTCCGACAGGAACCTCCGCGTGCAGGTGGAGCTGGGGATGCTCTCTTCGATGTCAGCTCTGCCACAGTCTTCAAATTGTCTGCTGGGGGCATTCTTTTTCCAGTGTCTGAACCCTTTACAATAAGCACACTGATTATATCGCAAACTACCCCTTCCTCTGCTGTTCATGCCTCTCCCTATTTGCCCAGCTCCTCCTGTTTGCATGCTTTCCAAATTTTGCTGAGCTAACGCAGCCACTATCTCCTTTCCTAGTTTCCTTCTGGCCTCCCCCTCCCTCTTCCAATATACTCTCCACGCTTCCTCCAGCAACTTCTCTAAAGTCCTTATATCTGGTTCCCTAAGTTTCTGAAGTTTCCTTCTCGATATCATTAGTGGATTGTCCCAAACCCCGAGATACACCAGCTGCTGTGTGGCAGCTTCTGACTCCGGTTCCATGGTAATAAAGGGTCTCACAGCAGCCCGTAAGCGATCTAAAAGCTCCGTGGGCGTTTCAGTCTGCCCCTGCTTGATAGCATACAGAGCAGACCAGTTAACGGCCTTTGGGCTACATGAGCTCGGGCTGCCTTTAACACAAGCTGCTTCTCAGTTTCCGTCATAGCATCTAAGAGAAGGTCCACACCTTTCCAATCCGGGTCCAAATTCTTAGTAATCCACTCAAACCTTTTCGCAATCCCACTTGGGTCCTCCCTGTACCTCTTAACTGCATCCTTCCACTTATCCACATCATCCATCTGGAGAGGCACTTTTCTTCCACCTTTCTGGGTTTCTCTTTCACCTTCAAACACCTCTGTCCTGTACTACATGCTGAACAACATTGCTTCAACTTCCCTACTCTTTCTGATTTTCCTTTTCCAAAGCCAACACCATGGGATCTTGGGGAGCAAAATTAAAACCACAACCTTTCTGCCACTCAGGGTGATTTCGGAGGGTGAAAAACATATCCGCATACATAGCTTTGTCCCATTTTCCCTCCCTCCTTAAAATAACAGGAGTTGCAGCAAGACGCTATACTTCATCATCTAATTTATACAATGGCCATCACTGCTTACAATACTTAATTAGAGTTTTCTTATTCACATTTCCTCCAGGAGGACCCCCGATGTCCTTCCAGCGATATAAAATACAACCTAATGGAGATTTCTTTGGTATCTTTTTACTTTGCTGGGACCCTCCCATTTTATCGGTCCCAGTTCTCTCCTGTGTTCCCACAGTATCTTAACAGTTAGTTCCACGGTCCACACTTTACCACTCAGAGGGTTACAGAATTACTGTTTTACATCCTTACCACCTTTTTCTTTCGCTTCGTCCGTCTCCGGCCGTTTCCCTCGCGGGACAAGGAAACCGCGGATCAGGACTCCGCACTCACTTCACAGCGATGCTGCGTCTCAGACACACGTACACACAAATTTTTTGCATACAATACATACATACAATACGAACATATAATATATGCAATACCCGGGTAAATGAAACAGATACTTATCGCTCCAGTTGATATCCCTTCAGCAGCTGCAAAGATTTAAATACTTTTTTGTGACAGGTCCGCTTACCCTTCTCCCGCTTCTTATACAATCATTAGCAGGTCCGTCCTGGCTCCCGATACCGGGATGCAGCAGTGACCTCAGATTTGTTCGATCTACCCCCAAGATCGCTAGCGGCCGCTCTATCGGTCAGCAAATCTCCTTGGTCGCTCTATCGGCCAGGGTACCCTCCTCCCCTACGGGGACTATGCTGCACGCCAGACGTCTCTGCGCGGTTTACCAGCAGCCCCGGCCAAGCGTACGACTTACTGGCCCTTCTTGTAAAACATACCTTTTAATCCGCAGCTTCAGGAGCTTGTTGTCTGCTCCCGCGGTGAGCCGCTGGCAGCGGAGGCTCGTCCGAGGAAGATGCTCGGGGCGCGCCCAGGAGCGTCCGCTCCGCACTCGATCCCGTGGTCGAGCAGAGACTCTCCTGCCTGGCTTGCCAAACTGATGTGCGGAAACAGACTCCACAACCCGTAAGGCTGTAAAGTAGGTAAGTTTATTCAGCGCTGGGCAGCACGAAGGGGGGGTGTGTGTGTGTGTGTGTGTGTCATCCCGCCAAAGTCGTGCGCGCACACGTGGGGGCTTGTCTTGGATTTATACAAGAAAGTGTTACATATACATAAGGTTTCCCACTACGCCTAGACATATGCATGACCTGTCCCCGCTTCGTATTAAAATGAGCCCCCAGAGGTCGTTTCCATAAACCGTCCCAACTGCGCTTGCACGGTGCCTCCTGGTGGTGGTCGCAGGGAGTCGCGGGGATGAAGGCTGAGGGCTCTTCTTCGTCACCGCTAGTAACCCCTTGTTCTTGCGCAGACTCAGGTGCTCCTTGACTCTTGTCCGAACTGCAGGGTCGGTTTCAGCTGGTTTTTAGGACAAGTTTTTGTTCTTATCAGGAACTGTCCTTCGCTGAGCGATTGCAAGACTCCTTAGTTGAATAGGTTGTTTTTGTTTTTTTTATAAGAGTTACGACTTTTATAGTTACACTCTAAAGCCCCTTTTCAGGGGGCGGGCTGAGAATCGGGCTGTGCTGCCGGGTGGGCTTCCCGAGGCGGGGGGGGTCTGCTGCTGCCAGCTTGCTCCCACTGCAGGCTTGTAAGGCAAAGGATGGGGAAAGGAGAGGGGGGGCCCGCTGGGAGCAGCCCAGCTGTGCTGGCCTCTCTCGCTGCTGCTGGGACGGCCCGTCCTCTGGCAAGGGCCGCCCCTTCAGGCTACTGCTGCCCGCCTCGGCTCCCGCGGCGTGGGGACGGTGGGCAACGGGCATTTGTCTTTTTCCTCCGACAGGAACCTCCGCGTGCAGGTGGAGCTGGGGATGCTCTCTTCGATGTCAGCTCTGCCACAGTCTTCAAATTGTCTGCTGGGGGCATTCTTTTTCCAGTGTCTGAACCCTTTACAATAAGCACACTGATTATATCGCAAACTACCCCTTCCTCTACTGTTCATGCCTCTCCCTATTTGCCCAGCTCCTCCTGTTTGCATGCTTTCCAAATTTTGCTGAGCTAACGCAGCCACTATCTCCTTTCCTAGTTTCCTTCTGGCCTCCCCCTCCCTCTTCCAATATACTCTCCACGCTTCCTCCAGCAACTTCTCTAAAGTCCTTATATCTGGTTCCCTAAGTTTCTGAAGTTTCCTTCTCGATATCATTAGTGGATTGTCCCAAAACCCGAGATACACCAGCTGCTGTGTGGCAGCTTCTGACTCCGGTTCCATGGTAATAAAGGGTCTCACAGCAGCCCGTAAGCGATCTAAAAGCTCCGTGGGCGTTTCAGTCTGCCCCTGCTTGATAGCATACAGAGCAGACCAGTTAACGGCCTTTGGGCTACATGAGCTCGGGCTGCCTTTAACACAAGCTGCTTCTCAGTTTCCGTCATAGCATCTAAGAGAAGGTCCACACCTTTCCAATCCGGGTCCAAATTCTTAGTAATCCACTCAAACCTTTTCGCAATCCCACTTGGGTCCTCCCTGTACCTCTTAACTGCATCCTTCCACTTATCCACATCATCCATCTGGAGAGGCACTTTTCTTCCACCTTTCTGGGTTTCTCTTTCACCTTCAAACACCTCTGTCCTGTACTACATGCTGAACAACATTGCTTCAACTTCCCTACTCTTTCTGATTTTCCTTTTCCAAAGCCAACACCATGGGATCTTGGGGAGCAAAATTAAAACCACAACCTTTCTGCCACTCAGGGTGATTTCGGAGGGTGAAAAACATATCCGCATACACAGCTTTGTCCCATTTTCCCTCCCTCCTTAAAATAACAGGAGTTGCAGCAAGACGCTATACTTCATCATCTAATTTATACAATGGCCATCACTGCTTACAATACTTAATTAGAGTTTTCTTATTCACATTTCCTCCAGGAGGACCCCCGATGTCCTTCCAGCGATATAAAATACAACCTAATGGAGATTTCTTTGGTATCTTTTTACTTTGCTGGGACCCTCCCATTTTATCGGTCCCAGTTCTCTCCTGTGTTCCCACAGTATCTTAACAGTTAGTTCCACGGTCCACACTTTACCACTCAGAGGGTTACAGAATTACTGTTTTACATCCTTACCACCTTTTTCTTTCGCTTCGTCCGTCTCCGGCCGTTTCCCTCGCGGGACAAGGAAACCGCGGATCAGGACTCCGCACTCACTTCACAGCGATGCTGCGTCTCAGACACACGTACACACAAATTTTTTACATACAATACATACATACAATACGAACATATAATATATGCAATACCCGGGTAAATGAAACAGATACTTATCGCTCCAGTTGATATCCCTTCAGCAGCTGCAAAGATTTAAATACTTTTTTGTGACAGGTCCGCTTACCCTTCTCCCGCTTCTTATACAATCATTAGCAGGTCCGTCCTGGCTCCCGATACCGGGATGCAGCAGTGACCTCAGATTTGTTCGATCTACCCCCAAGATCGCTAGCGGCCGCTCTATCGGTCAGCAAATCTCCTTGGTCGCTCTATCGGCCAGGGTACCCTCCTCCCCTACGGGGACTATGCTGCACGCCAGACGTCTCTGCGCGGTTTACCAGCAGCCCCGGCCAAGCGTACGACTTACTGGCCCTTCTTGTAAAACATACCTTTTAATCCGCAGCTTCAGGAGCTTGTTGTCTGCTCCCGCGGTGAGCCGCTGGCAGCGGAGGCTCGTCCGAGGAAGATGCTCGGGGCGCGCCCAGGAGCGTCCGCTCCGCACTCGATCCCGTGGTCGAGCAGAGACTCTCCTGCCTGGCTTGCCAAACTGATGTGCGGAAACAGACTCCACAACCCGTAAGGCTGTAAAGTAGGTAAGTTTATTCAGCGCTGGGCAGCACGAAGGGGGGGGGGTGTGTGTCATCCCGCCAAAGTCGTGCGCGCACACGTGGGGGCTTGTCTTGGATTTATACAAGAAAGTGTTACATATACATAAGGTTTCCCACTACGCCTAGACATATGCATGACCTGTCCCCGCTTCGTATTAAAATGAGCCCCCAGAGGTCGTTTCCATAAACCCTCCCAACTGCGCTTGCACGGTGCCTCCTGGTGGTGGTCGCAGGGAGTCGCGGGGATGAAGGCTGAGGGCTCTTCTTCGTCACCGCTAGTAACCCCTTGTTCTTGCGCAGACTCAGGTGCTCCTTGACTCTTGTCCGAACTGCAGGGTCGGTTTCAGCTGGTTTTTAGGACAAGTTTTTGTTCTTATCAGGAACTGTCCTTCGCTGAGCGATTGCAAGACTCCTTAGTTGAATAGGTTGTTTTTGTTTTTTTTATAAGAGTTACGACTTTTATAGTTACACTCTAAAGCCCCTTTTCAGGGGGCGGGCTGAGAATCGGGCTGTGCTGCCGGGTGGGCTTCCCGAGGCGGGGGGGGTCTGCTGCTGCCAGCTTGCTCCCACTGCAGGCTTGTAAGGCAAAGGATGGGGAAAGGAGAGGGGGGGCCCGCTGGGAGCAGCCCAGCTGTGCTGGCCTCTCTCGCTGCTGCTGGGACGGCCCGTCCTCTGGCAAGGGCCGCCCCTTCAGGCTACTGCTGCCCGCCTCGGCTCCCGCGGCGTGGGGACGGTGGGCAACGGGCATTTGTCTTTTTCCTCCGACAGGAACCTCCGCGTGCAGGTGGAGCTGGGGATGCTCTCTTCGATGTCAGCTCTGCCACAGTCTTCAAATTGTCTGCTGGGGGCATTCTTTTTCCAGTGTCTGAACCCTTTACAATAAGCACACTGATTATATCGCAAACTACCCCTTCCTCTACTGTTCATGCCTCTCCCTATTTGCCCAGCTCCTCCTGTTTGCATGCTTTCCAAATTTTGCTGAGCTAACGCAGCCACTATCTCCTTTCCTAGTTTCCTTCTGGCCTCCCCCTCCCTCTTCCAATATACTCTCCACGCTTCCTCCAGCAACTTCTCTAAAGTCCTTATATCTGGTTCCCTAAGTTTCTGAAGTTTCCTTCTCGATATCATTAGTGGATTGTCCCAAAACCCGAGATACACCAGCTGCTGTGTGGCAGCTTCTGACTCCGGTTCCATGGTAATAAAGGGTCTCACAGCAGCCCGTAAGCGATCTAAAAGCTCCGTGGGCGTTTCAGTCTGCCCCTGCTTGATAGCATACAGAGCAGACCAGTTAACGGCCTTTGGGCTACATGAGCTCGGGCTGCCTTTAACACAAGCTGCTTCTCAGTTTCCGTCATAGCATCTAAGAGAAGGTCCACACCTTTCCAATCCGGGTCCAAATTCTTAGTAATCCACTCAAACCTTTTCGCAATCCCACTTGGGTCCTCCCTGTACCTCTTAACTGCATCCTTCCACTTATCCACATCATCCATCTGGAGAGGCACTTTTCTTCCACCTTTCTGGGTTTCTCTTTCACCTTCAAACACCTCTGTCCTGTACTACATGCTGAACAACATTGCTTCAACTTCCCTACTCTTTCTGATTTTCCTTTTCCAAAGCCAACACCATGGGATCTTGGGGAGCAAAATTAAAACCACAACCTTTCTGCCACTCAGGGTGATTTCGGAGGGTGAAAAACATATCCGCATACACAGCTTTGTCCCATTTTCCCTCCCTCCTTAAAATAACAGGAGTTGCAGCAAGACGCTATACTTCATCATCTAATTTATACAATGGCCATCACTGCTTACAATACTTAATTAGAGTTTTCTTATTCACATTTCCTCCAGGAGGACCCCCGATGTCCTTCCAGTGATATAAAGAGATTTCTTTGGTATCTTTTTACTTTGCTGGGACCCTCCCATTTTATCGGTCCCAGTTCTCTCCTGTGTTCCCACAGTATCTTAACAGTTAGTTCCACGGTCCACACTTTACCACTCAGAGGGTTACAGAATTACTGTTTTACATCCTTACCACCTTTTTCTTTCGCTTCGTCCGTCTCCAGCCGTTTCCCTCGCGGGACAAGGAAACCGCGGATCAGGACTCCGCACTCACTTCACAGCGATGCTGCGTCTCAGACACACGTACACACAAATTTTTTGCATACAATACATACATACAATACGAACATATAATATATGCAATACCCGGGTAAATGAAACAGATACTTATCGCTCCAGTTGATATCCCTTCAGCAGCTGCAAAGATTTAAATACTTTTTTGTGACAGGTCCGCTTACCCTTCTCCCGCTTCTTATACAATCATTAGCAGGTCCGTCCTGGCTCCCGATACCGGGATGCAGCAGTGACCTCAGATTTGTTCGATCTACCCCCAAGATCGCTAGCGGCCGCTCTATCGGTCAGCAAATCTCCTTGGTCGCTCTATCGGCCAGGGTACCCTCCTCCCCTACGGGGACTATGCTGCACGCCAGACGTCTCTGCGCGGTTTACCAGCAGCCCCGGCCAAGCGTACGACTTACTGGCCCTTCTTGTAAAACATACCTTTTAATCCGCAGCTTCAGGAGCTTGTTGTCTGCTCCCGCGGTGAGCCGCTGGCAGCGGAGGCTCGTCCGAGGAAGATGCTCGGGGCGCGCCCAGGAGCGTCCGCTCCGCACTCGATCCCGTGGTCGAGCAGAGACTCTCCTGCCTGGCTTGCCAAACTGATGTGCGGAAACAGACTCCACAACCCGTAAGGCTGTAAAGTAGGTAAGTTTATTCAGCGCTGGGCAGCACGAAGGGGGGGTGTGTGTGTGTGTGTGTCATCCCGCCAAAGTCGTGCGCGCACACGTGGGGGCTTGTCTTGGATTTATACAAGAAAGTGTTACATATACATAAGGTTTCCCACTACGCCTAGACATATGCATGACCTGTCCCCGCTTCGTATTAAAATGAGCCCCCAGAGGTCGTTTCCATAAACCCTCCCAACTGCGCTTGCACGGTGCCTCCTGGTGGTGGTCGCAGGGAGTCGCGGGGATGAAGGCTGAGGGCTCTTCTTCGTCACCGCTAGTAACCCCTTGTTCTTGCGCAGACTCAGGTGCTCCTTGACTCTTGTCCGAACTGCAGGGTCGGTTTCAGCTGGTTTTTAGGACAAGTTTTTGTTCTTATCAGGAACTGTCCTTCGCTGAGCGATTGCAAGACTCCTTAGTTGAATAGGTTGGTTTTGTTTTTTTAATAAGAGTTACGACTTTTATAGTTACACTCTAAAGCCCCTTTTCAGGGGGCGGGCTGAGAATCGGGCTGTGCTGCCGGGTGGGCTTCCCGAGGCGGGGGGGGTCTGCTGCTGCCAGCTTGCTCCCACTGCAGGCTTGTAAGGCAAAGGATGGGGAAAGGAGAGGGGGGGCCCGCTGGGAGCAGCCCAGCTGTGCTAGCCTCTCTCGCTGCTGCTGGGACGGCCCGTCCTCTGGCAAGGGCCGCCCCTTCAGGCTACTGCTGCCCGCCTCGGCTCCCGCGGCGTGGGGACGGTGGGCAACGGGCATTTGTCTTTTTCCTCCGACAGGAACCTCCGCGTGCAGGTGGAGCTGGGGATGCTCTCTTCGATGTCAGCTCTGCCACAGTCTTCAAATTGTCTGCTGGGGGCATTCTTTTTCCAGTGTCTGAACCCTTTACAATAAGCACACTGATTATATCGCAAACTACCCCTTCCTCTACTGTTCATGCCTCTC
Organism: Platalea leucorodia; assembly: GCF_965183815.1. NCBI lineage: Eukaryota > Metazoa > Chordata > Aves > Pelecaniformes > Threskiornithidae > Platalea > Platalea leucorodia. The sequence continues at coordinate 8,753,449 of NC_138841.1, read as the reverse complement.
CCTATTTGCCCAGCTCCTCCTGTTTGCATGCTTTCCAAATTTTGCTGAGCTAACGCAGCCACTATCTCCTTTCCTAGTTTCCTTCTGGCCTCCCCCTCCCTCTTCCAATATACTCTCCACGCTTCCTCCAGCAACTTCTCTAAAGTCCTTATATCTGGTTCCCTAAGTTTCTGAAGTTTCCTTCTCGATATCATTAGTGGATTGTCCCAAAACCCGAGATACACCAGCTGCTGTGTGGCAGCTTCTGACTCCGGTTCCATGGTAATAAAGGGTCTCACAGCAGCCCGTAAGCGATCTAAAAGCTCCGTGGGCGTTTCAGTCTGCCCCTGCTTGATAGCATACAGAGCAGACCAGTTAACGGCCTTTGGGCTACATGAGCTCGGGCTGCCTTTAACACAAGCTGCTTCTCAGTTTCCGTCATAGCATCTAAGAGAAGGTCCACACCTTTCCAATCCGGGTCCAAATTCTTAGTAATCCACTCAAACCTTTTCGCAATCCCACTTGGGTCCTCCCTGTACCTCTTAACTGCATCCTTCCACTTATCCACATCATCCATCTGGAGAGGCACTTTTCTTCCACCTTTCTGGGTTTCTCTTTCACCTTCAAACACCTCTGTCCTGTACTACATGCTGAACAACATTGCTTCAACTTCCCTACTCTTTCTGATTTTCCTTTTCCAAAGCCAACACCACGGGATCTTGGGGAGCAAAATTAAAACCACAACCTTTCTGCCACTCAGGGTGATTTCGGAGGGTGAAAAACATATCCGCATACACAGCTTTGTCCCATTTTCCCTCCCTCCTTAAAATAACAGGAGTTGCAGCAAGACGCTATACTTCATCATCTAATTTATACAATGGCCATCACTGCTTACAATACTTAATTAGAGTTTTCTTATTCACATTTCCTCCAGGAGGACCCCCGATGTCCTTCCAGCGATATAAAATACAACCTAATGGAGATTTCTTTGGTATCTTTTTACTTTGCTGGGACCCTCCCATTTTATCGGTCCCAGTTCTCTCCTGTGTTCCCACAGTATCTTAACAGTTAGTTCCACGGTCCACACTTTACCACTCAGAGGGTTACAGAATTACTGTTTTACATCCTTACCACCTTTTTCTTTCGCTTCGTCCGTCTCCAGCCGTTTCCCTCGCGGGACAAGGAAACCGCGGATCAGGACTCCGCACTCACTTCACAGCGATGCTGCGTCTCAGACACACGTACACACAAATTTTTTACATACAATACATACATACAATACGAACATATAATATATGCAATACCCGGGTAAATGAAACAGATACTTATCGCTCCAGTTGATATCCCTTCAGCAGCTGCAAAGATTTAAATACTTTTTTGTGACAGGTCCGCTTACCCTTCTCCCGCTTCTTATACAATCATTAGCAGGTCCGTCCTGGCTCCCGATACCGGGATGCAGCGGTGACCTCAGATTTTTTCGATCTACGCCCAAGATCGCTAGCGGCCGCTCTATCGGTCAGCAAATCTCCTTGGCCGCTCTATCGGCCGGGGTACCCTCCTCCCCTATGGGGACTATGCTGCACGCCAGACGTCTCTGCGCGGTTTACCAGCAGCCCCGGCCAAGCGTACGACTTACTGGCCCTTCTTGTAAAACATACCGTTTAATCCGCGGCTTCAGGAGCTTGTTGTCTGCTCCCGCGGTGAGCGGCTGGCAGCGGACGCTCGTCCGAGGAAGATGCTCGGGGCGCGCCCAGGAGCATCCGCTCCGCACTCGATCCCGTGGTCGAGCAGAGACTCTCCTGCCTGGCTTGCCAAACTGATGTGCGGAAACAGACTCCACAACCCGTAAGGCTGTAAAGTAGGTAAGTTTATTCAGCGCTGGGCAGCACGAAGGGGGGGGGGGGGGGTGTGTGTCATCCCGCCAAAGTCGTGCGCGCACACGTGGGGGCTTGTCTTGGATTTATACAAGAAAGTGTTACATATACATAAGGTTTCCCACTACGCCTAGACATACGCATGACCTGTCCCCGCTTCGTATTAAAATGAGCCCCCAGAGGTCGTTTCCATAAACCCTCCCAACTGCGCTTGCACGGTGCCTCCTGGTGGTGGTCGCAGGGAGTCGCGGGGATGAAGGCTGAGGGCTCTTCTTCGTCACCGCTAGTAACCCCTTGTTCTTGCGCAGACTCAGGTGCTCCTTGACTCTTGTCCGAACTGCAGGGTCGGTTTCAGCTGGTTTTTAGGACAAGTTTTTGTTCATATCAGGAACTGTCCTTCGCTGAGCGATTGCAAGACTCCTTAGTTGAATAGGTTGGTTTTGTTTTTTTAATAAGAGTTACGACTTTTATAGTTACACTCTAAAGCCCCTTTTCAGGGGGCGGGCTGAGAATCGGGCTGTGCTGCCGGGTGGGCTTCCCGAGGCGGGGGGGGGTCTGCTGCTGCCAGCTTGCTCCCACTGCAGGCTTGTAAGGCAAAGGATGGGGAAAGGAGGGGGGGGGCCCGCTGGGAGCAGCCCAGCTGTGCTGGCCTCTCTCGCTGCTGCTGGGACGGCCCGTCCTCTGGCAAGGGCCGCCCCTTCAGGCTACTGCTGCCCGCCTCGGCTCCCGCGGCGTGGGGACGGTGGGCAACGGGCATTTGTCTTTTTCCTCCGACAGGAACCTCCGCGTGCAGGTGGAGCTGGGGATGCTCTCTTCGATGTCAGCTCTGCCACAGTCTTCAAATTGTCTGCTGGGGGCATTCTTTTTCCAGTGTCTGAACCCTTTACAATAAGCACACTGATTATATCGCAAACTACCCCTTCCTCTACTGTTCATGCCTCTCCCTATTTGCCCAGCTCCTCCTGTTTGCATGCTTTCCAAATTTTGCTGAGCTAACGCAGCCACTATCTCCTTTCCTAGTTTCCTTCTGGCCTCCCCCTCCCTCTTCCAATATACTCTCCACGCTTCCTCCAGCAACTTCTCTAAAGTCCTTATATCTGGTTCCCTAAGTTTCTGAAGTTTCCTTCTCGATATCATTAGTGGATTGTCCCAAAACCCGAGATACACCAGCTGCTGTGTGGCAGCTTCTGACTCCGGTTCCATGGTAATAAAGGGTCTCACAGCAGCCCGTAAGCGATCTAAAAGCTCCGTGGGCGTTTCAGTCTGCCCCTGCTTGATAGCATACAGAGCAGACCAGTTAACGGCCTTTGGGCTACATGAGCTCGGGCTGCCTTTAACACAAGCTGCTTCTCAGTTTCCGTCATAGCATCTAAGAGAAGGTCCACATCTTTCCAATCCGGGTCCAAATTCTTAGTAATCCACTCAAACCTTTTCGCAATCCCACTTGGGTCCTCCCTGTACCTCTTAACTGCATCCTTCCACTTATCCACATCATCCATCTGGAAAGGCACTTTTCTTCCACCTTTCTGGGTTTCTCTTTCACCTTTAAACACCTCTGTCCTGTACTACATGCTGAACAACATTGCTTCAACTTCCCTACTCTTTCTGATTTTCCTTTTCCAAAGCCAACACCACGGGATCTTGGGGAGCAAAATTAAAACCACAACCTTTCTGCCACTCAGGGTGATTTCGGAGGGTGAAAAACATATCCGCATACACAGCTTTGTCCCATTTTCCCTCCCTCCTTAAAATAACAGGAGTTGCAGCAAGACGCTATACTTCATCATCTAATTTATACAATGGCCATCACTGCTTACAATACTTAATTAGAGTTTTCTTATTCACATTTCCTCCAGGAGGACCCCCGATGTCCTTCCAGCGATATAAAATACAACCTAATGGAGATTTCTTTGGTATCTTTTTACTTTGCTGGGACCCTCCCATTTTATCGGTCCCAGTTCTCTCCTGTGTTCCCACAGTATCTTAACAGTTAGTTCCACGGTCCACACTTTACCACTCAGAGGGTTACAGAATTACTGTTTTACATCCTTACCACCTTTTTCTTTCGCTTCGTCCGTCTCCAGCCGTTTCCCTCGCGGGACAAGGAAACCGCGGATCAGGACTCCGCACTCACTTCACAGCGATGCTGCGTCTCAGACACACGTACACACAAATTTTTCACATACAATACATACATACAATACGAACATATAATATATGCAATACCCGGGTAAATGAAACAGATACTTATCGCTCCAGTTGATATCTCTTCAGCAGCTGCAAAGATTTAAATACTTTTTTGTGACAGGTCCGCTTACCCTTCTCCCGCTTCTTATACAATCATTAGCAGGTCCGTCCTGGCTCCCGATACCGGGATGCAGCGGTGACCTCAGATTTGTTCGATCTACGCCCAAGATCGCTAGCGGCCGCTCTATCGGTCAGCAAATCTCCTTGGCCGCTCTATCGGCCGGGGTACCCTCCTCCCCTATGGGGACTATGCTGCACGCCAGACGTCTCTGCGCGGTTTACCAGCAGCCCCGGCCAAGCGTACGACTTACTGGCCCTTCTTGTAAAACATACCGTTTAATCCGCGGCTTCAGGAGCTTGTTGTCTGCTCCCGCGGTGAGCGGCTGGCAGCGGAGGCTCGTCCGAGGAAGATGCTCGGGGCGCGCCCAGGAGCATCCGCTCCGCACTCGATCCCGTGGTCGAGCAGAGACTCTCCTGCCTGGCTTGCCAAACTGATGTGCGGAAACAGACTCCACAACCCGTAAGGCTGTAAAGTAGGTAAGTTTATTCAGCGCTGGGCAGCACGAAGGGGGGGGGGGGTGTGTGTCATCCCGCCAAAGTCGTGCGCGCACACGTGGGGGCTTGTCTTGGATTTATACAAGAAAGTGTTACATATACATAAGGTTTCCCACTACGCCTAGACATACGCATGACCTGTCCCCGCTTCGTATTAAAATGAGCCCCCAGAGGTCGTTTCCATAAACCCTCCCAACTGCGCTTGCACGGTGCCTCCTGGTGGTGGTCGCAGGGAGTCGCGGGGATGAAGGCTGAGGGCTCTTCTTCGTCACCGCTAGTAACCCCTTGTTCTTGCGCAGACTCAGGTGCTCCTTGACTCTTGTCCGAACTGCAGGGTCGGTTTCAGCTGGTTTTTAGGACAAGTTTTTGTTCTTATCAGGAACTGTCCTTCGCTGAGCGATTGCAAGACTCCTTAGTTGAATAGGTTGGTTTTGTTTTTTTAATAAGAGTTACGACTTTTATAGTTACACTCTAAAGCCCCTTTTCAGGGGGCGGGCTGAGAATCGGGCTGTGCTGCCGGGTGGGCTTCCCGAGGCGGGGGGGGGTCTGCTGCTGCCAGCTTGCTCCCACTGCAGGCTTGTAAGGCAAAGGATGGGGAAAGGAGGGGGGGGGCCCGCTGGGAGCAGCCCAGCTGTGCTGGCCTCTCTCGCTGCTGCTGGGACGGCCCGTCCTCTGGCAAGGGCCGCCCCTTCAGGCTACTGCTGCCCGCCTCGGCTCCCGCGGCGTGGGGACGGTGGGCAACGGGCATTTGTCTTTTTCCTCCGACAGGAACCTCCGCGTGCAGGTGGAGCTGGGGATGCTCTCTTCGATGTCAGCTCTGCCACAGTCTTCAAATTGTCTGCTGGGGGCATTCTTTTTCCAGTGTCTGAACCCTTTACAATAAGCACACTGATTATATCGCAAACTACCCCTTCCTCTACTGTTCATGCCTCTCCCTATTTGCCCAGCTCCTCCTGTTTGCATGCTTTCCAAATTTTGCTGAGCTAACGCAGCCACTATCTCCTTTCCTAGTTTCCTTCTGGCCTCCCCCTCCCTCTTCCAATATACTCTCCACGCTTCCTCCAGCAACTTCTCTAAAGTCCTTATATCTGGTTCCCTAAGTTTCTGAAGTTTCCTTCTCGATATCATTAGTGGATTGTCCCAAAACCCGAGATACACCAGCTGCTGTGTGGCAGCTTCTGACTCCGGTTCCATGGTAATAAAGGGTCTCACAGCAGCCCGTAAGCGATCTAAAAGCTCCGTGGGCGTTTCAGTCTGCCCCTGCTTGATAGCATACAGAGCAGACCAGTTAACGGCCTTTGGGCTACATGAGCTCGGGCTGCCTTTAACACAAGCTGCTTCTCAGTTTCCGTCATAGCATCTAAGAGAAGGTCCACATCTTTCCAATCCGGGTCCAAATTCTTAGTAATCCACTCAAACCTTTTCGCAATCCCACTTGGGTCCTCCCTGTACCTCTTAACTGCATCCTTCCACTTATCCACATCATCCATCTGGAAAGGCACTTTTCTTCCACCTTTCTGGGTTTCTCTTTCACCTTTAAACACCTCTGTCCTGTACTACATGCTGAACAACATTGCTTCAACTTCCCTACTCTTTCTGATTTTCCTTTTCCAAAGCCAACACCACGGGATCTTGGGGAGCAAAATTAAAACCACAACCTTTCTGCCACTCAGGGTGATTTCGGAGGGTGAAAAACATATCCGCATACACAGCTTTGTCCCATTTTCCCTCCCTCCTTAAAATAACAGGAGTTGCAGCAAGACGCTATACTTCATCATCTAATTTATACAATGGCCATCACTGCTTACAATACTTAATTAGAGTTTTCTTATTCACATTTCCTCCAGGAGGACCCCCGATGTCCTTCCAGCGATATAAAATACAACCTAATGGAGATTTCTTTGGTATCTTTTTACTTTGCTGGGACCCTCCCATTTTATCGGTCCCAGTTCTCTCCTGTGTTCCCACAGTATCTTAACAGTTAGTTCCACGGTCCACACTTTACCACTCAGAGGGTTACAGAATTACTGTTTTACATCCTTACCACCTTTTTCTTTCGCTTCGTCCGTCTCCAGCCGTTTCCCTCGCGGGACAAGGAAACCGCGGATCAGGACTCCGCACTCACTTCACAGCGATGCTGCGTCTCAGACACACGTACACACAAATTTTTCACATACAATACATACATACAATACGAACATATAATATATGCAATACCCGGGTAAATGAAACAGATACTTATCGCTCCAGTTGATATCTCTTCAGCAGCTGCAAAGATTTAAATACTTTTTTGTGACAGGTCCGCTTACCCTTCTCCCGCTTCTTATACAATCATTAGCAGGTCCGTCCTGGCTCCCGATACCGGGATGCAGCGGTGACCTCAGATTTGTTCGATCTACGCCCAAGATCGCTAGCGGCCGCTCTATCGGTCAGCAAATCTCCTTGGCCGCTCTATCGGCCGGGGTACCCTCCTCCCCTATGGGGACTATGCTGCACGCCAGACGTCTCTGCGCGGTTTACCAGCAGCCCCGGCCAAGCGTACGACTTACTGGCCCTTCTTGTAAAACATACCGTTTAATCCGCGGCTTCAGGAGCTTGTTGTCTGCTCCCGCGGTGAGCGGCTGGCAGCGGAGGCTCGTCCGAGGAAGATGCTCGGGGCGCGCCCAGGAGCATCCGCTCCGCACTCGATCCCGTGGTCGAGCAGAGACTCTCCTGCCTGGCTTGCCAAACTGATGTGCGGAAACAGACTCCACAACCCGTAAGGCTGTAAAGTAGGTAAGTTTATTCAGCGCTGGGCAGCACGAAGGGGGGGGGGGTGTGTGTCATCCCGCCAAAGTCGTGCGCGCACACGTGGGGGCTTGTCTTGGATTTATACAAGAAAGTGTTACATATACATAAGGTTTCCCACTACGCCTAGACATACGCATGACCTGTCCCCGCTTCGTATTAAAATGAGCCCCCAGAGGTCGTTTCCATAAACCCTCCCAACTGCGCTTGCACGGTGCCTCCTGGTGGTGGTCGCAGGGAGTCGCGGGGATGAAGGCTGAGGGCTCTTCTTCGTCACCGCTAGTAACCCCTTGTTCTTGCGCAGACTCAGGTGCTCCTTGACTCTTGTCCGAACTGCAGGGTCGGTTTCAGCTGGTTTTTAGGACAAGTTTTTGTTCTTATCAGGAACTGTCCTTCGCTGAGCGATTGCAAGACTCCTTAGTTGAATAGGTTGGTTTTGTTTTTTTAATAAGAGTTACGACTTTTATAGTTACACTCTAAAGCCCCTTTTCAGGGGGCGGGCTGAGAATCGGGCTGTGCTGCCGGGTGGGCTTCCCGAGGCGGGGGGGGGTCTGCTGCTGCCAGCTTGCTCCCACTGCAGGCTTGTAAGGCAAAGGATGGGGAAAGGAGGGGGGGGGCCCGCTGGGAGCAGCCCAGCTGTGCTGGCCTCTCTCGCTGCTGCTGGGACGGCCCGTCCTCTGGCAAGGGCCGCCGCTCAGGCTACTGCTGCCCGCCTCGGCTCCCGCGGCGTGGGGACGGTGGGCAACGGGCATTTGTCTTTTTCCTCCGACAGGAACCTCCGCGTGCAGGTGGAGCTGGGGATGCTCTCTTCGATGTCAGCTCTGCCACAGTCTTCAAATTGTCTGCTGGGGGCATTCTTTTTCCAGTGTCTGAACCCTTTACAATAAGCACACTGATTATATCGCAAACTACCCCTTCCTCTACTGTTCATGCCTCTCCCTATTTGCCCAGCTCCTCCTGTTTGCATGCTTTCCAAATTTTGCTGAGCTAACGCAGCCACTATCTCCTTTCCTAGTTTCCTTCTGGCCTCCCCCTCCCTCTTCCAATATACTCTCCACGCTTCCTCCAGCAACTTCTCTAAAGTCCTTATATCTGGTTCCCTAAGTTTCTGAAGTTTCCTTCTCGATATCATTAGTGGATTGTCCCAAAACCCGAGATACACCAGCTGCTGTGTGGCAGCTTCTGACTCCGGTTCCATGGTAATAAAGGGTCTCACAGCAGCCCGTAAGCGATCTAAAAGCTCCGTGGGCGTTTCAGTCTGCCCCTGCTTGATAGCATACAGAGCAGACCAGTTAACGGCCTTTGGGCTACATGAGCTCGGGCTGCCTTTAACACAAGCTGCTTCTCAGTTTCCGTCATAGCATCTAAGAGAAGGTCCACATCTTTCCAATCCGGGTCCAAATTCTTAGTAATCCACTCAAACCTTTTCGCAATCCCACTTGGGTCCTCCCTGTACCTCTTAACTGCATCCTTCCACTTATCCACATCATCCATCTGGAAAGGCACTTTTCTTCCACCTTTCTGGGTTTCTCTTTCACCTTTAAACACCTCTGTCCTGTACTACATGCTGAACAACATTGCTTCAACTTCCCTACTCTTTCTGATTTTCCTTTTCCAAAGCCAACACCACGGGATCTTGGGGAGCAAAATTAAAACCACAACCTTTCTGCCACTCAGGGTGATTTCGGAGGGTGAAAAACATATCCGCATACACAGCTTTGTCCCATTTTCCCTCCCTCCTTAAAATAACAGGAGTTGCAGCAAGACGCTATACTTCATCATCTAATTTATACAATGGCCATCACTGCTTACAATACTTAATTAGAGTTTTCTTATTCACATTTCCTCCAGGAGGACCCCCGATGTCCTTCCAGCGATATAAAATACAACCTAATGGAGATTTCTTTGGTATCTTTTTACTTTGCTGGGACCCTCCCATTTTATCGGTCCCAGTTCTCTCCTGTGTTCCCACAGTATCTTAACAGTTAGTTCCACGGTCCACACTTTACCACTCAGAGGGTTACAGAATTACTGTTTTACATCCTTACCACCTTTTTCTTTCGCTTCGTCCGTCTCCAGCCGTTTCCCTCGCGGGACAAGGAAACCGCGGATCAGGACTCCGCACTCACTTCACAGCGATGCTGCGTCTCAGACACACGTACACACAAATTTTTCACATACAATACATACATACAATACGAACATATAATATATGCAATACCCGGGTAAATGAAACAGATACTTATCGCTCCAGTTGATATCTCTTCAGCAGCTGCAAAGATTTAAATACTTTTTTGTGACAGGTCCGCTTACCCTTCTCCCGCTTCTTATACAATCATTAGCAGGTCCGTCCTGGCTCCCGATACCGGGATGCAGCGGTGACCTCAGATTTGTTCGATCTACGCCCGAGATCGCTAGCGGCCGCTCTATCGGTCAGCAAATCTCCTTGGCCGCTCTATCGGCCGGGGTACCCTCCTCCCCTATGGGGACTATGCTGCACGCCAGACGTCTCTGCGCGGTTTACCAGCAGCCCCGGCCAAGCGTACGACTTACTGGCCCTTCTTGTAAAACATACCGTTTAATCCGCGGCTTCAGGAGCTTGTTGTCTGCTCCCGCGGTGAGCGGCTGGCAGCGGAGGCTCGTCCGAGGAAGATGCTCGGGGCGCGCCCAGGAGCATCCGCTCCGCACTCGATCCCGTGGTCGAGCAGAGACTCTCCTGCCTGGCTTGCCAAACTGATGTGCGGAAACAGACTCCACAACCCGTAAGGCTGTAAAGTAGGTAAGTTTATTCAGCGCTGGGCAGCACGAAGGGGGGGGGGGGTGTGTGTCATCCCGCCAAAGTCGTGCGCGCACACGTGGGGGCTTGTCTTGGATTTATACAAGAAAGTGTTACATATACATAAGGTTTCCCACTACGCCTAGACATACGCATGACCTGTCCCCGCTTCGTATTAAAATGAGCCCCCAGAGGTCGTTTCCATAAACCGTCCCAACTGCGCTTGCACGGTGCCTCCTGGTGGTGGTCGCAGGGAGTCGCGGGGATGAAGGCTGAGGGCTCTTCTTCGTCACCGCTAGTAACCCCTTGTTCTTGCGCAGACTCAGGTGCTCCTTGACTCTTGTCCGAACTGCAGGGTCGGTTTCAGCTGGTTTTTAGGACAAGTTTTTGTTCTTATCAGGAACTGTCCTTCGCTGAGCGATTGCAAGACTCCTTAGTTGAATAGGTTGTTTTTTTTTTTTTTTTTATAAGAGTTACGACTTTTATAGTTACACTCTAAAGCCCCTTTTCAGGGGGCGGGCTGAGAATCGGGCTGTGCTGCCGGGTGGGCTTCCCGAGGCGGGGGGGGGTCTGCTGCTGCCAGCTTGCTCCCACTGCAGGCTTGTAAGGCAAAGGATGGGGAAAGGAGGGGGGGGGCCCGCTGGGAGCAGCCCAGCTGTGCTGGCCTCTCTCGCTGCTGCTGGGACGGCCCGTCCTCTGGCAAGGGCCGCCCCTTCAGGCTACTGCTGCCCGCCTCGGCTCCCGCGGCGTGGGGACGGTGGGCAACGGGCATTTGTCTTTTTCCTCCGACAGGAACCTCCGCGTGCAGGTGGAGCTGGGGATGCTCTCTTCGATGTCAGCTCTGCCACAGTCTTCAAATTGTCTGCTGGGGGCATTCTTTTTCCAGTGTCTGAACCCTTTACAATAAGCACACTGATTATATCGCAAACTACCCCTTCCTCTGCTGTTCATGCCTCTCCCTATTTGCCCAGCTCCTCCTGTTTGCATGCTTTCCAAATTTTGCTGAGCTAACGCAGCCACTGTCTCCTTTCCTAGTTTCCTTCTGGCCTCCCCCTCCCTCTTCCAATATACTCTCCACGCTTCCTCCAGCAACTTCTCTAAAGTCCTTATCTCTGGTTCCCTAAGTTTCTGAAGTTTCCTTCTTGATATCATTAGTGGATTGTCCCAAAACCCGAGATACACCAGCTGCTGTGTGGCAGCTTCTGACTCCGGTTCCATGGTAATAAAGGGTCTCACAGCAGCCCGTAAGCGATCTAAAAGCTCCGTGGGCGTTTCGGTCTGCCCCTGCGTGATAGCATACAGAGCAGACCAGTTAACGGCCTTTGGGCTACATGAGCTCGGGCTGCCTTTAACACAAGCTGCTTCTCAGTTTCCGTCATAGCATCTAAGAGAAGGTCCACACCTTTCCAATCCAGGTCCAAATTCTTAGTAATCCACTCAAACCTTTTCGCAATCCCACTTGGGTCCTCCCTGTACCTCTTAACTGCATCCTTCCACTTATCCACATCATCCATCTGGAGAGGCACTTTTCTTCCACCTTTCTGGGTTTCTCTTTCACCTTCAAACACCTCTGTCCTGTACTACATGCTGAACAACATTGCTTCAACTTCCCTACTCTTTCTGATTTTCCTTTTCCAAAGCCAACACCACGGGATCTTGGGGAGCAAAATTAAAACCACAACCTTTCTGCCACTCAGGGTGATTTCGGAGGGTGAAAAACATATCCGCATACACAGCTTTGTCCCATTTTTCCCTCCCTCCTTAAAATAACAGGAGTTGCAGCAAGACGCTATACTTCATCATCTAATTTATACAATGGCCATCACTGCTTACAATACTTAATTAGAGTTTTCTTATTCACATTTCCTCCAGGAGGACCCCCGATGTCCTTCCAGCGATATAAAATACAACCTAATGGAGATTTCTTTGGTATCTTTTTACTTTGCTGGGACCCTCCCATTTTATCGGTCCCAGTTCTCTCCTGTGTTCCCACAGTATCTTAACAGTTAGTTCCACGGTCCACACTTTACCACTCAGAGGGTTACAGAATTACTGTTTTACATCCTTACCACCTTTTTCTTTCGCTTCGTCCGTCTCCAGCCGTTTCCCTCGCGGGACAAGGAAACCGCGGATCAGGACTCCGCACTCACTTCACAGCGATGCTGCGTCTCAGACACACGTACACACAAATTTTTCACATACAATACATACATACAATACGAACATATAATATATGCAATACCCGGGTAAATGAAACAGATACTTATCGCTCCAGTTGATATCCCTTCAGCAGCTGCAAAGATTTAAATACTTTTTGTGACAGGTCCGCTTACCCTTCTCCCGCTTCTTATACAATCATTAGCAGGTCCGTCCTGGCTCCCGATACCGGGATGCAGCGGTGACCTCAGATTTGTTCGATCTACGCCCAAGATCGCTAGCGGCCGCTCTATCGGTCAGCAAATCTCCTTGGCCGCTCTATCGGCCGGGGTACCCTCCTCCCCTATGGGGACTATGCTGCACGCCAGACGTCTCTGCGCGGTTTACCAGCAGCCCCGGCCAAGCGTACGACTTACTGGCCCTTCTTGTAAAACATACCGTTTAATCCGCGGCTTCAGGAGCTTGTTGTCTGCTCCCGCGGTGAGCGGCTGGCAGCGGAGGCTCGTCCGAGGAAGATGCTCGGGGCGCGCCCAGGAGCATCTGCTCCGCACTCGATCCCGTGGTCGAGCAGAGACTCTCCTGCCTGGCTTGCCAAACTGATGTGCGGAAACAGACTCCACAACCCGTAAGGCTGTAAAGTAGGTAAGTTTATTCAGCGCTGGGCAGCACGAAGGGGGGGGGGGGTGTGTGTCATCCCGCCAAAGTCGTGCGCGCACACGTGGGGGCTTGTCTTGGATTTATACAAGAAAGTGTTACATATACATAAGGTTTCCCACTACGCCTAGACATACGCATGACCTGTCCCCGCTTCGTATTAAAATGAGCCCCCAGAGGTCGTTTCCATAAACCCTCCCAACTGCGCTTGCACGGTGCCTCCTGGTGGTGGTCGCAGGGAGTCGCGGGGATGAAGGCTGAGGGCTCTTCTTCGTCACCGCTAGTAACCCCTTGTTCTTGCGCAGACTCAGGTGCTCCTTGACTCTTGTCCGAACTGCAGGGTCGGTTTCAGCTGGTTTTTAGGACAAGTTTTTGTTCTTATCAGGAACTGTCCTTCGCTGAGCGATTGCAAGACTCCTTAGTTGAATAGGTTGTTTTTGTTTTTTTTATAAGAGTTACGACTTTTATAGTTACACTCTAAAGCCCCTTTTCAGGGGGCGGGCTGAGAATCGGGCTGTGCTGCCGGGTGGGCTTCCCGAGGCGGGGGGGGGTCTGCTGCTGCCAGCTTGCTCCCACTGCAGGCCTGTAAAGCAAAGGATGGGGAAAGGAGGGGGGGGGCCCGCTGGGAGCAGCCCAGCTGTGCTGGCCTCTCTCGCTGCTGCTGGGACGGCCCGTCCTCTGGCAAGGGCCGCCGCTCAGGCTACTCCTGCCCGCCTCGGCTCCCGCGGCGTGGGGACGGTGGGCAACGGGCATTTGTCTTTTTCCTCCGACAGGAACCTTCTCATGCAGGTGGAGCTGGGGATGCTCTCTTCGATGTCAGCTCCCGGCTCAGCCACTCAAGGGCCTGCCAAGTGGCACGACAAGGCCACAGAAATTGCAAGTGAGCTCAGCACTGCTGCTTGCTGTGACCTCCTCGGGGCTAAAGTTGGAGAGCTGCGCTGCGCTGGAGCTCTGGCCAAACGTCACAGGCGGCAGGAGAAGTGCAGGCTGCCCTGCTCTTTGCCCCAGGGAGGGAGTGTGTAGGACACGGTGCCCGCCTCCCCGCAGGCAGCTGAGACATGCGGAGCTGGGCATCCTAGAGAAGAGACCTCAAGAGACAGGCCTAACTTTTCTCTGCTTTCCTTGTGCAGGGACAGTCTTCAGCCTTACTTGCTGTCCGGCAGGCGCCCTTGTCTCCCCGCGGAGACGTCTGCTGAGGACGTGCATCTCCGCCGTGTACGTATTACATCACGTTTCTGCTGTGGACGGGGGAGAGAAAGGGGATGTCTGAGGGCCGGTGCAAGCAAAGGGGAGAGCAGAGGGTGTTCCCCAGCCAGCAGCCCAGGGCTCCCAGTCGGGAGCCCAAGCTGGGGCGCTGCTCGTGCTGTGGCCATTCTTAGGGAGAGCCAAGAGCAAAGCCCCTCGGCAGTCTCGCTCCCACGCTTTTGCCAGAGCCCCACACTCTGGCTGCGGTAGGGCAAACTGCCGCGTAGCCAGACGCTGGGGTGCAGAGCCAAGCCTCCGCAGGGGAAGGCTTTTCCCCAGCTCTGGCAAGTGACCGCGCAGGTCTGGGAGGGCTCTGGGAGGAAAGGCAGACAAGGCTCCTGCGCTTCCCAGCTCTGCGGAAAAACACCCCTAAGAGAGATCTGTGTGATCGCAAGTGAGAGCAGGCCTGCTTTCTCAGCCAAAGGGAGAGCAAGGTCCCCACCAGAAAGACTGCTGAAAAGCAGTCTTCATTTGTTCAGCCTCTTTACTTTCCTGCATAATTTTCATTCCCTTTGGCATGGTGCTTCTGGAGCCCTTTCTCTGGGGAAGATCTGCCGGCAGTGTTGAACGGTGTGGACAGAAATCATCTTCCTCCTGGGCGCTGCTCTGGCAGCTCTCTGGCAGCAGGAGGCTTCCAAAAGGATGGCTTTCTGGCCTGGAAAGGGAACTCCACCGGTGGAGGGCTTTGCCCAAGACTTGGATCATGGGCAGCCACAGGACTCCCTCTTTTTCAGGCAAAAGGTGGCCCTGCAGAAGAAGAGGATCTTCCAAGTCATCTTTGTGTTGCTCCCCGTGGCTCTTGGTGAGTTTGCATGAGCAGACACCTGAGAGCGACAGCCAGGCTGTGCTGCATGCCAGCTTTCCGCTGGCCAGCTTTCCTTTTGGGCCAGTATGGGCGGAAACTCCCATGGCCCAAGCGCTTCCCGAGTACGTCCGGGACTGGGACTGCCTTTTGGCCTGCCAGTAAGACTGGGAGTCTCCCAGCCATGCTGCTGCTCTGGCCACTGGACCACATGGCTTGCTTCGTCTGCAAGTCCGCGAGAGAAGGGCGTAGCTACTTCCAAGCCTGAACTGGGCATTCCCAGAGGGGAGGGGCCGTGCAGGGGGACCCATGGGGAGGTACCTCTCCTAGCCCATGCAGCCTGGTCTCGGGGCTCCCTGAAGCAGCGAGGGGAAGCGGGGAATAGCTCTGGGGCACTGAGCACACCTGAGGCTCACGGCTGCACAGTCCCCTCAAGCCTGGGCCGATGGCTTCTGGGCAGAGGCGCATCCTCTCTCCGCACCCCACGTTCCCCACCTCCTCAGCTCACCTGCTGCCCCACCCCTAAGGCAACGGGCCGGAGACAACGCGACTGCAGGCATCGCTAGCGACCCCAGTAAAATAACTCTCTCTTGATGATGTGAATTGCAGCCGGTGCTTACTGTGGGACCTCACTGCCAGGGTGGACAATGCGGACAAAGGCACTGCTAGAGGTCGGTGACTCCTGTGGCACAGGCACCTCCTGCAACTGAGCATTGCTGAGAGCGGCTGGATAAATCACGGGCTCTCCTGCTGCCACGCAGGGTGACCCAAAGAAGCAGCAGCTTGTGCCGAGTCTTCCTAGGGAAGCCTCTCCTGGGAAACCCCGGCGGCTCTGGTAGCGGATGCTCGAACCGAGCGTTTTTCCCTTTCAGGAGCTGGCACTTGTGTCTGCAGAAGACCTGAAGACCCTGCGGTAAGAGACGTTTCCTGAGCTGGCATTGGTTCTGTGCAGAAGCGTCAGCCGACCTCGTGCTACCTGCACTCGTTTTGCTAACAGCCAGGGCTCCCATACCTCCTACCTGCCTTTGCCTTCTGCTCAAACTGGTGTGGAAGGGAAGCACTCGCAAAGCAGGGGAAGCACACGTGTCTCTCCTTCTTGCCGAGCTGAGATGCTCCCCAGAGGGGACGGGCCGCTCTCTGACAAGACCTGCTTTCCTGTCATGCAGGAACTTTCGCGTTTTGTTGGCGGAGCAAAGCCAAAAGATGCAGCTTCTGATGGAGGAGGTGGCTCAACTGAGGGCAGAGATCAGCAGTGAAAAGGTGATGCTGCGTTTTGGGGAAGGAGGCTTGGCTGGGCAGAACCCCCGAGAAAGCACTCCTTGGGCTTGTTGGTGGGGTCAGACTGCTGACTGCAGCAAGCCAGCCTTTGCCCCAGGGGCTTGCTGGGTGAGCTTCTGCGCTGCACAGGCCCTTCTCCAGGCCCAGTCTAAGCAGGCTGCTTGAGGCAGCAGAGGACTCCCGAGAGCCTTCCCTTGGCACGCCGGCACTCTGGCTCCTCTGGCTGGGCTCCTGAGGCAGGGATGAGACCCAGGCACGCTGATGGGGCCAGCCGTTGCTTGCAGGGCCCGAGCCCATCTCCCCGCTGACCTGCAGAGCGTGGAGGGTGGGGACGAGGGTGTGGGGACCCTCGTCAACCCACCTCGCGGCCATGGCCGTGGCCGTGGCCACAGATTCTCTTCCTCAGTCCTCGTGGCTCACGTCAGCAGCAGAGAGTCTTGCAGCTCTGTGGACAAGGCTTGCCTTGCCTTTCTGACACTGGCCCTTTGCCTCTGCCGGCGCTAGCAGCCACGCTGAACTGCCCGCTGATGTGGTCCTTTTCTGTGTTCGTTTATGGCATTCCCAGGAAGTGAACCAGGCAGCGTCCGAGATGGCTTCGGAAGTCTACGTCGAGATGTCTGACTGGGCCCTGAAAAGCTCTGGTATGGACACGAGCAGCCCAGTCTCCTTGCCCTGCGCTTGTCTGCAGCACTCCGCAAAGAAGCCTGTGCTCCGGGCGCTGCTCTCCAAAGGGGGGGAGCTTCAATGCTTCATGGGGTCCAAGAGCAAGGCTGTGGCACAGTGGCTCTCTCAGACTCCCTCCCAGTCCTGCCCTCGGCCTCCGCACGGGGGCCTGCGCACGGGTGCCTCCGCCGCTGCCCCCGCACGTGTTCCTGTGCTGTTGGAAGGGCTCTCTTCCTCTCCACTGCATTGGAAGAGGGAACGGCTGGGCCATCCTTTGCTGCCCATGCCGCAAGCCCTCAGTTTTGGTGTGCTGTCATTCACGTGGGCGCCCGCTGTCTCCCAGAACCCTCAGACCTTCTCCTCGTGGCGCTGTGAGAGAAGCAGTCACCACCAGGCCGGTGGCTGCCGTCATTGCCCTGCGCAGCTGGGCACCCCCAGCAGCGTGGGGAGGAGGAGAGGACTGACAGATGTGGAGCTGGCCGGCAGCATCAGAAATGCTGTCTGAGCACCGAGTCCTCCTAGAATGTGGCCTCTTCCAGTAGTCACCTGCTCTCCCTCCCTTCCAGGTGCCACCATCGACATGCAGAGAACTTCCGAGACCTACATCTGCAAAGAGAATTGGGGCTGCAGGCTTTTATGGCTCTTTTGCACTGCCAACCCTCCCGACACTATTTTGCAGGTATCGTAGCAGAACTCCTCAGGGAAGGTTTCCTGCCTCCCGCTGAAGTTGGGGACCGACCTCAGGGGCTCTCCCCTCGCTCCAGTGGCACTGCTCAAGCCCACAGTGTTGATCAGGTTCCTGAAAGCAAAGCTCGCACACAGGGCTGGGCTTGCTAGCAATCAGCGCTTCCCCTCAGGAGGGGAATGGAGCTGAACGGAGCCAAACTGCTGCATCTCGCCCACAGTGCTCTGCCCCAGCTGGGTGAAAGACTTTCTCCGTGGTGACCCCGTTTCCACGCCCATCCCTAACAGCGCCTTTTTGGGGCTGGCAGGCGGGAGGTGGGGGGTGCCCTGCAGAGCCACTGGGCAGAGAGGTGTTTCTGCTAGGCCCTGACTGGGACGGTTTCATAACCGCTGGTCTCCTCTGCCCCATAATCCTGAGAG
This sequence comes from Platalea leucorodia, assembly GCF_965183815.1. Taxonomy (NCBI): domain Eukaryota; kingdom Metazoa; phylum Chordata; class Aves; order Pelecaniformes; family Threskiornithidae; genus Platalea; species Platalea leucorodia. Next base: position 8,735,328 of record NC_138841.1, on the reverse strand, counting down.
CCCCCTTTCAGTCAGGCAGGGACGAAGGCCTCCTGCTTCTGTCCATTTCCTCCCACGCGCCTCATTTTCAAGCCAAAATAGACCCCAAGGAAACAACGGCGCCTACGCTTCAAGCTACGCGGGCCGCTGTCTTGGCCCCAACACTCTCTCACTCTTCCTTGCTCTCGCGTTCTGCTTGCAGCCGGATGTTTCCCCAGGAAACTGCTGGCCTTTACAAGGGGATCAGGGCCAGGTGGTCATCAGGTTGCCAGCACGAGTCCATCTGACTGCCGTCACTGTGCAGCACATCTCCAAAGAAGTCTCTCCATCTGGGACCGTCATCAGCGCCCCCAGAGACGTCGCTGTCTTTGTGAGTCTCTGCTGGGCGCTTCTGGCGGGGATCTGGCCCTGGGGGAAAGCCATGGCAGGGTCTTGCTTGCTTTTGTGCGTCCTCTGAGGTTTGCGTCCTGCTCTCTCCTGAGCACTGCAGTGCCCTAGCGGGACACTTCAAGGGCTCTAGGGGTTTCATCCCTCTTGAGACTTGTTTGGGACAAGCACCTCAGGGTTCCTGAGCAGAAGTCAAGGCCGAGCCTGAGCTCCACCACAGCGAGTGCTAGCCTACTGCTAGAGCCCCAGGAGAGGGTGGGGAGATAGCAGGGCTGATCCAGCACGTAGGTTCCCTCTTTGTGGGGACGAGTCTGAGCTGCTCTCCTTGTGCTTTGCCCCTGAGGGAGTGGATGCGGACGGAGAAGAGGAAACTCTCCTTGGGACGTTCACGTACAACGTGGCAAAGAAGACCATTCAGACCTTCCCTCTGAAGGTACGGTCCACGCGCAGGGGCAAGGTGCCAGGGAGCAAACCAGGTTTGCCTGCAAGTCCATGGCAGGAAGAGCGTGAATGCTTTCTCCCTGGGCCGAGGGACAGTGTCTTCTCCTCCCAGCACAGCGTGCCCCTTCTCTCCCCGTGCTCTCACGCCTGCCAGGAGGAAAGCGGGCAGAGCAGACAGCGGGAGCTTGGTGGGGTTGCACAGCAGCCGCCCCCCGCACAGGAGCACCTCCCCGGCCTCTCTGCCAGCACAGAGCAAGCAGCAGAGGGAAGGGGCAGAGGGGAGGGAGACTGAGCCCCAGCAGGGCTGGCATGCAGAGGATGCCAGCTGCCTTCCCCCTTCCCGTGTCCCCAGCCTCCCCAGCAGCCCCGGTACCCGCAGCGAGCCTCAGATTGCCACAGCCGCTCCCACCCACTTGCAGGAGCTCGTTCCTGAGCAGGAGCAGGGCTGGCAGGGAGAGACACCTTCATTGCATTGTCGCTCCTAACACCCCCGCTTCCTTTTCCTGCTTTTCTTCCCAGAACGCGCCGCTTCCCAGAGCCTTTGCACGTGTCAAACTTCTGGTGAAGAGCAACTGGGGAAACCCAGCGTACACCTGCATTTATCGAGTGCAGGTTCACGGGAAGATGGCAAAACCAGAAAGCCTCGACTGAAGCCAGAGGAAAAAGAGAAGGGCATACAGAAAAAGAGCAGCAGAAGGGGAAGGAACAAAAAAATAAAAAAGATGTGGCAATTGAGATTGGTGCAGAAGCTCTGTCTCCAAAGTGGGGTGCGCAAGAAGGCCCTTTGGGGGGAGGGCGGGAGCGTGCTGGAACCGTTAGGACTTCTCCTTAATTTTTTCTTCAACCTGAGGAAGGCAGTAAGCACTCCTGAGGTTTACTCCAGAGAGGAGAGGCCCAGCCTGGCACCACTCCTTCTCCCGCCACCCCGGGAGGCTCCGCAAGCGGCACCGGCCCAGGGCAGGCAGAGGGGCCCGGCTGCAGTTTACCACAGGCAGACGGCCACCGCCCCGAGCGGGCTCTGCAGGAGCTCTCCCCGGAGCCCGCCCACCCTCTTCCTGGCCTCTCAGCCAATGGCGCCCGCCAGGCAGTGACAGGCAGGGCCCGCCCCCAGCCAGTGCAGCGCCCTTCTCTGGCCCCGCCCCCTCCGGCCCGCTGCCGTGGCAACGGGGCCGACTGCAGGCACGGCCTGCGGGCCGAGCGAGGAGCCTTGGGACAGCTCTTCGGGGCTGCCAGGGCTGGGGGCTGGGAGCTCCTCCCTTACTTTCCCGACGGCGGCGCCGCAGGAGCAGATGGAACCGTTTGGCCTAGCACCTTCCCAGCATCCCGGCTGTCGGTTTGTCGGTGACCCCCCAGTTTCTGTGAAAGGGGGGTGGGGAGCCTGTCTGAGCGGCCTGTGGGATAGCCCCCCGTTCCTCGGCCCATCAACGTCCCCGCTCTAGAGCTGGCTGCTCTCTGTCGGGGGTCCTTTTGTGTCACATTGAGTAGTGTCGACGGGGAATTTTCCAGCGCTTGGCCCCTGGTTATTCTCCCCTTGGCATTGGGACGACCCTGACCCGTCTTTCCTCTTGACGGACCACCCTCTCTGGGGTTCCCAGAAAGGCTGTGCGGTTCTGCAGCCCTTGGGCTGTTCCCGTCATGGGCTCCACCATGTAACACTCGAGGCCCCTCGGTCCCCCAGTGCTGCATTCTGCAACACTTGGCTGTTCCCTCCTGCTGTTGCTATCATGGGCATCGTGTCCTGGGCTACAACGCCACCTGCGCTAAGGACATCCCGGGCAGCCAGTCGGAAAGCTCGTCCAAAGGATTCCAGGGATGGGGAGGGTTAGAACCCCATCTTCCTGGCAGCTGTCTAACAGCAGGGAGTATTGGGAGGGGGTCAGGGTGGCAGGAGCATTCCCTGGGGGGTGCTGGAGGCTCCCAAGGGGTTCCTGAGAGATGGGGCTGGGGAGTGGGCATCCCAGGATGCTCGGGGGGGTTCTCATGCTGCTGGAAATGGTTTGTAAAGCTAAGCAGAAACGGCAATTGTCCCATTAGCTTTGTATGACGGTAGGCACCTTAGGTGGGACCACCCCCCGTGCATCCAGCGCCGTAATAAAGAGAATGCCTGCTTCTCGATGCTACGTTGGGCGGTTGCCTGCCCGTCAGGCGTGGCGAAGGCCTCGCAGGGTTGGGCTGTAAAGGTACCTAAGGGAAGGATTGGATCCTATGGGGCCCAAGTCCCTAGGACACCTGTGTCTGGAAACCTTTGGCCGAAGGGGTGGGTTGGAGTCCCACTGAAGGTAATCTAGGGGTTCGAGTCCCCTTCTGGGGAATGCCTCTGACTATTTTGTGCCAAGTTATTGTTTCTCTGTTTGGTGTTGCTGTATCTTTTATGGCGGGTACTAAGCCCGCTGCGGAAGGGGGGATTCGGAAAAGATCTCCCCTAGGACGTATCGTGAAACATTGGAGGAAATTGGGAGGGGAGCCTCTCACTCGGAAACGGCTTCTAGAATATGGTAACAATTGGTGGCCAATGTATAGTCTCAAAGATCAGGAAAAATGGCCAAAGAATGGAACTCTAAGATATACTACTAGGGTAAATGGGATGAAGTACCATGCGTGCATTTATTTTTCACACTAAGAAACCACCCGGGATGGCAGAAGGAATGCGGAATAATCCCACAGGATCCTCTGATCTTGGCTCTAGAAAAGGAGGGGAGGGGCAGGAATTTAAAACGATGGTGTTCTGCTTGTAGAATGGGGAAGAGATGTTGGAAATGCGGACGGGAGGAAGAAGATGACCTAGAGTTCATGGCTGCTCCCCGGCAGAGGTTGGGAGAGAATCCTGACGCCGGTGATGCTATTTGTCGTGTGAGCAAAGTCAGAGAAAGCGGTCGTAGGCGAGCCGGTGAGGGTGGTAGCGCGGGAGGAAGTGGCTATGGACCTGGCTACGGGCGACTTGGTGGAGCAGAAGGATTTAGTGCGATGGCAGGAAGAACGAGGGGACGACAAGGGGAAGCGGGAGAGGTTTTACAAGCTTGTCTCCGACAAGCGGTCGGAAATAACGGGCCAGTAAGCGTTAAAGTGCCATTCCCAAGAACGGATTTGAGGTCCTGGAAGGAAACGACGGGTATCGATAGGGAAGAGCCAGAAAGGGGGGCTAAAGTTTTGGAAACTATAATCAGGACCCAAGCCCCTGACTGGAATGATGTACAGGTAATATTAGAGACGTTGTTAGACGGTACTGAGAAGAAGGTGGTATGAAACACGGCTCGGAAAGAGGTAGAAGGGGCACAGGCTAATGGGGACCTGCAGGGAACGACAGATCCAACTTTCCCTGCCGCAGACGCGGGGGGCGATCCTAAGCAGCTGGGACCCCAGGGGCTTTTGGGTACTATTTGGCATAAGGCACGCTATGGCAAAAGCGATCCATTGGTGCAAATGCTATGAGGGTAAGCAAGAACCAAACGCATCCCCGTCTGCCTTCCTGGAGCGGTTAAAAGTCACTGCCAGGAAACAGACGAATCTAGACCCTGAAAAACCAGAAGAGGCTGTTCAGTTGGCTTCTGTCTTTATGAGACAATCGGCCCCAGCTATAAGAAAGAAACTCCAAAACTTCGAAGGGGCAGACTCAAGGGATTTGGGAAAGGTGTTAGAGGTAGCGTGGATGTTTTTTCATAATAGAGAGAAGGAAAAAGAGGCACGACAGGTTCGAAGGGAACACCTAAGAGAGGGGAGATGGAGTGCTGCTTTATCAGGGGCTCCTGGAAGAACCGATAGAGAAAGGGGAGGCACAGGAAGGGGTTACTGGGAAGAAGCAGGGGAAGGGGAAAATCAGCTCCTTTTGCACAGCCCTGTGGCGCGCGGGGAAGGAGCCCACAGCTGCCGTGTGGCTCTTGCCCTGGGCAGGCGCGCTCCTGCAAAAGCAGCAAGAGCTTTTGGTCCTGGCACCTTTGGGGTGGGAGGAATCCCTGGACGTCCGCAGTTTTCTTTCTGGACTTTGGCTGTACTCAGCAGGCCAGGGAGAGAGACTCCATTCAACACTGGGAGGCTCCAGAAACAGAGAGTGTCTGTTCCCTTGCTCTGTGTCCCACTCTCTGCCCCTGCCTCTCCCCTTTCTTTTCCCTCTCACCCTTTGCCTTCTGTCCTTCTGTCCTGTTCCCTGTCCCATTTCTCTGTCACTCTGCCCTCCTGCTGACTCTTCTGTCTCTCCGCCCCCTCGTCCTGTGCCCTTGCCCTTTCTGCGTCTGTCCATCCCTCTGTTCTCCTTCCTGCCCCTCTTCTCTCTCTGTCCCTCTGTCCTGCTGCTTAGCACTAGTTTTCTTCCTGCGCCATGTTCTTCACTTGCCCTCCATCTCCTTCCTTCTCTGTCCCTGTTTCTGCTCCTCACCACTATTTTTCCTTTCTCCACTCCCCGCCCAGCTACCCCTTTTTCCCACCATCCCTCTGTCCATCTCCTGTCCCTCTGTCCTGCTCCTGTCCCTCTCCAGCCACCCCACCGCCCTGCCCCACCCTTCTCCGCCGCTCTCTCCCTCTCTCCCCCTCCTCCTCTCTCTCCACCGGGGCTCTGGGGCCAGCGCAGCCCCGCGCAGGCGGCCATGGGGCCTGCTCGTGGGGCAGGGCGCAGCCGGGGCGGGGGATGGTGGCCGCGCAGGGTCAGACAGCAGGGCAGTTGCGCCCCGTGGCATGCCGGGAGCGTAGTCCTGGGGCACGTGTCCGCCAGGTGGCCATGTTGGTTAGCACGGCATGCCGGGAGCTGTAGTCCTGAGACACGGGGCTGCCGGGCGGCCATGTTGGTTACCGGGGCATGCCCGGAGCCGTCATGGCCCCACGCTCACCTTCCCGGCAGCCGTGTTGGTCTCGGGAGGTGCAGCTCCAGCTGCGGCCCGGCTCAGGTGAGGCCTGGGGCTGCCCGTGAGGTGAGTGAGGCCCTTGGGCGGGCGTGGGGGTGTCTCCTGCCTGCTGGCCCCCTGCGGGTGGCGGGGGGAGCTCCAGGCTGGAGCCAGGCCCAGCCGGGGCAGCCCTGGGACTGACCCAAGAGCTGGGGAGGGGAAGGAGATGGAGACGGACCCCCCCCGGGCACAGGCACCGGGCAGCCCGACTCCCAGAGCCCCCCGGAGCCGCCCCGGCCCCGCTCGGCCCCTGCAGCTGCCCCAGCCCCAGCACCTCCCGTGAGGCCTGTCCCACAGCCCCAGGCCCCCACGGCCTGTCCTGGCAGCAGCGAGCCGGGCCTGGGGCGCGCTCGATCTTCCGTCACCGCGGGTGCATCAGCGGCAGCGCGGGGAGGGAGCGGTGTCTGCAGGAGCTCCTGCAGCAGGAGCTTACAAGCTTCCTAAAATTGGTTAATTCCAGTGTCTCTTATGATACTTCTGTGGTAATAACTCCACAGCCATCTTCCAGCATTTCTAAGATGCTTTTGCATACTTAAACTGTCAGTTATACTGTCAGTTGAGCAATGTAATACTTTGTATAGTTCCTCTTGATAACGGTCTGTTTCTTGAAATTCACTGCTAAGTCCTTTAAAGAGTAAGACAAATACCAGCGCACTGAATTGTTTCAGTTCATTTTACAGCGCCCAAGAAGGAAAGTGCCAGAGCCATGTGGTAGTAGGCAGGAATTGTGTTCTGTGCTGCAAGATACAGTCTTGGTAGGGGCTTGTGGCTGCTGGCTTTTCCTTACCCATCAAAGAAGAACTTGAGTAGGTGCCAGGAAACGAGCTCATGGACACCGCTAAAACGTGCGGTTCCGCAGTAGCTCACTGATGATCAGTAATTAGACATGCATGTTAGCTAGTCTTACTTTTCAAGGATGTTCAGCAGCCTGGAGTGAGGCTGCACCTAAACAGTGCGTGGTAGGTATGTGTGTCAATGGCAAAGCAATTGGTACTGTACCTAGGTCTAACATTAATCAGGGGTGTCATTTGCAACAAAAATAACTGACACAAGTTGAACAGTATAAAAGGCAGTTCCCTTGGTGTCTGGGATGGATCTGGTATCTCTTCTTAAAGTACCTGCACCGGTTGTGCCCCTGCCCACACTTACCTTCCGTGCTAAGTAGCAATTTGTGCTCTATCAGTGTCCTTCTTGTAGTGAGGGGCCCAACACTGAACACAGGATTCAAGGTGTGGCCTCACCAGTGCCCAGTACGCGGGGACGATCACTTCCCTAGTCCTGCTGGCCACGCTATTTCTGATAGAAGCCGGGATGCTATTGGCCTCTTGTCCACCTGGGCACACTGCTGCCTCATATTCAGCTGGCTGTCCACCAATACCCCCTCCTTTTGCCCCGGGCAGCTCTCCAGCCCCTCTTCCCCCAGCCTGTAGCGTTGCATGGGGTTGTTGTGACCCAAGCGCGGGACCCGGCACTGAGCCTTGTTGAACCTCACACAGTTGGCCTTGGCCCATCAATCCAGCCTGGCCAGGTCCCTCCGTAGGGCCTTCCTGCCCTCCAGGAGATCAACACTCCCACCCAACTTGGCGTCATCTGCAAACTTACTGAGGGTGTACTTGATCCCCTCATCCTGATCATTGATAAAGACATTAAACAGGACTGGGCCCCGTGCTGAGCCCTGGGGAACACCACTTGTGACCAGCCACCAGCTGCATTTAACTCCATTCACCACAACTCTTTGGGCCCGGCCATGCAGCCAGTTTTTTACCCAGCAAAGAGCACGCCCATCCAAGCCATAAGCAGCTTTTTTTTTCTCCCTTCCTTTCAGTCTTTCCTGTGTGCCACTGAGCTATTTTCTCTGTTCATTTAAGACCTAGATCTCATCAAGTACTTCCCGGTTGTCAAGGCCTGAGCCAGTAAAGCACTGTAGGAATTTGGCACTCTTCCAGCTGGCGGAGGTAAAGTTCTACCTGTTAGCGTCACAATGGGAAGATGTGTGTATCTTTTCCCCCCCAAAAGTATGAATTGTGTAAGGGTTGCTCTCGTATCAAATTTAGTATCCCTAGAGGCATATATTAGTAAATAATGGAACAGGAAGAGAATTAGGCAGTGGCAATGGCCCCAGGGACCTAGCTTTTCTTTATATACTTGTTAATCTGCATAGTTTCTTGAAGACCACACCTGAAAAATATGCTTCTTTTTAGAAAAATTAGCCGTATAACTATAATAAAAACAGTGCTCAGGACAATAGCAAAATGTCCTGGTTTCAGCTGGGCTAGAGTTCATTTTCTTCCTAGCAGCTGGTGTAGTGGTGTGTTTTGGATTTCGTATGAGAATAATGTTGATAACACACTGATGTTTTAGTTCTTGCTAAGTAGTGCTTACACCAGTCAAGGACTGTTCTCCGATTCTCTCCCTCATCACACTGGAGAGGGGGGAGTGAGTGAGCGGCTGTGTGGCACTTAGTTGCTGACTGGGGTTAAACCATGACACAGGCCCACAAACACTGGGCCTCTGCGCTTGCCTGCCCTCCTAAAAGTCCAAAACTCTCTCTGTCTCCGGCTCATTGTAGCCAGAGCCCAGCTCTGAAGTTGCAAATAGACAGCAATTTCACCCACACCAAAGGTGCCAGGACTAAAAGCTGTTTCTGACCTTAACCTTCCCTTGGGAGCACTTTCACAGCCCCACAGACACTGGGGCTCTAAACATGACTAGACACTTAACGGTCCCAACACCCTCTCTCACTTCATTGCTCTCAGGTTCTGACTGAGGCCGCATGCCTCTCCCAGTGTGATGTCAGAGCCACCAGTGTGAGGTCAGAGCTGGCCGCCCGCACAGCCCTGTGGCGCGCAGTCAAGGAGCCCCCAGCTGCCGTGTGGCTCTTGCCCTGGGCAGGCGCACTCCTGCTGTGCGGCAGCGTGGGGCTGCTGCCGGAGCTGTTTTTGCCTGGGCAGGCCACGCTGCTGGGGCTGAGGGGGAAGAGTGGAGCGGGGAGCCTGCCTTTGCCCAGAGATGGTGAGGAGAAAGGCCCCCGAGAGAAGACGCCAAGGGCCCTCCCAAGGCTCCTTGGGGAACGAGGCCGGCCAACAGCCGGCAGGGGAGGCAGCGGGGCCGAGCCGCTGCCAGACGAGTAGGTACGAAGCCTGGCATGTGCCCGGGGCATCAGGTTGGGCTGGTAGCACGGACGTGGCCTAGCACGGTCAGTGGGGTGCGGAGCAGCCTGGGGAAGCCGACAGAAGTTTTCTGAAGAAGAGCCCCGTGGCTTGCGACGCCCCCCTTCTGTGGGGACGGGTCTCGGCGGAAAGCCTGGCTCACTCTCGCAGCCAAAAGGCAGTGTGCAGCAGGGGCTTTTGGGGAGGCGGTAGCCTCGTGCTGCAGGGTCGGAGCCCAGCCCTGCTGCACGGGGCGGTTTTGCTGCACGGGGAGGCCAAGCCCCTGGGGCCTGAGACTGGCCCCCTCGGGACGTTGAGGCGCGATCCTGCCTGGCTGATGGGAGCAGCTGTGTGGGGCAGAGAGGGGTCGGGAGACCTGGGAGTGCCCAGGGAAGAGGTGGGGGGGGCCGTGGGGGGGGACAGCAGCCCGTGCCCCCTCCCCGAATGGCCACTGGGAGGTGTCTGCCATGGGGCAGGGTGGTGCCAGGGGCCAGGGAGGGACGGGCTGAGAATCGGGCTGTGCTGCCGGGTGGGCTTCCCAAGGCGGGGGTCTGCTGCTGCCAGCTTGCTCCCACTGCAGGCCTGTAAAGCAAAGGATGGGGAAAGGAGGCGGGGGGCCCGCTGGGAGCAGCCCAGCTGTGCTGGCCTCTCTCGCTGCTGCTGGGACGGCCCGTCCTCTGGCAAGGGCCGCCGCTCAGGCTACTCCTGCCCGCCTCGGCTCCCGCGGCGTGGGGACGGTGGGCAACGGGCATTTGTCTTTTTCCTCCGACAGGAACCTTCTCATGCAGGTGGAGCTGGGGATGCTCTCTTCGATGTCAGCTCCCGGCTCAGCCACTCAAGGGCCTGCCAAGTGGCACGACAAGGCCACAGAAATTGCAAGTGAGCTCAGCACTGCTGCTTGCTGTGACCTCCTCGGGGCTGAAGTTGGAGAGCTGCACTGCGCTGGAGCTCTGGCCAAACGTCACAAGGCGGCAGGAGAAGTGCAGGCTGCCCTGCTCTTTGCCCCAGGGAGGGAGTGTGTAGGACACGGTGCCCGCCTCCCCGCAGGCAGCTGAGACATGCGGGGCTGGGCATCCTAGAGAAGAGACCTCAAGAGACAGGCCTAACTTTTCTCTGCTTTCCTTGTGCAGGGACAGTCTTCAGCCTTACTTGCTGTCCGGCAGGCGCCCTTGTCTCCCCGCGGAGACGTCTGCTGAGGACGTGCATCTCCGCCGTGTACGTATTACATCACGTTTCTGCTGTGGACGGGGGAGAGAAAGGGGATGTCTGAGGGCCGGTGCAAGCAAAGGGGAGAGCAGAGGGTGTTCCCCAGCCAGCAGCCCAGGGCTCCCAGTCGGGAGCCCAAGCTGGGGCGCTGCTCGTGCTGTGGCCATTCTTAGGGAGAGCCAAGAGCAAAGCCCCTCGGCAGTCTCCCTCCCACGCTTTTGCCAGAGCCCCACACTCTGGCTGCGGTAGGGCAAACTGCCGCGTAGCCAGACGCTGGGGTGCAGAGCCAAGCCTCCGCAGGGGAAGGCTTTTCCCCAGCTCTGGCAAGTGACCGCGCAGGTCTGGGAGGGCTCTGGGAGGAAAGGCAGACAAGGCTCCTGCGCTTCCCAGCTGTGCAGAAAAACACCCCTAAGAGAGATCTGTGTGATCGCAAGTGAGAACAGGCCTGCTTTCTCAGCCAAAGGGAGAGCAAGGTCCCCACCAGAAAGACTGCTGAAAAGCAGTCTTCATTTGCTCAGCCTCTTTACTTTCCTGCATAATTTTCATTCCCTTTGGCATGGTGCTTCTGGAGCCCTTTCTCTGGGGAAGATCTGCCGGCAGTGTTGAACGGTGTGGACAGAAATCGTCTTCCTCCTGGGCGCTGCTCTGGCAGCTCTCTGGCAGCAGGAGGCTTCCAAAAGGATGGCTTTCTGGCCTGGAAAGGGAACTCCACCGGTGGAGGGCTTTGCCCAAGACTTGGATCATGGGCAGCCACAGGACTCCCTCTTTTTCAGGCAAAAGGTGGCCCTGCAGAAGAAGAGGATCTTCCAAGTCATCTTCGTGTTGCTCCCCGTGGCTCTTGGTGAGTTTGCATGAGCAGACACCTGAGAGCGACAGCCAGGCTGTGCTGCATGCCAGCTTTCCGCTGGCCAGCTTTCCTTTTGGGCCAGTATGGGCGGAAACTCCCATGGCCCACGCGCTTCCCGAGTACGTCCGGGACTGGGACTGCCTTTTGGCCTGCCAGTAAGACTGGGAGTCTCCCAGCCATGCTGCCGCTCTGGCCACTGGACCACATGGCTTGCTTCATCTGCAAGTCCGCGAGAGAAGGGCGTAGCTACTTCCAAGCCTGAACTGGGCATTCCCAGAGGGGAGGGGCCGTGCAGGGGGACCCATGGGGAGGTACCTCTCCTAGCCCATGCAGCCTGGTCTCGGGGCTCCCTGAAGCAGCGAGGGGAAGCGGGGAATAGCTCTGGGGCACTGAGCACACCTGAGGCTCACGGCTGCACAGTCCCCTCAAGCCTGGGCCGATGGCTTCTGGGCAGAGGCGCATCCTCTCTCCGCACCCCACGTTCCCCACCTCCTCAGCTCACCTGCTGCCCCACCCCTAAGGCAACGGGCCGGAGACAACGCGACTGCAGGCATCACTAGCGACCCCAGTAAAATAACTCTCTCTTGATGATGTGAATTGCAGCCGGTGCTTACTGTGGGACCTCACTGCCAGGGTGGACAATGCGGACAAAGGCACTGCTAGAGGTCGGTGACTCCTGTGGCACAGGCACCTCCTGCAACTGAGCATTGCTGAGAGCGGCTGGATAAATCACGGGCTCTCCTGCTGCCATGCAGGGTGACCCAAAGAAGCAGCAGCTTGTGCCGAGTCTTCCTAGGGAAGCCTCTCCTGGGAAGCCCCGGTGGCTCTGATAGCAGATGCTCGAACCGAGCGTTTTTTCCCTTTCAGGAGCTGGCACTTGTGTCTGCAGAAGACCTGAAGACCCTGCGGTAAGAGACGTTTCCTGAGCTGGCATTGGTTCTGTGCAGAAGCGTCAGCCGACCTCGTGCTACCTGCACTCGTTTTGCTAACAGCCAGGGCTCCCATACCTCCTACCTGCCTTTGCCTTCTGCTCAAACTGGTGTGGAAGGGAAGCACTCGCAAAGCAGGGGAAGCACACGTGTCTCTCCTTCTTGCCGAGCTGAGATGCTCCCCAGAGGGGACGGGCCGCTCTCTGACAAGACCTGCTTTCCTGTCATGCAGGAACTTTCACGTTTTGTTGGCGGAGCAAAGCCAAAAGATGCAGCTTCTGATGGAGGAGGTGGCTCAACTGAGGGCAGAGATCAGCAGGGCAAAGGTGATGCTGCGTTTTGGGGAAGGAGGCTTGGCTGGGCAGAACCCCCGAGAAAGCACTCCTTGGGCTTGTTGGTGGGGTCAGACTGCTGACTGCAGCAAGCCAGCCTTTGCCCCAGGGGCTTGCTGGGTGAGCTTCTGCACTGCACAGGCCCTTCTCCAGGCCCAGTCTAAGCAGGCTGCTTGAGGCAGCAGAGGACTCCCGAGAGCCTTCCCTTGGCACGCTGGCACTCTGGCTCCTCTGGCTGGGCTCCTGAGGCAGGGATGAGACCCAGGCACGCTCACGGGGCCAGCCGTCGCTTGCAGGGCCCGAGCCCATCTCCCCGCTGACCTGCAGAGCGTGGAGGGTGGGGACGAGGGTGTGGGGACCCTCGTCAACCCACCTCGCGGCCATGGCCGTGGCCGTGGCCACAGATTCTCTTCCTCAGTCCTCGTGGCTCACTCACGTCAGCAGCAGAGAGTCTTGCAGCTCTGTGGACAAGGCTTGCCTTGCCTTTCTGACACTGGCCCTTTGCCTCTGCCGGCGCTAGCAGCCACGCTGAACTGCCCGCTGGTGTGGTCCTTTTCTGTGTTCGTTTATGGCATTCCCAGGAAGTGAACCAGGCAGCGTCCGAGATGGCTTCGGAAGTCTACGTCGAGATGTCTGACTGGGCCCTGAAAAGCTCTGGTATGGACACGAGCAGCCCAGTCTCCTTGCCCTGCGCTTGTCTGCAGCACTCCGCAAAGAAGCCTGTGCTCCGGGCGCTGCTCTCCAAAGTGGGGGAGCTTCAATGCTTCATGGGGTCCAAGAGCAAGGCTGTGGCACAGTGGCTCTCTCAGACTCCCTCCCAGTCCTGCCCTTGGCCTCCGCACGGGGGCCTGCACACGGGTGCCTCCGCCGCTGCCCCCGCACGTGTTCCTGTGCTGTTGGAAGGTCTCTCTTCCTCTCCACTGCATTGGAAGAGGGAACGGCTGGGCCATCCTTTGCTGCCCATGCCGCAAGCCCTCAGTTTTGGTGTGCTGTCATTCACGTGGGCGCCCGCTGTCTCCCAGAACCCTCAGACCTTCTCCTCGTGGCGCTGTGAGAGAAGCAGTCACCACCAGGCAGGTGGCTGCCATCATTGCCCTGCGCAGCTGGGCACCCCCAGCAGCGTGGGGAGGAGGAGAGGACTGACAGATGTGGAGCTGGCCGGCAGCATCAGAAATGCTGTCTGAGCACTGAGTCCTCCTAGAATGTGGCCTCTTCCAGTAGTCACCTGCTCTCCCTCCCTTCCAGGTGCCGCCATCGACATGCAGAGAACTTCCGAGACCTACATCTGCAAAGAGAATTGGGGCTGCAGGCTTTTATGGCTCTTTCGCACTGCCAACCCTCCCGACACTATTTTGCAGGTATCGTAGCAGAACTCCTCCGGGAAGGTTTCCTGCCTCCCGCTGAAGTTGGGGACCGACCTCAGGGGCTCTCCCCTCGCTCCAGTGGCACTGCTCAAGCCCACAGTGTTGATCAGGTTCCTGAAAGCAAAGCTCGCACACAGGGCTGGGCTTGCTAGCAATCAGCGCTTCCCCTCAGGAGGGGAATGGAGCTGAACGGAGCCAAACTGCTGCATCTCGCCCACAGTGCTCTGCCCCAGCTGGGTGAAAGACTTTCTCCCTGGTGACCCCGTTTCCACGCCCATCCCTAACAGCGCCTTTTTGGGGCTGGCAGGCGGGAGGTGGGGGGCGCCCTGCAGAGCCACTGGGCAGAGAGGTGTTTCTGCTAGGCCCTGACTGGGACGGTTTCATAACCGCTGGTCTCCTCTGCCCCATAATCCTGAGAGCCCCCTTTCAGTCAGGCAGGGACGAAGGCCTCCTGCTTCTGTCCATTTCCTCCCACGCGCCTCATTTTCAAGCCAAAATAGACCCCAAGGAAACAACAGCGCCTACGCTTCAAGCTACGCGGGCCGCTGTCTTGGCCCCAACACTCTCTCACTCTTCCTTGCTCTCGCGTTCTGCTTGCAGCCGGATGTTTCCCCAGGAAACTGCTGGCCTTTACAAGGGGATCAGGGCCAGGTGGTCATCAGGTTGCCAGCACGAGTCCATCTGACTGCCGTCACTGTGCAGCACATCTCCAAAGAAGTCTCTCCATCTGGGACCGTCATCAGCGCCCCCAGAGACGTCGCTGTCTTTGTGAGTCTCTGCTGGGCGCTTCTGGCGGGGATCTGGCCCTGGGGGAAAGCCATGGCAGGGTCTTGCTTGCTTTTGTGCGTCCTCTGAGGTTTGCGTCCTGCTCTCTCCTGAGCACTGCAGTGCCCTAGCGGGACACTTCAAGGGCTCTAGGGGTTTCATCCCTCTTGAGACTTGTTTGGGACAAGCACCTCAGGATTCCTGAGCAGAAGTCAAGGCCGAGACTGAGCTCCACCACAGCGAGTGCTAGCCTACTGCTAGAGCCCCAGGAGAGGGTGGGGAGATAGCAGGGCTGATCCAGCACGTAGGTTCCCTCTTTGTGGGGACGAGTCTGAGCTGCTCTCCTTGTGCTTTGCCCCTGAGGGAGTGGATGCGGACGGAGAAGAGGAAACTCTCCTTGGGACGTTCACGTACAACGTGGCAAAGGAGACCATTCAGACCTTCCCTCTGAAGGTACGGTCCACGCGCAGGGGCAAGGTGCCAGGGAGCAAACCAGGTTTGCCTGCAAGTCCATGGCAGGATGAGTGTGAATGCTTTCTCCCTGGGCCGAGGGACAGTGTCCTCTCCTCCCAGCACAGCGTGCCCCTTCTCTCCCCGTGCTCTCACGCCTGCCGGGAGGAAAGCAGGCAGAGCAGACAGCGGGAGCTTGGTGGGGTTGCACAGCAGCCGCCCCCCGCACAGGAGCACCTCCCCGGCCTCTCTGCCAGCACAGAGCAAGCAGCAGAGGGAAGGGGCAGAGGGGAGGGAGACTGAGCCCCAGCAGGGCCGGCATGCAGAGGATGCCAGCTGCCTTCCCCCTTCCCGTGTCCCCAGCCTCCCCAGCAGCCCCGGTACCCGCAGCGAGCCTCAGATTGCCACAGCCGCTCCCACCCACTTGCAGGAGCTCGTTCCTGAGCAGGAGCAGGGCTGGCAGGGGGAGGCACCTTCATTGCATTGTCGCTCCTAACAGCCCCGCTTCCTTTTCCCGCTTTTCTTCCCAGAACGCGCCGCTTCCCAGAGCCTTTGCACGTGTCAAACTTCTGGTGAAGAGCAACTGGGGAAACCCAGCGTACACCTGCATTTATCGAGTGCAGGTTCACGGGAAGATGGCAAAACCAGAAAGCCTCGACTGAAGCCAGAGGAAAAAGAGAAGGGCATACAGAAAAGAGCAGCAGAAGGGGAAGGAACAAAAAAATAAAAAAGATGTGGCAATTGAGATTGGTGCAGAAGCTCTGTCTCCAAAGTGGGGTGCGCAAGAAGGCCCTTTGGGGGGAGGGCGGGAGCGTGCTGGAACCGTTAGGACCTCTCCTTAATTTTTTCTTCAACCTGAGGAAGGCAGTAAGCACTCCTGAGGTTTACTCCAGAGAGGAGAGGCCCAGCCTGGCACCACTCCTTCTCCCGCCACCCCGGGAGGCTCCGCAAGCGGCACCTGCCCAGGGCAGGCAGAGGGGCCCGGCTGCAGTTTACCACAGGCAGACGGCCACCCGGCCCCGAGCGGGCTCTGCAGGAGCTCTCCCCGGAGCCCGCCCACCCTCTTCCTGGCCTCTCAGCCAATGGCGCCCGCCAGGCAGTGACAGGCAGGGCCCGCCCCCAGCCAGTGCAGCGCCCTTCTCTGGCCCCGCCCCCTCCGGCCCGCTGCCATGGCAACGGGGCCGACTGCAGGCACGGCCTGCGGGCCGAGCGAGGAGCCTTGGGACAGCTCTTCGGGGCTGCCAGGGCCGGGGGCTGGGAGCTCCTCCCTTACTTTCCCGACGGCGGCGCCGCAGGAGCAGATGGAACCGTTTGGCCTAGCACCTTCCCAGCATCCCGGCTGTCGGTTTGTCGGTGACCCCCCAGTTTCTGTGAAAGGGGGGTGGGGAGCCTGTCTGAGCGGCCTGTGGGAAAGCCCCCCGTTCCTCGGCCCATCAACGTCCCCGCTCTAGAGCTGGCTGCTCTCTGTCGGGGGTCCTTTTGTGTCACATTGAGTAGTGTCGACGGGGAATTTTCCAGCGCTTGGCCCCTGGTTATTCTCCCCTTGGCATTGGGACGACCCTGACCCGTCTTTCCTCTTGACGGACCACCCTCTCTGGGGTTCCCAGAAAGGCTGTGCGGTTCTGCAGCCCTTGGGCTGTTCCCGTCATGGGCTCCACCATGTAACACTCGAGGCCCCTCGGTCCCCCAGTGCTGCATTCTGCAACACTTGGCTGTTCCCTCCCGCTGTTGCTATCATGGGCATCGTGTCCTGGGCTACAACGCCGCCTGCGCTAAGGACATCCCGGGCAGCCAGTCGGAAAGCTCGTCCAAAGGATTCCAGGGATGGGGAGGGTTAGAACCCCATCTTCCTGGCAGCTGTCTAACAGCAGGGAGTATTGGGAGGGGGTCAGGGTGGCAGGAGCATTCCCTGGGGGGTGCTGGAGGCTCCCAAGGGGTTCCTGAGAGATGGGGCTGGGGAGTGGGCATCCCAGGATGCTTGGGGGGTTCTCATGCTGCTGGAAATGGTTTGTAAAGCTAAGCAGAAACGGCAATTGTCCCATTAGCTTTGTATGACGGTAGGCACCTTAGGTGGGACCACCCCCCGTGCATCCAGCGCCGTAATAAAGAGAATGCCTGCTTCTCGATGCTACGTTGGGCGGTTGCCTGCCCGTCAGGCGTGGCGAAGGCCTCGCAGGGTTGGGCTGTAAAGGTACCTAAGGGAAGGATTGGATCCTATGGGGCCCAAGTCCCTAGGACACCTGTGTCTGGAAACCTTTGGCCAAAGGGGTGGGTTGGAGTCCCACTGAAGGTAATCTAGGGGTTTGAGTCCCCTTCTGGAGAATGCCTCTGACTATTTTGTGCCAAGTTATTGTTTCTCTGTTTGGTGTTGCTGTATCTTTTATGGCGGGTACTAAGCCTGCTGCGGAAGGGGGGATTCGGAAAAGATCTCCCCTAGGACGTATCGTGAAACATTGGAGGAAATTGGGAGGGGAGCCTCTCACTCGGAAACGGCTTCTAGAATATGGTAACAATTGGTGGCCAATGTATAGTCTCAAAGATCAGGAAAAATGGCCAAAGAATGGAACTCTAAGATATACTACTATAGTACAACTGATGGTACTTTGCAGGCGGGAGGGTAAATGGGATGAAGTACCATGCGTGCATTTATTTTTCACACTAAGAAACCACCCGGGATGGCAGAAGGAATGCGGAATAATCCCACAGGATCCTCTGATCTTGGCTCTAGAAAAAAAGGGGAGGGGCAGGAATTTAAAACGATGGTGTTCTGCTTGTAGAATGGGGAAGAGATGTTGGAAATGCGGACGGGAGGAAGAAGATGACCTAGAGTTCATGGCTGCTCCCCGGCAGAGGTTGGGAGAGAATCCTGACGCCGGTGATGCTATTTGTCGTGTGAGCAAAGTCAGAGAAAGCGGTCGTAGGCGAGCCGGTGAGGGTGGTAGCGCGGGAGGAAGTGGCTATGGACCTGGCTACGGGCGACTTGGTGGAGCAGAAGGATTTAGTGCGATGGCAGGAAGAACGAGGGGACGACAAGGGGAAGCGGGAGAGGTTTTACAAGCTCGTCTCCGACAAGCGGTCGGAAATAACGGGCCAGTAAGCGTTAAAGTGCCATTCCCAAGAACGGATTTGAGGTCCTGGAAGGAAACGACGGGTATCGATAGGGAAGAGCCAGAAAGGGGGGCTAAAGTTTTGGAAACTATAATCAGGACCCAAGCCCCTGACTGGAATGATGTACAGGTAATATTAGAGACGTTGTTAGACGGTACTGAGAAGAAGGTGGTATGAAACACGGCTCGGAAAGAGGTAGAAGGGGCACAGGCTAATGGGGACCTGCAGGGAACGACAGATCCAACTTTCCCTGCCGCAGACGCGGGGGGCGATCCTAAGCAGCTGGGACCCCAGGGGCTTTTGGGTACTATTTGGCATAAGGCACGCTATGGCAAAAGCGATCCATTGGTGCAAATGCTATGAGGTTAAGCAAGAACCAAACGCACCCCCATCTGCCTTCCTGGAGCGGTTAAAAGTCACTGCCAGGAAACAGACGAATCTAGACCCTGAAAAACCAGGAGAGGCCGTTCAGTTGGCTTCTGTCTTTATGAGACAATCGGCCCCAGCTATAAGAAAGAAACTCCAAAACTTCGAAGGGGCAGACTCAAGGGATTTGGGAAAGGTGTTAGAGGTAGCGTGGATGTTTTTCCATAATAGAGAGAAGGAAAAAGAGGCACGACAGGTTCGAAGGGAACACCTAAGAGAGGGGAGATGGAGTGCTGCTTTAACAGGGGCTCCTGGAAGAACCGATAGAGAAAGGGGAGGCACAGGAAGGGGTTACCAGGAAGAAGCAGGGGAAGGGGAAAATCAGCTCCTTTCGCACAGCCCTGTGGCGCGCGGGGAAGGAGCCCACAGCTGCCGTGTGGCTCTTGCCCTGGGCAGGCGTGCTCCTGCAAAAGCAGCAAGAGCTTTTGGTCCTGGCACCTTTGGGGTGGGAGGAATCCCTGGACGTCCGCAGTTTTCTTTCTGGACTTTGGCTGTACTCAGCAGGCCAGGGAGAGAGACTCCATTCAACACTGGGAGGCTCCAGAAACAGAGAGTGTCTGTTCCCTTGCTCTGTGTCCCACTCTCTGCCCCTGCCTCTCCCCTTTCTTTTCCCTCTCACCCTTTGCCTTCTGTCCTTCTGTCCTGTTCCCTGTCCCATTTCTCTGTCACTCTGCCCTCCTGCTGACTCTTCTGTCTCTCCGCCCCCTCGTCCCGTGCCCTTGCCCTTTCTGCGTCTGTCCATCCCTCTGTTCTTCTTCCTGCCCCTCTTCTCTCTCTGTCCCTCTGTCCTGCTGCTTAGCACTACTTTTCTTCCTGCGCCATGTTCTTCACTTGCCCTCCATCTCCTTCCTTCTGTCCCTGTTTCTGCTCCTCACCACTATTTTTCCTTTCTCCACTCCCCGCCCAGCTACCCCTTTTTCCCACCATCCCTCTGTCCATCTCCTGTCCCTCTGTCCTGCTCCTGTCCCTCTCCAGCCACCCCACCGCCCTGCCCCACCCTTCTCCGCCGCTCTGTCCCCCTCTCCCCCTCCTCCTCCCTCTCCACCGGGGCTCTGGGGCCAGCGCAGCCCCGCGCAGGCGGCCATGGGGCCTGCTCGTGGGGCAGGGCGCAGCCGGGGCGGGGGACGGTGGCCGCGCAGGGTCAGACAGCAGGGCAGTTGCGCCCCGTGGCATGCCGGGAGTGTAGTCCTGGGGCACGTGTCCGCCAGGTGGCCATGTTGGTTAGCACGGCATGCCGGGAGCTGTAGTCCTGAGACATGGGGCTGCCGGGCGGCCATGTTGGTTAGCAGGGCATGCCCGGAGCCGTCATGGCCCCACGCTCACCTTCCCGGCAGCCGTGTTGGTCTCGGGAGGTGCAGCTCCAGCTGCGGCCCGGCTCAGGTGAGGCCTGGGGCTGCCCGTGAGGTGAGTGAGGCCCTTGGGTGGGCAGGGGGGTGTCTCCTGCCTGCTGGCCCCCCGCGGGTGGCGGGCGGAGCTCCAGGCTGGAGCCGGGCCCGGCTGGGGCAGCCCTGGGACTGACCCAAGAGCTGGGGAGGGGAAGGAGATGGAGACGAACCCCTCCGGGCACAGGCACTGGGCAGCCCGACTCCCAGAGCCCCCCGGAGCCGCCCCGGCCCCGCTCGGCCCCTGCAGCTGCCCCGGCCCCAGCACCTCCCCTGAGGCCTGTCCCGCAGCCCCAGGCCCCCACGACCTGTCCTGTCAGTTATACTGTCAGTTGAGCAATGTAATACTTTGTATAGTTCCTCTTGATAACAGTCTGTTTCTTGAAATTCACTGCTAAGTCCTTTAAAGAGTAAGACAAATACCAGCGCACTGAATTGTTTCAGTTCATTTTACAGCGCCCAAGAAGGAAAGTGCCAGAGCCATGTGGTAGTAGGCAGGAATTGTGTTCTGTGCTGCAAGATGCAGTCTTGGTAAGGGCTTGTGGCTGCTGGCTTTTCCTTACCCATCAAAGAAGAACTTGAGTAGGTGCCAGGAAACGAGCTCATGGACACCGCTAAAACGTGCGGTTCCGCAGTAGCTCACTGATGATCAGTAATTAGACATGCATGTTAGCTAGTCTTACTTTTCAAGGATGTTCAGCAGCCTGGAGTGAGGCTGCACCTAAACAGTGCGTGGTAGGTATGTGTGTCAATGGCAAAGCAATTGGTACTGTACCTAGGTCTAACATTAATCAGGGGTGTCATTTGCAACAAAAATAACTGACACAAGTTGAACAGTATAAAAGGCAGTTCCCTTGGTGTCTGGGATGGATCTGGTATCTCTTCTTAAAGTACCTGCACCGGTTGTGCCCCTGCCCACACTTACCTTCCGTGCTAAGTAGCAATTTGTGCTCTATCAGTGTCCTTCTTGTAGTGAGGGGCCCAACACTGAACACAGGATTCAAGGTGTGGCCTCACCAGTGCCCAGTACGCGGGGACGATCACTTCCCTAGTCCTGCTGGACACACTATTTCTGATACAAGCCAGGATGCTATTGGCCTCTTGGCCACCTGGGCACACTGCTGCCTCATATTCAGCTGGCTGTCCACCAATACCCCCTCCTTTTGCCCCGGGCAGCTCTCCAGCCCCTCTTCCCCCAGCCTGTAGCGTTGCATGGGGTTGTTGTGACCCAAGCGTGGGACCCGGCACTGAGCCTTGTTGAACCTCACACAGTTGGCCTTGGCCCATCAATCCAGCCTGGCCAGGTCCCTTTGTAGGGCCTTCCTGCCCTCCAGGAGATCAACGCTCCCACCCAACTTGGCGTCATCTGCAAACTTACTGAGGGTGTACTTGATCCCCTCATCCTGATCATTGATAAAGACATTAAACAGGACTGGGCCCCGTGCTGAGCCCTGGGGAACACCACTTGTGACCAGCCACCAGCTGCATTTAACTCCATTCACCACAACTCTTTGGGCCCGGCCATGCAGCCAGTTTTTTACCCAGCAAAGAGCACGCCCATCCAAGCCATAAGCAGCTTTTTTTTTCTCCCTTCCTTTCAGTCTTTCCTGTGTGCCACTGAGCTATTTTCTCTGTTCATTTAAGACCTAGATCTCATCAAGTACTTCCCGGTTGTCAAGGCCTGAGCCAGTAAAGCACTGTAGGAATTTGGCACTCTTCCAGCTGGCGGAGGTAAAGTTCTACCTGTTAGCGTCACAATGGGAAGATGTGTGTATCTTTTCCCCCCCAAAAGTATGAATTGTGTAAGGGTTGCTCTCGTATCAAATTTAGTATCCCTAGAGGCATATATTCGTAAATAATGGAACAGGAAGAGAATTAGGCAGTGGCAATGGCCCCAGGGACCTAGCTTTTCTTTATATACTTGTTAATCTGCATAGTTTCTTGAAGACCACACCTGAAAAATATGCTTCTTTTTAGAAAAATTAGCCGTGTAACTATAATAAAAACAGTGCTCAGGACAATAGCAAAATGTCCTGGTTTCAGCTGGGCTAGAGTTCATTTTCTTCCTAGCAGCTGGTGTAGTGGTGTGTTTGGATTTCGTATGAGAATAATGTTGATAACACACTGATGTTTTAGTTCTTGCTAAGTAGTGCTTACACCAGTCAAGGACTGTTCTCCGATTCTCTCCCTCATCACACTGGAGAGGGGGGAGTGAGTGAGCGGCTGTGTGGCACTTAGTTGCTGACTGGGGTTAAACCATGACACAGGCCCACAAACACTGGGCCTCTGCGCTTGCCTGCCCTCCTAAAAGTCCAAAACTCTCTCTGTCTCCGGCTCATTGTAGCCAGAGCCCAGCTCTGAAGTTGCAAATAGACGGCAATTTCACCCACACCAAAGGTGCCAGGACTAAAAGCTGTTTCTGACCTTAACCTTCCCTTGGGAGCACTTTCACAGCCCCACAGACACTGGGGCTCTAAACATGACTAGACACTTAACGGTCCCAACACCCTCTCTCACTTCATTGCTCTCAGGTTCTGACTGAGGCCGCATGCCTCTCCCAGTGTGATGTCAGAGCCACCAGTGTGAGGTCAGAGCTGGCCGCCCGCACAGCCCTGTGGTGCGTGGGGAAGGAGCCCCCAGCTGCCGTGTGGCTCTTGCCCTGGGCAGGCGCGCTCCTGCTGTGCGGCAGCATGGGGCTGCTGCCAGAGCTGTTTTTGCCTGGGCAGGCCACACTGCTGGGGCTGAGGGGGAAGAGTGGAGCGGGGAGCCTGCCTTTGCCCAGAGATGGCGAGGAGAAAGGCCCCCGAGAGAAGACGCCAAGGGCCCTCCCAAGGCTCCTTGGGGAACGAGGCCGGCCAACAGCCAGCAGGGGAGGCAGCGGGGCCGAGCCGCTGCCAGACGAGTAGGTAGGAAGCCTGGCATGTGCCCGGGGCATCAGGTTGGGCTGGTAGCACGGACGTGGCCTAGCACGGTCAGTGGGGTGCGGAGCAGCCTGGGGAAGCCGACAGAAGTTTTCTGAAGAAGAGCCCCGTGGCTTGCAAAGCCCCCCTTCTGTGGGGACGGGTCTCGGCGGAAAGCCTGGCTCACTCTCGCAGCCAAAAGGCAGTGTGCAGCAGGGGCTTTAAGGGGGGGCGGTAGCCTCGTGCTGCAGGGTCGGAGCCGAGCCCTGCTGCACGGGGCGGTTTTTCTGCATGGGGAGGCCAAGCCCCTGGGGCCTGAGACTGGCCCCCTCGGGACGTTGAGGCGCGATCCTGCCTGGCTGATGGGAGCAGCTGTGTGGGGCAGAGAGGGGTCGGGAGACCTGGGAGTGCCAGGGAAGAGGTGGGGGGGGCCGTGGAGGGGGACAGCAGCCCGTGCCCCCTCCCCGAATGGCCTCTGGGAGGTGTCTGCCGCGGGGCAGGGTGGGGCCAGGGGCCAGGGGCCAGTTAGTTCCACGGTCCACACTTTACCACTCAGAGGGTTACAGAATTACTGTTTTACATCCTTACCACCTTTTTCTTTCGCTTCGTCCGTCTCCGGCCGTTTCCCTCGCGGGACAAGGAAACCGCGGATCAGGACTCCGCACTCACTTCACAGCGATGCTGCATCTCAGACACACGTACACACAAATTTTTTGCATACAATACATACATAAAATACGAACATATAATATATGCAATACCCGGGTAAATGAAACAGATAATTATCACTCCAGTAGATATCCCTTCAGCAGCTGCAAAGATTTAAATACTTTTTTGTGACAGGTCCGCTTACCCTTCTCCCGCTTCTTATACAATCATTAGCAGGTCTGTCCTGGCTCCCGATACCGGGATGCAGCGGTGACCTCAGATTTGTTCGATCTACGCCCAAGATCGCTAGCGGCCGCTCTATCGGTCAGCAAATCTCCTTGGCCGCTCTATCGGCCGGGGTACCCTCCTCCCCTACGGGGACTATGCTGCACGCCAGACGTCTCTGCGCGGTTTACCAGCAGCCCCGGCCAAGCGTACGACTTACTGGCCCTTCTTGTAAAACATACCGTTTAATCCGCAGCTTCAGGAGCTTGTTGTCTGCTCCCGCGGTGAGCGGCTGGCAGCGGAGGCTCGTCCGAGGAAGATGCTCGGGGCGCGCCCAGGAGTGTCCGCTCCGCACTCGATCCCGTGGTCGAGCAGAGACTCTCCTGCCTGGCTTGCCAAACTGATGTGTGGAAACAGACTCCACAACCCGTAAGGCTGTAAAGTAGGTAAGTTTATTTAGCGCTGGGCAGCACGAAGGGGGGGGGGGGGTGTGTGTGTCATCCCGCCAAAGTCGTGCGTGCACACGTGGGGGCTTGTCTTGGATTTATACAAGAAAGTGTTACATATACATAAGGTTTCCCACTACGCCTAGACATATGCATGACCTGTCCCCGCTTCGTATTAAAATGAGCCCCCAGAGGTCGTTTCCATAAACCCTCCCAACTGCGCTTGCACGGTGCCTCCTGGTGGTGGTCGCAGGGAGTCGCGGGGATGAAGGCTGAGGGCTCTTCTTCGTCACTGCTAGTAACCCCTTGTTCTTGCGCAGACTCAGGTGCTCCTTGACTCTTGTCCGAACTGCAGGGTCGGTTTCAGCTGGTTTTTAGGACAAGTTTTTGTTCATATCAGGAACTGTCCTTCGCTGAGCGATTGCAAGACTCCTTAGTTGAATAGGTTGGTTTTTTTTTTATAAGAGTTACGACTTTTATAGTTACACTCTAAAGCCCCTTTTCAGAGGGGCGGGCTGAGAATCGGGCTGTGCTGCCGGGTGGGCTTCCCGAGGCGGGGGTCTGCTGCTGCCAGCTTGCTCCCACTGCAGGCCTGTAAGGCAAAGGATGGGGAAAGGAGGGGGGGGGCCCGCTGGGAGCAGCCCAGCTGTGCTGGCCTCTCTCGCTGCTGCTGGGACGGCCCGTCCTCTGGCAAGGGCCGCCGCTCAGGCTACTGCTGCCCGCCTCGGCTCCCGCGGCGTGGGGACGGTGGGCAACGGGCATTTGTCTTTTTCCTCGGACAGGAACCTCCGCATGCAGGTGGAGCTGGGGATGCTCTCTTCGATGTCAGCTCTGCCACAGTCTTCAAATTGTCTGCTGGGGGCATTCTTTTTCCAGTGTCTGAACCCTTTACAATAAGCACACTGATTATATCGCAAACTACCCCTTCCTCTGCTGTTCATGCCTCTCCCTATTTGCCCAGCTCCTCCTGTTTGCGTGCTTTCCAAATTTTGCTGAGCTAACGCAGCCACTATCTCCTTTCCTAGTTTCCTTCTGGCCTCCCCCTCCCTCTTCCAATATACTCTCCACGCTTCCTCCAGCAACTTCTCTAAAGTCCTTATATCTGGTTCCCTAAGTTTCTGAAGTTTCCTTCTTGATATCATTAGTGGATTGTCCCAAACCCCGAGATACACCAGCTGCTGTGTGGCAGCTTCTGACTCCGGTTCCATGGTAATAAAGGGTCTCACAGCAGCCCGTAAGCGATCTAAAAGCTCCGTGGGCGTTTCGGTCTGCCCCTGCTTGATAGCATACAGAGCAGACCAGTTAACGGCCTTTGGGCTACATGAGCTCGGGCTGCCTTTAACACAAGCTGCTTCTCAGTTTCCGTCATAGCATCTAAGAGAAGGTCCACACCTTTCCAATCCGGGTCCAAATTCTTAGTAATCCACTCAAACCTTTTCGCAATCCCACTTGGGTCCTCCCTGTACCTCTTAACTGCATCCTTCCACTTATCCACATCATCCATCTGGAGAGGCACTTTTCTTCCACCTTTCTGGGTTTCTCTTTCACCTTCAAACACCTCTGTCCTGTACTACATGCTGAACAACATTGCTTCAACTTCCCTACTCTTTCTGATTTTCCTTTTCCAAAGCCAACACCATGGGATCTTGGGGAGCAAAATTAAAACCACAACCTTTCTGCCACTCAGGGTGATTTCGGAGGGTGAAAAACATATCCGCATACACAGCTTTGTCCCATTTTCCCTCCCTCCTTAAAATAACAGGAGTTGCAGCAAGACGCTATACTTCATCATCTAATTTATACAATGGCCATCACTGCTTACAATACTTAATTAGAGTTTTCTTATTCACATTTCCTCCAGGAGGACCCCCGATGTCCTTCCAGCGATATAAAATACAACCTAATGGAGATTTCTTTGGTATCTTTTTACTTTGCTGGGACCCTCCCATTTTATCGGTCCCAGTTCTCTCCTGTGTTCCCACAGTATCTTAACAGTTAGTTCCACGGTCCACACTTTACCACTCAGAGGGTTACAGAATTACTGTTTTACATCCTTACCACCTTTTTCTTTCGCTTCGTCCGTCTCCGGCCGTTTCCCTCGCGGGACAAGGAAACCGCGGATCAGGACTCCGCACTCACTTCACAGCGATGCTGCGTCTCAGACACACGTACACACAAATTTTTTGCATACAATACATACATACAATACGAACATATAATATATGCAATACCCGGGTAAATGAAACAGATACTTATCGCTCCAGTTGATATCCCTTCAGCAGCTGCAAAGATTTAAATACTTTTTTGTGACAGGTCCGCTTACCCTTCTCCCGCTTCTTATACAATCATTAGCAGGTCCGTCCTGGCTCCCGATACCGGGATGCAGCAGTGACCTCAGATTTGTTCGATCTACGCCCAAGATCGCTAGCGGCCGCTCTATCGGTCAGCAAATCTCCTTGGCCGCTCTATCGGCCAGGGTACCCTCCTCCCCTACGGGACTATGCTGCACGCCAGACGTCTCTGCGCGGTTTACCAGCAGCCCCGGCCATGCGTACGACTTACTGGCCCTTCTTGTAAAACATACCTTTTAATCCGCAGCTTCAGGAGCTTGTTGTCTGCTCCCGCGGTGAGCCGCTGGCAGCGGAGGCTCGTCCGAGGAAGATGCTCGGGGCGCGCCCAGGAGCGTCCGCTCCGCACTCGATCCCGTGGTCGAGCAGAGACTCTCCTGCCTGGCTTGCCAAACTGATGTGCGGAAACAGACTCCACAACCCGTAAGGCTGTAAAGTAGGTAAGTTTATTCAGCGCTGGGCAGCACGAAGGGGGGAGGGGTGTCATCCCGCCAAAGTCGTGCGCGCACACGTGGGGGCTTGTCTTGGATTTATACAAGAAAGTGTTACATATACATAAGGCTTCCCACTACGCCTAGACATATGCATGACCTGTCCCCGCTTCGTATTAAAATGAGCCCCCAGAGGTCGTTTCCATAAACCCTCCCAACTGCGCTTGCACGGTGCCTCCTGGTGGTGGTCGCAGGGAGTCGCGGGGATGAAGGCTGAGGGCTCTTCTTCGTCACCGCTAGTAACCCCTTGTTCTTGTGCAGACTCAGGTGCTCCTTGACTCTTGTCCGAACTGCAGGGTCGGTTTCAGCTGGTTTTTAGGACAAGTTTTTGTTCTTATCAGGAACTGTCCTTCGCTGAGAGATTGCAAGACTCCTTAGTTGAATAGGTTGGTTTTTTTTTTTTTATAAGAGTTACGACTTTTATAGTTACACTCTAAAGCCCCTTTTCAGAGGGGCGGGCTGAGAATCGGGCTGTGCTGCCGGGTGGGCTTCCCGAGGCGGGGGTCTGCTGCTGCCAGCTTGCTCCCACTGCAGGCCTGTAAGGCAAAGGATGGGGAAAGGAGGGGGGGGGCCCGCTGGGAGCAGCCCAGCTGTGCTGGCCTCTCTCGCTGCTGCTGGGACGGCCCGTCCTCTGGCAAGGGCCGCCGCTCAGGCTACTGCTGCCCGCCTCGGCTCCCGCGGCGTGGGGACGGTGGGCAACGGGCATTTGTCTTTTTCCTCGGACAGGAAGCTCCGCATGCAGGTGGAGCTGGGGATGCTCTCTTCGATGTCAGCTCCCGGCTCAGCCACTCAAGGGCCTGCCAAGTGGCGTGACAAGGCCACAGAAATTGCAAGTGAGCTCAGCATTGCTGCTTGCTGTGACCTCCTCGGGGCTGAAGTTGGAGAGCTGCACTGCGCTGGAGCTCTGGCCAAACGTCACAGGCAGCAGGAGAAGTGCAGGCTGCCCTGCTCTTTGCCCCAGGGAGGGAGTGTGTAGGACACGGTGCCCGCCTCCCCGCAGGCAGCTGAGACATGCGGGGCTGGGCATCCTAGAGAAGAGACCTCAAGAGACAGGCCTAACTTTTCTCTGCTTTCCTTGTGCAGGGACAGTCTTCAGCCTTACTTGCTGTCCGGCAGGCGCCCTTGTCTCCCCGCGGAGACGTCTGCTGAGGACGTGCATCTCCGCCGTGTACGTATTACATCACGTTTCTGCTGTGGACGGGGGAGAGAAAGGGGATGTCTGAGGGCCGGTGCAAGCAAAGGGGAGAGCAGAGGGTGTTCCCCAGCCAGCAGCCCAGGGCTCCCAGTCGGGAGCCCAAGCTGGGGCGCTGCTCGTGCTGTGGCCATTCTTAGGGAGAGCCAAGAGCAAAACCTCTCGGCAGTCTCACTCCCACGCGTTTGCCAGAGCCCCACACTCTGGCTGCGGTAGGGCAAACTGCCGCGTAGCCAGACGCTGGGGTGCAGAGCCAAGCCTCCGCAGGGGAAGGCTTTTCCCCAGCTCTGGCAAGTGACCGCGCAGGTCTGGGAGGGCTCTGGGAGGAAAGGCAGACAAGGCTCCTGCGCTTCCCAGCTCTGCGGAAAAACACCCCTAAGAGAGATCTGTGTGATCACAAGTGAGAACAGGCCTGCTTTCTCAGCCAAAGGGAGAGCAAGGTCCCCACCAGAAAGACTGCTGAAAAGCAGTCTTCATTTGCTCAGCCTCTTTACTTTCCTGCATAATTTTCATTCCCTTTGGCATGGTGCTTCTGGAGGCCTTCCTCTGGGGAAGATCTGCCGGCAGTGTTGAACGGTGTGGACAGAAATCGTCTTCCTCCTGGGCGCTGCTCTGGCAGCTCTCTGGCAGCAGGAGGCTTCCAAAAGGATGGCTTTCTGGCCTGGAAAGGGAACTCCACCGGTGGAGGGCTTTGCCCAAGACTTGGATCATGGGCAGCCACAGGACTCCCTATTTTTCAGGCAAAAGGTGGCCCTGCAGAAGAAGAGGATCTTCCAAGTCATCTCGTGTTGCTCCCCATGGCTCTTGGTGAGTTTGCATGAGCAGACACCTGAGAGCGACAGCCAGGCTGTGCTGCATGCCAGCTTTCCGCTGGCCAGCTTTCCTTTTGGGCCAGTATGGGCGGAAACTCCCATGGCCCACGCGCTTCCCGAGTACGTCCGGGACTGGGACTGCCTTTTGGCCTGCCAGTAAGACTGGGAGTCTCCCAGCCATGCTGCCGCTCTGGCCACTGGACCACATGGCTTGCTTCGTCTGCAAGTCCGCGAGAGAAGGGCGTAGCTACTTCCAAGCCTGAACTGGGCATTCCCAGAGGGGAGGGGCCGTGCAGGGGGACCCATGGGGAGGTACCTCTCCTAGCCCATGCAGCCTGGTCTCGGGGCTCCCTGAAGCAGCGAGGGGAAGCGGGGAATAGCTCTGGGGCACTGAGCACACCTGAGGCTCACGGCTGCGCAGTCCCCTCAAGCCTGGGCCGATGGCTTCCGGGCAGAGGCGCATCCTCTCTCCGCACCCCACGTTCCCCACCTCCTCAGCTCACCTGCTGCCCCACCCCTAAGGCAACAGGCCGGAGACAACGCGACTGCAGGCATCACTAGCGACCCCAGTAAAATAACTCTCTCTTGATGATGTGAATTGCAGCCGGTGCTTACTGTGGGACCTCATTGCCAGGGTGGACAATGCGGACAAAGGCACTGCTAGAGGTCGGTGACTCCTGTGGCACAGGCACCTCCTGCAACAGAGCATTGCTGAGAGCGGCTGGATAAATCACGGGCTCTCCTGCTGCCATGCAGGGTGACCCAAAGAAGCAGCAGCTTGTGCCGAGTCTTCCTAGGGAAGCCTCTCCTGGGAAGCCCCGGTGGCTCTGATAGCAGATGCTCGAACCGAGCGTTTTTTCCCTTTCAGGAGCTGGCACTTGTGTCTGCAGAAGACCTGAAGACCCTGCGGTAAGAGACGTTTCCTGAGCTGGCATTGGTTCTGTGCAGAAGCGTCAGCTGACCTCGTGCTACCTGCACTCGTTTTGCTAACAGCCAGGGCTCCCATACCTCCTACCTGCCTTTGCCTTCTGCTCAAACTGGTGTGGAAGGGAAGCACTCGCAAAGCAGGGGAAGCACACGTGTCTCTCCTTCTTGCCGAGCTGAGATGCTCCCCAGAGGGGACGGGCCGCTCTCTGACAAGACCTGCTTTCCTGTCATGCAGGAACTTTCGCGTTTTGTTGGCGGAGCAAAGCCAAAAGATGCAGCTGCTGATGGAGGAGGTGGCTCAACTGAGGGCAGAGATCAGCAGGGCAAAGGTGATGCTGCGTTTTGGGGAAGGAGGCTTGGCTGGGCAGAACCCCCGAGAAAGCACTCCTTGGGCTTGTTGGTGGGGTCAGACTGCTGACTGCAGCAAGCCAGCCTTTGCCCCAGGGGCTTGCTGGGTGAGCTTCTGCACTGCACAGGCCCTTCTCCAGGCCCAGTCTAAGCAGGCTGCTTGAGGCAGCAGAGGACTCCCGAGAGCCTTCCCTTGGCACGCTGGCACTCTGGCTCCTCTGGCTGGGCTCCTGAGGCAGGGATGAGACCCAGGCACGCTCACGGGGCCAGCCGTCGCTTGCAGGGCCCGAGCCCATCTCCCTGCTGACCTGCAGAGCGTGGAGGGTGGGGATGAGGGTGTGGCGACCCTCGTCAACCCACCTCGCGGCCATGGCCGTGGCCGTGGCCACAGATTCTCTTCCTCAGTCCTCGTGGCTCACTCACGTCAGCAGCAGAGAGTCTTGCAGCTCTGTGGACAAGGCTTGCCTTGCCTTTCTGACACTGGCCCTTTGCCTCTGCCGGCGCTAGCAGCCACGCTGAACTGCCCGCTGATGTGGTCCTTTTCTGTGTTCGTTTATGGCATTCCCAGGAAGTGAACCAGGCAGCGTCCGAGATGGCTTCGGAAGTCTACGTCGAGATGTCTGACTGGGCCCTGAAAAGCTCTGGTATGGACACGAGCAGCCCAGTCTCCTTGCCCTTCGCTTGTCTGCAGCACTCCGCAAAGAAGCCTGTGCTCCGGGCGCTGCTCTCCAAAGTGGGGGAGCTTCAATGCTTCATGGGGTCCAAGAGCAAGGCTGTGGCACAGTGGCTCTCTCAGACTCCCTCCCAGTCCTGCCCTCGGCCTCCGCACGGGGGCCTGCGCACGGGTGCCTCCGCCGCTGCCCCCGCACGTGTTCCTGTGCTGTTGGAAGGTCTCTCTTCCTCTCCACTGCATTGGAAGAGGGAACGGCTGGGCCATCCTTTGCTGCCCATGCCGCAAGCCCTCAGTTTTGGTGTGCTGTCATTCACGTGGGCGCCCGCTGTCTCCCAGAACCCTCAGACCTTCTCCTCGTGGCGCTGTGAGAGAAGCAGTCACCACCAGGCAGGTGGCTGCCATCATTGCCCTGCGCAGCTGGGCACCCCCAGCAGCGTGGGGAGGAGGAGAGGACTGACAGATGTGGAGCTGGCCGGCAGCATCAGAAATGCTGTCTGAGCACTGAGTCCTCCTAGAATGTGGCCTCTTCCAGTAGTCACCTGCTCTCCCTCCCTTCCAGGTGCCGCCATCGACATGCAGAGAACTTCCGAGACCTACATCTGCAAAGAGAATTGGGGCTGCAGGCTTTTATGGCTCTTTCGCACTGCCAACCCTCCCGACACTATTTTGCAGGTATCGTAGCAGAACTCCTCCGGGAAGGTTTCCTGCCTCCCGCTGAAGTTGGGGACCGACCTCAGGGGCTCTCCCCTCGCTCCAGTGGCACTGCTCAAGCCCACAGTGTTGATCAGGTTCCTGAAAGCAAAGCTCGCACACAGGGCTGGGCTTGCTAGCAATCAGCGCTTCCCCTCAGGAGGGGAATGGAGCTGAACGGAGCCAAACTGCTGCATCTCGCCCACAGTGCTCTGCCCCAGCTGGGTGAAAGACTTTCTCCCTGGTGACCCCGTTTCCACGCCCATCCCTAACAGCGCCTTTTTGGGGCTGGCAGGCGGGAGGTGGGGGGCGCCCTGCAGAGCCACTGGGCAGAGAGGTGTTTCTGCTAGGCCCTGACTGGGACGGTTTCATAACCGCTGGTCTCCTCTGCCCCATAATCCTGAGAGCCCCCTTTCAGTCAGGCAGGGACGAAGGCCTCCTGCTTCTGTCCATTTCCTCCCACGCGCCTCATTTTCAAGCCAAAATAGACCCCAAGGAAACAACGGCGCCTACGCTTCAAGCTACGCGGGCCGCTGTCTTGGCCCCAACACTCTCTCACTCTTCCTTGCTCTCGCGTTCTGCTTGCAGCCGGATGTTTCCCCAGGAAACTGCTGGCCTTTACAAGGGGATCAGGGCCAGGTGGTCATCAGGTTGCCAGCACGAGTCCATCTGACTGCCGTCACTGTGCAGCACATCTCCAAAGAAGTCTCTCCATCTGGGACCGTCATCAGCGCCCCCAGAGACGTCGCTGTCTTTGTGAGTCTCTGCTGGGCGCTTCTGGCGGGGATCTGGCCCTGGGGGAAAGCCATGGCAGGGTCTTGCTTGCTTTTGTGCGTCCTCTGAGGTTTGCGTCCTGCTCTCTCCTGAGCACTGCAGTGCCCTAGCGGGACACTTCAAGGGCTCTAGGGGTTTCATCCCTCTTGAGACTTGTTTGGGACAAGCACCTCAGGGTTCCTGAGCAGAAGTCAAGGCCGAGCCTGAGCTCCACCACAGCGAGTGCTAGCCTACTGCTAGAGCCCCAGGAGAGGGTGGGGAGATAGCAGGGCTGATCCAGCACGTAGGTTCCCTCTTTGTGGGGACGAGTCTGAGCTGCTCTCCTTGTGCTTTGCCCCTGAGGGAGTGGATGCGGACGGAGAAGAGGAAACTCTCCTTGGGACGTTCACGTACAACGTGGCAAAGAAGACCATTCAGACCTTCCCTCTGAAGGTACGGTCCACGCGCAGGGGCAAGGTGCCAGGGAGCAAACCAGGTTTGCCTGCAAGTCCATGGCAGGAAGAGCGTGAATGCTTTCTCCCTGGGCCGAGGGACAGTGTCCTCTCCTCCCAGCACAGCGTGCCCCTTCTCTCCCCGTGCTCTCACGCCTGCCAGGAGGAAAGCGGGCAGAGCAGACAGCGGGAGCTTGGTGGGGTTGCACAGCAGCCGCCCCCCGCACAGGAGCACCTCCCCGGCCTCTCTGCCAGCACAGAGCAAGCAGCAGAGGGAAGGGGCAGAGGGGAGGGAGACTGAGCCCCAGCAGGGCTGGCATGCAGAGGATGCCAGCTGCCTTCCCCCTTCCCGTGTCCCCAGCCTCCCCAGCAGCCCCGGTACCCGCAGCGAGCCTCAGATTGCCACAGCCGCTCCCACCCACTTGCAGGAGCTCGTTCCTGAGCAGGAGCAGGGCTGGCAGGGAGAGACACCTTCATTGCATTGTCGCTCCTAACAGCCCCGCTTCCTTTTCCCGCTTTTCTTCCCAGAACGCGCCGCTTCCCAGAGCCTTTGCACGTGTCAAACTTCTGGTGAAGAGCAACTGGGGAAACCCAGCGTACACCTGCATTTATCGAGTGCAGGTTCACGGGAAGATGGCAAAACCAGAAAGCCTCGACTGAAGCCAGAGGAAAAAGAGAAGGGCATACAGAAAAGAGCAGCAGAAGGGGAAGGAACAAGAAAATAAAAAAGATGTGGCAATTGAGATTGGTGCAGAAGCTCTGTCTCCAAAGTGGGGTGCGCAAGAAGGCCCTTTGGGGGGAGGGCGGGAGCGTGCTGGAACCGTTAGGACTTCTCCTTAATTTTTTCTTCAACCTGAGGAAGGCAGTAAGCACTCCTGAGGTTTACTCCAGAGAGGAGAGGCCCAGCCTGGCACCACTCCTTCTCCCGCCACCCCGGGAGGCTCCGCAAGCGGCACCTGCCCAGGGCAGGCAGAGGGGCCCGGCTGCAGTTTACCACAGGCAGACGGCCACCGCCCTGAGCGGGCTCTGCAGGAGCTCTCCCCGGAGCCCGCCCACCCTCTTCCTGGCCTCTCAGCCAATGGCGCCCGCCAGGCAGTGACAGGCAGGGCCCGCCCCCAGCCAGTGCAGCGCCCTTCTCTGGCCCCGCCCCCTCCGGCCCGCTGCCGTGGCAACGGGGCCGACTGCAGGCACGGCCTGCAGGCCGAGCGAGGAGCCTTGGGACAGCTCTTCGGGGCTGCCAGGGCCGGGGGCTGGGAGCTCCTCCCTTACTTTCCCGACGGCGGCGCCGCAGGAGCAGATGGAATCGTTTGGCCTAGCACCTTCCCAGCATCCCGGCTGTCGGTTTGTCGGTGACCCCCCAGTTTCTGTGAAAGGGGGGTGGGGAGCCTGTCTGAGCGGCCTGTGGGAAAGCCCCCCGTTCCTCGGCCCATCAACGTCCCCGCTCTAGAGCTGGCTGCTCTCTGTCAGGGGTCCTTTTGTGTCACATTGAGTAGTGTCGACGGGGAATTTTCCAGCGCTTGGCCCCTGGTTATTCTCCCCTTGGCATTAGGACGACCCTGACCCGTCTTTCCTCTTGACGGACCACCCTCTCTGGGGTTCCCAGAAAGGCTGTGCGGTGCTGCAGCCCTTGGGCTGTTCCCGTCATGGGCTCCACCATGTAACACTCGAGGCCCCTCGGTCCCCCAGTGCTGCATTCTGCAACACTTGGCTGTTCCCTCCCGCTGTTGCTATCATGGGCATCGTGTCCTGGGCTACAACACCGCCTGCGCTAAGGACATCCCGGGCAGCCAGTCGGAAAGCTCGTCCAAAGGATTCCAGGGATGGGGAGGGTTAGAACCCCATCTTCCTGGCAGCTGTCTAACAGCAGGGAGTATTGGGAGGGGGTCAGGGTGGCAGGAGCATTCCCTGCGGGGTGCTGGAGGCTCCCAAGGGGTTCCTGAGAGATGGGGCTGGGGAGTGGGCATCCCAGGATGCTTGGGGGGTTCTCATGCTGCTGGAAATGGTTTGTAAAGCTAAGCAGAAACGGCAATTGTCCCATTAGCTTTGTATGACGGTAGGCACCTTAGGTGGGACCACCCCCCGTGCATCCAGCGCCGTAATAAAGAGAATGCCTGCTTCTCGATGCTACGTTGGGCGGTTGCCTGCCCGTCAGGCGTGGCGAAGGCCTCGCAGGGTTGGGCTGTAAAGGTACCTAAGGGAAGGATTGGATCCTATGGGGCCCAAGTCCCTAGGACACCTGTGTCTGGAAACCTTTGGCCGAAGGGGTGGGTTGGAGTCCCACTGAAGGTAATCTAGGGGTTTGAGTCCCCTTCTGGGGAATGCCTCTGACTATTTTGTGCCAAGTTATTGTTTCTCTGTTTGGTGTTGCTGTATCTTTTATGGCGGGTACTAAGCCCGCTGCGGAAGGGGGGATTCGGAAAAGATCTCCCCTAGGACGTATCGTGAAACATTGGAGGAAATTGGGAGGGAAGCCTCTCACTCGGAAACGGCTTCTAGAATATGGTAACAATTGGTGGCCAATGTATAGTCTCAAAGATCAGGAAAAATGGCCAAAGAATGGAACTCTAAGATATACTACTATAGTACAACTGATGGTACTTTGCAGGCGGGAGGGTAAATGGGATGAAGTACCATGCGTGCATTTATTTTTCACACTAAGAAACCACCCGGGATGGCAGAAGGAATGCGGAATAATCCCACAGGATCCTCTGATCTTGGCTCTAGAAAAAAAGGGGAGGGGCAGGAATTTAAAACGATGGTGTTCTGCTTGTAGAATGGGGAAGAGATGTTGGAAATGCGGACGGGAGGAAGAAGATGACCTAGAGTTCATGGCTGCTCCCCGGCAGAGGTTGGGAGAGAATCCTGACGCCGGTGATGCTATTTGTCGTGTGAGCAAAGTCAGAGAAAGCGGTCGTAGGCGAGCCGGTGAGGGTGGTAGCGCGGGAGGAAGTGGCTATGGACCTGGCTACGGGCGACTTGGTGGAGCAGAAGGATTTAGTGCGATGGCAGGAAGAACGAGGGGACGACAAGGGGAAGCGGGAGAGGTTTTACAAGCTCGTCTCCGACAAGCGGTCGGAAATAACGGGCCAGTAAGCGTTAAAGTGCCATTCCCAAGAACGGATTTGAGGTCCTGGAAGGAAACGACGGGTATCGATAGGGAAGAGCCAGAAAGGGGGGCTAAAGTTTTGGAAACTATAATCAGGACCCAAGCCCCTGACTGGAATGATGTACAGGTAATATTAGAGACGTTGTTAGACGGTACTGAGAAGAAGGTGGTATGAAACACGGCTCGGAAAGAGGTAGAAGGGGCACAGGCTAATGGGGACCTGCAGGGAACGACAGATCCAACTTTCCCTGCCGCAGACGCGGGGGGCGATCCTAAGCAGCTGGGACCCCAGGGGCTTTTGGGTACTATTTGGCATAAGGCACGCTATGGCAAAAGCGATCCATTGGTGCAAATGCTATGAGGGTAAGCAAGAACCAAACGCACCCCCATCTGCCTTCCTGGAGCGGTTAAAAGTCACTGCCAGGAAACAGACGAATCTAGACCCTGAAAAACCAGAAGAGGCCGTTCAGTTGGCTTCTGTCTTTATGAGACAATCGGCCCCAGCTATAAGAAAGAAACTCCAAAACTTCGAAGGGGCAGACTCAAGGGATTTGGGAAAGGTGTTAGAGGTAGCGTGGATGTTTTTTCATAATAGAGAGAAGGAAAAAGAGGCACGACAGGTTCGAAGGGAACACCTAAGAGAGGGGAGATGGAGTGCTGCTTTATCAGGGGCTCCTGGAAGAACCGATAGAGAAAGGGGAGGCACAGGAAGGGGTTACTGGGAAGAAGCAGGGGAAGGGGAAAATCAGCTCCTTTTGCACAGCCCTGTGGCGCGCGGGGAAGGAGCCCACAGCTGCCGTGTGGCTCTTGCCCTGGGCAGGCGCGCTCCTGCAAAAGCAGCAAGAGCTTTTGGTCCTGGCACCTCTGGGGTGGGAGGAATCCCTGGACGTCCGCAGTTTTCTTTCTGGACTTTGGCTGTACTCAGCAGGCCAGGGAGAGAGACTCCATTCAACACTGGGAGGCTCCAGAAACAGAGAGTGTCTGTTCCCTTGCTCTGTGTCCCACTCTCTGCCCCTGCCTCTCCCCTTTCTTTTCCCTCTCACCCTTTGCCTTCTGTCCTTCTGTCCTGTTCCCTGTCCCATTTCTCTGTCACTCTGCCCTCCTGCTGACTCTTCTGTCTCTCCGCCCCCTCGTCCCGTGCCCTTGCCCTTTCTGCGTCTGTCCATCCCTCTGTTCTCCTTCCTGCCCCTCTTCTCTCTCTGTCCCTCTGTCCTGCTGCTTAGCACTAGTTTTCTTCCTGCGCCATGTTCTTCACTTGCCCTCCATCTCCTTCCTTCTCTGTCCCTGTTTCTGCTCCTCACCACTATTTTTCCTTTCTCCACTCCCCGCCCAGCTACCCCTTTTTCCCACCATCCCTCTATCCATCTCCTGTCCCTCTGTCCTGCTCCTGTCCCTCTCCAGCCACCCCACCGCCCTGCCCCACCCTTCTCCGCCGCTCTCTCCCTCTCTCCCCCTCCTCCTCTCTCTCCACCGGGGCTCTGGGGCCAGCGCAGCCCCGCGCAGGCGGCCATGGGGCCTGCTCGTGGGGCAGGGCGCAGCCGGGGCGGGGGACGGTGGCCGCGCAGGGTCAGACAGCAGGGCAGTTGCGCCCCGTGGCATGCCGGGAGCATAGTCCTGGGGCACGTGTCCGCCAGGTGGCCATGTTGGTTAGCACGGCATGCGGGGAGCTGTAGTCCTGAGACATGGGGCTGCTGGGCGGCCATGTTGGTTAGCAGGGCATGCCCGGAGCCGTCATGGCCCCACGCTCACCTTCCCGGCAGCCGTGTTGGTCTCGGGAGGTGCAGCTCCAGCTGCGGCCCCGGCTCAGGTGAGGCCTGGGGCTGCCCGTGAGGTGAGTGAGGCCCTTGGGCGGGCATGGGGGTGTCTCCTGCCTGCTGGCCCCCTGCGGGTGGCGGGGGGAGCTCCAGGCTGGAGCCAGGCCCAGCCGGGGCAGCCCTGGGACTGACCCAAGAGCTGGGGAGGGGAAGGAGATGGAGACGGACCCCACCCGGGCACAGGCACCGGGCAGCCCGACTCCCAGAGCCCCCCGGAGCCGCCCCGGCCCCGCTCGGCCCCTGCAGCTGCCCCGGCCCCAGCACCTCCCCTGAGGCCTGTCCCACAGCCCCAGGCCCCCACGGCCTGTCCTGGCAGCAGCGAGCCGGGCCTGGGGCGCGCTCGATCCTCCGTCACCGCGGGTGCATCAGCGGCAGCGCGGGGAGGGAGCGGTGTCTGCAGGAGCTCCTGCAGCAGGAGCTTACAAGCTTCCTAAAATTGGTTAATTCCAGTGTCTCTTATGATACTTCTGTGGTAATAACTCCACAGCCATCTTCCAGCATTTCTAAGATGCTTTTGCATACTTAAACTGTCAGTTATACTGTCAGTTGAGCAATGTAATACTTTGTATAGTTCCTCTTGATAACAGTCTGTTTCTTGAAATTCACTGCTAAGTCCTTTAAAGAGTAAGACAAATACCAGCGCACTGAATTGTTTCAGTTCATTTTACAGCGCCCAAGAAGGAAAGTGCCAGAGCCATGTGGTAGTAGGCAGGAATTGTGTTCTGTGCTGCAAGATGCAGTCTTGGTAAGGGCTTGTGGCTGCTGGCTTTTCCTTACCCATCAAAGAAGAACTTGAGTAGGTGCCAGGAAACGAGCTCATGGACACCGCTAAAACGTGCGGTTCCGCAGTAGCTCACTGATGATCAGTAATTAGACATGCATGTTAGCTAGTCTTACTTTTCAAGGATGTTCAGCAGCCTGGAGTGAGGCTGCACCTAAACAGTGCGTGGTAGGTATGTGTGTCAATGGCAAAGCAATTGGTACTGTACCTAGGTCTAACATTAATCAGGGGTGTCATTTGCAACAAAAATAACTGACACAAGTTGAACAGTATAAAAGGCAGTTCCCTTGGTGTCTGGGATGGATCTGGTATCTCTTCTTAAAGTACCTGCACCGGTTGTGCCCCTGCCCACACTTACCTTCCGTGCTAAGTAGCAATTTGTGCTCTATCAGTGTCCTTCTTGTAGTGAGGGGCCCAACACTGAACACAGGATTCAAGGTGTGGCCTCACCAGTGCCCAGTACGCGGGAACGATCACTTCCCTAGTCCTGCTGGCCACGCTATTTCTGATAGAAGCCGGGATGCTATTGGCCTCTTGTCCACCTGGGCACACTGCTGCCTCATATTCAGCTGGCTGTCCACCAATACCCCCTCCTTTTGCCCCGGGCAGCTCTCCAGCCCCTCTTCCCCCAGCCTGTAGCGTTGCATGGGGTTGTTGTGACCCAAGCGCGGGACCCGGCACTGAGCCTTGTTGAACCTCACACAGTTGGCCTTGGCCCATCAATCCAGCCTGGCCAGGTCCCTCCGTAGGGCCTTCCTGCCCTCCAGGAGATCAACACTCCCACCCAACTTGGCGTCATCTGCAAACTTACTGAGGGTGTACTTGATCCCCTCATCCTGATCATTGATAAAGACATTAAACAGGACTGGGCCCCGTGCTGAGCCCTGGGGAACACCACTTGTGACCAGCCACCAGCTGCATTTAACTCCATTCACCACAACTCTTTGGGCCCGGCCATGCAGCCAGTTTTTTACCCAGCAAAGAGCACGCCCATCCAAGCCATAAGCAGCTTTTTTTTTCTCCCTTCCTTTCAGTCTTTCCTGTGTGCCACTGAGCTATTTTCTCTGTTCATTTAAGACCTAGATCTCATCAAGTACTTCCCGGTTGTCAAGGCCTGAGCCAGTAAAGCACTGTAGGAATTTGGCACTCTTCCAGCTGGCGGAGGTAAAGTTCTACCTGTTAGCGTCACAATGGGAAGATGTGTGTATCTTTTCCCCCCCAAAAGTATGAATTGTGTAAGGGTTGCTCTCGTATCAAATTTAGTATCCCTAGAGGCATATATTCGTAAATAATGGAACAGGAAGAGAATTAGGCAGTGGCAATGGCCCCAGGGACCTAGCTTTTCTTTATATACTTGTTAATCTGCATAGTTTCTTGAAGACCACACCTGAAAAATATGCTTCTTTTTAGAAAAATTAGCCGTGTAACTATAATAAAAACAGTGCTCAGGACAATAGCAAAATGTCCTGGTTTCAGCTGGGCTAGAGTTCATTTTCTTCCTAGCAGCTGGTGTAGTGGTGTGTTTTGGATTTCGTATGAGAATAATGTTGATAACACACTGATGTTTTAGTTCTTGCTAAGTAGTGCTTACACCAGTCAAGGACTGTTCTCCGATTCTCTCCCTCATCACACTGGAGAGGGGGGAGTGAGTGAGCGGCTGTGTGGCACTTAGTTGCTGACTGGGGTTAAACCATGACACAGGCCCACAAACACTGGGCCTCTGCGCTTGCCTGCCCTCCTAAAAGTCCAAAACTCTCTCTGTCTCCGGCTCATTGTAGCCAGAGCCCAGCTCTGAAGTTGCAAATAGACAGCAATTTCACCCACACCAAAGGTGCCAGGACTAAAAGCTGTTTCTGACCTTAACCTTCCCTTGGGAGCACTTTCACAGCCCCACAGACACTGGGGCTCTAAACATGACTAGACACTTAACGGTCCCAACACCCTCTCTCACTTCATTGCTCTCAGGTTCTGACTGAGGCCGCATGCCTCTCCCAGTGTGATGTCAGAGCCACCAGTGTGAGGTCAGAGCTGGCCGCCCGCA
This sequence comes from Platalea leucorodia, assembly GCF_965183815.1. Taxonomy (NCBI): domain Eukaryota; kingdom Metazoa; phylum Chordata; class Aves; order Pelecaniformes; family Threskiornithidae; genus Platalea; species Platalea leucorodia. Next base: position 8,695,045 of record NC_138841.1, on the reverse strand, counting down.
CAGCCCTGTGGCGCGCAGTCAAGGAGCCCCCAGCTGCCGTGTGGCTCTTGCCCTGGGCAGGCGCACTCCTGCTGTGCGGCAGTGTGGGGCTGCTGCCAGAGCTGTTTTTGCCTGGGCAGGCCACACTGCTGGGGCTGAGGGGGAAGAGCGGAGCGGGGAGCCTGCCTTTGCCCAGAGATGGCGAGGAGAAAGGCCCCCGAGAGAAGACGCCAAGGGCCCTCCCAAGGCTCCTTGGGGAACGAGGCCGGCCAACAGCCGGCAGGGGAGGCAGCGGGGCCGAGCCGCTGCCAGACGAGTAGGTACGAAGCCTGGCATGTGCCCGGGGCATCAGGTTGGGCTGGTAGCACGGACGCGGCCTAGCACGGTCAGTGGGGTGCGGAGCAGCCTGGGGAAGCCGACAGAAGTTTTCTGAAGAAGAGCCCCGTGGCTTGCAAAGCCCCCCTTCTGTGGGGACGGGTCTCGGCGGAAAGCCTGGCTCACTCTCGCAGCCAAAAGGCAGTGTGCAGCAGGGGCTTTTGGGGAGGCGGTAGCCTCGTGCTGCAGGGTCGGAGCCCAGCCCTGCTGCACGGGGCGGTTTTGCTGCATGGGGAGGCCAAGCCCCTGGGGCCTGAGACTGGCCCCCTCGGGACGTTGAGGCGCGATCCTGCCTGGCTGATGGGAGCAGCTGTGTGGGGCAGAGAGGGGTCGGGAGACCTGGGAGTGCCCAGGGAAGAGGTGGGGGGGGCCGTGGGGGGGACAGCAGCCCGTGCCCCCTCCCCGAATGGCCACTGGGAGGTGTCTGCCATGGGGCAGGGTGGTGCCAGGGGCCAGGGAGGGACGGGCTGAGAATCGGGCTGTGCTGCCGGGTGGGCTTCCCAAGGCGGGGGTCTGCTGCTGCCAGCTTGCTCCCACTGCAGGCCTGTAAAGCAAAGGATGGGGAAAGGAGGCGGGGGGCCCGCTGGGAGCAGCCCAGCTGTGCTGGCCTCTCTCGCTGCTGCTGGGACGGCCCGTCCTCTGGCAAGGGCCGCCGCTCAGGCTACTCCTGCCCGCCTCGGCTCCCGCGGCGTGGGGACGGTGGGCAACGGGCATTTGTCTTTTTCCTCCGACAGGAACCTTCTCATGCAGGTGGAGCTGGGGATGCTCTCTTCGATGTCAGCTCCCGGCTCAGCCACTCGAGGGCCTGCCAAGTGGCACGACAAGGCCACAGAAATTGCAAGTGAGCTCAGCACTGCTGCTTGCTGTGACCTCCTCGGGGCTGAAGTTGGAGAGCTGCACTGCGCTGGAGCTCTGGCCAAACGTCACAAGGCGGCAGGAGAAGTGCAGGCTGCCCTGCTCTTTGCCCCAGGGAGGGAGTGTGTAGGACACGGTGCCCGCCTCCCCGCAGGCAGCTGAGACATGCGGGGCTGGGCATCCTAGAGAAGAGACCTCAAGAGACAGGCCTAACTTTTCTCTGCTTTCCTTGTGCAGGGACAGTCTTCAGCCTTACTTGCTGTCCGGCAGGCGCCCTTGTCTCCCCGCGGAGACGTCTGCTGAGGACGTGCATCTCCGCCGTGTACGTATTACATCACGTTTCTGCTGTGGACGGGGGAGAGAAAGGGGATGTCTGAGGGCCGGTGCAAGCAAAGGGGAGAGCAGAGGGTGTTCCCCAGCCAGCAGCCCAGGGCTCCCAGTCGGGAGCCCAAGCTGGGGCGCTGCTCGTGCTGTGGCCATTCTTAGGGAGAGCCAAGAGCAAAGCCCCTCGGCAGTCTCGCTCCCACGCTTTTGCCAGAGCCCCACACTCTGGCTGCGGTAGGGCAAACTGCCGCGTAGCCAGACGCTGGGGTGCAGAGCCAAGCCTCCGCAGGGGAAGGCTTTTCCCCAGCTCTGGCAAGTGACCGCGCAGGTCTGGGAGGGCTCTGGGAGGAAAGGCAGACAAGGCTCCTGCGCTTCCCAGCTCTGCGGAAAAACACCCCTAAGAGAGATCTGTGTGATCGCAAGTGAGAGCAGGCCTGCTTTCTCAGCCAAAGGGAGAGCAAGGTCCCCACCAGAAAGACTGCTGAAAAGCAGTCTTCATTTGCTCAGCCTCTTTACTTTCCTGCATAATTTTCATTCCCTTTGGCATGGTGCTTCTGGAGCCCTTTCTCTGGGGAAGATCTGCCGGCAGTGTTGAACGGTGTGGACAGAAATCGTCTTCCTCCTGGGCGCTGCTCTGGCAGCTCTCTGGCAGCAGGAGGCTTCCAAAAGGATGGCTTTCTGGCCTGGAAAGGGAACTCCACCGGTGGAGGGCTTTGCCCAAGACTTGGATCATGGGCAGCCACAGGACTCCCTATTTTTCAGGCAAAAGGTGGCCCTGCAGAAGAAGAGGATCTTCCAAGTCATCTTCGTGTTGCTCCCCGTGGCTCTTGGTGACTTTGCATGAGCAGACACCTGAGAGCGACAGCCAGGCTGTGCTGCATGCCAGCTTTCCGCTGGCCAGCTTTCCTTTTGGGCCAGTATGGGCGGAAACTCCCATGGCCCACGTGCTTCCCGAGTACGTCCGGGACTGGGACTGCCTTTTGGCCTGCCAGTAAGACTGGGAGTCTCCCAGCCATGCTGCCGCTCTGGCCACTGGACCACATGGCTTGCTTCATCTGCAAGTCCGCGAGAGAAGGGCGTAGCTACTTCCAAGCCTGAACTGGGCATTCCCAGAGGGGAGGGGCCGTGCAGGGGGACCCATGGGGAGGTACCTCTCCTAGCCCATGCAGCCTGGTCTCGGGGCTCCCTGAAGCAGCGAGGGGAAGCAGGGAATAGCTCTGGGGCACTGAGCACACCTGAGGCTCACGGCTGCGCAGTCCCCTCAAGCCTGGGCCGATGGCTTCTGGGCAGAGGCGCATCCTCTCTCCGCACCCCACGTTCCCCACCTCCTCAGCTCACCTGCTGCCCCACCCCTAAGGCAACAGGCCGGAGACAACGCGACTGCAGGCATCACTAGCGACCCCAGTAAAATAACTCTCTCTTGATGATGTGAATTGCAGCCGGTGCTTACTGTGGGACCTCATTGCCAGGGTGGACAATGCGGACAAAGGCACTGCTAGAGGTCGGTGACTCCTGTGGCACAGGCACCTCCTGCAACAGAGCATTGCTGAGAGCGGCTGGATAAATCACGGGCTCTCCTGCTGCCATGCAGGGTGACCCAAAGAAGCAGCAGCTTGTGCCGAGTCTTCCTAGGGAAGCCTCTCCTGGGAAGCCCCGGTGGCTCTGGTAGCAGATGCTCGAACCGAGCGTTTTTTCCCTTTCAGGAGCTGGCACTTGTGTCTGCAGAAGACCTGAAGACCCTGCGGTAAGAGACGTTTCCTGAGCTGGCATTGGTTCTGTGCAGAAGCGTCAGCTGACCTCGTGCTACCTGCACTCGTTTTGCTAACAGCCAGGGCTCCCATACCTCCTACCTGCCTTTGCCTTCTGCTCAAACTGGTGTGGAAGGGAAGCACTCGCAAAGCAGGGGAAGCACACGTGTCTCTCCTTCTTGCCGAGCTGAGATGCTCCCCAGAGGGGACGGGCCGCTCTCTGACAAGACCTGCTTTCCTGTCATGCAGGAACTTTCGCGTTTTGTTGGCGGAGCAAAGCCAAAAGATGCAGCTGCTGATGGAGGAGGTGGCTCAACTGAGGGCAGAGATCAGCAGGGCAAAGGTGATGCTGCGTTTTGGGGAAGGAGGCTTGGCTGGGCAGAACCCCCGAGAAAGCACTCCTTGGGCTTGTTGGTGGGGTCAGACTGCTGACTGCAGCAAGCCAGCCTTTGCCCCAGGGGCTTGCTGGGTGAGCTTCTGCACTGCACAGGCCCTTCTCCAGGCCCAGTCTAAGCAGGCTGCTTGAGGCAGCAGAGGACTCCCGAGAGCCTTCCCTTGGCACGCTGGCACTCTGGCTCCTCTGGCTGGGCTCCTGAGGCAGGGATGAGACCCAGGCACGCTCACGGGGCCAGCCGTCGCTTGCAGGGCCCGAGCCCATCTCCCCGCTGACCTGCAGAGCGTGGAGGGTGGGGACGAGGGTGTGGGGACCCTCGTCAACCCACCTCGCGGCCATGGCCGTGGCCGTGGCCACAGATTCTCTTCCTCAGTCCTCGTGGCTCACTCACGTCAGCAGCAGAGAGTCTTGCAGCTCTGTGGACAAGGCTTGCCTTGCCTTTCTGACACTGGCCCTTTGCCTCTGCCGGCGCTAGCAGCCACGCTGAACTGCCCGCTGATGTGGTCCTTTTCTGTGTTCGTTTATGGCATTCCCAGGAAGTGAACCAGGCAGCGTCCGAGATGGCTTCGGAAGTCTACGTCGAGATGTCTGACTGGGCCCTGAAAAGCTCTGGTATGGACACGAGCAGCCCAGTCTCCTTGCCCTTCGCTTGTCTGCAGCACTCCGCAAAGAAGCCTGTGCTCCGGGCGCTGCTCTCCAAAGTGGGGGAGCTTCAATGCTTCATGGGGTCCAAGAGCAAGGCTGTGGCACAGTGGCTCTCTCAGACTCCCTCCCAGTCCTGCCCTTGGCCTCCGCATGGGGGCCTGCACACGGGTGCCTCCGCCGCTGCCCCCGCACGTGTTCCTGTGCTGTTGGAAGGTCTCTCTTCCTCTCCACTGCATTGGAAGAGGGAACGGCTGGGCCATCCTTTGCTGCCCATGCCGCAAGCCCTCAGTTTTGGTGTGCTGTCATTCACGTGGGCGCCCGCTGTCTCCCAGAACCCTCAGACCTTCTCCTCGTGGCGCTGTGAGAGAAGCAGTCACCACCAGGCAGGTGGCTGCCATCATTGCCCTGCGCAGCTGGGCACCCCCAGCAGCGTGGGGAGGAGGAGAGGACTGACAGATGTGGAGCTGGCCGGCAGCATCAGAAATGCTGTCTGAGCACTGAGTCCTCCTAGAATGTGGCCTCTTCCAGTAGTCACCTGCTCTCCCTCCCTTCCAGGTGCCGCCATCGACATGCAGAGAACTTCCGAGACCTACATCTGCAAAGAGAATTGGGGCTGCAGGCTTTTATGGCTCTTTCGCACTGCCAACCCTCCCGACACTATTTTGCAGGTATCGTAGCAGAACTCCTCCGGGAAGGTTTCCTGCCTCCCGCTGAAGTTGGGGACCGACCTCAGGGGCTCTCCCCTCGCTCCAGTGGCACTGCTCAAGCCCACAGTGTTGATCAGGTTCCTGAAAGCAAAGCTCGCACACAGGGCTGGGCTTGCTAGCAATCAGCGCTTCCCCTCAGGAGGGGAATGGAGCTGAACGGAGCCAAACTGCTGCATCTCGCCCACAGTGCTCTGCCCCAGCTGGGTGAAAGACTTTCTCCCTGGTGACCCCGTTTCCACGCCCATCCCTAACAGCGCCTTTTTGGGGCTGGCAGGCGGGAGGTGGGGGGTGCCCTGCAGAGCCACTGGGCAGAGAGGTGTTTCTGCTAGGCCCTGACTGGGACGGTTTCATAACCGCTGGTCTCCTCTGCCCCATAATCCTGAGAGCCCCCTTTCAGTCAGGCAGGGACGAAGGCCTCCTGCTTCTGTCCATTTCCTCCCACGCGCCTCATTTTCAAGCCAAAATAGACCCCAAGGAAACAACGGCGCCTACGCTTCAAGCTACGCGGGCCGCTGTCTTGGCCCCAACACTCTCTCACTCTTCCTTGCTCTCGCGTTCTGCTTGCAGCCGGATGTTTCCCCAGGAAACTGCTGGCCTTTACAAGGGGATCAGGGCCAGGTGGTCATCAGGTTGCCAGCACGAGTCCATCTGACTGCCGTCACTGTGCAGCACATCTCCAAAGAAGTCTCTCCATCTGGGACCGTCATCAGCGCCCCCAGAGACGTCGCTGTCTTTGTGAGTCTCTGCTGGGCGCTTCTGGCGGGGATCTGGCCCTGGGGGAAAGCCATGGCAGGGTCTTGCTTGCTTTTGTGCGTCCTCTGAGGTTTGCGTCCTGCTCTCTCCTGAGCACTGCAGTGCCCTAGCGGGACACTTCAAGGGCTCTAGGGGTTTCATCCCTCTTGAGACTTGTTTGGGACAAGCACCTCAGGGTTCCTGAGCAGAAGTCAAGGCCGAGCCTGAGCTCCACCACAGCGAGTGCTAGCCTACTGCTAGAGCCCCAGGAGAGGGTGGGGAGATAGCAGGGCTGATCCAGCACGTAGGTTCCCTCTTTGTGGGGACGAGTCTGAGCTGCTCTCCTTGTGCTTTGCCCCTGAGGGAGTGGATGCGGACGGAGAAGAGGAAACTCTCCTTGGGACGTTCACGTACAACGTGGCAAAGAAGACCATTCAGACCTTCCCTCTGAAGGTACGGTCCACGCGCAGGGGCAAGGTGCCAGGGAGCAAACCAGGTTTGCCTGCAAGTCCATGGCAGGAAGAGCGTGAATGCTTTCTCCCTGGGCCGAGGGACAGTGTCCTCTCCTCCCAGCACAGCGTGCCCCTTCTCTCCCCGTGCTCTCACGCCTGCCAGGAGGAAAGCGGGCAGAGCAGACAGCGGGAGCTTGGTGGGGTTGCACAGCAGCCGCCCCCCGCACAGGAGCACCTCCCCGGCCTCTCTGCCAGCACAGAGCAAGCAGCAGAGGGAAGGGGCAGAGGGGAGGGAGACTGAGCCCCAGCAGGGCTGGCATGCAGAGGATGCCAGCTGCCTTCCCCCTTCCCGTGTCCCCAGCCTCCCCAGCAGCCCCGGTACCCGCAGCGAGCCTCAGATTGCCACAGCCGCTCCCACCCACTTGCAGGAGCTCGTTCCTGAGCAGGAGCAGGGCTGGCAGGGAGAGACACCTTCATTGCATTGTCGCTCCTAACAGCCCCGCTTCCTTTTCCCGCTTTTCTTCCCAGAACGCGCCGCTTCCCAGAGCCTTTGCACGTGTCAAACTTCTGGTGAAGAGCAACTGGGGAAACCCAGCGTACACCTGCATTTATCGAGTGCAGGTTCACGGGAAGATGGCAAAACCAGAAAGCCTCGACTGAAGCCAGAGGAAAAAGAGAAGGGCATACAGAAAAGAGCAGCAGAAGGGGAAGGAACAAGAAAATAAAAAAGATGTGGCAATTGAGATTGGTGCAGAAGCTCTGTCTCCAAAGTGGGGTGCGCAAGAAGGCCCTTTGGGGGGAGGGCGGGAGCGTGCTGGAACCGTTAGGACTTCTCCTTAATTTTTTCTTCAACCTGAGGAAGGCAGTAAGCACTCCTGAGGTTTACTCCAGAGAGGAGAGGCCCAGCCTGGCACCACTCCTTCTCCCGCCACCCCGGGAGGCTCCGCAAGCGGCACCTGCCCAGGGCAGGCAGAGGGGCCCGGCTGCAGTTTACCACAGGCAGACGGCCACCGCCCTGAGCGGGCTCTGCAGGAGCTCTCCCCGGAGCCCGCCCACCCTCTTCCTGGCCTCTCAGCCAATGGCGCCCGCCAGGCAGTGACAGGCAGGGCCCGCCCCCAGCCAGTGCAGCGCCCTTCTCTGGCCCCGCCCCCTCCGGCCCGCTGCCGTGGCAACGGGGCCGACTGCAGGCACGGCCTGCAGGCCGAGCGAGGAGCCTTGGGACAGCTCTTCGGGGCTGCCAGGGCCGGGGGCTGGGAGCTCCTCCCTTACTTTCCCGACGGCGGCGCCGCAGGAGCAGATGGAATCGTTTGGCCTAGCACCTTCCCAGCATCCCGGCTGTCGGTTTGTCGGTGACCCCCCAGTTTCTGTGAAAGGGGGGTGGGGAGCCTGTCTGAGCGGCCTGTGGGAAAGCCCCCCGTTCCTCGGCCCATCAACGTCCCCGCTCTAGAGCTGGCTGCTCTCTGTCAGGGGTCCTTTTGTGTCACATTGAGTAGTGTCGACGGGGAATTTTCCAGCGCTTGGCCCCTGGTTATTCTCCCCTTGGCATTGGGACGACCCTGACCCGTCTTTCCTCTTGACGGACCACCCTCTCTGGGGTTCCCAGAAAGGCTGTGCGGTGCTGCAGCCCTTGGGCTGTTCCCGTCATGGGCTCCACCATGTAACACTCGAGGCCCCTCGGTCCCCCAGTGCTGCATTCTGCAACACTTGGCTGTTCCCTCCCGCTGTTGCTATCATGGGCATCGTGTCCTGGGCTACAACACCGCCTGCGCTAAGGACATCCCGGGCAGCCAGTCGGAAAGCTCGTCCAAAGGATTCCAGGGATGGGGAGGGTTAGAACCCCATCTTCCTGGCAGCTGTCTAACAGCAGGGAGTATTGGGAGGGGGTCAGGGTGGCAGGAGCATTCCCTGCGGGGTGCTGGAGGCTCCCAAGGGGTTCCTGAGAGATGGGGCTGGGGAGTGGGCATCCCAGGATGCTTGGGGGGTTCTCATGCTGCTGGAAATGGTTTGTAAAGCTAAGCAGAAACGGCAATTGTCCCATTAGCTTTGTATGACGGTAGGCACCTTAGGTGGGACCACCCCCCGTGCATCCAGCGCCGTAATAAAGAGAATGCCTGCTTCTCGATGCTACGTTGGGCGGTTGCCTGCCCGTCAGGCGTGGCGAAGGCCTCGCAGGGTTGGGCTGTAAAGGTACCTAAGGGAAGGATTGGATCCTATGGGGCCCAAGTCCCTAGGACACCTGTGTCTGGAAACCTTTGGCCGAAGGGGTGGGTTGGAGTCCCACTGAAGGTAATCTAGGGGTTTGAGTCCCCTTCTGGGGAATGCCTCTGACTATTTTGTGCCAAGTTATTGTTTCTCTGTTTGGTGTTGCTGTATCTTTTATGGCGGGTACTAAGCCCGCTGCGGAAGGGGGGATTCGGAAAAGATCTCCCCTAGGACGTATCGTGAAACATTGGAGGAAATTGGGAGGGAAGCCTCTCACTCGGAAACGGCTTCTAGAATATGGTAACAATTGGTGGCCAATGTATAGTCTCAAAGATCAGGAAAAATGGCCAAAGAATGGAACTCTAAGATATACTACTATAGTACAACTGATGGTACTTTGCAGGCGGGAGGGTAAATGGGATGAAGTACCATGCGTGCATTTATTTTTCACACTAAGAAACCACCCGGGATGGCAGAAGGAATGCGGAATAATCCCACAGGATCCTCTGATCTTGGCTCTAGAAAAAAAGGGGAGGGGCAGGAATTTAAAACGATGGTGTTCTGCTTGTAGAATGGGGAAGAGATGTTGGAAATGCGGACGGGAGGAAGAAGATGACCTAGAGTTCATGGCTGCTCCCCGGCAGAGGTTGGGAGAGAATCCTGACGCCGGTGATGCTATTTGTCGTGTGAGCAAAGTCAGAGAAAGCAGTCGTAGGCGAGCCGGTGAGGGTGGTAGCGCGGGAGGAAGTGGCTATGGACCTGGCTACGGGCGACTTGGTGGAGCAGAAGGATTTAGTGCGATGGCAGGAAGAACGAGGGGACGACAAGGGGACGCGGGAGAGGTTTTACAAGCTCGTCTCCGACAAGCGGTCGGAAATAACGGGCCAGTAAGCGTTAAAGTGCCATTCCCAAGAACGGATTTGAGGTCCTGGAAGGAAACGACGGGTATTGATAGGGAAGAGCCAGAAAGGGGGGCTAAAGTTTTGGAAACTATAATCAGGACCCAAGCCCCTGACTGGAATGATGTACAGATAATATTAGAGACGTTGTTAGACGGTACTGAGAAGAAGGTGGTATGAAACACGGCTCGGAAAGAGGTAGAAGGGGCACAGGCTAATGGGGACCTGCAGGGAACGACAGATCCAACTTTTCCTGCCGCAGATGCGGGGGGCGATCCTAAGCAGCTGGGACCCCAGGGGCTTTTGGGTACTATTTGGCATAAGGCACGCTATGGCAAAAGCAATCCATTGGTGCAAATGCTATGAGGGTAAGCAAGAACCAAACGCATCCCCGTCTGCCTTCCTGGAGCGGTTAAAAGTCACTGCCAGGAAACAGACGAATCTAGACCCTGAAAAACCAGAAAAGGCCGTTCAGTTGGCTTCTGTCTTTATGAGACAATCGGCCCCAGCTATAAGAAAGAAACTCCAAAACTTCGAAGGGGCGGACTCAAGGGATTTGGGAAAGGTGTTAGAGGTAGCGTGGATGTTTTTTCATAATAGAGGGAAGGAAAAAGAGGCACGACAGGTTCGAAGGGAACACCTAAGAGAGGGGAGATGGAGTGCTGCTTTATCAGGGGCTCCTGGAAGAACCGATAGAGAAAAGGGAGGCACAGGAAGGGGTTACCGGGAAGAAGCAGGGGAAGGGGAAAATCAGCTCCTTTCGCACAGCCCTGTGGCGCGCGGGGAAGGAGCCCACAGCTGCCATGTGGCTCTTGCCCTGGGCAGGCACGCTCCTGCAAAAGCAGCAAGAGCTTTTGGTCCTGGCACCTTTGGGGTGGGAGGAATCCCTGGACATTCGCAGTTTTCTTTCTGGACTTTGGCTGTACTCAGCAGGCCAGGGAGAGAGACTCCATTCAACACTGGGAGGCTCCAGAAACAGAGAGTGTCTGTTCCCTTGCTCTGTGTCCCACTCTCTGCCCCTGCCTCTCCCCTTTCTTTTCCCTCTCACCCTTTGCCTTCTGTCCTTCTGTCCTGTTCCCTGTCCCATTTCTCTGTCACTCTGCCCTCCTGCTGACTCTTCTGTCTCTCTGCCCCCTCGTCCCGTGCCCTTGCCCTTTCTGCATCTGTCCATCCCTCTGTTCTCCTTCCTGCCCCTCTTCTCTCTCTGTCCCTCTGTCCTGCTGCTTAGCACTAGTTTTCTTCCTGCGCCATGTTCTTCACTTGCCCTCCATCTCCTTCCTTCTCTGTCCCTGTTTCTGCTCCTCACCACTATTTTTCCTTTCTCCACTCCCCACCCAGCTACCCCTTTTTCCCACCATCCCTCTGTCCATCTCCTGTCCCTCTGTCCTGCTCCTGTCCCTCTCCAGCCACCCCACCGCCCTGCCCCACCCTTCTCCGCCGCTCTCTCCCTCTCTCCCCCTCCTCCTCCCTCTCCACCGGGGCTCTGGGGCCAGCGCAGCCCCGCGCAGGCGGCCATGGGGCCTGCTCGCGGGGCAGGGCGCAGCCGGGGCGGGGGACGGTGGCCGCGCAGGGTCAGACAGCAGGGCAGTTGCGCCCCGTGGCATGCCGGGAGCGTAGTCCTGGGGCACGTGTCCGCCAGGTGGCCATGTTGGTTAGCACGGCATGCGGGGAGCTGTAGTCCTGAGACATGGGGCTGCTGGGCGGCCATGTTGGTTACCGGGGCATGCCCGGAGCCGTCATGGCCCCACGCTCACCTTCCCGGCAGCCGTGTTGGTCTCGGGAGGTGCAGCTCCAGCTGCGGCCCGTCTGAGGTGAGGCCTGGGGCTGCCCGTGAGGTGAGTGAGGCCCTTGGGCGGGCGTGGGGGTGTCTCCTGCCTGCTGGCCCCCCGCGGGTGGTGGGGGGAGCTCCAGGCTGGAGCCGGGCCCGGCCGGGGCAGCCCTGGGACTGACCCAAGAGCTGGGGAGGGGAAGGAGATGGAGACGGACCCCCCCGGGCACAGGCACCGGGCAGCCCGACTCCCAAAGCCCCCCCGGAGCCGCCCCAGCCCCGCTCGGCCCCTGCAGCTGCCCCGGCCCCAGCACCTCCCCTGAGGCCTGTCCCGCAGCCCCAGGCCCCCACGGCCTGTCCTGGCAGCAGCGAGCCGGGCCTGGGGCGCGCTCAATCCTCCGTCACCGCGGGTGCATCAGCGGCAGCGCGGGGAGGGAGCGGTGTCTGCAGGAGCTCCTGCAGCAGGAGCTTACAAGCTTCCTAAAATTGGTTAATTCCAGTGTCTCTTATGATACTTCTGTGGTAATAACTCCACAGCCATCTTCCAGCATTTCTAAGATGCTTTTGCATACTTAAACTGTCAGTTATACTGTCAGTTGAGCAATGTAATACTTTGTATAGTTCCTCTTGATAACAGTCTGTTTCTTGAAATTCACTGCTAAGTCCTTTAAAGAGTAAGACAAATACCAGCGCACTGAATTGTTTCAGTTCATTTTACAGCGCCCAAGAAGGAAAGTGCCAGAGCCATGTGGTAGTAGGCAGGAATTGTGTTCTGTGCTGCAAGATACAGTCTTGGTAGGGGCTTGTGGCTGCTGGCTTTTCCTTACCCATCAAAGAAGAACTTGAGTAGGTGCCAGGAAACGAGCTCATGGACACCGCTAAAACGTGCGGTTCCGCAGTAGCTCACTGATGATCAGTAGTTAGACATGCATGTTAGCTAGTCTTACTTTTCAAGGATGTTCAGCAGCCTGGAGTGAGGCTGCACCTAAACAGTGCGTGGCAGGTATGTGTGTCAAGGGCAAAGCAATTGGTACTGTACCTAGGTCTAACATTAATCAGGGGTGTCATTTGCAACAAAAATAACTGACACAAGTTGAACAGTATAAAAGGCAGTTCCCTTGGTGTCTGGGATGGATCTGGTATCTCTTCTTAAAGTACCTGCACCGGTTGTGCCCCTGCCCACACTTACCTTCCGTGCTAAGTAGCAATTTGTGCTCTATCAGTGTCCTTCTTGTAGTGAGGGGCCCAACACTGAACACAGGATTCAAGGTGTGGCCTCACCAGTGCCCAGTACGCGGGGACGATCACTTCCCTAGTCCTGCTGGCCACGCTATTTCTGATAGAAGCCGGGATGCTATTGGCCTCTTGTCCACCTGGGCACACTGCTGCCTCATATTCAGCTGGCTGTCCACCAATACCCCCTCCTTTTGCCCCGGGCAGCTCTCCAGCCCCTCTTCCCCCAGCCTGTAGCGTTGCATGGGGTTGTTGTGACCCAAGCGCGGGACCCGGCACTGAGCCTTGTTGAACCTCACACAGTTGGCCTTGGCCCATCAATCCAGCCTGGCCAGGTCCCTCCGTAGGGCCTTCCTGCCCTCCAGGAGACCAACGCTCCCACCCAACTTGGCGTCATCTGCAAACTTACTGAGGGTGTACTTGATCCCCTCATCCTGATCATTGATAAAGACATTAAACAGGACTGGCCCCCGTGCTGAACCCTGGGGAACACCACTTGTGACCAGCCACCAGCTGCATTTAACTCCATTCACCACAACTCTTTGGGCCCGGCCATGCAGCCAGTTTTTTACCCAGCAAAGAGCACGCCCATCCAAGCCATAAGCAGCTTTTTTTTCTCCCTTCCTTTCAGTCTTTCCTGTGTGCCAGTGAGCTATTTTCTCTGTTCATGTAAGACCTAGATCTCATCAAGTACTTCCCGGTTGTCAAGGCCTGAGCCAGTAAAGCACTGTAGGAATTTGGCACTCTTCCAGCTGGCGGAGGTAAAGTTCTACCTGTTAGCGTCACAATGGGAAGATGTGTGTATCTTTTCCCCCCAAAAGTATGAATTGTGTAAGGGTTGCTCTCGTATCAAATTTAGTATCCCTAGAGGCATATATTAGTAAATAATGGAACAGGAAGAGAATTAGGCAGTGGCAATGGCCCCAGGGACCTAGCTTTTCTTTATATACTTGTTAATCTGCATAGTTTCTTGAAGACCACACCTGAAAAATATGCTTCTTTTTAGAAAAATTAGCCGTGTAACTATAATAAAAACAGTGCTCAGGACAATAGCAAAATGTCCTGGTTTCAGCTGGGCTAGAGTTCATTTTCTTCCTAGCAGCTGGTGTAGTGGTGTGTTTTGGATTTCGTATGAGAATAATGTTGATAACACACTGATGTTTTAGTTCTTGCTAAGTAGTGCTTACACCAGTCAAGGACTGTTCTCCGATTCTCTCCCTCATCACACTGGAGAGGGGGGAGTGAGTGAGCGGCTGTGTGGCACTTAGTTGCTGACTGGGGTTAAACCATGACACAGGCCCACAAACACTGGGCCTCTGCGCTTGCCTGCCCTCCTAAAAGTCCAAAACTCTCTCTGTCTCTGGCTCATTGTAGCCAGAGCCCAGCTCTGAAGTTGCAAATAGACAGCAATTTCACCCACACCAAAGGTGCCAGGACTAAAAGCTGTTTCTGACCTTAACCTTCCCTTGGGAGCACTTTCACAGCCCCACAGACACTGGGGCTCTAAACATGACTAGACACTTAACGGTCCCAACACCCTCTCTCACTTCATTGCTCTCAGGTTCTGACTGAGGCCGCATGCCTCTCCCAGTGTGATGTCAGAGCCACCAGTGTGAGGTCAGAGCTGGCCGCCCGCACAGCCCTGTGGCGCGCAGTCAAGGAGCCCCCAGCTGCCGTGTGGCTCTTGCCCTGGGCAGGCGCACTCCTGCTGTGCGGCAGCGTGGGGCTGCTGCCGGAGCTGTTTTTGCCTGGGCAGGCCACGCTGCTGGGGCTGAGGGGGAAGAGTGGAGCGGGGAGCCTGGCTTTGCCCAGAGATGGCGAGGAGAAAGGCCCCCGAGAGAAGACGCCAAGGGCCCTCCCAAGGCTCCTTGGGGAACGAGGCCGGCCAACAGCCGGCAGGGGAGGCAGCGGGGCCGAGCCGCTGCCAGACGAGTAGGTACGAAGCCTGGCATGTGCCCGGGGCATCAGGTTGGGCTGGTAGCACGGACGTGGCCTAGCACGGTCAGTGGGGTGCGGAGCAGCCTGGGGAAGCCGACAGAAGTTTTCTGAAGAAGAGCCCCGTGGCTTGCGACGCCCCCCTTCTGTGGGGACGGGTCTCGGCGGAAAGCCTGGCTCACTCTCGCAGCCAAAAGGCAGTGTGCAGCAGGGGCTTTTGGGGAGGCGGTAGCCTCGTGCTGCAGGGTCGGAGCCCAGCCCTGCTGCACGGGGCGGTTTTGCTGCACGGGGAGGCCAAGCCCCTGGGGCCTGAGACTGGCCCCCTCGGGACGTTGAGGCGCGATCCTGCCTGGCTGATGGGAGCAGCTGTGTGGGGCAGAGAGGGGTCGGGAGACCTGGGAGTGCCCAGGGAAGAGGTGGGGGGGGCCGTGGGGGGGGACAGCAGCCCGTGCCCCCTCCCCGAATGGCCACTGGGAGGTGTCTGCCATGGGGCAGGGTGGTGCCAGGGGCCAGGGAGGGACGGGCTGAGAATCGGGCTGTGCTGCCGGGTGGGCTTCCCAAGGCGGGGGTCTGCTGCTGCCAGCTTGCTCCCACTGCAGGCCTGTAAAGCAAAGGATGGGGAAAGGAGGCGGGGGGCCCGCTGGGAGCAGCCCAGCTGTGCTGGCCTCTCTCGCTGCTGCTGGGACGGCCCGTCCTCTGGCAAGGGCCGCCGCTCAGGCTACTCCTGCCCGCCTCGGCTCCCGCGGCGTGGGGACGGTGGGCAACGGGCATTTGTCTTTTTCCTCCGACAGGAACCTTCTCATGCAGGTGGAGCTGGGGATGCTCTCTTCGATGTCAGCTCCCGGCTCAGCCACTCGAGGGCCTGCCAAGTGGCACGACAAGGCCACAGAAATTGCAAGTGAGCTCAGCACTGCTGCTTGCTGTGACCTCCTCGGGGCTGAAGTTGGAGAGCTGCACTGCGCTGGAGCTCTGGCCAAACGTCACAAGGCGGCAGGAGAAGTGCAGGCTGCCCTGCTCTTTGCCCCAGGGAGGGAGTGTGTAGGACACGGTGCCCGCCTCCCCGCAGGCAGCTGAGACATGCGGGGCTGGGCATCCTAGAGAAGAGACCTCAAGAGACAGGCCTAACTTTTCTCTGCTTTCCTTGTGCAGGGACAGTCTTCAGCCTTACTTGCTGTCCGGCAGGCGCCCTTGTCTCCCCGCGGAGACGTCTGCTGAGGACGTGCATCTCCGCCGTGTACGTATTACATCACGTTTCTGCTGTGGATGGGGGAGAGAAAGGGGATGTCTGAGGGCCGGTGCAAGCAAAGGGGAGAGCAGAGGGTGTTCCCCAGCCAGCAGCCCAGGGCTCCCAGTCGGGAGCCCAAGCTGGGGCGCTGCTCGTGCTGTGGCCATTCTTAGGGAGAGCCAAGAGCAAAGCCCCTCGGCAGTCTCGCTCCCACGCTTTTGCCAGAGCCCCACACTCTGGCTGCGGTAGGGCAAACTGCCGCGTAGCCAGACGCTGGGGTGCAGAGCCAAGCCTCCGCAGGGGAAGGCTTTTCCCCAGCTCTGGCAAGTGACCGCGCAGGTCTGGGAGGGCTCTGGGAGGAAAGGCAGACAAGGCTCCTGCGCTTCCCAGCTCTGCGGAAAAACACCCCTAAGAGAGATCTGTGTGATCGCAAGTGAGAACAGGCCTGCTTTCTCAGCCAAAGGGAGAGCAAGGTCCCCACCAGAAAGACTGCTGAAAAGCAGTCTTCATTTGCTCGGCCTCTTTACTTTCCTGCATAATTTTCATTCCCTTTGGCATGGTGCTTCTGGAGCCCTTTCTCTGGGGAAGATCTGCCGGCAGTGTTGAACGGTGTGGACAGAAATCGTCTTCCTCCTGGGCGCTGCTCTGGCAGCTCTCTGGCAGCAGGAGGCTTCCAAAAGGATGGCTTTCTGGCCTGGAAAGGGAACTCCACCGGTGGAGGGCTTTGCCCAAGACTTGGATCATGGGCAGCCACAGGACTCCCTCTTTTTCAGGCAAAAGGTGGCCCTGCAGAAGAAGAGGATCTTCCAAGTCATCTTTGTGTTGCTCCCCGTGGCTCTTGGTGAGTTTGCATGAGCAGACACCTGAGAGCGACAGCCAGGCTGTGCTGCATGCCAGCTTTCCGCTGGCCAGCTTTCCTTTTGGGCCAGTATGGGCGGAAACTCCCATGGCCCACGCGCTTCCCGAGTACGTCCGGGACTGGGACTGCCTTTTGGCCTGCCAGTAAGACTGGGAGTCTCCCAGCCATGCTGCCGCTCTGGCCACTGGACCACATGGCTTGCTTCATCTGCAAGTCCGCGAGAGAAGGGCGTAGCTACTTCCAAGCCTGAACTGGGCATTCCCAGAGGGGAGGGGCCGTGCAGGGGGACCCATGGGGAGGTACCTCTCCTAGCCCATGCAGCCTGGTCTCGGGGCTCCCTGAAGCAGCGAGGGGAAGCGGGGAATAGCTCTGGGGCACTGAGCACACCTGAGGCTCACGGCTGCACAGTCCCCTCAAGCCTGGGCCGATGGCTTCTGGGCAGAGGCGCATCCTCTCTCCGCACCCCACGTTCCCCACCTCCTCAGCTCACCTGCTGCCCCACCCCTAAGGCAACAGGCCGGAGACAACGCGACTGCAGGCATCACTAGCGACCCCAGTAAAATAACTCTCTCTTGATGATGTGAATTGCAGCCGGTGCTTACTGTGGGACCTCACTGCCAGGGTGGACAATGCGGACAAAGGCACTGCTAGAGGTCGGTGACTCCTGTGGCACAGGCACCTCCTGCAACTGAGCATTGCTGAGAGCGGCTGGATAAATCACGGGCTCTCCTGCTGCCATGCAGGGTGACCCAAAGAAGCAGCAGCTTGTGCCGAGTCTTCCTAGGGAAGCCTCTCCTGGGAAGCCCCGGTGGCTCTGGTAGCAGATGCTCGAACCGAGCGTTTTTTCCCTTTCAGGAGCTGGCACTTGTGTCTGCAGAAGACCTGAAGACCCTGCGGTAAGAGACGTTTCCTGAGCTGGCATTGGTTCTGTGCAGAAGCGTCAGCCGACCTCGTGCTACCTGCACTCGTTTTGCTAACAGCCAGGGCTCCCATACCTCCTACCTGCCTTTGCCTTCTGCTCAAACTGGTGTGGAAGGGAAGCACTCGCAAAGCAGGGGAAGCACACGTGTCTCTCCTTCTTGCCGAGCTGAGATGCTCCCCAGAGGGGACGGGCCGCTCTCTGACAAGACCTGCTTTCCTGTCATGCAGGAACTTTCACGTTTTGTTGGCGGAGCAAAGCCAAAAGATGCAGCTTCTGATGGAGGAGGTGGCTCAACTGAGGGCAGAGATCAGCAGGGCAAAGGTGATGCTGCGTTTTGGGGAAGGAGGCTTGGCTGGGCAGAACCCCCGAGAAAGCACTCCTTGGGCTTGTTGGTGGGGTCAGACTGCTGACTGCAGCAAGCCAGCCTTTGCCCCAGGGGCTTGCTGGGTGAGCTTCTGCACTGCACAGGCCCTTCTCCAGGCCCAGTCTAAGCAGGCTGCTTGAGGCAGCAGAGGACTCCCGAGAGCCTTCCCTTGGCACGCTGGCACTCTGGCTCCTCTGGCTGGGCTCCTGAGGCAGGGATGAGACCCAGGCACGCTCACGGGGCCAGCCGTCGCTTGCAGGGCCCGAGCCCATCTCCCCGCTGACCTGCAGAGCGTGGAGGGTGGGGACGAGGGTGTGGGGACCCTCGTCAACCCACCTCGCGGCCATGGCCGTGGCCGTGGCCACAGATTCTCTTCCTCAGTCCTCGTGGCTCACTCACGTCAGCAGCAGAGAGTCTTGCAGCTCTGTGGACAAGGCTTGCCTTGCCTTTCTGACACTGGCCCTTTGCCTCTGCCGGCGCTAGCAGCCACGCTGAACTGCCCGCTGATGTGGTCCTTTTCTGTGTTCGTTTATGGCATTCCCAGGAAGTGAACCAGGCAGCGTCCGAGATGGCTTCGGAAGTCTACGTCGAGATGTCTGACTGGGCCCTGAAAAGCTCTGGTATGGACACGAGCAGCCCAGTCTCCTTGCCCTTCGCTTGTCTGCAGCACTCCGCAAAGAAGCCTGTGCTCCGGGCGCTGCTCTCCAAAGTGGGGGAGCTTCAATGCTTCATGGGGTCCAAGAGCAAGGCTGTGGCACAGTGGCTCTCTCAGACTCCCTCCCAGTCCTGCCCTTGGCCTCCGCACGGGGGCCTGCACACGGGTGCCTCCGCCGCTGCCCCCGCACGTGTTCCTGTGCTGTTGGAAGGTCTCTCTTCCTCTCCACTGCATTGGAAGAGGGAACGGCTGGGCCATCCTTTGCTGCCCATGCCGCAAGCCCTCAGTTTTGGTGTGCTGTCATTCACGTGGGCGCCCGCTGTCTCCCAGAACCCTCAGACCTTCTCCTCGTGGCGCTGTGAGAGAAGCAGTCACCACCAGGCAGGTGGCTGCCATCATTGCCCTGCGCAGCTGGGCACCCCCAGCAGCGTGGGGAGGAGGAGAGGACTGACAGATGTGGAGCTGGCCGGCAGCATCAGAAATGCTGTCTGAGCACTGAGTCCTCCTAGAATGTGGCCTCTTCCAGTAGTCACCTGCTCTCCCTCCCTTCCAGGTGCCGCCATCGACATGCAGAGAACTTCCGAGACCTACATCTGCAAAGAGAATTGGGGCTGCAGGCTTTTATGGCTCTTTCGCACTGCCAACCCTCCCGACACTATTTTGCAGGTATCGTAGCAGAACTCCTCCGGGAAGGTTTCCTGCCTCCCGCTGAAGTTGGGGACCGACCTCAGGGGCTCTCCCCTCGCTCCAGTGGCACTGCTCAAGCCCACAGTGTTGATCAGGTTCCTGAAAGCAAAGCTCGCACACAGGGCTGGGCTTGCTAGCAATCAGCGCTTCCCCTCAGGAGGGGAATGGAGCTGAACGGAGCCAAACTGCTGCATCTCGCCCACAGTGCTCTGCCCCAGCTGGGTGAAAGACTTTCTCCCTGGTGACCCCGTTTCCACGCCCATCCCTAACAGCGCCTTTTTGGGGCTGGCAGGCGGGAGGTGGGGGGTGCCCTGCAGAGCCACTGGGCAGAGAGGTGTTTCTGCTAGGCCCTGACTGGGACGGTTTCATAACCGCTGGTCTCCTCTGCCCCATAATCCTGAGAGCCCCCTTTCAGTCAGGCAGGGACGAAGGCCTCCTGCTTCTGTCCATTTCCTCCCACGCGCCTCATTTTCAAGCCAAAATAGACCCCAAGGAAACAACGGCGCCTACGCTTCAAGCTACGCGGGCCGCTGTCTTGGCCCCAACACTCTCTCACTCTTCCTTGCTCTCGCGTTCTGCTTGCAGCCGGATGTTTCCCCAGGAAACTGCTGGCCTTTACAAGGGGATCAGGGCCAGGTGGTCATCAGGTTGCCAGCACGAGTCCATCTGACTGCCGTCACTGTGCAGCACATCTCCAAAGAAGTCTCTCCATCTGGGACCGTCATCAGCGCCCCCAGAGACGTCGCTGTCTTTGTGAGTCTCTGCTGGGTGCTTCTGGCGGGGATCTGGCCCTGGGGGAAAGCCATGGCAGGGTCTTGCTTGCTTTTGTGCGTCCTCTGAGGTTTGCGTCCTGCTCTCTCCTGAGCACTGCAGTGCCCTAGCGGGACACTTCAAGGGCTCTAGGGGTTTCATCCCTCTTGAGACTTGTTTGGGACAAGCACCTCAGGGTTCCTGAGCAGAAGTCAAGGCCGAGCCTGAGCTCCACCACAGCGAGTGCTAGCCTACTGCTAGAGCCCCAGGAGAGGGTGGGGAGATAGCAGGGCTGATCCAGCACGTAGGTTCCCTCTTTGTGGGGACGAGTCTGAGCTGCTCTCCTTGTGCTTTGCCCCTGAGGGAGTGGATGCGGACGGAGAAGAGGAAACTCTCCTTGGGACGTTCACGTACAACGTGGCAAAGGAGACCATTCAGACCTTCCCTCTGAAGGTACGGGCCACGCGCAGGGGCAAGGTGCCGGGGAGCAAACCAGGTTTGCCTGCAAGTCCATGGCAGGATGAGTGTGAATGCTTTCTCCCTGGGCCGAGGGACAGTGTCCTCTCCTCCCAGCACAGCGTGCCCCTTCTCTCCCCGTGCTCTCACGCCTGCCGGGAGGAAAGCAGGCAGAGCGGACAGCGGGAGCTTGGTGGGGTTGCACAGCAGCCGCCCCACACACAGGAGCACCTCCCCGGCCTCTCTGCCAGCACAGAGCAAGCAGCAGAGGGAAGGGGCAGAGGGGAGGGAGACTGAGCCCCAGCAGGGCTGGCATGCAGAGGATGCCAGCTGCCTTCCCCCTTCCCGTGTCCCCAGCCTCCCCAGCAGCCCCGGTACCCGCAGCGAGCCTCAGATTGCCACAGCCGCTCCCACCCACTTGCAGGAGCTCGTTCCTGAGCAGGAGCAGGGCTGGCAGGGGGAGGCACCTTCATTGCATTGTCGCTCCTAACAGCCCCGCTTCCTTTTCCCGCTTTTCTTCCCAGAACGCGCCGCTTCCCAGAGCCTTTGCACGTGTCAAACTTCTGGTGAAGAGCAACTGGGGAAACCCAGCGTACACCTGCATTTATCGAGTGCAGGTTCACGGGAAGATGGCAAAACCAGAAAGCCTCGACTGAAGCCAGAGGAAAAAGAGAAGGGCATACAGAAAAGAGCAGCAGAAGGGGAAGGAACAAAAAAATAAAAAAGATGTGGCAATTGAGATTGGTGCAGAAGCTCTGTCTCCAAAGTGGGGTGCGCAAGAAGGCCCTTTGGGGGGAGGGCGGGAGCGTGCTGGAACCGTTAGGACCTCTCCTTAATTTTTTCTTCAACCTGAGGAAGGCAGTAAGCACTCCTGAGGTTTACTCCAGAGAGGAGAGGCCCAGCCTGGCACCACTCCTTCTCCCGCCACCCCGGGAGGCTCCGCAAGCGGCACCTGCCCAGGGCAGGCAGAGGGGCCCGGCTGCAGTTTACCACAGGCAGACGGCCACCCGGCCCCGAGCGGGCTCTGCAGGAGCTCTCCCCGGAGCCCGCCCACCCTCTTCCTGGCCTCTCAGCCAATGGCGCCCGCCAGGCAGTGACAGGCAGGGCCCGCCCCCAGCCAGTGCAGCGCCCTTCTCTGGCCCCGCCCCCTCCGGCCCGCTGCCGTGGCAACGGGGCCGACTGCAGGCACGGCCTGCAGGCCGAGCGAGGAGCCTTGGGACAGCTCTTCGGGGCTGCCAGGGCCGGGGGCTGGGAGCTCCTCCCTTACTTTCCCGACGGCGGCGCCGCAGGAGCAGATGGAATCGTTTGGCCTAGCACCTTCCCAGCATCCCGGCTGTCGGTTTGTCGGTGACCCCCCAGTTTCTGTGAAAGGGGGGTGGGGAGCCTGTCTGAGCGGCCTGTGGGAAAGCCCCCCGTTCCTCGGCCCATCAACGTCCCCGCTCTAGAGCTGGCTGCTCTCTGTCGGGGGTCCTTTTGTGTCACATTGAGTAGTGTCGACGGGGAATTTTCCAGCGCTTGGCCCCTGGTTATTCTCCCCTTGGCATTGGGACAACCCTGACCCGTCTTTCCTCTTGACGGACCACCCTCTCTGGGGTTCCCAGAAAGGCTGTGCGGTTCTGCAGCCCTTGGGCTGTTCCCGTCATGGGCTCCACCATGTAACACTCGAGGCCCCTCGGTCCCCCAGTGCTGCATTCTGCAACACTTGGCTGTTCCCTCCTGCTGTTGCTATCATGGGCATCGTGTCCTGGGCTACAACGCCGCCTGCGCTAAGGACATCCCGGGCAGCCAGTCGGAAAGCTCGTCCAAAGGATTCCAGGGATGGGGAGGGTTAGAACCCCATCTTCCTGGCAGCTGTCTAACAGCAGGGAGTATTGGGAGGGGGTCAGGGTGGCAGGAGCATTCCCTGGGCGGTGCTGGAGGCTCCCAAGGGGTTCCTGAGAGATGGGGCTGGGGAGTGGGCATCCCAGGATGCTTGGGGGGTTCTCATGCTGCTGGAAATGGTTTGTAAAGCTAAGCAGAAACGGCAATTGTCCCATTAGCTTTGTATGACGGTAGGCACCTTAGGTGGGACCACCCCCCGTGCATCCAGCGCCGTAATAAAGAGAATGCCTGCTTCTCGATGCTACGTTGGGCGGTTGCCTGCCCGTCAGGCGTGGCGAAGGCCTCGCAGGGTTGGGCTGTAAAGGTACCTAAGGGAAGGATTGGATCCTATGGGGCCCAAGTCCCTAGGACACCTGTGTCTGGAAACCTTTGGCCGAAGGGGTGGGTTGGAGTCCCACTGAAGGTAATCTAGGGGTTTGAGTCCCCTTCTGGAGAATGCCTCTGACTATTTTGTGCCAAGTTATTGTTTCTCTGTTTGGTGTTGCTGTATCTTTTATGGCGGGCACTAAGCCTGCTGCGGAAGGGGGGATTCGGAAAAGATCTCCCCTAGGACGTATCGTGAAACATTGGAGGAAATTGGGAGGGGAGCCTCTCACTCGGAAACGGCTTCTAGAATATGGTAACAATTGGTGGCCAATGTATAGTCTCAAAGATCAGGAAAAATGGCCAAAGAATGGAACTCTAAGATATACTATAGTACAACTGATGGTACTTTGCAGGCGGGAGGGTAAATGGGATGAAGTACCATGCGTGCATTTATTTTTCACACTAAGAAACCACCCGGGATGGCAGAAGGAATGCGGAATAATCCCACAGGATCCTCTGATCTTGGCTCTAGAAAAAAAGGGGAGGGGCAGGAATTTAAAACGATGGTGTTCTGCTTGTAGAATGGGGAAGAGATGTTGGAAATGCGGACGGGAGGAAGAAGATGACCTAGAGTTCATGGCTGCTCCCCGGCAGAGGTTGGGAGAGAATCCTGACGCCGGTGATGCTATTTGTCGTGTGAGCAAAGTCAGAGAAAGCGGTCGTAGGCGAGCCGGTGAGGGTGGTAGCGCGGGAGGAAGTGGCTATGGACCTGGCTACGGGCGACTTGGTGGAGCAGAAGGATTTAGTGCGATGGCAGGAAGAACGAGGGGACGACAAGGGGAAGCGGGAGAGGTTTTACAAGCTCGTCTCCGACAAGCGGTCGGAAATAACGGGTCAGTAAGCGTTAAAGTGCCATTCCCAAGAACGGATTTGAGGTCCTGGAAGGAAACGACGGGTATCGATAGGGAAGAGCCAGAAAGGGGGGCTAAAGTTTTGGAAACTATAATCAGGACCCAAGCCCCTGACTGGAATGATGTACAGGTAATATTAGAGACGTTGTTAGACGGTACTGAGAAGAAGGTGGTATGAAACACGGCTCGGAAAGAGGTAGAAGGGGCACAGGCTAATGGGGACCTGCAGGGAACGACAGATCCAACTTTCCCTGCCGCAGACGCGGGGGGCGATCCTAAGCAGCTGGGACCCCAGGGGCTTTTCGGTACTATTTGGCATAAGGCACGCTATGGCAAAAGCGATCCATTGGTGCAAATGCTATGAGGGTAAGCAAGAACCAAACGCACCCCCATCTGCCTTCCTGGAGCGGTTAAAAGTCACTGCCAGGAAACAGACGAATCTAGACCCTGAAAAACCAGAAGAGGCCGTTCAGTTGGCTTCTGTCTTTATGAGACAATCGGCCCCAGCTATAAGAAAGAAACTCCAAAACTTCGAAGGGGCAGACTCAAGGGATTTGGGAAAGGTGTTAGAGGTAGCGTGGATGTTTTTCCATAATAGAGAGAAGGAAAAAGAGGCACGACAGGTTCGAAGGGAACACCTAAGAGAGGGGAGATGGAGTGCTGCTTTAACAGGGGCTCCTGGAAGAACCGATAGAGAAAGGGGAGGCACAGGAAGGGGTTACCAGGAAGAAGCAGGGGAAGGGGAAAATCAGCTCCTTTCGCACAGCCCTGTGGCGCGCGGGGAAGGAGCCCACGGCTGCCGTGTGGCTCTTGCCCTGGGCAGGCGTGCTCCTGCAAAAGCAGCAAGAGCTTTTGGTCCTGGCACCTTTGGGGTGGGAGGAATCCCTGGACGTTCGCAGTTTTCTTTCTGGACTTTGGCTGTACTCAGCAGGCCAGGGAGAGAGACTCCATTCAACACTGGGAGGCTCCAGAAACAGAGAGTGTCTGTTCCCTTGCTCTGTGTCCCACTCTCTGCCCCTGCCTCTCCCCTTTCTTTTCCCTCTCACCCTTTGCCTTCTGTCCTTCTGTCCTGTTCCCTGTCCCATTTCTCTGTCACTCTGCCCTCCTGCTGACTCTTCTGTCTCTCCGCCCCCTCGTCCCGTGCCCTTGCCCTTTCTGCGTCTGTCCATCCCTCTGTTCTCCTTCCTGCCCCTCTTCTCTCTCTGTCCCTCTGTCCTGCTGCTTAGCACTAGTTTTCTTCCTGCGCCATGTTCTTCACTTGCCCTCCATCTCCTTCCTTCTCTGTCCCTGTTTCTGCTCCTCACCACTATTTTTCCTTTCTCCACTCCCCGCCCAGCTACCCCTTTTTCCCACCATCCCTCTGTCCATCTCCTGTCCCTCTGTCCTGCTCCTGTCCCTCTCCAGCCACCCCACCGCCCTGCCCCACCCTTCTCCACCGCTCTCTCCCTCTCTCCCCTTCCTCCTCTCTCTCCACCGGGGCTCTGGGGCCAGCGCAGCCCCGCGCAGGCGGCCATGGGGCCTGCTCGTGGGGCAGGGCGCAGCCGGGGCGGGGGACGGTGGCCGCGCAGGGTCAGACAGCAGGGCAGTTGCGCCCCGTGGCATGCCGGGAGCGTAGTCCTGGGGCACGTGTCCGCCAGGTGGCCATGTTGGTTAGCACGGCATGCGGGGAGCTGTAGTCCTGAGACATGGGGCTGCCGGGCGGCCATGTTGGTTAGCAGGGCATGCCCGGAGCCGTCATGGCCCCACGCTCACCTTCCCAGCAGCCGTGTTGGTCTCGGGAGGTGCAGCTCCAGCTGCGGCCCAGCTCAGGTGAGGCCTGGGGCTGCCCGTGAGGTGAGTGAGGCCCTTGGGCGGGCATGGGGGTGTCTCCTGCCTGCTGGCCCCCTGCGGGTGGCGGGGGGAGCTCCAGGCTGGAGCCAGGCCCAGCCGGGGCAGCCCTGGGACTGACCCAAGAGCTGGGGAGGGGAAGGAGATGGAGACGGACCCCCCCCGGGCACAGGCACTGGGCAGCCCGACTCCCAGAGCCCCCCGGAGCCGCCCCGGCCCCGCTCGGCCCCTGCAGCTGCCCCGGCCCCAGCACCTCCCCTGAGGCCTGTCCCACAGCCCCAGGCCCCCACGGCCTGTCCTGGCAGCAGCGAGCCGGGCCTGGGGCGCGCTCGATCCTCCGTCACCGCGGGTGCATCAGCGGCAGCGCGGGGAGGGAGCGGTGTCTGCAGGAGCTCCTGCAGCAGGAGCTTACAAGCTTCCTAAAATTGGTTAATTCCTGTGTCTCTTATGATACTTCTGTGGTAATAACTCCACAGCCATCTTCCAGCATTTCTAAGATGCTTTTGCATACTTAAACTGTCAGTTATACTGTCAGTTGAGCAATGTAATACTTTGTATAGTTCCTCTTGATAACGGTCTGTTTCTTGAAATTCACTGCTAAGTCCTTTAAAGAGTAAGACAAATACCAGCGCACTGAATTGTTTCAGTTCATTTTACAGCGCCCAAGAAGGAAAGTGCCAGAGCCATGTGGTAGTAGGCAGGAATTGTGTTCTGTGCTGCAAGATACAGTCTTGGTAAGGGCTTGTGGCTGCTGGCTTTTCCTTACCCATCAAAGAAGAACTTGAGTAGGTGCCAGGAAACAAGCTCATGGACACCGCTAAAACGTGCGGTTCCGCAGTAGCTCACTGATGATCAGTAATTAGACATGCATGTTAGCTAGTCTTACTTTTCAAGGATGTTCAGCAGCCTGGAGTGAGGCTGCACCTAAACAGTGCGTGGTAGGTATGTGTGTCAATGGCAAAGCAATTGGTACTGTACCTAGGTCTAACATTAATCAGGGGTGTCATTTGCAACAAAAATAACTGACACAAGTTGAACAGTATAAAAGGCAGTTCCCTTGGTGTCTGGGATGGATCTGGTATCTCTTCTTAAAGTACCTGCACCGGTTGTGCCCCTGCCCACACTTACCTTCCGTGCTAAGTAGCAATTTGTGCTCTATCAGTGTCCTTCTTGTAGTGAGGGGCCCAACACTGAACACAGGATTCAAGGTGTGGCCTCACCAGTGCCCAGTACGCGGGAACGATCACTTCCCTAGTCCTGCTGGCCACGCTATTTCTGATAGAAGCCGGGATGCTATTGGCCTCTTGGCCACCTGGGCACACTGCTGCCTCATATTCAGCTGGCTGTCCACCAATACCCCCTCCTTTTGCCCCGGGCAGCTCTCCAGCCCCTCTTCCCCCAGCCTGTAGCGTTGCATGGGGTTGTCGTGACCCATATGCGGGACCCGGCACTGAGCCTTGTTGAACCTCACTGAAGGGTGTACTTGATCCCCTCATCCTGATCACTGATAAAGACATTAAACAGGACTGGGCCCCGTGCTGAGCCCTGGGGAACACCACTTGTGACCAGCCACCAGCTGCATTTAACTCCATTCACCACAACTCTTTGGGCCCGGCCATGCAGCCAGTTTTTTACCCAGCAAAGAGCACGCCCATCCAAGCCATAAGCAGCTTTTTTTTTTTCTCCCTTCCTTTCAGTCTTTCCTGTGTGCCAGTGAGCTATTTTCTCTGTTCATGTAAGACCTAGATCTCATCAAGTACTTCCCGGTTGTCAAGGCCTGAGCCAGTAAAGCACTGTAGGAATTTGGCACTCTTCCAGCTGGCGGAGGTAAAGTTCTACCTGTTAGCGTCACAATGGGAAGATGTGTGTATCTTTTCCCCCCAAAAGTATGAATTGTGTAAGGGTTGCTCTCGTATCAAATTTAGTATCCCTAGAGGCATATATTAGTAAATAATGGAACAGGAAGAGAATTAGGCAGTGGCAATGGCCCCAGGGACCTAGCTTTTCTTTATATACTTGTTAATCTGCATAGTTTCTTGAAGACCACACCTGAAAAATATGCTTCTTTTTAGAAAAATTAGCCGTGTAACTATAATAAAAACAGTGCTCAGGACAATAGCAAAATGTCCTGGTTTCAGCTGGGCTAGAGTTCATTTTCTTCCTAGCAGCTGGTGTAGTGGTGTGTTTTGGATTTCGTATGAGAATAATGTTGATAACACACTGATGTTTTAGTTCTTGCTAAGTAGTGCTTACACCAGTCAAGGACTGTTCTCCGATTCTCTCCCTCATCACACTGGAGAGGGGGGAGTGAGTGAGCGGCTGTGTGGCACTTAGTTGCTGACTGGGGTTAAACCATGACACAGGCCCACAAACACTGGGCCTCTGCGCTTGCCTGCCCTCCTAAAAGTCCAAAACTCTCTCTGTCTCCGGCTCATTGTAGCCAGAGCCCAGCTCTGAAGTTGCAAATAGACAGCAATTTCACCCACACCAAAGGTGCCAGGACTAAAAGCTGTTTCTGACCTTAACCTTCCCTTGGGAGCACTTTCACAGCCCCACAGACACTGGGGCTCTAAACATGACTAGACGCTTAACGGTCCCAACACCCTCTCTCACTTCATTGCTCTCAGGTTCTGACTGAGGCCGCATGACTCTCCCAGTGTGATGTCAGAGCCACCAGTGTGAGGTCAGAGCTGGCCGCCCGCACAGCCCTGTGGCGCGCAGTCAAGGAGCCCCCAGCTGCCGTGTGGCTCTTGCCCTGGGCAGGCGCACTCCTGCTGTGCGGCAGTGTGGGGCTGCTGCCGGAGCTGTTTTTGCCTGGGCAGGCCACACTGCTGGGGCTGAGGGGGAAGAGTGGAGCGGGGAGCCTGGCTTTGCCCAGAGATGGCGAGGAGAAAGGCCCCCGAGAGAAGACGCCAAGGGCCCTCCCAAGGCTCCTTGGAGAACGAGGCCGGCCAACAGCCGGCAGGGGAGGCAGCAGGGCCGAGCCGCTGCCAGACGAGTAGGTACGAAGCCTGGCATGTGCCCGGGGCATCAGGTTGGGCTGGTAGCACGGACGTGGCCTAGCACGGTCAGTGGGGTGCGGAGCAGCCTGGGGAAGCCGACAGAAGTTTTCTGAAGAAGAGCCCCGTGGCTTGCGAAGCCCCCCTTCTGTGGGGACGGGTCTTGGCGGAAAGCCTGGCTCACTCTCGCAGCCAAAAGGCAGTGTGCAGCAGGGGCTTTTGGGGAGGCGGTAGCCTCGTGCTGCAGGGTCGGAGCCCAGCCCTGCTGCACGGGGCAGTTTTGCTGCATGGGGAGGCCAAGCCCCTGGGGCCTGAGACTGGCCCCCTCGGGACGTTGAGGCGCGATCCTGCCTGGCTGATGGGAGCAGCTGTGTGGGGCAGAGAGGGGTCGGGAGACCTGGGAGTGCCAAGGGAAGAAGTGGGGAGGGCCGTGGGGGGGGACAGCAGCCCGTGCCCCCTCCCCGAATGGCCACTGGGAGGTGTCTGCCGCGGGGCAGGGTGGGGCCAGGGGCCAGGGGCCAGTTAGTTCCACGGTCCACACCTTACCACTCAGAGGGTTACAGAATTACTGTTTTACATCCTTACCACCTTTTTCTTTCGCTTCGTCCGTCTCCGGCCGTTTCCCTCGCGGGACAAGGAACCCGCGGATCAGGACTCCGCACTCACTTCACAGCGATGCTGCGTCTCAGACACACGTACACACAAATTTTTCACATACAATACATACATACAATACGAACATATAATATATGCAATACCCGGGTAAATGAAACAGATAATTATCACTCCAGTAGATATCTCTTCAGCAGCTGCAAAGATTTAAATACTTTTTTGTGACAGGTCCGCTTACCCTTCTCCCGCTTCTTATACAATCATTAGCAGGTCCGTCCTGGCTCCCGATACCGGGATGCAGCGGTGACCTCAGATTTGTTCGATCTACGCCCAAGATCGCTAGCGGCCGCTCTATCGGTCAGCAAATCTCCTTGGCCGCTCTATCGGCCGGGGTACCCTCCTCCCCTACGGGGACTATGCTGCACGCCAGACGTCTCTGCGCGGTTTACCAGCAGCCCCGGCCAAGCGTATGACTTACTGGCCCTTCTTGTAAAACATACCGTTTAATCCGCGGCTTCAGGAGCTTGTTGTCTGCTCCCGCGGTGAGCGGCTGGCAGCGGAGGCTCGTCCGAGGAAGATGCTCGGGGCGCGCCCAGGAGCGTCCGCTCCGCACTCGATCCCGTGGTCGAGCAGAGACTCTCCTGCCTGGCTTGCCAAACTGATGTGTGGAAACAGACTCCACAACCCGTAAGGCTGTAAAGTAGGTAAGTTTATTCAGCGCTGGGCAGCACGAAGGGGGGGTGTGTGTGTGTGTGTGTGTGTCATCCCGCCAAAGTCGTGCGCGCACACGTGGGGGGCTTGTCTTGGATTTATACAAGAAAGTGTTACATATACATAAGGTTTCCCACTACGCCTAGACATATGCATGACCTGTCCCCGCTTCGTATTAAAATGAGCCCCCAGAGGTCGTTTCCATAAACCCTCCCAACTGCGCTTGCACGGTGCCTCCTGGTGGTGGTCGCAGGGAGTCGCGGGGATGAAGGCTGAGGGCTCTTCTTCGTCACCGCTAGTAACCCCTTGTTCTTGCGCAGACTCAGGTGCTCCTTGACTCTTGTCCGAACTGCAGGGTCGGTTTCAGCTGGTTTTTAGGACAAGTTTTTGTTCATATCAGGAACTGTCCTTCGCTGAGCGATTGCAAGACTCCTTAGTTGAATAGGTTGTTTTTTTTTTTTTATAGAAGAGTTACGACTTTTATAGTTACACTCTAAAGCCCCTTTTCAGAGGGGCGGGCTGAGAATCGGGCTGTGCTGCCGGGTGGGCTTCCCGAGGCGGGGGGGTCTGCTGCTGCCAGCTTGCTCCCACTGCAGGCCTGTAAGGCAAAGGACGGGGAAAGGAGGGGGGAGGGCCCCGCTGGGAGCAGCCCAGCTGTGCTGGCCTCTCTCGCTGCTGCTGGGACGGCCCGTCCTCTGGCAAGGGCCGCCGCTCAGGCTACTGCTGCCCGCCTCGGCTCCCGCGGCGTGGGGACGGTGGGCAACGGGCATTTGTCTTTTTCCTCCGACAGGAACCTCCGCGTGCAGGTGGAGCTGGGGATGCTCTCTTCGATGTCAGCTCTGCCACAGTCTTCAAATTGTCTGCTGGGGGCATTCTTTTTCCAGTGTCTGAACCCTTTACAATAAGCACACTGATTATATCGCAAACTACCCCTTCCTCTGCTGTTCATGCCTCTCCCTATTTGCCCAGCTCCTCCTGTTTGCATGCTTTCCAAATTTTGCTGAGCTAACGCAGCCACTGTCTCCTTTCCTAGTTTCCTTCTGGCCTCCCCCTCCCTCTTCCAATATACTCTCCACGCTTCCTCCAGCAACTTCTCTAAAGTCCTTATATCTGGTTCCCTAAGTTTCTGAAGTTTCCTTCTTGATATCATTAGTGGATTGTCCCAAAACCCGAGATACACCAGCTGCTGTGTGGCAGCTTCTGACTCCGGTTCCATGGTAATAAAGGGTCTCACAGCAGCCCGTAAGCGATCTAAAAGCTCCGTGGGCGTTTCGGTCTGCCCCTGCGTGATAGCATACAGAGCAGACCAGTTAACGGCCTTTGGGCTACATGAGCTCGGGCTGCCTTTAACACAAGCTGCTTCTCAGTTTCCGTCATAGCATCTAAGAGAAGGTCCACACCTTTCCAATCCGGGTCCAAATTCTTAGTAATCCACTCAAACCTTTTCGCAATCCCACTTGGGTCCTCCCTGTACCTCTTAACTGCATCCTTCCACTTATCCACATCATCCATCTGGAAAGGCACTTTTCTTCCACCTTTCTGGGTTTCTCTTTCACCTTCAAACACCTCTGTCCTGTACTACATGCTGAACAACATTGCTTCAACTTCCCTACTCTTTCTGATTTTCCTTTTCCAAAGCCAACACCACGGGATCATGGGGAGCAAAGTTAAAACCACAACCTTTCTGCCACTCAGGGTGATTTCGGAGGGTGAAAAACATATCCGCATACACAGCTTTGTCCCATTTTCCCTCCCTCCTTAAAATAACAGGAGTTGCAGCAAGACGCTATACTTCATCATCTAATTTATACAATGGCCATCACTGCTTACAATACTTAATTAGAGTTTTCTTATTCACATTTCCTCCAGGAGGACCCCCGATGTCCTTCCAGCGATATAAAATACAACCTAATGGAGATTTCTTTGGTATCTTTTTACTTTGCTGGGACCCTCCCATTTTATCGGTCCCAGTTCTCTCCTGTGTTCCCACAGTATCTTAACAGTTAGTTCCACGGT
Organism: Platalea leucorodia; assembly: GCF_965183815.1. Classification (NCBI taxonomy): domain Eukaryota; kingdom Metazoa; phylum Chordata; class Aves; order Pelecaniformes; family Threskiornithidae; genus Platalea; species Platalea leucorodia. Next base: position 8,663,616 of record NC_138841.1, on the reverse strand, counting down.
CCACACTTTACCACTCAGAGGGTTACAGAATTACTGTTTTACATCCTTACCACCTTTTTCTTTCGCTTCGTCCGTCTCCGGCCGTTTCCCTCGCGGGACAAGGAACCCGCGGATCAGGACTCCGCACTCACTTCACAGCGATGCTGCGTCTCAGACACACGTACACACAAATTTTTCACATACAATACATACATACAATACGAACATATAATATATGCAATACCCGGGTAAATGAAACAGATACTTATGGCTCCAGTTGATATCCCTTCAGCAGCTGCAAAGATTTAAATACTTTTTTGTGACAGGTCCGCTTACCCTTCTCCCGCTTCTTATACAATCATTAGCAGGTCCGTCCTGGCTCCCGATACCGGGATGCAGCGGTGACCTCAGATTTGTTCGATCTACGCCCAAGATCGCTAGCGGCCGCTCTATCGGTCAGCAAATCTCCTTGGCCGCTCTATCGGCCGGGGTACCCTCCTCCCCTACGGGGACTATGCTGCACGCCAGACGTCTCTGCGCGGTTTACCAGCAGCCCCGGCCAAGCGTATGACTTACTGGCCCTTCTTGTAAAACATACCGTTTAATCCGCGGCTTCAGGAGCTTGTTGTCTGCTCCCGTGGTGAGCGGCTGGCAGCGGAGGCTCGTCCGAGGAAGATGCTCGGGGCGTGCCCAGGAGCGTCCGCTCCGCACTCGATCCCGTGGTCGAGCAGAGACTCTCCTGCCTGGCTTGCCAAACTGATGTGCGGAAACAGACTCCACAACCCGTAAGGCTGTAAAGTAGGTAAGTTTATTCAGCGCTGGGCAGCACGAAGGGGGGGGGTGTGTGTGTGTGTGTGTCATCCCGCCAAAGTCGTGCGCGCACACGTGGGGGGCTTGTCTTGGATTTATACAAGAAAGTGTTACATATACATAAGGTTTCCCACTACGCCTAGACATATGCATGACCTGTCCCCGCTTCGTATTAAAATGAGCCCCCAGAGGTCGTTTCCATAAACCGTCCCAACTGCGCTTGCACGGTGCCTCCTGGTGGTGGTCGCAGGGAGTCGCGGGGATGAAGGCTGAGGGCTCTTCTTCGTCACCGCTAGTAACCCCTTGTTCTTGCGCAGACTCAGGTGCTCCTTGACTCTTGTCCGAACTGCAGGGTCGGTTTCAGCTGGTTTTTAGGACAAGTTTTTGTTCATATCAGGAACTGTCCTTCGCTGAGCGATTGCAAGACTCCTTAGTTGAATAGGTTGTTTTTTTTTTTTATATAAGAGTTACGACTTTTATAGTTACACTCTAAAGCCCCTTTTCAGAGGGGCGGGCTGAGAATCGGGCTGTGCTGCCGGGTGGGCTTCCCGAGGCGGGGGGGTCTGCTGCTGCCAGCTTGCTCCCACTGCAGGCCTGTAAGGCAAAGGACGGGGAAAGGAGGGGGGAGGGCCCCGCTGGGAGCAGCCCAGCTGTGCTGGCCTCTCTCGCTGCTGCTGGGACGGCCCGTCCTCTGGCAAGGGCCGCCGCTCAGGCTACTGCTGCCCGCCTCGGCTCCCGCGGCGTGGGGACGGTGGGCAACGGGCATTTGTCTTTTTCCTCCGACAGGAACCTCCGCGTGCAGGTGGAGCTGGGGATGCTCTCTTCGATGTCAGCTCTGCCACAGTCTTCAAATTGTCTGCTGGGGGCATTCTTTTTCCAGTGTCTGAACCCTTTACAATAAGCACACTGATTATATCGCAAACTACCCCTTCCTCTGCTGTTCATGCCTCTCCCTATTTGCCCAGCTCCTCCTGTTTGCATGCTTTCCAAATTTTGCTGAGCTAACGCAGCCACTGTCTCCTTTCCTAGTTTCCTTCTGGCCTCCCCCTCCCTCTTCCAATATACTCTCCACGCTTCCTCCAGCAACTTCTCTAAAGTCCTTATCTCTGGTTCCCTAAGTTTCTGAAGTTTCCTTCTTGATATCATTAGTGGATTGTCCCAAAACCCGAGATACACCAGCTGCTGTGTGGCAGCTTCTGACTCCGGTTCCATGGTAATAAAGGGTCTCACAGCAGCCCGTAAGCGATCTAAAAGCTCCGTGGGCGTTTCGGTCTGCCCCTGCGTGATAGCATACAGAGCAGACCAGTTAACGGCCTTTGGGCTACATGAGCTCGGGCTGCCTTTAACACAAGCTGCTTCTCAGTTTCCGTCATAGCATCTAAGAGAAGGTCCACACCTTTCCAATCCGGGTCCAAATTCTTAGTAATCCACTCAAACCTTTTCGCAATCCCACTTGGGTCCTCCCTGTACCTCTTAACTGCATCCTTCCACTTATCCACATCATCCATCTGGAAAGGCACTTTTCTTCCACCTTTCTGGGTTTCTCTTTCACCTTCAAACACCTCTGTCCTGTACTACATGCTGAACAACATTGCTTCAACTTCCCTACTCTTTCTGATTTTCCTTTTCCAAAGCCAACACCACGGGATCTTGGGGAGCAAAATTAAAACCACAACCTTTCTGCCACTCAGGGTGATTTCGGAGGGTGAAAAACATATCCGCCTACACAGCTTTGTCCCATTTTCCCTCCCTCCTTAAAATAACAGGAGTTGCAGCAAGACGCTATACTTCATCATCTAATTTATACAATGGCCATCACTGCTTACAATACTTAATTAGAGTTTTCTTATTCACATTTCCTCCAGGAGGACCCCCGATGTCCTTCCAGCGATATAAAATACAACCTAATGGAGATTTCTTTGGTATCTTTTTACTTTGCTGGGACCCTCCCATTTTATCGGTCCCAGTTCTCTCCTGTGTTCCCACAGTATCTTAACAGTTAGTTCCACGGTCCACACTTTACCACTCAGAGGGTTACAGAATTACTGTTTTACATCCTTACCACCTTTTTCTTTCGCTTCGTCCGTCTCCGGCCGTTTCCCTCGCGGGACAAGGAACCCGCAGATCAGGACTCCGCACTCACTTCACAGCGATGCTGCGTCTCAGACACACGTACACACAAATTTTTCACATACAATACATACATACAATACGAACATATAATATATGCAATACCCGGGTAAATGAAACAGATACTTATGGCTCCAGTTGATATCCCTTCAGCAGCTGCAAAGATTTAAATACTTTTTTGTGACAGGTCCGCTTACCCTTCTCCCGCTTCTTATACAATCATTAGCAGGTCCGTCCTGGCTCCCGATACCGGGATGCAGCGGTGACCTCAGATTTGTTCGATCTACGCCCAAGATCGCTAGCGGCCGCTCTATCGGTCAGCAAATCTCCTTGGCCGCTCTATCAGCCGGGGTACCCTCCTCCCCTACGGGGACTATGCTGCACGCCAGACGTCTCTGCGCGGTTTACCAGCAGCCCCGGCCAAGCGTACGACTTACTGGCCCTTCTTGTAAAACATACCGTTTAATCCGCGGCTTCAGGAGCTTGTTGTCTGCTCCCGCGGTGAGCGGCTGGCAGCGGAGGCTCGTCCGAGGAAGATGCTCGGGGCGCGCCCAGGAGCATCCGCTCCGCACTCGATCCCGTGGTCGAGCAGAGACTCTCCTGCCTGGCTTGCCAAACTGATGTGCGGAAACAGACTCCGCATCCCGTAAGGCTGTAAAGTAGGTAAGTTTATTCAGCGCTGGGCAGCACGGGGTGGGGGGGGTGTGTGTGTGTGTGTCATCCCGCCAAAGTCGTGCGCGCACACGTGGGGGCTTGTCTTGGATTTATACAAGAAAGTGTTACATATACATAAGGTTTCCCACTACGCCTAGACATATGCATGACCTGTCCCCGCTTCGTATTAAAATGAGCCCCCAGAGGTCGTTTCCATAAACCGTCCCAACTGCGCTTGCACGGTGCCTCCTGGTGGTGGTCGCAGGGAGTCGCGGGGATGAAGGCTGAGGGCTCTTCTTCGTCACCGCTAGTAACCCCTTGTTCTTGCGCAGACTCAGGTGCTCCTTGACTCTTGTCCGAACTGCAGGGTCGGTTTCAGCTGGTTTTTAGGACAAGTTTTTGTTCATATCAGGAACTGTCCTTCGCTGAGCGATTGCAAGACTCCTTAGTTGAATAGGTTGTTTTTTTTTTTTATAGAAGAGTTACGACTTTTATAGTTACACTCTAAAGCCCCTTTTCAGAGGGGCGGGCTGAGAATCGGGCTGTGCTGCCGGGTGGGCTTCCCGAGGCGGGGGGGTCTGCTGCTGCCAGCTTGCTCCCACTGCAGGCCTGTAAGGCAAAGGACGGGGAAAGGAGGGGGGAGGGCCCCGCTGGGAGCAGCCCAGCTGTGCTGGCCTCTCTCGCTGCTGCTGGGACGGCCCGTCCTCTGGCAAGGGCCGCCGCTCAGGCTACTGCTGCCCGCCTCGGCTCCCGCGGCGTGGGGACGGTGGGCAACGGGCATTTGTCTTTTTCCTCCGACAGGAACCTCCGCGTGCAGGTGGAGCTGGGGATGCTTTCTTCGATGTCAGCTCTGCCACAGTCTTCAAATTGTCTGCTGGGGGCATTCTTTTTCCAGTGTCTGAACCCTTTACAATAAGCACACTGATTATATCGCAAACTACCCCTTCCTCTGCTGTTCATGCCTCTCCCTATTTGCCCAGCTCCTCCTGTTTGCATGCTTTCCAAATTTTGCTGAGCTAACGCAGCCACTGTCTCCTTTCCTAGTTTCCTTCTGGCCTCCCCCTCCCTCTTCCAATATACTCTCCACGCTTCCTCCAGCAACTTCTCTAAAGTCCTTATCTCTGGTTCCCTAAGTTTCTGAAGTTTCCTTCTTGATATCATTAGTGGATTGTCCCAAAACCCGAGATACACCAGCTGCTGTGTGGCAGCTTCTGACTCCGGTTCCATGGTAATAAAGGGTCTCACAGCAGCCCGTAAGCGATCTAAAAGCTCCGTGGGCGTTTCGGTCTGCCCCTGCGTGATAGCATACAGAGCAGACCAGTTAACGGCCTTTGGGCTACATGAGCTCGGGCTGCCTTTAACACAAGCTGCTTCTCAGTTTCCGTCATAGCATCTAAGAGAAGGTCCACACCTTTCCAATCCAGGTCCAAATTCTTAGTAATCCACTCAAACCTTTTCGCAATCCCACTTGGGTCCTCCCTGTACCTCTTAACTGCATCCTTCCACTTATCCACATCATCCATCTGGAAAGGCACTTTTCTTCCACCTTTCTGGGTTTCTCTTTCACCTTCAAACACCTCTGTCCTGTACTACATGCTGAACAACATTGCTTCAACTTCCCTACTCTTTCTGATTTTCCTTTTCCAAAGCCAACACCACGGGATCTTGGGGAGCAAAATTAAAACCACAACCTTTCTGCCACTCAGGGTGATTTCGGAGGGTGAAAAACATATCCGCATACACAGCTTTGTCCCATTTTCCCTCCCTCCTTAAAATAACAGGAGTTGCAGCAAGACGCTATACTTCATCATCTAATTTATACAATGGCCATCACTGCTTACAATACTTAATTAGAGTTTTCTTATTCACATTTCCTCCAGGAGGACCCCCGATGTCCTTCCAGCGATATAAAATACAACCTAATGGAGATTTCTTTGGTATCTTTTTACTTTGCTGGGACCCTCCCATTTTATCGGTCCCAGTTCTCTCCTGTGTTCCCACAGTATCTTAACAGTTAGTTCCACGGTCCACACTTTACCACTCAGAGGGTTACAGAATTACTGTTTTACATCCTTACCACCTTTTTCTTTCGCTTCGTCCGTCTCCGGCCGTTTCCCTCGCGGGACAAGGAACCCGCGGATCAGGACTCCGCACTCACTTCACAGCGATGCTGCGTCTCAGACACACGTACACACAAATTTTTCACATACAATACATACATACAATACGAACATATAATATATGCAATACCCGGGTAAATGAAACAGATACTTATCGCTCCAGTTGATATCTCTTCAGCAGCTGCAAAGATTTAAATACTTTTTTGTGACAGGTCCGCTTACCCTTCTCCCGCTTCTTATACAATCATTAGCAGGTCCGTCCTGGCTCCCGATACCGGGATGCAGCGGTGACCTCAGATTTGTTCGATCTACGCCCAAGATCGCTAGCGGCCGCTCTGTCGGTCAGCAAATCTCCTTGGCCGCTCTATCGGCCGGGGTACCCTCCTCCCCTACGGGGACTATGCTGCACGCCAGACGTCTCTGCGCGGTTTACCAGCAGCCCCGGCCAAGCGTATGACTTACTGGCCCTTCTTGTAAAACATACCGTTTAATCCGCGGCTTCAGGAGCTTGTTGTCTGCTCCCGCGGTGAGCGGCTGGCAGCGGAGGCTCGTCCGAGGAAGATGCTCGGGGCGCGCCCAGGAGCGTCCGCTCCGCACTCGATCCCGTGGTCGAGCAGAGACTCTCCTGCCTGGCTTGCCAAACTGATGTGCGGAAACAGACTCCGCATCCCGTAAGGCTGTAAAGTAGGTAAGTTTATTCAGCGCTGGGCAGCACGAAGGGGGGGTGTGTGTGTGTGTGTGTGTGTGTCATCCCGCCAAAGTCGTGCGCGCACACGTGGGGGCTTGTCTTGGATTTATACAAGAAAGTGTTACATATACATAAGGTTTCCCACTACGCCTAGACATATGCATGACCTGTCCCCGCTTCGTATTAAAATGAGCCCCCAGAGGTCGTTTCCATAAACCGTCCCAACTGCGCTTGCACGGTGCCTCCTGGTGGTGGTCGCAGGGAGTCGCGGGGATGAAGGCTGAGGGCTCTTCTTCGTCACCGCTAGTAACCCCTTGTTCTTGCGCAGACTCAGGTGCTCCTTGACTCTTGTCCGAACTGCAGGGTCGGTTTCAGCTGGTTTTTAGGACAAGTTTTTGTTCATATCAGGAACTGTCCTTCGCTGAGCGATTGCAAGACTCCTTAGTTGAATAGGTTGTTTTTTTTTTTTTATAGAAGAGTTACGACTTTTATAGTTACACTCTAAAGCCCCTTTTCAGAGGGGCGGGCTGAGAATCGGGCTGTGCTGCCGGGTGGGCTTCCCGAGGCGGGGGGGGTCTGCTGCTGCCAGCTTGCTCCCACTGCAGGCCTGTAAGGCAAAGGACGGGGAAAGGAGGGGGGAGGGCCCCGCTGGGAGCAGCCCAGCTGTGCTGGCCTCTCTCGCTGCTGCTGGGACGGCCCGTCCTCTGGCAAGGGCCGCCGCTCAGGCTACTGCTGCCCGCCTCGGCTCCCGCGGCGTGGGGACGGTGGGCAACGGGCATTTGTCTTTTTCCTCCGACAGGAACCTCCGCGTGCAGGTGGAGCTGGGGATGCTCTCTTCGATGTCAGCTCTGCCACAGTCTTCAAATTGTCTGCTGGGGGCATTCTTTTTCCAGTGTCTGAACCCTTTACAATAAGCACACTGATTATATCGCAAACTACCCCTTCCTCTGCTGTTCATGCCTCTCCCTATTTGCCCAGCTCCTCCTGTTTGCATGCTTTCCAAATTTTGCTGAGCTAACGCAGCCACTGTCTCCTTTCCTAGTTTCCTTCTGGCCTCCCCCTCCCTCTTCCAATATACTCTCCACGCTTCCTCCAGCAACTTCTCTAAAGTCCTTATCTCTGGTTCCCTAAGTTTCTGAAGTTTCCTTCTTGATATCATTAGTGGATTGTCCCAAAACCCGAGATACACCAGCTGCTGTGTGGCAGCTTCTGACTCCGGTTCCATGGTAATAAAGGGTCTCACAGCAGCCCGTAAGCGATCTAAAAGCTCCGTGGGCGTTTCGGTCTGCCCCTGCGTGATAGCATACAGAGCAGACCAGTTAACGGCCTTTGGGCTACATGAGCTCGGGCTGCCTTTAACACAAGCTGCTTCTCAGTTTCCGTCATAGCATCTAAGAGAAGGTCCACACCTTTCCAATCCGGGTCCAAATTCTTAGTAATCCACTCAAACCTTTTCGCAATCCCACTTGGGTCCTCCCTGTACCTCTTAACTGCATCCTTCCACTTATCCACATCATCCATCTGGAAAGGCACTTTTCTTCCACCTTTCTGGGTTTCTCTTTCACCTTCAAACACCTCTGTCCTGTACTACATGCTGAACAACATTGCTTCAACTTCCCTACTCTTTCTGATTTTCCTTTTCCAAAGCCAACACCACGGGATCTTGGGGAGCAAAATTAAAACCACAACCTTTCTGCCACTCAGGGTGATTTCGGAGGGTGAAAAACATATCCGCATACACAGCTTTGTCCCATTTTCCCTCCCTCCTTAAAATAACAGGAGTTGCAGCAAGACGCTATACTTCATCATCTAATTTATACAATGGCCATCACTGCTTACAATACTTAATTAGAGTTTTCTTATTCACATTTCCTCCAGGAGGACCCCCGATGTCCTTCCAGCGATATAAAATACAACCTAATGGAGATTTCTTTGGTATCTTTTTACTTTGCTGGGACCCTCCCATTTTATCGGTCCCAGTTCTCTCCTGTGTTCCCACAGTATCTTAACAGTTAGTTCCACGGTCCACACTTTACCACTCAGAGGGTTACAGAATTACTGTTTTACATCCTTACCACCTTTTTCTTTCGCTTCGTCCGTCTCCGGCCGTTTCCCTCGCGGGACAAGGAACCCGCGGATCAGGACTCCGCACTCACTTCACAGCGATGCTGCGTCTCAGACACACGTACACACAAATTTTTCACATACAATACATACATACAATACGAACATATAATATATGCAATACCCGGGTAAATGAAACAGATACTTATCGCTCCAGTTGATATCTCTTCAGCAGCTGCAAAGATTTAAATACTTTTTTGTGACAGGTCCGCTTACCCTTCTCCCGCTTCTTATACAATCATTAGCAGGTCCGTCCTGGCTCCCGATACCGGGATGCAGCGGTGACCTCAGATTTGTTCGATCTACGCCCAAGATCGCTAGCGGCCGCTCTGTCGGTCAGCAAATCTCCTTGGCCGCTCTATCGGCCGGGGTACCCTCCTCCCCTACGGGGACTATGCTGCACGCCAGACGTCTCTGCGCGGTTTACCAGCAGCCCCGGCCAAGCGTACGACTTACTGGCCCTTCTTGTAAAACATACCGTTTAATCCGCGGCTTCAGGAGCTTGTTGTCTGCTCCCGCGGTGAGCGGCTGGCAGCGGAGGCTCGTCCGAGGAAGATGCTCGGGGCGCGCCCAGGAGCGTCCGCTCCGCACTCGATCCCGTGGTCGAGCAGAGACTCTCCTGCCTGGCTTGCCAAACTGATGTGCGGAAACAGACTCCGCATCCCGTAAGGCTGTAAAGTAGGTAAGTTTATTCAGCGCTGGGCAGCACGAAGGGGGGGTGTGTGTGTGTGTGTCATCCCGCCAAAGTCGTGCGCGCACACGTGGGGGCTTGTCTTGGATTTATACAAGAAAGTGTTACATATACATAAGGTTTCCCACTACGCCTAGACATATGCATGACCTGTCCCCGCTTCGTATTAAAATGAGCCCCCAGAGGTCGTTTCCATAAACCCTCCCAACTGCGCTTGCACGGTGCCTCCTGGTGGTGGTCGCAGGGAGTCGCGGGGATGAAGGCTGAGGGCTCTTCTTCGTCACCGCTAGTAACCCCTTGTTCTTGCGCAGACTCAGGTGCTCCTTGACTCTTGTCCGAACTGCAGGGTCGGTTTCAGCTGGTTTTTAGGACAAGTTTTTGTTCTTATCAGGAACTGTCCTTCGCTGAGCGATTGCAAGACTCCTTAGTTGAATAGGTTGGTTTTTTTTTTTTTATAGAAGAGTTACGACTTTTATAGTTACACTCTAAAGCCCCTTTTCAGAGGGGCGGGCTGAGAATCGGGCTGTGCTGCCGGGTGGGCTTCCCGAGGCGGGGGGGTCTGCTGCTGCCAGCTTGCTCCCACTGCAGGCCTGTAAGGCAAAGGACGGGGAAAGGAGGGGGGAGGGCCCCGCTGGGAGCAGCCCAGCTGTGCTGGCCTCTCTCGCTGCTGCTGGGACGGCCCGTCCTCTGGCAAGGGCCGCCGCTCAGGCTACTGCTGCCCGCCTCGGCTCCCGCGGCGTGGGGACGGTGGGCAACGGGCATTTGTCTTTTTCCTCCGACAGGAACCTCCGCGTGCAGGTGGAGCTGGGGATGCTCTCTTCGATGTCAGCTCTGCCACAGTCTTCAAATTGTCTGCTGGGGGCATTCTTTTTCCAGTGTCTGAACCCTTTACAATAAGCACACTGATTATATCGCAAACTACCCCTTCCTCTGCTGTTCATGCCTCTCCCTATTTGCCCAGCTCCTCCTGTTTGCATGCTTTCCAAATTTTGCTGAGCTAACGCAGCCACTGTCTCCTTTCCTAGTTTCCTTCTGGCCTCCCCCTCCCTCTTCCAATATACTCTCCACGCTTCCTCCAGCAACTTCTCTAAAGTCCTTATATCTGGTTCCCTAAGTTTCTGAAGTTTCCTTCTTGATATCATTAGTGGATTGTCCCAAAACCCGAGATACACCAGCTGCTGTGTGGCAGCTTCTGACTCCGGTTCCATGGTAATAAAGGGTCTCACAGCAGCCCGTAAGCGATCTAAAAGCTCCGTGGGCGTTTCGGTCTGCCCCTGCGTGATAGCATACAGAGCAGACCAGTTAACGGCCTTTGGGCTACATGAGCTCGGGCTGCCTTTAACACAAGCTGCTTCTCAGTTTCCGTCATAGCATCTAAGAGAAGGTCCACACCTTTCCAATCCGGGTCCAAATTCTTAGTAATCCACTCAAACCTTTTCGCAATCCCACTTGGGTCCTCCCTGTACCTCTTAACTGCATCCTTCCACTTATCCACATCATCCATCTGGAAAGGCACTTTTCTTCCACCTTTCTGGGTTTCTCTTTCACCTTCAAACACCTCTGTCCTGTACTACATGCTGAACAACATTGCTTCAACTTCCCTACTCTTTCTGATTTTCCTTTTCCAAAGCCAACACCACGGGATCTTGGGGAGCAAAATTAAAACCACAACCTTTCTGCCACTCAGGGTGATTTCGGAGGGTGAAAAACATATCCGCATACACAGCTTTGTCCCATTTTCCCTCCCTCCTTAAAATAACAGGAGTTGCAGCAAGACGCTATACTTCATCATCTAATTTATACAATGGCCATCACTGCTTACAATACTTAATTAGAGTTTTCTTATTCACATTTCCTCCAGGAGGACCCCCGATGTCCTTCCAGCGATATAAAATACAACCTAATGGAGATTTCTTTGGTATCTTTTTACTTTGCTGGGACCCTCCCATTTTATCGGTCCCAGTTCTCTCCTGTGTTCCCACAGTATCTTAACAGTTAGTTCCACGGTCCACACTTTACCACTCAGAGGGTTACAGAATTACTGTTTTACATCCTTACCACCTTTTTCTTTCGCTTCGTCCGTCTCTGGCCGTTTCCCTCGCGGGACAAGGAACCCGCGGATCAGGACTCCGCACTCACTTCACAGCGATGCTGCGTCTCAGACACACGTACACACAAATTTTTCACATACAATACATACATACAATACGAACATATAATATATGCAATACCCGGGTAAATGAAACAGATACTTATCGCTCCAGTTGATATCTCTTCAGCAGCTGCAAAGATTTAAATACTTTTTTGTGACAGGTCCGCTTACCCTTCTCCCGCTTCTTATACAATCATTAGCAGGTCCGTCCTGGCTCCCGATACCGGGATGCAGCGGTGACCTCAGATTTGTTCGATCTACGCCCAAGATCGCTAGCGGCCGCTCTGTCGGTCAGCAAATCTCCTTGGCCGCTCTATCGGCCGGGGTACCCTCCTCCCCTACGGGGACTATGCTGCACGCCAGACGTCTCTGCGCGGTTTACCAGCAGCCCCGGCCAAGCGTACGACTTACTGGCCCTTCTTGTAAAACATACCGTTTAATCCGCGGCTTCAGGAGCTTGTTGTCTGCTCCCGCGGTGAGCGGCTGGCAGCGGAGGCTCGTCCGAGGAAGATGCTCGGGGCGCGCCCAGGAGCGTCCGCTCCGCACTCGATCCCGTGGTCGAGCAGAGACTCTCCTGCCTGGCTTGCCAAACTGATGTGCGGAAACAGACTCCGCATCCCGTAAGGCTGTAAAGTAGGTAAGTTTATTCAGCGCTGGGCAGCACGAAGGGGGGGGGGGGGTGTGTGTGTGTGTGATCCCGCCAAAGTCGTGCGCGCACACGTGGGGGGCTTGTCTTGGATTTATACAAGAAAGTGTTACATATACATAAGGTTTCCCACTACGCCTAGACATATGCATGACCTGTCCCCGCTTCGTATTAAAATGAGCCCCCAGAGGTCGTTTCCATAAACCGTCCCAACTGCGCTTGCACGGTGCCTCCTGGTGGTGGTCGCAGGGAGTCGCGGGGATGAAGGCTGAGGGCTCTTCTTCGTCACCGCTAGTAACCCCTTGTTCTTGCGCAGACTCAGGTGCTCCTTGACTCTTGTCCGAACTGCAGGGTCAGTTTCAGCTGGTTTTTAGGACAAGTTTTTGTTCATATCAGGAACTGTCCTTCGCTGAGCGATTGCAAGACTCCTTAGTTGAATAGGTTGTTTTTTTTTTTATAGAAGAGTTACGACTTTTATAGTTACACTCTAAAGCCCCTTTTCAGAGGGGCGGGCTGAGAATCGGGCTGTGCTGCCGGGTGGGCTTCCCGAGGCGGGGGGGGTCTGCTGCTGCCAGCTTGCTCCCACTGCAGGCCTGTAAGGCAAAGGACGGGGAAAGGAGGGGGGAGGGCCCCGCTGGGAGCAGCCCAGCTGTGCTGGCCTCTCTCGCTGCTGCTGGGACGGCCCGTCCTCTGGCAAGGGCCGCCGCTCAGGCTACTGCTGCCCGCCTCGGCTCCCGCGGCGTGGGGACGGTGGGCAACGGGCATTTGTCTTTTTCCTCCGACAGGAACCTCCGCGTGCAGGTGGAGCTGGGAATGCTCTCTTCGATGTCAGCTCTGCCACAGTCTTCAAATTGTCTGCTGGGGGCATTCTTTTTCCAGTGTCTGAACCCTTTACAATAAGCACACTGATTATATCGCAAACTACCCCTTCCTCTGCTGTTCATGCCTCTCCCTATTTGCCCAGCTCCTCCTGTTTGCATGCTTTCCAAATTTTGCTGAGCTAACGCAGCCACTGTCTCCTTTCCTAGTTTCCTTCTGGCCTCCCCCTCCCTCTTCCAATATACTCTCCACGCTTCCTCCAGCAACTTCTCTAAAGTCCTTATATCTGGTTCCCTAAGTTTCTGAAGTTTCCTTCTTGATATCATTAGTGGATTGTCCCAAAACCCGAGATACACCAGCTGCTGTGTGGCAGCTTCTGACTCCGGTTCCATGGTAATAAAGGGTCTCACAGCAGCCCGTAAGCGATCTAAAAGCTCCGTGGGCGTTTCGGTCTGCCCCTGCGTGATAGCATACAGAGCAGACCAGTTAACGGCCTTTGGGCTACATGAGCTCGGGCTGCCTTTAACACAAGCTGCTTCTCAGTTTCCGTCATAGCATCTAAGAGAAGGTCCACACCTTTCCAATCCGGGTCCAAATTCTTAGTAATCCACTCAAACCTTTTCGCAATCCCACTTGGGTCCTCCCTGTACCTCTTAACTGCATCCTTCCACTTATCCACATCATCCATCTGGAAAGGCACTTTTCTTCCACCTTTCTGGGTTTCTCTTTCACCTTCAAACACCTCTGTCCTGTACTACATGCTGAACAACATTGCTTCAACTTCCCTACTCTTTCTGATTTTCCTTTTCCAAAGCCAACACCACGGGATCTTGGGGAGCAAAATTAAAACCACAACCTTTCTGCCACTCAGGGTGATTTCGGAGGGTGAAAAACATATCCGCATACACAGCTTTGTCCCATTTTCCCTCCCTCCTTAAAATAACAGGAGTTGCAGCAAGACGCTATACTTCATCATCTAATTTATACAATGGCCATCACTGCTTACAATACTTAATTAGAGTTTTCTTATTCACATTTCCTCCAGGAGGACCCCCGATGTCCTTCCAGCGATATAAAATACAACCTAATGGAGATTTCTTTGGTATCTTTTTACTTTGCTGGGACCCTCCCATTTTATCGGTCCCAGTTCTCTCCTGTGTTCCCACAGTATCTTAACAGTTAGTTCCACGGTCCACACTTTACCACTCAGAGGGTTACAGAATTACTGTTTTACATCCTTACCACCTTTTTCTTTCGCTTCGTCCGTCTCCGGCCGTTTCCCTCGCGGGACAAGGAACCCGCGGATCAGGACTCCGCACTCACTTCACAGCGATGCTGCGTCTCAGACACACGTACACACAAATTTTTCACATACAATACATACATACAATACGAACATATAATATATGCAATACCCGGGTAAATGAAACAGATACTTATCGCTCCAGTTGATATCTCTTCAGCAGCTGCAAAGATTTAAATACTTTTTTGTGACAGGTCCGCTTACCCTTCTCCCGCTTCTTATACAATCATTAGCAGGTCCGTCCTGGCTCCCGATACCGGGATGCAGCGGTGACCTCAGATTTGTTCGATCTACGCCCAAGATCGCTAGCGGCCGCTCTGTCGGTCAGCAAATCTCCTTGGCCGCTCTATCGGCCGGGGTACCCTCCTCCCCTACGGGGACTATGCTGCACGCCAGACGTCTCTGCGCGGTTTACCAGCAGCCCCGGCCAAGCGTACGACTTACTGGCCCTTCTTGTAAAACATACCGTTTAATCCGCGGCTTCAGGAGCTTGTTGTCTGCTCCCGCGGTGAGCGGCTGGCAGCGGAGGCTCGTCCGAGGAAGATGCTCGGGGCGCGCCCAGGAGCGTCCGCTCCGCACTCGATCCCGTGGTCGAGCAGAGACTCTCCTGCCTGGCTTGCCAAACTGATGTGCGGAAACAGACTCCGCATCCCGTAAGGCTGTAAAGTAGGTAAGTTTATTCAGCGCTGGGCAGCACGAAGGGGGGGGGGTGTGTGTGTGTCATCCCGCCAAAGTCGTGCGCGCACACGTGGGGGCTTGTCTTGGATTTATACAAGAAAGTGTTACATATACATAAGGTTTCCCACTACGCCTAGACATATGCATGACCTGTCCCCGCTTCGTATTAAAATGAGCCCCCAGAGGTCGTTTCCATAAACCCTCCCAACTGCGCTTGCACGGTGCCTCCTGGTGGTGGTCGCAGGGAGTCGCGGGGATGAAGGCTGAGGGCTCTTCTTCGTCACTGCTAGTAACCCCTTGTTCTTGCGCAGACTCAGGTGCTCTTTGACTCTTGTCCGAACTGCAGGGTCGGTTTCAGCTGGTTTTTAGGACAAGTTTTTGTTCTTATCAGGAACTGTCCTTCGCTGAGCGATTGCAAGACTCCTTAGTTGAATAGGTTGGTTTTTTTTTTTTTTATAGAAGAGTTACGACTTTTATAGTTACACTCTAAAGCCCCTTTTCAGAGGGGCGGGCTGAGAATCGGGCTGTGCTGCCGGGTGGGCTTCCCGAGGCGGGGGGGTCTGCTGCTGCCAGCTTGCTCCCACTGCAGGCCTGTAAGGCAAAGGACGGGGAAAGGAGGGGGGAGGGCCCCGCTGGGAGCAGCCCAGCTGTGCTGGCCTCTCTCGCTGCTGCTGGGACGGCCCGTCCTCTGGCAAGGGCCGCCGCTCAGGCTACTGCTGCCCGCCTCGGCTCCCGCGGCGTGGGGACGGTGGGCAACGGGCATTTGTCTTTTTCCTCCGACAGGAACCTCCGCGTGCAGGTGGAGCTGGGGATGCTCTCTTCGATGTCAGCTTTGCCACAGTCTTCAAATTGTCTGCTGGGGGCATTCTTTTTCCAGTGTCTGAACCCTTTACAATAAGCACACTGATTATATCGCAAACTACCCCTTCCTCTGCTGTTCATGCCTCTCCCTATTTGCCCAGCTCCTCCTGTTTGCATGCTTTCCAAATTTTGCTGAGCTAACGCAGCCACTGTCTCCTTTCCTAGTTTCCTTCTGGCCTCCCCCTCCCTCTTCCAATATACTCTCCACGCTTCCTCCAGCAACTTCTCTAAAGTCCTTATCTCTGGTTCCCTAAGTTTCTGAAGTTTCCTTCTTGATATCATTAGTGGATTGTCCCAAAACCCGAGATACACCAGCTGCTGTGTGGCAGCTTCTGACTCCGGTTCCATGGTAATAAAGGGTCTCACAGCAGCCCGTAAGCGATCTAAAAGCTCCGTGGGCGTTTCGGTCTGCCCCTGCGTGATAGCATACAGAGCAGACCAGTTAACGGCCTTTGGGCTACATGAGCTCGGGCTGCCTTTAACACAAGCTGCTTCTCAGTTTCCGTCATAGCATCTAAGAGAAGGTCCACACCTTTCCAATCCGGGTCCAAATTCTTAGTAATCCACTCAAACCTTTTCGCAATCCCACTTGGGTCCTCCCTGTACCTCTTAACTGCATCCTTCCACTTATCCACATCATCCATCTGGAAAGGCACTTTTCTTCCACCTTTCTGGGTTTCTCTTTCACCTTCAAACACCTCTGTCCTGTACTACATGCTGAACAACATTGCTTCAACTTCCCTACTCTTTCTGATTTTCCTTTTCCAAAGCCAACACCACGGGATCATGGGGAGCAAAGTTAAAACCACAACCTTTCTGCCACTCAGGGTGATTTCGGAGGGTGAAAAACATATCCGCATACACAGCTTTGTCCCATTTTCCCTCCCTCCTTAAAATAACAGGAGTTGCAGCAAGACGCTATACTTCATCATCTAATTTATACAATGGCCATCACTGCTTACAATACTTAATTAGAGTTTTCTTATTCACATTTCCTCCAGGAGGACCCCCGATGTCCTTCCAGCGATATAAAATACAACCTAATGGAGATTTCTTTGGTATCTTTTTACTTTGCTGGGACCCTCCCATTTTATCGGTCCCAGTTCTCTCCTGTGTTCCCACAGTATCTTAACAGTTAGTTCCACGGTCCACACTTTACCACTCAGAGGGTTACAGAATTACTGTTTTACATCCTTACCACCTTTTTCTTTCGCTTCGTCCGTCTCCGGCCGTTTCCCTCGCGGGACAAGGAACCCGCGGATCAGGACTCCGCACTCACTTCACAGCGATGCTGCGTCTCAGACACACGTACACACAAATTTTTTACATACAATACGAACATACAATACGAACATATAATATATGCAATACCCGGGTAAATGAAACAGATACTTATGGCTCCAGTTGATATCCCTTCAGCAGCTGCAAAGATTTAAATACTTTTTTGTGACAGGTCCGCTTACCCTTCTCCCGCTTCTTATACAATCATTAGCAGGTCCGTCCTGGCTCCCGATACCGGGATGCAGCGGTGACCTCAGATTTGTTCGATCTACGCCCAAGATCGCTAGCGGCCGCTCTATCGGTCAGCAAATCTCCTTGGCCGCTCTATCGGCCGGGGTACCCTCCTCCCCTACGGGGACTATGCTGCACGCCAGACGTCTCTGCGCGGTTTACCAGCAGCCCCGGCCAAGCGTATGACTTACTGGCCCTTCTTGTAAAACATACCGTTTAATCCGCGGCTTCAGGAGCTTGTTGTCTGCTCCCGTGGTGAGCGGCTGGCAGCGGAGGCTCGTCCGAGGAAGATGCTCGGGGCGTGCCCAGGAGCGTCCGCTCCGCACTCGATCCCGTGGTCGAGCAGAGACTCTCCTGCCTGGCTTGCCAAACTGATGTGCGGAAACAGACTCCACAACCCGTAAGGCTGTAAAGTAGGTAAGTTTATTCAGCGCTGGGCAGCACGAAGGGGGGAGGGGGGGGTGTGTGTGTGATCCCGCCAAAGTCGTGCGCGCACACGTGGGGGGCTTGTCTTGGATTTATACAAGAAAGTGTTACATATACATAAGGTTTCCCACTACGCCTAGACATATGCATGACCTGTCCCCGCTTCGTATTAAAATGAGCCCCCAGAGGTCGTTTCCATAAACCGTCCCAACTGCGCTTGCACGGTGCCTCCTGGTGGTGGTCGCAGGGAGTCGCGGGGATGAAGGCTGAGGGCTCTTCTTCGTCACCGCTAGTAACCCCTTGTTCTTGCGCAGACTCAGGTGCTCCTTGACTCTTGTCCGAACTGCAGGGTCAGTTTCAGCTGGTTTTTAGGACAAGTTTTTGTTCATATCAGGAACTGTCCTTCGCTGAGCGATTGCAAGACTCCTTAGTTGAATAGGTTGTTTTTTTTTTTATAGAAGAGTTACGACTTTTATAGTTACACTCTAAAGCCCCTTTTCAGAGGGGCGGGCTGAGAATCGGGCTGTGCTGCCGGGTGGGCTTCCCGAGGCGGGGGGGGTCTGCTGCTGCCAGCTTGCTCCCACTGCAGGCCTGTAAGGCAAAGGACGGGGAAAGGAGGGGGGAGGGCCCCGCTGGGAGCAGCCCAGCTGTGCTGGCCTCTCTCGCTGCTGCTGGGACGGCCCGTCCTCTGGCAAGGGCCGCCGCTCAGGCTACTCCTGCCCGCCTCGGCTCCCGCGGCGTGGGGACGGTGGGCAACGGGCATTTGTCTTTTTCCTCCGACAGGAACCTCCGCGTGCAGGTGGAGCTGGGGATGCTCTCTTCGATGTCAGCTCTGCCACAGTCTTCAAATTGTCTGCTGGGGGCATTCTTTTTCCAGTGTCTGAACCCTTTACAATAAGCACACTGATTATATCGCAAACTACCCCTTCCTCTGCTGTTCATGCCTCTCCCTATTTGCCCAGCTCCTCCTGTTTGCATGCTTTCCAAATTTTGCTGAGCTAACGCAGCCACTGTCTCCTTTCCTAGTTTCCTTCTGGCCTCCCCCTCCCTCTTCCAATATACTCTCCACGCTTCCTCCAGCAACTTCTCTAAAGTCCTTATCTCTGGTTCCCTAAGTTTCTGAAGTTTCCTTCTTGATATCATTAGTGGATTGTCCCAAAACCCGAGATACACCAGCTGCTGTGTGGCAGCTTCTGACTCCGGTTCCATGGTAATAAAGGGTCTCACAGCAGCCCGTAAGCTATCTAAAAGCTCCGTGGGCGTTTCGGTCTGCCCCTGCGTGATAGCATACAGAGCAGACCAGTTAACGGCCTTTGGGCTACATGAGCTCGGGCTGCCTTTAACACAAGCTGCTTCTCAGTTTCCGTCATAGCATCTAAGAGAAGGTCCACACCTTTCCAATCCGGGTCCAAATTCTTAGTAATCCACTCAAACCTTTTCGCAATCCCACTTGGGTCCTCCCTGTACCTCTTAACTGCATCCTTCCACTTATCCACATCATCCATCTGGAAAGGCACTTTTCTTCCACCTTTCTGGGTTTCTCTTTCACCTTCAAACACCTCTGTCCTGTACTACATGCTGAACAACATTGCTTCAACTTCCCTACTCTTTCTGATTTTCCTTTTCCAAAGCCAACACCACGGGATCATGGGGAGCAAAGTTAAAACCACAACCTTTCTGCCACTCAGGGTGATTTCGGAGGGTGAAAAACATATCCGCATACACAGCTTTGTCCCATTTTCCCTCCCTCCTTAAAATAACAGGAGTTGCAGCAAGACGCTATACTTCATCATCTAATTTATACAATGGCCATCACTGCTTACAATACTTAATTAGAGTTTTCTTATTCACATTTCCTCCAGGAGGACCCCCGATGTCCTTCCAGCGATATAAAATACAACCTAAAGGAGATTTCTTTGGTATCTTTTTACTTTGCTGGGACCCTCCCATTTTATCGGTCCCAGTTCTCTCCTGTGTTCCCACAGTATCTTAACAGTTAGTTCCACGGTCCACACTTTACCACTCAGAGGGTTACAGAATTACTGTTTTACATCCTTACCACCTTTTTCTTTCGCTTCGTCCGTCTCCGGCCGTTTCCCTCGCGGGACAAGGAACCCGCAGATCAGGACTCCGCACTCACTTCACAGCGATGCTGCGTCTCAGACACACGTACACACAAATTTTTCACATACAATACATACATACAATACGAACATATAATATATGCAATACCCGGGTAAATGAAACAGGTAATTATCGCTCCAGTTGATATCCCTTCAGCAGCTGCAAAGATTTAAATACTTTTTTGTGACAGGTCCGCTTACCCTTCTCCCGCTTCTTATACAATC
Organism: Platalea leucorodia; assembly: GCF_965183815.1. Lineage (NCBI taxonomy): Eukaryota > Metazoa > Chordata > Aves > Pelecaniformes > Threskiornithidae > Platalea > Platalea leucorodia. The sequence continues at coordinate 8,643,675 of NC_138841.1, read as the reverse complement.
ATTAGCAGGTCCGTCCTGGCTCCCGATACCGGGATGCAGCGGTGACCTCAGATTTGTTCGATCTACGCCCAAGATCGCTAGCGGCCGCTCTGTCGGTCAGCAAATCTCCTTGGCCGCTCTATCAGCCGGGGTACCCTCCTCCCCTACGGGGACTATGCTGCACGCCAGACGTCTCTGCGCGGTTTACCAGCAGCCCCGGCCAAGCGTACGACTTACTGGCCCTTCTTGTAAAACATACCGTTTAATCCGCGGCTTCAGGAGCTTGTTGTCTGCTCCCGCGGTGAGCGGCTGGCAGCGGAGGCTCGTCCGAGGAAGATGCTCGGGGCGCGCCCAGGAGCATCCGCTCCGCACTCGATCCCGTGGTCAAGCAGAGACTCTCCTGCCTGGCTTGCCAAACTGATGTGCGGAAACAGACTCCGCATCCCGTAAGGCTGTAAAGTAGGTAAGTTTATTCAGCGCTGGGCAGCACGGGGTGGGGGGGGTGTGTGTGTGTGTGTGTCATCCCGCCAAAGTCGTGCGCGCACACGTGGGGGCTTGTCTTGGATTTATACAAGAAAGTGTTACATATACATAAGGTTTCCCACTACGCCTAGACATATGCATGACCTGTCCCCGCTTCGTATTAAAATGAGCCCCCAGAGGTCGTTTCCATAAACCGTCCCAACTGCGCTTGCACGGTGCCTCCTGGTGGTGGTCGCAGGGAGTCGCGGGGATGAAGGCTGAGGGCTCTTCTTCGTCACCGCTAGTAACCCCTTGTTCTTGCGCAGACTCAGGTGCTCCTTGACTCTTGTCCGAACTGCAGGGTCGGTTTCAGCTGGTTTTTAGGACAAGTTTTTGTTCATATCAGGAACTGTCCTTCGCTGAGCGATTGCAAGACTCCTTAGTTGAATAGGTTGTTTTTTTTTTTTTATAGAAGAGTTACGACTTTTATAGTTACACTCTAAAGCCCCTTTTCAGAGGGGCGGGCTGAGAATCGGGCTGTGCTGCCGGGTGGGCTTCCCGAGGCGGGGGGGTCTGCTGCTGCCAGCTTGCTCCCACTGCAGGCCTGTAAGGCAAAGGACGGGGAAAGGAGGGGGGAGGGCCCCGCTGGGAGCAGCCCAGCTGTGCTGGCCTCTCTCGCTGCTGCTGGGACGGCCCGTCCTCTGGCAAGGGCCGCCGCTCAGGCTACTGCTGCCCGCCTCGGCTCCCGCGGCGTGGGGACGGTGGGCAACGGGCATTTGTCTTTTTCCTCCGACAGGAACCTCCGCGTGCAGGTGGAGCTGGGGATGCTCTCTTCGATGTCAGCTCTGCCACAGTCTTCAAATTGTCTGCTGGGGGCATTCTTTTTCCAGTGTCTGAACCCTTTACAATAAGCACACTGATTATATCGCAAACTACCCCTTCCTCTGCTGTTCATGCCTCTCCCTATTTGCCCAGCTCCTCCTGTTTGCATGCTTTCCAAATTTTGCTGAGCTAACGCAGCCACTGTCTCCTTTCCTAGTTTCCTTCTGGCCTCCCCCTCCCTCTTCCAATATACTCTCCACGCTTCCTCCAGCAACTTCTCTAAAGTCCTTATCTCTGGTTCCCTAAGTTTCTGAAGTTTCCTTCTTGATATCATTAGTGGATTGTCCCAAAACCCGAGATACACCAGCTGCTGTGTGGCAGCTTCTGACTCCGGTTCCATGGTAATAAAGGGTCTCACAGCAGCCCGTAAGCGATCTAAAAGCTCCGTGGGCGTTTCGGTCTGCCCCTGCGTGATAGCATACAGAGCAGACCAGTTAACGGCCTTTGGGCTACATGAGCTCGGGCTGCCTTTAACACAAGCTGCTTCTCAGTTTCCGTCATAGCATCTAAGAGAAGGTCCACACCTTTCCAATCCGGGTCCAAATTCTTAGTAATCCACTCAAACCTTTTCGCAATCCCACTTGGGTCCTCCCTGTACCTCTTAACTGCATCCTTCCACTTATCCACATCATCCATCTGGAAAGGCACTTTTCTTCCACCTTTCTGGGTTTCTCTTTCACCTTCAAACACCTCTGTCCTGTACTACATGCTGAACAACATTGCTTCAACTTCCCTACTCTTTCTGATTTTCCTTTTCCAAAGCCAACACCACGGGATCATGGGGAGCAAAGTTAAAACCACAACCTTTCTGCCACTCAGGGTGATTTCGGAGGGTGAAAAACATATCCGCATACACAGCTTTGTCCCATTTTCCCTCCCTCCTTAAAATAACAGGAGTTGCAGCAAGACGCTATACTTCATCATCTAATTTATACAATGGCCATCACTGCTTACAATACTTAATTAGAGTTTTCTTATTCACATTTCCTCCAGGAGGACCCCCGATGTCCTTCCAGCGATATAAAATACAACCTAAAGGAGATTTCTTTGGTATCTTTTTACTTTGCTGGGACCCTCCCATTTTATCGGTCCCAGTTCTCTCCTGTGTTCCCACAGTATCTTAACAGTTAGTTCCACGGTCCACACTTTACCACTCAGAGGGTTACAGAATTACTGTTTTACATCCTTACCACCTTTTTCTTTCGCTTCGTCCGTCTCCGGCCGTTTCCCTCGCGGGACAAGGAACCCGCGGATCAGGACTCCGCACTCACTTCACAGCGATGCTGCGTCTCAGACACACGTACACACAAATTTTTTACATACAATACGAACATACAATACGAACATATAATATATGCAATACCCGGGTAAATGAAACAGATACTTATGGCTCCAGTTGATATCCCTTCAGCAGCTGCAAAGATTTAAATACTTTTTTGTGACAGGTCCGCTTACCCTTCTCCCGCTTCTTATACAATCATTAGCAGGTCCGTCCTGGCTCCCGATACCGGGATGCAGCGGTGACCTCAGATTTGTTCGATCTACGCCCAAGATCGCTAGCGGCCGCTCTATCGGTCAGCAAATCTCCTTGGCCGCTCTATCAGCCGGGGTACCCTCCTCCCCTACGGGGACTATGCTGCACGCCAGACGTCTCTGCGCGGTTTACCAGCAGCCCCGGCCAAGCGTATGACTTACTGGCCCTTCTTGTAAAACATACCGTTTAATCCGCGGCTTCAGGAGCTTGTTGTCTGCTCCCGTGGTGAGCGGCTGGCAGCGGAGGCTCGTCCGAGGAAGATGCTCGGGGCGTGCCCAGGAGCGTCCGCTCCGCACTCGATCCCGTGGTCGAGCAGAGACTCTCCTGCCTGGCTTGCCAAACTGATGTGCGGAAACAGACTCCACAACCCGTAAGGCTGTAAAGTAGGTAAGTTTATTCAGCGCTGGGCAGCACGAAGGGGGGAGGGGGGGGTGTGTGTGTGATCCCGCCAAAGTCGTGCGCGCACACGTGGGGGGCTTGTCTTGGATTTATACAAGAAAGTGTTACATATACATAAGGTTTCCCACTACGCCTAGACATATGCATGACCTGTCCCCGCTTCGTATTAAAATGAGCCCCCAGAGGTCGTTTCCATAAACCGTCCCAACTGCGCTTGCACGGTGCCTCCTGGTGGTGGTCGCAGGGAGTCGCGGGGATGAAGGCTGAGGGCTCTTCTTCGTCACCGCTAGTAACCCCTTGTTCTTGCGCAGACTCAGGTGCTCCTTGACTCTTGTCCGAACTGCAGGGTCGGTTTCAGCTGGTTTTTAGGACAAGTTTTTGTTCATATCAGGAACTGTCCTTCGCTGAGCGATTGCAAGACTCCTTAGTTGAATAGGTTGTTTTTTTTTTTTTATAGAAGAGTTACGACTTTTATAGTTACACTCTAAAGCCCCTTTTCAGAGGGGCGGGCTGAGAATCGGGCTGTGCTGCCGGGTGGGCTTCCCGAGGCGGGGGGGTCTGCTGCTGCCAGCTTGCTCCCACTGCAGGCCTGTAAGGCAAAGGACGGGGAAAGGAGGGGGGAGGGCCCCGCTGGGAGCAGCCCAGCTGTGCTGGCCTCTCTCGCTGCTGCTGGGACGGCCCGTCCTCTGGCAAGGGCCGCCGCTCAGGCTACTGCTGCCCGCCTCGGCTCCCGCGGCGTGGGGACGGTGGGCAACGGGCATTTGTCTTTTTCCTCCGACAGGAACCTCCGCGTGCAGGTGGAGCTGGGGATGCTCTCTTCGATGTCAGCTCTGCCACAGTCTTCAAATTGTCTGCTGGGGGCATTCTTTTTCCAGTGTCTGAACCCTTTACAATAAGCACACTGATTATATCGCAAACTACCCCTTCCTCTGCTGTTCATGCCTCTCCCTATTTGCCCAGCTCCTCCTGTTTGCATGCTTTCCAAATTTTGCTGAGCTAACGCAGCCACTGTCTCCTTTCCTAGTTTCCTTCTGGCCTCCCCCTCCCTCTTCCAATATACTCTCCACGCTTCCTCCAGCAACTTCTCTAAAGTCCTTATATCTGGTTCCCTAAGTTTCTGAAGTTTCCTTCTCGATATCATTAGTGGATTGTCCCAAAACCCGAGATACACCAGCTGCTGTGTGGCAGCTTCTGACTCCGGTTCCATGGTAATAAAGGGTCTCACAGCAGCCCGTAAGCGATCTAAAAGCTCCGTGGGCGTTTCGGTCTGCCCCTGCGTGATAGCATACAGAGCAGACCAGTTAACGGCCTTTGGGCTACATGAGCTCGGGCTGCCTTTAACACAAGCTGCTTCTCAGTTTCCGTCATAGCATCTAAGAGAAGGTCCACACCTTTCCAATCCGGGTCCAAATTCTTAGTAATCCACTCAAACCTTTTCGCAATCCCACTTGGGTCCTCCCTGTACCTCTTAACTGCATCCTTCCACTTATCCACATCATCCATCTGGAAAGGCACTTTTCTTCCACCTTTCTGGGTTTCTCTTTCACCTTCAAACACCTCTGTCCTGTACTACATGCTGAACAACATTGCTTCAACTTCCCTACTCTTTCTGATTTTCCTTTTCCAAAGCCAACACCACGGGATCATGGGGAGCAAAATTAAAACCACAACCTTTCTGCCACTCAGGGTGATTTCGGAGGGTGAAAAACATATCCGCATACACAGCTTTGTCCCATTTTCCCTCCCTCCTTAAAATAACAGGAGTTGCAGCAAGACGCTATACTTCATCATCTAATTTATACAATGGCCATCACTGCTTACAATACTTAATTAGAGTTTTCTTATTCACATTTCCTCCAGGAGGACCCCCGATGTCCTTCCAGCGATATAAAATACAACCTAATGGAGATTTCTTTGGTATCTTTTTACTTTGCTGGGACCCTCCCATTTTATCGGTCCCAGTTCTCTCCTGTGTTCCCACAGTATCTTAACAGTTAGTTCCACGGTCCACACTTTACCACTCAGAGGGTTACAGAATTACTGTTTTACATCCTTACCACCTTTTTCTTTCGCTTCGTCCGTCTCCGGCCGTTTCCCTCGCGGGACAAGGAACCCGCGGATCAGGACTCCGCACTCACTTCACAGCGATGCTGCGTCTCAGACACACGTACACACAAATTTTTTACATACAATACGAACATACAATACGAACATATAATATATGCAATACCCGGGTAAATGAAACAGATACTTATGGCTCCAGTTGATATCCCTTCAGCAGCTGCAAAGATTTAAATACTTTTTTGTGACAGGTCCGCTTACCCTTCTCCCGCTTCTTATACAATCATTAGCAGGTCCGTCCTGGCTCCCGATACCGGGATGCAGCGGTGACCTCAGATTTGTTCGATCTACGCCCAAGATCGCTAGCGGCCGCTCTGTCGGTCAGCAAATCTCCTTGGCCGCTCTATCGGCCGGGGTACCCTCCTCCCCTACGGGGACTATGCTGCACGCCAGACGTCTCTGCGCGGTTTACCAGCAGCCCCGGCCAAGCGTATGACTTACTGGCCCTTCTTGTAAAACATACCGTTTAATCCGCGGCTTCAGGAGCTTGTTGTCTGCTCCCGTGGTGAGCGGCTGGCAGCGGAGGCTCGTCCGAGGAAGATGCTCGGGGCGTGCCCAGGAGCGTCCGCTCCGCACTCGATCCCGTGGTCGAGCAGAGACTCTCCTGCCTGGCTTGCCAAACTGATGTGCGGAAACAGACTCCACAACCCGTAAGGCTGTAAAGTAGGTAAGTTTATTCAGCGCTGGGCAGCACGAAGGGGGGGGGTGTGTGTGTGTGTGATCCCGCCAAAGTCGTGCGCGCACACGTGGGGGGCTTGTCTTGGATTTATACAAGAAAGTGTTACATATACATAAGGTTTCCCACTACGCCTAGACATATGCATGACCTGTCCCCGCTTCGTATTAAAATGAGCCCCCAGAGGTCGTTTCCATAAACCGTCCCAACTGCGCTTGCACGGTGCCTCCTGGTGGTGGTCGCAGGGAGTCGCGGGGATGAAGGCTGAGGGCTCTTCTTCGTCACCGCTAGTAACCCCTTGTTCTTGCGCAGACTCAGGTGCTCCTTGACTCTTGTCCGAACTGCAGGGTCGGTTTCAGCTGGTTTTTAGGACAAGTTTTTGTTCATATCAGGAACTGTCCTTCGCTGAGCGATTGCAAGACTCCTTAGTTGAATAGGTTTGTGTTTTTTTTTTTATAGAAGAGTTACGACTTTTATAGTTACACTCTAAAGCCCCTTTTCAGAGGGGCGGGCTGAGAATCGGGCTGTGCTGCCGGGTGGGCTTCCCCGAGGCGGGGGGGTCTGCTGCTGCCAGCTTGCTCCCACTGCAGGCCTGTAAGGCAAAAGGACGGGGGAAAGGAGGGGGGAGGGCCCCCGCTGGGGAGCAGCCCAGCTGTTGCTGGCCTCTCTCGCTGCTGCTGGGGAACGGCCCGTCCTCAGGCAAAGGGCCGCCGCTCAGGCTACTGCTGCCCGCCTCGGCTCCCGCGGCGTGGGGACGGTGGGCAACCGGGCATTTGTCTTTTTCCTCCGACAGAACCTCCGCGTGCAGGTGGAGCTGGGATGCTCTCTTCGATGTCAGCTCTGCCACAGTCTTCAAATTGTCTGCTGGGGGCATTCTTTTTCCAGTGTCTGAACCCTTTACAATAAGCACACTGATTATATCGCAAACTACCCCTTCCTCTGCTGTTCATGCTCTCCCTATTTGCCCAGCTCCTCCTGTTTGCATGCTTTCCAAATTTTGCTGAGCTAACGCAGCCACTGTCTCCTTTCCTAGTTCCTTCTGGCCTCCCCCTCCCTCTTCCAATATACTCTCCACGCTTCCTCCAGCAACTTCTCTAAAGTCCTTATATCTGGTTCCTAAGTTTCTGAAGTTCCTTCTTGATATCATTAGTGGATTGTCCCAAAACCCGAGATACACCAGCTGCTGTGTGGCAGCTTCTGACTCCGGTTCCATGGTAATAAAGGGTCTCACAGCAGCCCGTAAGCGATCTAAAAGCTCCGTGGCGTTTCGGTCTGCCCCTGCGTGATAGCATACAGAGCAGACCAGTTAACGGCCTTTGGGGCTACATGAGCTCGGGCTGCCTTTAACACAAGCTGGCTTCTCAGTTTCCGTCATAGCATCTAAGAGAAGGTCCACACCTTTCCAATCCGGGTCCAAATCTTAGTAATCCACTCAAACCTTTTCGCAATCCACTTGGGTCCTCCCTGTACCTCTTAACTGCATCCTTCCACTTATTCCACATCATCCATCTGGAAAGGCACTTTTCTTCCACCTTTCTGGGTTTCTCTTTCACCTTCAAACACCTCTGTCCTGTACTACATGCTGAACAACATTGCCTTCAACTTCCCTACTCTTCTGATTTTCTTTTCCAAAGCCAACACCACGGGATCATGGGAGCAAAGTTAAAACCACAACCTTTCTGCCACTCAGGGTGATTTCGGAGGTGAAAAAACATATCCGCATACACAGCGTTGTCCCATTTTCCCTCCCTCCTTAAAATAACAGGAGTTGCAGCAAGACGCTATACTTCATCATCTAATTTATACAATGGCCATCACTGCTTACAATACTTAATTAGAGTTTTCTTATTCACATTTCCTCCAGGAGGACCCCCGATGTCCTTCCAGCGATATAAAATACAACCTAATGGAGATTTCTTTGGTATCTTTTTACTTTGCTGGGACCCTCCCATTTTATCGGTCCCAGTTCTCTCCTGTGTTCCCACAGTATCTTAACAGTTAGTTCCACGGTCCACACTTTACCACTCAGAGGGTTACAGAATTACTGTTTTACATCCTTACCACCTTTTTCTTTCGCTTCGTCCGTCTCCGGCCGTTTCCCTCGCGGGACAAGGAACCCGCGGATCAGGACTCCGCACTCACTTCACAGCGATGCTGCGTCTCAGACACACGTACACACAAATTTTTTACATACAATACGAACATACAATACGAACATATAATATATGCAATACCCGGGTAAATGAAACAGATACTTATGGCTCCAGTTGATATCCCTTCAGCAGCTGCAAAGATTTAAATACTTTTTTGTGACAGGTCCGCTTACCCTTCTCCCGCTTCTTATACAATCATTAGCAGGTCCGTCCTGGCTCCCGATACCGGGATGCAGCGGTGACCTCAGATTTGTTCGATCTACGCCCAAGATCGCTAGCGGCCGCTCTGTCGGTCAGCAAATCTCCTTGGCCGCTCTATCGGCCGGGGGTACCCTCCTCCCCTACGGGGACTATGCTGCACGCCAGACGTCTCTGCGCGGTTTTACCAGCAGCCCGGCCAGCGTATGACTTACTGGCCCTTCTTGTAAAACATACCGTTTAATCCGCGGCTTCAGGAGCTTGTTGTCTGCTCCCGTGGTGAGGCGGGCTTGGCAGCGGAGGCTCGTCCGAGGAAGATGCTCGGGGCGTGCCCAGGAGCGTCCCGCTCCGCACTCGATCCCGTGGTCGAGCAGAGACTCTCCTGCTGGCTTGCCAAACTGATGTGCGGAAACAGACTCCACAACCCGTAAGGCTGTAAAGTAAAGTTTATTCAGCGCTGGGCAGCACGAAGGGGGGGGGGGGTGTGTGTGTGTCATCCCGCCAAAGTCGTGCGCGCACACGTGGGGGGCTTGTCTTGGATTTATACAAGAAAGTGTTACATATACATAAGGTTTCCCACTACGCCTAGACATATGCATGACCTGTCCCCGCTTCGTATTAAAATGAGCCCCCAGAGGTCGTTTCCATAAACCCTCCCAACTGCGCTTGCACGGTGCCTCCTGGTGGTGGTCGCAGGGAGTCGCGGGGATGAAGGCTGAGGGCTCTTCTTCGTCACCGCTAGTAACCCCTTGTTCTTGCGCAGACTCAGGTGCTCCTTGACTCTTGTCCGAACTGCAGGGTCGGTTTCAGCTGGTTTTTAGGACAAGTTTTTGTTCATATCAGGAACTGTCCTTCGCTGAGCGATTGCAAGACTCCTTAGTTGAATAGGTTGGTTTTTTTTTTTTTATAGAAGAGTTACGACTTTTATAGTTACACTCTAAAGCCCCTTTTCAGAGGGGCGGGCTGAGAATCGGGCTGTGCTGCCGGGTGGGCTTCCCGAGGCGGGGGGGTCTGCTGCTGCCAGCTTGCTCCCACTGCAGGCCTGTAAGGCAAAGGACGGGGAAAGGAGGGGGGAGGGCCCCGCTGGGAGCAGCCCAGCTGTGCTGGCCTCTCTCGCTGCTGCTGGGACGGCCCGTCCTCTGGCAAGGGCCGCCGCTCAGGCTACTGCTGCCCGCCTCGGCTCCCGCGGCGTGGGGACGGTGGGCAACGGGCATTTGTCTTTTTCCTCCGACAGGAACCTCCGCGTGCAGGTGGAGCTGGGGATGCTCTCTTCGATGTCAGCTCTGCCACAGTCTTCAAATTGTCTGCTGGGGGCATTCTTTTTCCAGTGTCTGAACCCTTTACAATAAGCACACTGATTATATCGCAAACTACCCCTTCCTCTACTGTTCATGCCTCTCCCTATTTGCCCAGCTCCTCCTGTTTGCATGCTTTCCAAATTTTGCTGAGCTAACGCAGCCACTGTCTCCTTTCCTAGTTTCCTTCTGGCCTCCCCCTCCCTCTTCCAATATACTCTCCACGCTTCCTCCAGCAACTTCTCTAAAGTCCTTATATCTGGTTCCCTAAGTTTCTGAAGTTTCCTTCTCGATATCATTAGTGGATTGTCCCAAAACCCGAGATACACCAGCTGCTGTGTGGCAGCTTCTGACTCCGGTTCCATGGTAATAAAGGGTCTCACAGCAGCCCGTAAGCGATCTAAAAGCTCCGTGGGCGTTTCGGTCTGCCCCTGCGTGATAGCATACAGAGCAGACCAGTTAACGGCCTTTGGGCTACATGAGCTCGGGCTGCCTTTAACACAAGCTGCTTCTCAGTTTCCGTCATAGCATCTAAGAGAAGGTCCACACCTTTCCAATCCGGGTCCAAATTCTTAGTAATCCACTCAAACCTTTTCGCAATCCCACTTGGGTCCTCCCTGTACCTCTTAACTGCATCCTTCCACTTATCCACATCATCCATCTGGAAAGGCACTTTTCTTCCACCTTTCTGGGTTTCTCTTTCACCTTCAAACACCTCTGTCCTGTACTACATGCTGAACAACATTGCTTCAACTTCCCTACTCTTTCTGATTTTCCTTTTCCAAAGCCAACACCACGGGATCATGGGGAGCAAAGTTAAAACCACAACCTTTCTGCCACTCAGGGTGATTTCGGAGGGTGAAAAACATATCCGCATACACAGCTTTGTCCCATTTTCCCTCCCTCCTTAAAATAACAGGAGTTGCAGCAAGACGCTATACTTCATCATCTAATTTATACAATGGCCATCACTGCTTACAATACTTAATTAGAGTTTTCTTATTCACATTTCCTCCAGGAGGACCCCCGATGTCCTTCCAGCGATATAAAATACAACCTAAAGGAGATTTCTTTGGTATCTTTTTACTTTGCTGGGACCCTCCCATTTTATCGGTCCCAGTTCTCTCCTGTGTTCCCACAGTATCTTAACAGTTAGTTCCACGGTCCACACTTTACCACTCAGAGGGTTACAGAATTACTGTTTTACATCCTTACCACCTTTTTCTTTCGCTTCGTCCGTCTCCGGCCGTTTCCCTCGCGGGACAAGGAACCCGCAAATCAGGACTCCGCACTCACTTCACAGCGATGCTGCGTCTCAGACACACGTACACACAAATTTTTCACATACAATACATACATACAATACGAACATATAATATATGCAATACCCGGGTAAATGAAACAGGTAATTATCGCTCCAGTTGATATCCCTTCAGCAGCTGCAAAGATTTAAATACTTTTTTGTGACAGGTCCGCTTACCCTTCTCCCGCTTCTTATACAATCATTAGCAGGTCCGTCCTGGCTCCCGATACCGGGATGCAGCGGTGACCTCAGATTTGTTCGATCTACGCCCAAGATCGCTAGCGGCCGCTCTGTCGGTCAGCAAATCTCCTTGGCCGCTCTATCAGCCGGGGTACCCTCCTCCCCTACGGGGACTATGCTGCACGCCAGACGTCTCTGCGCGGTTTACCAGCAGCCCCGGCCAAGCGTACGACTTACTGGCCCTTCTTGTAAAACATACCGTTTAATCCGCGGCTTCAGGAGCTTGTTGTCTGCTCCCGCGGTGAGCGGCTGGCAGCGGAGGCTCGTCCGAGGAAGATGCTCGGGGCGCGCCCAGGAGCATCCGCTCCGCACTCGATCCCGTGGTCAAGCAGAGACTCTCCTGCCTGGCTTGCCAAACTGATGTGCGGAAACAGACTCCGCATCCCGTAAGGCTGTAAAGTAGGTAAGTTTATTCAGCGCTGGGCAGCACGGGGTGGGGGGGGTGTGTGTGTGTGTGTCATCCCGCCAAAGTCGTGCGCGCACACGTGGGGGCTTGTCTTGGATTTATACAAGAAAGTGTTACATATACATAAGGTTTCCCACTACGCCTAGACATATGCATGACCTGTCCCCGCTTCGTAATAAAATGAGCCCCCAGAGGTCGTTTCCATAAACCCTCCCAACTGCGCTTGCACGGTGCCTCCTGGTGGTGGTCGCAGGGAGTCGCGGGGATGAAGGCTGAGGGCTCTTCTTCGTCACCGCTAGTAACCCCTTGTTCTTGCGCAGACTCAGGTGCTCCTTGACTCTTGTCCGAACTGCAGGGTCGGTTTCAGCTGGTTTTTAGGACAAGTTTTTGTTCATATCAGGAACTGTCCTTCGCTGAGCGATTGCAAGACTCCTTAGTTGAATAGGTTGTTTTTTTTTTTTTATAGAAGAGTTACGACTTTTATAGTTACACTCTAAAGCCCCTTTTCAGAGGGGCAGGCTGAGAATCGGGCTGTGCTGCCGGGTGGGCTTCCCGAGGCGGGGGGGTCTGCTGCTGCCAGCTTGCTCCCACTGCAGGCCTGTAAGGCAAAGGACGGGGAAAGGAGGGGGGAGGGCCCCGCTGGGAGCAGCCCAGCTGTGCTGGCCTCTCTCGCTGCTGCTGGGACGGCCCGTCCTCTGGCAAGGCCCGCCGCTCAGGCTACTGCTGCCCGCCTCGGCTCCCGCGGCGTGGGGACGGTGGGCAACGGGCATTTGTCTTTTTCCTCCGACAGGAACCTCCGCGTGCAGGTGGAGCTGGGGATGCTCTCTTCGATGTCAGCTCTGCCACAGTCTTCAAATTGTCTGCTGGGGGCATTCTTTTTCCAGTGTCTGAACCCTTTACAATAAGCACACTGATTATATCGCAAACTACCCCTTCCTCTGCTGTTCATGCCTCTCCCTATTTGCCCAGCTCCTCCTGTTTGCATGCTTTCCAAATTTTGCTGAGCTAACGCAGCCACTGTCTCCTTTCCTAGTTTCCTTCTGGCCTCCCCCTCCCTCTTCCAATATACTCTCCACGCTTCCTCCAGCAACTTCTCTAAAGTCCTTATATCTGGTTCCCTAAGTTTCTGAAGTTTCCTTCTTGATATCATTAGTGGATTGTCCCAAAACCCGAGATACACCAGCTGCTGTGTGGCAGCTTCTGACTCCGGTTCCATGGTAATAAAGGGTCTCACAGCAGCCCGTAAGCGATCTAAAAGCTCCGTGGGCGTTTCGGTCTGCCCCTGCGTGATAGCATACAGAGCAGACCAGTTAACGGCCTTTGGGCTACATGAGCTCGGGCTGCCTTTAACACAAGCTGCTTCTCAGTTTCCGTCATAGCATCTAAGAGAAGGTCCACACCTTTCCAATCCGGGTCCAAATTCTTAGTAATCCACTCAAACCTTTTCGCAATCCCACTTGGGTCCTCCCTGTACCTCTTAACTGCATCCTTCCACTTATCCACATCATCCATCTGGAGAGGCACTTTTCTTCCACCTTTCTGGGTTTCTCTTTCACCTTCAAACACCTCTGTCCTGTACTACATGCTGAACAACATTGCTTCAACTTCCCTACTCTTTCTGATTTTCCTTTTCCAAAGCCAACACCACGGGATCATGGGGAGCAAAATTAAAACCACAACCTTTCTGCCACTCAGGGTGATTTCGGAGGGTGAAAAACATATCCGCATACACAGCTTTGTCCCATTTTCCCTCCCTCCTTAAAATAACAGGAGTTGCAGCAAGACGCTATACTTCATCATCTAATTTATACAATGGCCATCACTGCTTACAATACTTAATTAGAGTTTTCTTATTCACATTTCCTCCAGGAGGACCCCCGATGTCCTTCCAGCGATATAAAATACAACCTAATGGAGATTTCTTTGGTATCTTTTTACTTTGCTGGGACCCTCCCATTTTATCGGTCCCAGTTCTCTCCTGTGTTCCCACAGTATCTTAACAGTTAGTTCCACGGTCCACACTTTACCACTCAGAGGGTTACAGAATTACTGTTTTACATCCTTACCACCTTTTTCTTTCGCTTCGTCCGTCTCCGGCCGTTTCCCTCGCGGGACAAGGAACCCGCAGATCAGGACTCCGCACTCACTTCACAGCGATGCTGCGTCTCAGACACACGTACACACAAATTTTTCACATACAATACATACATACAATACGAACATATAATATATGCAATACCCGGGTAAATGAAACAGGTAATTATCGCTCCAGTTGATATCCCTTCAGCAGCTGCAAAGATTTAAATACTTTTTTGTGACAGGTCCGCTTACCCTTCTCCCGCTTCTTATACAATCATTAGCAGGTCCGTCCTGGCTCCCGATACCGGGATGCAGCGGTGACCTCAGATTTGTTCGATCTACGCCCAAGATCGCTAGCGGCCGCTCTGTCGGTCAGCAAATCTCCTTGGCCGCTCTATCGGCCGGGGTACCCTCCTCCCCTACGGGGACTATGCTGCACGCCAGACGTCTCTGCGCGGTTTACCAGCAGCCCCGGCCAAGCGTATGACTTACTGGCCCTTCTTGTAAAACATACCGTTTAATCCGCGGCTTCAGGAGCTTGTTGTCTGCTCCCGCGGTGAGCGGCTGGCAGCGGAGGCTCGTCCGAGGAAGATGCTCGGGGCGCGCCCAGGAGCTTCCGCTCCGCACTCGATCCCGTGGTCGAGCAGAGACTCTCCTGCCTGGCTTGCCAAACTGATGTGCGGAAACAGACTCCGCATCCCGTAAGGCTGTAAAGTAGGTAAGTTTATTCAGCGCTGGGCAGCACGAAGGGGGGGGTGTGTGTGTGTGTGTCATCCCGCCAAAGTCGTGCGCGCACACGTGGGGGGCTTGTCTTGGATTTATACAAGAAAGTGTTACATATACATAAGGTTTCCCACTACGCCTAGACATATGCATGACCTGTCCCCGCTTCGTATTAAAATGAGCCCCCAGAGGTCGTTTCCATAAACCGTCCCAACTGCGCTTGCACGGTGCCTCCTGGTGGTGGTCGCAGGGAGTCGCGGGGATGAAGGCTGAGGGCTCTTCTTCGTCACCGCTAGTAACCCCTTGTTCTTGCGCAGACTCAGGTGCTCCTTGACTCTTGTCCGAACTGCAGGGTCAGTTTCAGCTGGTTTTTAGGACAAGTTTTTGTTCATATCAGGAACTGTCCTTCGCTGAGCGATTGCAAGACTCCTTAGTTGAATAGGTTGTTTTTTTTTTTATAGAAGAGTTACGACTTTTATAGTTACACTCTAAAGCCCCTTTTCAGAGGGGCGGGCTGAGAATCGGGCTGTGCTGCCGGGTGGGCTTCCCGAGGCGGGGGGGGTCTGCTGCTGCCAGCTTGCTCCCACTGCAGGCCTGTAAGGCAAAGGACGGGGAAAGGAGGGGGGAGGGCCCCGCTGGGAGCAGCCCAGCTGTGCTGGCCTCTCTCGCTGCTGCTGGGACGGCCCGTCCTCTGGCAAGGGCCGCCGCTCAGGCTACTGCTGCCCGCCTCGGCTCCCGCGGCGTGGGGACGGTGGGCAACGGGCATTTGTCTTTTTCCTCCGACAGGAACCTCCGCGTGCAGGTGGAGCTGGGGATGCTCTCTTCGATGTCAGCTCTGCCACAGTCTTCAAATTGTCTGCTGGGGGCATTCTTTTTCCAGTGTCTGAACCCTTTACAATAAGCACACTGATTATATCGCAAACTACCCCTTCCTCTGCTGTTCATGCCTCTCCCTATTTGCCCAGCTCCTCCTGTTTGCATGCTTTCCAAATTTTGCTGAGCTAACGCAGCCACTGTCTCCTTTCCTAGTTTCCTTCTGGCCTCCCCCTCCCTCTTCCAATATACTCTCCACGCTTCCTCCAGCAACTTCTCTAAAGTCCTTATATCTGGTTCCCTAAGTTTCTGAAGTTTCCTTCTTGATATCATTAGTGGATTGTCCCAAAACCCGAGATACACCAGCTGCTGTGTGGCAGCTTCTGACTCCGGTTCCATGGTAATAAAGGGTCTCACAGCAGCCCGTAAGCGATCTAAAAGCTCCGTGGGCGTTTCGGTCTGCCCCTGCGTGATAGCATACAGAGCAGACCAGTTAACGGCCTTTGGGCTACATGAGCTCGGGCTGCCTTTAACACAAGCTGCTTCTCAGTTTCCGTCATAGCATCTAAGAGAAGGTCCACACCTTTCCAATCCGGGTCCAAATTCTTAGTAATCCACTCAAACCTTTTCGCAATCCCACTTGGGTCCTCCCTGTACCTCTTAACTGCATCCTTCCACTTATCCACATCATCCATCTGGAAAGGCACTTTTCTTCCACCTTTCTGGGTTTCTCTTTCACCTTCAAACACCTCTGTCCTGTACTACATGCTGAACAACATTGCTTCAACTTCCCTACTCTTTCTGATTTTCCTTTTCCAAAGCCAACACCACGGGATCATGGGGAGCAAAGTTAAAACCACAACCTTTCTGCCACTCAGGGTGATTTCGGAGGGTGAAAAACATATCCGCATACACAGCTTTGTCCCATTTTCCCTCCCTCCTTAAAATAACAGGAGTTGCAGCAAGACGCTATACTTCATCATCTAATTTATACAATGGCCATCACTGCTTACAATACTTAATTAGAGTTTTCTTATTCACATTTCCTCCAGGAGGACCCCCGATGTCCTTCCAGCGATATAAAATACAACCTAAAGGAGATTTCTTTGGTATCTTTTTACTTTGCTGGGACCCTCCCATTTTATCGGTCCCAGTTCTCTCCTGTGTTCCCACAGTATCTTAACAGTTAGTTCCACGGTCCACACTTTACCACTCAGAGGGTTACAGAATTACTGTTTTACATCCTTACCACCTTTTTCTTTCGCTTCGTCCGTCTCCGGCCGTTTCCCTCGCGGGACAAGGAACCCGCAGATCAGGACTCCGCACTCACTTCACAGCGATGCTGCGTCTCAGACACACGTACACACAAATTTTTCACATACAATACATACATACAATACGAACATATAATATATGCAATACCCGGGTAAATGAAACAGGTAATTATCGCTCCAGTTGATATCCCTTCAGCAGCTGCAAAGATTTAAATACTTTTTTGTGACAGGTCCGCTTACCCTTCTCCCGCTTCTTATACAATCATTAGCAGGTCCGTCCTGGCTCCCGATACCGGGATGCAGCGGTGACCTCAGATTTGTTCGATCTACGCCCAAGATCGCTAGCGGCCGCTCTATCGGTCAGCAAATCTCCTTGGCCGCTCTATCGGCCGGGGTACCCTCCTCCCCTACGGGGACTATGCTGCACGCCAGAGGTCTCTGCGCGGTTTACCAGCAGCCCCGGCCAAGCGTATGACTTACTGGCCCTTCTTGTAAAACATACCGTTTAATCCGCGGCTTCAGGAGCTTGTTGTCTGCTCCCGTGGTGAGCGGCTGGCAGCGGAGGCTCGTCCGAGGAAGATGCTCGGGGCGTGCCCAGGAGCGTCCGCTCCGCACTCGATCCCGTGGTCGAGCAGAGACTCTCCTGCCTGGCTTGCCAAACTGATGTGCGGAAACAGACTCCACAACCCGTAAGGCTGTAAAGTAGGTAAGTTTATTCAGCGCTGGGCAGCACGAAGGGGGGGGGTGTGTGTGTGTGTGTCATCCCGCCAAAGTCGTGCGCGCACACGTGGGGGGCTTGTCTTGGATTTATACAAGAAAGTGTTACATATACATAAGGTTTCCCACTACGCCTAGACATATGCATGACCTGTCCCCGCTTCGTATTAAAATGAGCCCCCAGAGGTCGTTTCCATAAACCCTCCCAACTGCGCTTGCACGGTGCCTCCTGGTGGTGGTCGCAGGGAGTCGCGGGGATGAAGGCTGAGGGCTCTTCTTCGTCACCGCTAGTAACCCCTTGTTCTTGCGCAGACTCAGGTGCTCCTTGACTCTTGTCCGAACTGCAGGGTCGGTTTCAGCTGGTTTTTAGGACAAGTTTTTGTTCATATCAGGAACTGTCCTTCGCTGAGCGATTGCAAGACTCCTTAGTTGAATAGGTTGTTTTTTTTTTTTTATAGAAGAGTTACGACTTTTATAGTTACACTCTAAAGCCCCTTTTCAGAGGGGCGGGCTGAGAATCGGGCTGTGCTGCCGGGTGGGCTTCCCGAGGCGGGGGGGGTCTGCTGCTGCCAGCTTGCTCCCACTGCAGGCCTGTAAGGCAAAGGACGGGGAAAGGAGGGGGGAGGGCCCCGCTGGGAGCAGCCCAGCTGTGCTGGCCTCTCTCGCTGCTGCTGGGACGGCCCGTCCTCTGGCAAGGGCCGCCGCTCAGGCTACTGCTGCCCGCCTCGGCTCCCGCGGCGTGGGGACGGTGGGCAACGGGCATTTGTCTTTTTCCTCCGACAGGAACCTCCGCGTGCAGGTGGAGCTGGGGATGCTCTCTTCGATGTCAGCTCTGCCACAGTCTTCAAATTGTCTGCTGGGGGCATTCTTTTTCCAGTGTCTGAACCCTTTACAATAAGCACACTGATTATATCGCAAACTACCCCTTCCTCTGCTGTTCATGCCTCTCCCTATTTGCCCAGCTCCTCCTGTTTGCATGCTTTCCAAATTTTGCTGAGCTAACGCAGCCACTGTCTCCTTTCCTAGTTTCCTTCTGGCCTCCCCCTCCCTCTTCCAATATACTCTCCACGCTTCCTCCAGCAACTTCTCTAAAGTCCTTATATCTGGTTCCCTAAGTTTCTGAAGTTTCCTTCTTGATATCATTAGTGGATTGTCCCAAAACCCGAGATACACCAGCTGCTGTGTGGCAGCTTCTGACTCCGGTTCCATGGTAATAAAGGGTCTCACAGCAGCCCGTAAGCGATCTAAAAGCTCCGTGGGCGTTTCGGTCTGCCCCTGCGTGATAGCATACAGAGCAGACCAGTTAACGGCCTTTGGGCTACATGAGCTCGGGCTGCCTTTAACACAAGCTGCTTCTCAGTTTCCGTCATAGCATCTAAGAGAAGGTCCACACCTTTCCAATCCGGGTCCAAATTCTTAGTAATCCACTCAAACCTTTTCGCAATCCCACTTGGGTCCTCCCTGTACCTCTTAACTGCATCCTTCCACTTATCCACATCATCCATCTGGAAAGGCACTTTTCTTCCACCTTTCTGGGTTTCTCTTTCACCTTCAAACACCTCTGTCCTGTACTACATGCTGAACAACATTGCTTCAACTTCCCTACTCTTTCTGATTTTCCTTTTCCAAAGCCAACACCACGGGATCATGGGGAGCAAAATTAAAACCACAACCTTTCTGCCACTCAGGGTGATTTCGGAGGGTGAAAAACATATCCGCATACACAGCTTTGTCCCATTTTCCCTCCCTCCTTAAAATAACAGGAGTTGCAGCAAGACGCTATACTTCATCATCTAATTTATACAATGGCCATCACTGCTTACAATACTTAATTAGAGTTTTCTTATTCACATTTCCTCCAGGAGGACCCCCGATGTCCTTCCAGCGATATAAAATACAACCTAATGGAGATTTCTTTGGTATCTTTTTACTTTGCTGGGACCCTCCCATTTTATCGGTCCCAGTTCTCTCCTGTGTTCCCACAGTATCTTAACAGTTAGTTCCACGGTCCACACTTTACCACTCAGAGGGTTACAGAATTACTGTTTTACATCCTTACCACCTTTTTCTTTCGCTTCGTCCGTCTCCGGCCGTTTCCCTCGCGGGACAAGGAACCCGCGGATCAGGACTCCGCACTCACTTCACAGCGATGCTGCGTCTCAGACACACGTACACACAAATTTTTCACATACAATACATACATACAATACGAACATATAATATATGCAATACCCGGGTAAATGAAACAGATACTTATCGCTCCAGTTGATATCTCTTCAGCAGCTGCAAAGATTTAAATACTTTTTTGTGACAGGTCCGCTTACCCTTCTCCCGCTTCTTATACAATCATTAGCAGGTCCGTCCTGGCTCCCGATACCGGGATGCAGCGGTGACCTCAGATTTGTTCGATCTACGCCCAAGATCGCTAGCGGCCGCTCTGTCGGTCAGCAAATCTCCTTGGCCGCTCTATCGGCCGGGGTACCCTCCTCCCCTACGGGGACTATGCTGCACGCCAGACGTCTCTGCGCGGTTTACCAGCAGCCCCGGCCAAGCGTATGACTTACTGGCCCTTCTTGTAAAACATACCGTTTAATCCGCGGCTTCAGGAGCTTGTTGTCTGCTCCCGCGGTGAGCGGCTGGCAGCGGAGGCTCGTCCGAGGAAGATGCTCGGGGCACGCCCAGGAGCATCCGCTCCGCACTCGATCCCGTGGTCGAGCAGAGACTCTCCTGCCTGGCTTGCCAAACTGATGTGCGGAAACAGACTCCGCATCCCGTAAGGCTGTAAAGTAGGTAAGTTTATTCAGCGCTGGGCAGCACGGGGTGGGGGTGTGTGTGTGTGTGTCATCCCGCCAAAGTCGTGCGCGCACACGTGGGGGCTTGTCTTGGATTTATACAAGAAAGTGTTACATATACATAAGGTTTCCCACTACGCCTAGACATATGCATGACCTGTCCCCGCTTCGTATTAAAATGAGCCCCCAGAGGTCGTTTCCATAAACCCTCCCAACTGCGCTTGCACGGTGCCTCCTGGTGGTGGTCGCAGGGAGTCGCGGGGATGAAGGCTGAGGGCTCTTCTTCGTCACCGCTAGTAACCCCTTGTTCTTGCGCAGACTCAGGTGCTCCTTGACTCTTGTCCGAACTGCAGGGTCGGTTTCAGCTGGTTTTTAGGACAAGTTTTTGTTCATATCAGGAACTGTCCTTCGCTGAGCGATTGCAAGACTCCTTAGTTGAATAGGTTGGTTTTTTTTTTATAGAAGAGTTACGACTTTTATAGTTACACTCTAAAGCCCCTTTTCAGAGGGGCGGGCTGAGAATCGGGCTGTGCTGCCGGGTGGGCTTCCCGAGGCGGGGGGGGTCTGCTGCTGCCAGCTTGCTCCCACTGCAGGCCTGTAAGGCAAAGGATGGGGAAAGGAGGGGGGGGGGGGGGCCCGCTGGGAGCAGCCCAGCTGTGCTGGCCTCTCTCGCTGCTGCTGGGACGGCCCGTCCTCTGGCAAGGGCCGCCGCTCAGGCTACTGCTGCCCGCCTCGGCTCCCGCGGCGTGGGGACGGTGGGCAACGGGCATTTGTCTTTTTCCTCCGACAGGAACCTCCGCGTGCAGGTGGAGCTGGGGATGCTCTCTTCGATGTCAGCTCCCGGCTCAGCCACTCAAGGGCCTGCCAAGTGGCACGACAAGGCCACAGAAATTGCAAGTGAGCTCAGCACTGCTGCTTGCTGTGACCTCCTCGGGGCTGAAGTTGGAGAGCTGCGCTGCGCTGGAGCTCTGGCCAAACGTCACAAGGCGGCAGGAGAAGTGCAGGCTGCCCTGCTCTTTGCCCCAGGGAGGGAGTGTGTAGGACACGGTGCCCGCCTCCCCGCAGGCAGCTGAGACATGCGGGGCTGGGCATCCTAGAGAGGAGACCTCAAGAGACAGGCCTAACTTTTCTCTGCTTTCCTTGTGCAGGGACAGTCTTCAGCCTTACTTGCTGTCCGGCAGGCGCCCTTGTCTCCCCGCGGAGACGTCTGCTGAGGACGTGCATCTCCGCCGTGTACGTATTACATCACGTTTCTGCTGTGGATGGGGGAGAGAAAGGGGATGTCTGAGGGCCGGTGCAAGCAAAGGGGAGAGCAGAGGGTGTTCCCCAGCCAGCAGCCCAGGGCTCCCAGTCGGGAGCCCAAGCTGGGGCGCTGCTCGTGCTGTGGCCATTCTTAGGGAGAGCCAAGAGCAAAGCCCCTCGGCAGTCTCGCTCCCACACATTTGCCAGAGCCCCACACTCTGGCTGCGGTAGGGCAAACTGCCGCGTAGCCAGACGCTGGGGTGCAGAGCCAAGCCTCCGCAGGGGAAGGCTTTTCCCCAGCTCTGGCAAGTGACCGCGCAGGTCTGGGAGGGCTCTGGGAGGAAAGGCAGACAAGGCTCCTGCGCTTCCCAGCTCTGCGGAAAAACACCCCTAAGAGAGATCTGTGTGATCGCAAGTGAGAACAGGCCTGCTTTCTCAGCCAAAGGGAGAGCAAGGTCCCCACCAGAAAGACTGCTGAAAAGCAGTCTTCATTTGCTCGGCCTCTTTACTTTCCTGCATTATTTTCATTCCCTTTGGCATGGTGCTTCTGGAGCCCTTTCTCTGGGGAAGATCTGCCGGCAGTGTTGAACGGTGCGGACAGAAATCGTCTTCCTCCTGGGCACTGCTCTGGCAGCTCTCTGGCAGCAGGAGGCTTCCAAAAGGCTGGCTTTCCGGCCTGGAAAGGGAACTCCACCGGTGGAGGGCTTTGCCCAAGACTTGGATCATGGGCAGCCACAGGACTCCCTCTTTTTCAGGCAAAAGGTGGCCCTGCAGAAGAAGAGGATCTTCCAAGTCGTCTTCTTGTTGCTCCCCGTGGCTCTTGGTGAGTTTGCATGAGCAGACACCTGAGAGCGACAGCCAGGCTGTGCTGCATGCCAGCTTTCCGCTGGCCAGCTTTCCTTTTGGGCCAGTATGGGCGGAAACTCCCATGGCCCAAGCGCTTCCCGAGTACGTCCCGGACTGGGCCTGCCTTTTGGCCTGCCAGTAAGACTGGGAGTCTCCCAGCCATGCTGCTGCTCTGGCCACTGGACCACATGGCTTGCTTCATCTGCAAGTCCGCGAGAGAAGGGCGTAGCTACTTCCAAGCCTGAACTGGGCATTCCCAGAGGGGAGGGGCCGTGCAGGGGGACCCATGGGGAGGTACCTCTCCTAGCCCATGCAGCCTGGTCTCGGGGCTCCCTGAAGCAGCGAGGGGAAGCGGGGAATAGCTCTGGGGCACTGAGCACACCTGAGGCTCACGGCTGCACAGTCCCCTCAAGCCTGGGCCGATGGCTTCTGGGCAGAGGCGCGTCCTCTCTCCGCACCCCACGTTCCCCACCTCCTCAGCTCACCTGCTGCCCCACCCCTAAGGCAACAGGCCGGAGACAACGCGACTGCAGGCATTGCTAGCGACCCCAGTAAAATAACTCTCTCTTGATGATGTGAATTGCAGCCGGTGCTTACTGTGGGACCTCACTGCCAGGGTGGACAATGCGGACAAAGGCACTGCTAGAGGTCGGTGACTCCTGTGGCACAGGCACCTCCTGCAACTGAGCATTGCTGAGAGCGGCTGGATAAATCACGGGCTCTCCTGCTGCCACGCAGGGTGACCCAAAGAAGCAGCAGCTTGTGCCGAGTCTTCCTAGGGAAGCCTCTCCTGGGAAGCCCCGGCGGCTCTGGTAGCGGATGCTCGAACCGAGCGTTTTTCCCTTTCAGGAGCTGGCACTTGTGTCTGCAGAAGACCTGAAGACCCTGCGGTAAGAGACGTTTCCTGAGCTGGCATTGGTTCTGTGCAGAAGCGTCAGCCGACCTCGTGCTACCTGCACTCGTTTTGCTAACAGCCAGGGCTCCCATACCTCCTACCTGCCTTTGCCTTCTGCTCAAACTGGTGTGGAAGGGAAGCACTCGCAAAGCA
This sequence comes from Platalea leucorodia, assembly GCF_965183815.1. Classification (NCBI taxonomy): domain Eukaryota; kingdom Metazoa; phylum Chordata; class Aves; order Pelecaniformes; family Threskiornithidae; genus Platalea; species Platalea leucorodia. Next base: position 8,620,493 of record NC_138841.1, on the reverse strand, counting down.
GGGGAAGCACACGTGTCTCTCCTTCTTGCCGAGCTGAGACGCTCCCCAGAGGGGACTGGCCGCTCTCTGACAAGATCTGCTTTCCTGTCATGCAGGAACTTTTGCGTTTTGTTGGCGGAGCAAAGACAAAAGATGCAGCTTCTGCTGGAGGAGGTGGCTCAACTGAGGGCGGAGATCAGCAGGGCAAAGGTGATGCTGCGTTTTGGGGAAGGAGGCTTGGCTGGGCAGAACCCCCGAGAAAGCACTCCTTGGGCTTGTTGGTGGGGTCAGACTGCTGACGGCAGCAAGCCAGCCTTTGCCCCAGGGGCTTGCTGGGTGAGCTTCTGCGCTGCACAGGCCCTTCTCCAGGCCCAGTTTAAGCAGGCTGCTTGAGGCAGCAGAGGACTCCCGAGAGCCTTCCCTTGGCATGCCGGCACTCTGGCTCCTCTGGCTGGGCTCCTGAGGCAGGGATGAGACCCAGGCATGCTGACGGGGCCAGCCGTCGCTTGCAGGGCCCGAGCCCATCTCCCCGCTGACCTGCAGAGTGTGGAGGGTGGGGACGAGGGTGTGGGGACCCTCGTCAACCCACCTCGCGGCCATGGCCGTGGCCGTGGACACAGATTCTCTTCCTCAGTCCTCGTGGCTCACGTCAGCAGCAGAGTCTTGCAGCTCTGTGGACGAGGCTTGCCTTGCCTTTCTGACACTGACCCTTTGCCTCTGCCGGCGCTAGCAGCCACGCTGAACTGCCTGCTGATGTGGTCCTTTTCTGTGTTCGTTTATGGCGTTCCCAGGAAGTGAACCAGGCAGCGTCCCAGATGGCTTCGGAAGTCTACGTCGAGATGTCTGACTGGGCCCTGAAAAGCTCTGGTATGGACACAAGCAGCCCAGTCTCCTTGCCCTGTGCTTGTCTGCAGCAGTCCGCAAAGAAGCCTGTGCTCCGGGCGCTGCTCTCCAAAGTGGGGGAGCTTCAATGCTTCATGGGGTCCAAGAGCAAGGCTGTGGCACAGTGGCTCTCTCAGACTCCCTCCCAGTCCTGCCCTCGGCCTCCGCACGGGGGCCTGCGCACAGGTGCCTCCGCCGCTGCCCCCGCACGTGTTCCTGTGCTGTTGGAAGGGTTCTCTTCCTCTCCACTGCATTGGAAGAGGGAACGGCTGGGCCACTCTTTGCTGCCCATGCCGCAAGCCCTCAGTTTTGGTGTGCTGTCATTCACGTGGGCGCCCGCTGTCTCCCAGAACCCTCAGACCTTCTCCTCCTGGCGCTGTGAGAGAAGCAGTCACCACCAGGCAGGTGGCTGCCGTCATTGCCCTGCGCAGCTGGGCACCCCCAGCAGCGTGGGGAGGAGGAGAGGACTGACAGATGTGGAGCTGGCCGGCAGCATCAGAAATGCTGTCTGAGCACCGAGTCCTCCTAGAATGTGGCCTCTTCCAGTAGTCACCTGCTCTCCCTCCCTTCCAGGTGCCACCATCGACATGCAGAGAACTTCCGAGACCTACATCTGCAAAGAGAATTGGGGCTGCAGGCTTTTATGGCTCTTTCGCACTGCCAACCCTCCCGACACTATTTTGCAGGTATCGTAGCGGAACTCCTCAGGGAAGGTTGCCTGCCTCCCGCTGAAGTTGGGGACTGACCTCAGGGGCTCTGCCCTCGCTCCAGTGGCACTGCTCAAGCCCACAGTGTTGATCAGGTTCCTGAAAGCAAAGCTCGAACACAGGGCTGGGCTTGCTAGCAATCAGCGCTTCCCCTCAGGAGGGGAATGGAGCTGAACGGAGCCAAACTGCTGCATCTCGCCCACAGTGCTCTGCCCCAGCTGGGTGAAAGACTTTCTCCCTGGTGGGGGGTGCCCTGCAGAGCCACTGGGCAGAGAGGTGTTTCTGCTAGGCCCTGACTGGGACGGTTTCATAACTGCTAGTCTCCTCTGCCCCATAATCCTGAGAGCCCCCTTTCGGTCAGGCAGGGACGAAGGCCTCCTGCTTCTGTCCATTTCCTCCCACGCGCCTCATTTTCAAGCCAAAATAGACCCCGCGGACACAACGGCGCCTATGCTTCAAGCTACGCGGGCCACTGTGTTGGCCCCAACACTCTCTCACTCTTCCTTGCTCTCGCGTTCTGCTTGCAGCCGGATGTTTCCCCAGGAAACTGCTGGCCTTTACAAGGGGATCAGGGCCAGGTGGTCATCAGGCTGCCAGCACGAGTCCATCTGACTGCCATCACTGTGCAGCACATCTTCAAAGAAGTCTCTCCATCTGGGACTGTCATCAGCGCCCCCAGAGACGTCGCTGTCTTTGTGAGTCTCTGCTGGGCGCTTCTGGCGGGGATCTGGCCCTGGGGCAAAGCCATGGCAGGGTCTTGCTTGCTTTTGTGCGTCCTCTGAGGTTTGCGTCCTGCTCTCTCCTGAGCACTGCAGTGCCCTAGCGGGACACTTCAAGGGCTCTAGGGGTTTCATCCCTCTTGAGGCTTGTTTGGGACAAGCACCTCAGGGTTCCTGAGCAGAAGTCAAGGCCGAGCCTGAGCTCCACCACAGCGAGTGCTAGCCTACTGCTAGAGCCCCAGGAGAGGGTGGGGAGGTAGCAGGGCTGATCCAGCCGTGTCCCCAGCAGCCCCGGTACCAGCAGCGAGCCTCAGATTGCCACAGCTGCTCCCACCCACTTTCAGGAGCTCGTTCCTGAGCAGGAGCAGGGCTGGCAGGGAGAGACACCTTCATTGCATTGTCGCTCCTAACAGCCCCGCTTCCTTTTCCCGCTTTTCTTCCCAGAACGCACCGCTTCCCAGAGCCTTTGCACGTGTCAAACTTCTGGTGAAGAGCAACTGGGGAAACCCAGCGTACACCTGCATTTATCGAGTGCAGGTTCACGGGAAGATGGCAAAACCAGAAAGCCTCGAGTAAAGCCAGAGGAAAAAGAGAAGGGCATACAGAAAAGAGCAGCAGAAGGGGAAGGAACAAGAAAATAAAAAAGATGTGGCAATTCAGATTGGTGCAGAAGCTCTGTCTCCAAAGTGGGGTGCGCAAGAAGGCCCTTTGGGGGGAGGGCGGGAGCATGCGGGAACCGTTAGGACCTCTCCTTAATTTTTTCTGCAACCTGAGGAAGGCAGTAAGCACTCCTAAGGTTTACTCCAGAGAGGAGAGACCCAGCCTGGCACCGCTCCTTCTCCCGCCACCCCGGGAGGCTCCGCAAGCGGCACCGGCCCAGGGCAGGCAGAGGGAAAGCCCCCCGTTCCTCGGCCCATCAATGTCCCCGCTCTAGAGCTGGCTGCTCTCTGTCGGGGGTCCTTTTGTGTCACATTGAGTAGTGTCGACGGGGAATTTTCCAGCGCTTGGCCCCTGGTTATTCTCCCCTTGGCATTGGGATGACCCTGACCCGTCTTTGCTCTTGACGGACCACCCTCTCTGGGGTTCCCAGAAAGGCTGTGCGGTTCTGCAGCCCTTGGGCTGTTCCCGTCATGGGCTCCACCATGTAACACTCGAGGCCCCTCGGTCCCCCAGTGCTGCATTGTGCAACACTTGGCTGTTCCCTCCCGCTGTTGCTATCATGGGCATCGTGTCCTGGGCTACAACGCCGCCTGCGCTAAGGACATCCCGGGCAGCCAGTCGGAAAGCTCGTCCAAAGGGTTCCAGGGATGGGGAGGGTTAGAACCCCGTCTTCCTGGCAGCTGTCTAACAGCAGGGAGTATTGGGAGGGGGTCAGGGTGGCAGGAGCATTCCCTGCGGGGTGCTGGAGGCTCCCAAGGGGTTCCTGAGAGATGGGGCTGGGGAGTGGGCATCCCAGGATGCTCGGGGGGGTTCTCATGCTGCTGGAAATGGTTTGTAAAGCTAAGCAGAAACGGCAATTGTGCCATTAGCTTTGTATGACGGTAGGCACCTTAGGTGGGACCATCCCCCGTGCATCCAGCGCCGTAATAAAGAGAATGCCTGCTTCTCGATGCTACATGGGTGTGAAGAGGTTGATTCCCCATTTCGGTGACAGTTTGGGTGACCCAGATGGGACTCCGCTTCTGAATCTCGACGGATCCGCGGGATCGCAGGACCCCCAGCCGGCACCGAGGGATTCTCGGGAAGAACCTCCGAAGCCCGGACCGAAGAGCTCTGAGCAGGACCCCGGGAAGGTAAAGGCATCCCTTTTCTGATTAAAAGGGCGGTTGCCTGCCCGTCAGGCAACGGGAGGGTAAATGGGATGAAGTACCATGCATGCATTTATTTTTCACAGTAAGAAACCGCCCGGGATGGCAGAAGGAATGTGGAATAATCCCACAGGACCCTCTGATCTTGGCTCTAGAAAAAAAGGGGAGGGGCAGGAATTTAAAACGATGGTGTTCTGCTTGTAGAATGGGGAAGAGATGTTGGAAATGCGGACGGAAGGAAGAAGATGACCTAGAGTTCATGGCTGCTCCCCGGCAGAGGTTGGGAGAGAATCCTGAAGCCGATGATGCATTAGTCATGTGAGCAGGGTAAGAGAAAGCAGTCGTAGGCGAGCCGGTGAGGGTGGTAGCGCGGGAGGAAGTGGCTATGGACCTGGCTACGGGCGACTTGGTGGAGCAGAAGGATTTAGTGCGATGGCAGGAAGAACGAGGGGACGACAAGGGGACGCGGGAGAGGTTTTACAAGCTCGTCTCCGACAAGCGGTCGGAAATAACGGGCCAGTAAGCGTTAAAGTGCCATTCCCAAGAACGGATTTGAGGTCCTGGAAGGAAACGACGGTTATCGATAGGGAAGAGCCAGAAAGGGGGGCTAAAGTTTTGGAAACTATAATCAGGACCCAAGCCCCTGACTGGAATGATGTACAGATAATATTAGAGACGTTGTTAGACGGTACTGAGAAGAAGGTGGTATGAAACACGGCTCGGAAAGAGGTAGAAGGGGCACAGGCTAATGGGGACCTGCAGGGAACGACAGATCCAACTTTTCCTGCCGCAGATGCGGGGGGCGATCCTAAGCAGCTGGGACCCCAGGGGCTTTTGGGTACTATTTGGCATAAGGCACGCTATGGCAAAAGCAATCCATTGGTGCAAATGCTATGAGGGTAAGCAAGAACCAAACGCATCCCCGTCTGCCTTCCTGGAGCGGTTAAAAGTCACTGCCAGGAAACAGACGAATCTAGACCCTGAAAAACCAGAAAAGGCCGTTCAGTTGGCTTCTGTCTTTATGAGACAATCGGCCCCAGCTATAAGAAAGAAACTCCAAAACTTCGAAGGGGCGGACTCAAGGGATTTGGGAAAGGTGTTAGAGGTAGCGTGGATGTTTTTTCATAATAGAGAGAAGGAAAAAGAGGCACGACAGGTTCGAAGGGAACACCTAAGACAGGGGAGATGGAGTGCTGCTTTATCAGGGGCTCCTGGAAGAACCGATAGAGAAAGGGGAGGCACAGGAAGGGGTTACCGGGAAGAAGCAGGGGAAGGGGAAAATCAGCTCCTTTCGCACAGCCCTGTGGCGCGCGGGGAAGGAGCCCACAGCTGCCATGTGGCTCTTGCCCTGGGCAGGCGCGCTCCTGCAAAAGCAGCAAGAGCTTTTGGTCCTGGCACCTTTGGGGTGGGAGGAATCCCTGGACGTTCGCAGTTTTCTTTCTGGACTTTGGCTGTACTCAGCAGGCCAGGGAGAGAGACTCCATTCAACACTGGGAGGCTCCAGAAACAGAGAGTGTCTGTTCCCTTGCTCTGTGTCCCACTCTCTGCCCCTGCCTCTCCCCTTTCTTTTCCCTCTCACCCTTTGCCTTCTGTCCTTCTGTCCTGTTCCCTGTCCCATTTCTCTGTCACTCTGCCCTCCTGCTGACTCTTCTGTCTCTCCGCCCCCTCGTCCCGTGCCCTTGCCCTTTCTGCGTCTGTCCATCCCTCTGTTCTCCTTCCTGCCCCTCTTCTCTCTCTGTCCCTCTGTCCTGCTGCTTAGCACTAGTTTTCTTCCTGCGCCATGTTCTTCACTTGCCCTCCATCTCCTTCCTTCTCTGTCCCTGTTTCTGCTCCTCACCACTATTTTTCCTTTCTCCACTCCCCACCCAGCTACCCCTTTTTCCCACCATCCCTCTGTCCATCTCCTGTCCCTCTGTCCTGCTCCTGTCCCTCTCCAGCCACCCCACCGCCCTGCCCCACCCTTCTCCGCTGCTCTCTCCCTCTCTCCCCCTCCTCCTCCCTCTCCACCGGGGCTCTGGGGCCAGCGCAGCCCCGCGCAGGCGGCCATAGGGCCTGCTCGTGGGGCAGGGCGCAGCCGGGGCGGGGGACGGTGGCCGCGCAGGGTCAGACAGCAGGGCAGTTGCGCCCCGTGGCATGCCGGGAGCGTAGTCCTGGGGCACGTGTCCGCCAGGTGGCCATGTTGGTTAGCACGGCATGCGGGGAGCTGTAGTCCTGAGACATGGGGCTGCCGGGCGGCCATGTTGGTTACCGGGGCATGCCCGGAGCCGTCATGGCCCCACACTCACCTTCCCGGCAGCCGTGTTGGTCTCGGGAGGTGCAGCTCCAGCTGCGGCCCGTCTGAGGTGAGGCCTGGGGCTGCCCGTGAGGTGAGTGAGGCCCTTGGGCGGGCGTGGGGGTGTCTCCTGCCTGCTGGCCCCCCGCGGGTGGTGGGGGGAGCTCCAGGCTGGAGCCGGGCCCGGCCGGGGCAGCCCTGGGACTGACCCAAGAGCTGGGGAGGGGAAGGAGATGGAGACGGACCCCCCCGGGCACAGGCACCGGGCAGCCCGACTCCCAGAGCCCCCCCGGAGCCGCCCCAGCCCCGCTCGGCCCCTGCAGCTGCCCCGGCCCCAGCACCTCCCCTGAGGCCTGTCCCGCAGCCCCAGGCCCCCACGGCCTCTCCTGGCAGCAGCGAGCCGGGCCTGGGGCGCGCTCAATCCTCCGTCACCGCGGGTGCATCAGCGGCAGCGCGGGGAGGGAGCGGTGTCTGCAGGAGCTCCTGCAGCAGGAGCTTACAAGCTTCCTAAAATTGGTTAATTCCTGTGTCTCTTATGATACTTCTGTGGTAATAACTCCACAGCCATCTTCCAGCATTTCTAAGATGCTTTTGCATACTTAAACGGTCAGTTATACTGTCAGTTGAGCAATGTAATACTTTGTATAGTTCCTCTTGATAACAGTCTGTTTCTTGAAATTCACTGCTAAGTCCTTTAAAGAGTAAGACAAATACCAGCGCACTGAATTGTTTCAGTTCATTTTACAGCGCCCAAGAAGGAAAGTGCCAGAGCCATGTGGTAGTAGGCAGGAATTGTGTTCTGTGCTGCAAGATACAGTCTTGGTAAGGGCTTGTGGCTGCTGGCTTTTCCTTACCCATCAAAGAAGAACTTGAGTAGGTGCCAGGAAACGAGCTCATGGACACTGCTAAAACGTGCGGTTCCGCAGTAGCTCACTGATGATCATTATGATGATCACTGATGATCAGTATGATCAGACATGCATGTTAGCTAGTCTTACTTTTCAAGGATGTTCAGCAGCCTGGAGTGAGGCTGCACCTAAACAGTGCGTGGTAGGTATGTGTGTCAATGGCAAAGCAATTGGTACTGTACCTAGGTCTAACATTAATCAGGGGTGTCATTTGCAACAAAAATAACTGACACAAGTTGAACAGTATAAAAGGCAGTTCCCTTGGTGTCTGGGATGGATCTGGTATCTCTTCTTAAAGTACCTGCACCGGTTGTGCCCCTGCCCACACTTACCTTCCGTGCTAAGTAGCAATTTGTGCTCTATCAGTGTCCTTCTTGTAGTGAGGGGCCCAACACTGAACACAGGATTCAAGGTGTGGCCTCACCAGTGCCCAGTACGCGGGGACGATCACTTCCCTAGTCCTGCTGGCCACGCTATTTCTGATAGAAGCCGGGATGCTATTGGCCTCTTGTCCACCTGGGCACACTGCTGCCTCATATTCAGCTGGCTGTCCACCAATACCCCCTCCTTTTGCCCCGGGCAGCTCTCCAGCCCCTCTTCCCCCAGCCTGTAGCGTTGCATGGGGTTGTTGTGACCCAAGCGCGGGACCCGGCACTGAGCCTTGTTGAACCTCACACAGTTGGCCTTGGCCCATCAATCCAGCCTGGCCAGGTCCCTCCGTAGGGCCTTCCTGCCCTCCAGGAGACCAACGCTCCCACCCAACTTGGCGTCATCTGCAAACTTACTGAGGGTGTACTTGATCCCCTCATCCTGATCATTGATAAAGACATTAAACAGGACTGGCCCCAATGCTGAGCCCTGGGGAACACCACTTGTGACCAGCCACCGGCTGCATTTAACTCCATTCACCACAACTCTTTGGGCCCGGCCATGCAGCCAGTTTTTTACCCAGCAAAGAGCACGCCCATCCAAGCCATAAGCAGCTTTTTTTTCTCCCTTCCTTTCAGTCTTTCCTGTGTGCCAGTGAGCTATTTTCTCTGTTCATGTAAGACCTAGATCTCATCAAGTACTTCCCGGTTGTCAAGGCCTGAGCCAGTAAAGCACTGTAGGAATTTGGCACTCTTGCAGCTGGCGGAGGTAAAGTTCTACCTGTTAGCGTCACAATGGGAAGATGTGTGTATCTTTTCCCCCCAAAAGTATGAATTGTGTAAGGGTTGCTCTCGTATCAAATTTAGTATCCCTAGAGGCATATATTAGTAAATAATGGAACAGGAAGAGAATTAGGCAGTGGCAATGGCCCCAGGGACCTAGCTTTTCTTTATATACTTGTTAATCTGCATAGTTTCTTGAAGACCACACCTGAAAAATATGCTTCTTTTTAGAAAAATTAGCCGTGTAACTATAATAAAAACAGTGCTCAGGACAATAGCAAAATGTCCTGGTTTCAGCTGGGCTAGAGTTCATTTTCTTCCTAGCAGCTGGTGTAGTGGTGTGTTTTGGATTTCGTATGAGAATAATGTTGATAACACACTGATGTTTTAGTTCTTGCTAAGTAGTGCTTACACCAGTCAAGGACTGTTCTCCGATTCTCTCCCTCATCACACTGGAGAGGGGGGAGTGAGTGAGCGGCTGTGTGGCACTTAGTTGCTGACTGGGGTTAAACCATGACACAGGCCCACAAACACTGGGCCTCTGCGCTTGCCTGCCCTCCTAAAAGTCCAAAACTCTCTCTGTCTCCGGCTCATTGTAGCCAGAGCCCAGCTCTGAAGTTGCAAATAGACAGCAATTTCACCCACACCAAAGGTGCCAGGACTAAAAGCTGTTTCTGACCTTAACCTTCCCTTGGGAGCACTTTCACAGCCCCACAGACACTGGGGCTCTAAACATGACTAGACACTTAATGGTCCCAACACCCTCTCTCACTTCATTGCTCTCAGGTTCTGACTGAGGCCGCATGCCTCCCCCAGTGTGATGTCAGAGCCACCAGTGTGAGGTCAGAGCTGGCCGCCCGCACAGCCCTGTGGCGCGTGGGCAAGGAGCCCCCAGCTGCCGTGTGGCTCTTGCCCTGGGCAGGCGCGCTCCTGCTGTGCGGCAGCGTGGGGCTGCTGCCGGAGCTGTTTTTGCCTGGGCAGGCCACACTGCTGGGGCTGAGGGGGAAGAGCAGAGCGGGGAGCCTGCCTTTGCCCAGAGATGGCGAGGAGAAAGGCCCTCGAGAGAAGATGCCAAGGGCCCTCCCAAGGCTCCTTGGGGAACGAGGCCGGCCAACAGCCGGCAGGGGAGGCAGCGGGGCCGAGCCGCTGCCAGACGAGTAGGTACGAAGCCTGGCATGTGCCCGGGGCATCAGGTTGGGCTGGTAGCACGGACGTGGCCTAGCACGGTCAGTGGGGAGCGGAGCAGCCTGGGGAAGCCGACAGAAGTTTTCTGAAGAAGAGCCCCGTGGCTTGCGACGCCCCCCTTCTGTGGGGACGGGTCTCGGCGGAAAGCCTGGCTCACTCTCGCAGCCAAAAGGCAGTGTGCAGCAGGGGCTTTTGGGGAGGCGGTAGCCTCGTGCTGCAGGGTCGGAGCCCAGCCCTGCTGCACGGGGCGGTTTTGCTGCACGAGGAGCCTAGCCCCTGGGGCCTGAGACTGGCCCCCTCGGGACGCTGAGGCGCGATCCTGCCTGGCTGATGGGAGCAGCTGTGCGGGGCAGAGAGGGGTCGGGAGACCTGGGAGTGCCCAGGGAAGAGGTGGGGGGGGCGGTGGGGGGGGGACAGCAGCCCGTGCCCCCTCCCCGAATGGCCACTGGGAGGTGTCTGCCGCGGGGCAGGGTGGGGCCAGCGGCCAGGGGCTGAGAATCATGCTGTGCTGCTGGGTGGCTTCCCGAGGCGGGGGGTCTGCTGCTGCCAGCTTGCTCCCACTGCAGGCCTGTAAAGCAAAGGATGGGGAAAGGAGAGGGGGGGGGCCCGCTGGGAGCAGCCCAGCTGTGCTGGCCTCTCTCGCTGCTGCTGGGACGGCCCGTCCTCTGGCAAGGCCCGCCGCTCAGGCTACTCCTGCCCGCCTCGGCTCCCGCGGCGTGGGGACGGTGGGCAACGGGCATTTGTCTTTTTCCTCCGACAGGAACCTCCGCATGCAGGTGGAGCTGGGGATGCTCTCTTCGATGTCAGCTCCTGGCTCAGCCACTCAAGGGCCTGCCAAGTGGCACGACAAGGCCACAGAAATTGCAAGTGAGCTCAGCACTGCTGCTTGCTGTGACCTCCTCGGGGCTGAAGTTGGAGAGCTGCGCTGCGCTGGAGCTCTGGCCAAACGTCACAAGGCGGCAGGAGAAGTGCAGGCTGCCCTGCTCTTTGCCCCAGGGAGGGAGTGTGTAGGACACGGTGCCCGCCTCCCCGCAGGCAGCTGAGACATGCGGGGCTGGGCATCCTAGAGAGGAGACCTCAAGAGACAGGCCTAACTTTTCTCTGCTTTCCTTGTGCAGGGACAGTCTTCAGCCTTACTTGCTGTCCGGCAGGCGCCCTTGTCTCCCCGCGGAGACGTCTGCTGAGGACGTGCATCTCCGCCGTGTACGTATTACATCACGTTTCTGCTGTGGATGGGGGAGAGAAAGGGGATGTCTGAGGGCCGGTGCAAGCAAAGGGGAGAGCAGAGGGTGTTCCCCAGCCAGCAGCCCAGGGCTCCCAGTCGGGAGCCCAAGCTGGGGCGCTGCTCGTGCTGTGGCCATTCTTAGGGAGAGCCAAGAGCAAAGCCCCTCGGCAGTCTCGCTCCCACACATTTGCCAGAGCCCCACACTCTGGCTGCGGTAGGGCAAACTGCCGCGTAGCCAGACGCTGGGGTGCAGAGCCAAGCCTCCGCAGGGGAAGGCTTTTCCCCAGCTCTGGCAAGTGACCGCGCAGGTCTGGGAGGGCTCTGGGAGGAAAGGCAGACAAGGCTCCTGCGCTTCCCAGCTCTGCGGAAAAACACCCCTAAGAGAGATCTGTGTGATCGCAAGTGAGAACAGGCCTGCTTTCTCAGCCAAAGGGAGAGCAAGGTCCCCACCAGAAAGACTGCTGAAAAGCAGTCTTCATTTGCTCGGCCTCTTTACTTTCCTGCATTATTTTCATTCCCTTTGGCATGGTGCTTCTGGAGCCCTTTCTCTGGGGAAGATCTGCCGGCAGTGTTGAACGGTGCGGACAGAAATCGTCTTCCTCCTGGGCACTGCTCTGGCAGCTCTCTGGCAGCAGGAGGCTTCCAAAAGGCTGGCTTTCCGGCCTGGAAAGGGAACTCCACCGGTGGAGGGCTTTGCCCAAGACTTGGATCATGGGCAGCCACAGGACTCCCTCTTTTTCAGGCAAAAGGTGGCCCTGCAGAAGAAGAGGATCTTCCAAGTCGTCTTCTTGTTGCTCCCCGTGGCTCTTGGTGAGTTTGCATGAGCAGACACCTGAGAGCGACAGCCAGGCTGTGCTGCATGCCAGCTTTCCGCTGGCCAGCTTTCCTTTTGGGCCAGTATGGGCGGAAACTCCCATGGCCCAAGCGCTTCCCGAGTACGTCCCGGACTGGGCCTGCCTTTTGGCCTGCCAGTAAGACTGGGAGTCTCCCAGCCATGCTGCTGCTCTGGCCACTGGACCACATGGCTTGCTTCGTCTGCAAGTCCGCGAGAGAAGGGCGTAGCTACTTCCAAGCCTGAACTGGGCATTCCCAGAGGGGAGGGGCCGTGCAGGGGGACCCATGGGGAGGTACCTCTCCTAGCCCATGCAGCCTGGTCTCGGGGCTCCCTGAAGCAGCGAGGGGAAGCGGGGAATAGCTCTGGGGCACTGAGCACACCTGAGGCTCACGGCTGCACAGTCCCCTCAAGCCTGGGCCGATGGCTTCTGGGCAGAGGCGCGTCCTCTCTCCGCACCCCACGTTCCCCACCTCCTCAGCTCACCTGCTGCCCCACCCCTAAGGCAACAGGCCGGAGACAACGCGACTGCAGGCATTGCTAGCGACCCCAGTAAAATAACTCTCTCTTGATGATGTGAATTGCAGCCGGTGCTTACTGTGGGACCTCACTGCCAGGGTGGACAATGCGGACAAAGGCACTGCTAGAGGTCGGTGACTCCTGTGGCACAGGCACCTCCTGCAACTGAGCATTGCTGAGAGCGGCTGGATAAATCACGGGCTCTCCTGCTGCCACGCAGGGTGACCCAAAGAAGCAGCAGCTTGTGCCGAGTCTTCCTAGGGAAGCCTCTCCTGGGAAGCCCCGGCGGCTCTGGTAGCGGATGCTCGAACCGAGCGTTTTTCCCTTTCAGGAGCTGGCACTTGTGTCTGCAGAAGACCTGAAGACCCTGCGGTAAGAGACGTTTCCTGAGCTGGCATTGGTTCTGTGCAGAAGCGTCAGCCGACCTCGTGCTACCTGCACTCGTTTTGCTAACAGCCAGGGCTCCCATACCTCCTACCTGCCTTTGCCTTCTGCTCAAACTGGTGTGGAAGGGAAGCACTCGCAAAGCAGGGGAAGCACACGTGTCTCTCCTTCTTGCCGAGCTGAGACGCTCCCCAGAGGGGACTGGCCGCTCTCTGACAAGATCTGCTTTCCTGTCATGCAGGAACTTTTGCGTTTTGTTGGCGGAGCAAAGACAAAAGATGCAGCTTCTGCTGGAGGAGGTGGCTCAACTGAGGGCGGAGATCAGCAGGGCAAAGGTGATGCTGCGTTTTGGGGAAGGAGGCTTGGCTGGGCAGAACCCCCGAGAAAGCACTCCTTGGGCTTGTTGGTGGGGTCAGACTGCTGACGGCAGCAAGCCAGCCTTTGCCCCAGGGGCTTGCTGGGTGAGCTTCTGCGCTGCACAGGCCCTTCTCCAGGCCCAGTTTAAGCAGGCTGCTTGAGGCAGCAGAGGACTCCCGAGAGCCTTCCCTTGGCATGCCGGCACTCTGGCTCCTCTGGCTGGGCTCCTGAGGCAGGGATGAGACCCAGGCATGCTGACGGGGCCAGCCGTCGCTTGCAGGGCCCGAGCCCATCTCCCCGCTGACCTGCAGAGTGTGGAGGGTGGGGACGAGGGTGTGGGGACCCTCGTCAACCCACCTCGCGGCCATGGCCGTGGCCGTGGACACAGATTCTCTTCCTCAGTCCTCGTGGCTCACGTCAGCAGCAGAGTCTTGCAGCTCTGTGGACGAGGCTTGCCTTGCCTTTCTGACACTGACCCTTTGCCTCTGCCGGCGCTAGCAGCCACGCTGAACTGCCTGCTGATGTGGTCCTTTTCTGTGTTCGTTTATGGCGTTCCCAGGAAGTGAACCAGGCAGCGTCCCAGATGGCTTCGGAAGTCTACGTCGAGATGTCTGACTGGGCCCTGAAAAGCTCTGGTATGGACACAAGCAGCCCAGTCTCCTTGCCCTGTGCTTGTCTGCAGCAGTCCGCAAAGAAGCCTGTGCTCCGGGCGCTGCTCTCCAAAGTGGGGGAGCTTCAATGCTTCATGGGGTCCAAGAGCAAGGCTGTGGCACAGTGGCTCTCTCAGACTCCCTCCCAGTCCTGCCCTCGGCCTCCGCACGGGGGCCTGCGCACAGGTGCCTCCGCCGCTGCCCCCGCACGTGTTCCTGTGCTGTTGGAAGGGTTCTCTTCCTCTCCACTGCATTGGAAGAGGGAACGGCTGGGCCACTCTTTGCTGCCCATGCCGCAAGCCCTCAGTTTTGGTGTGCTGTCATTCACGTGGGCGCCCGCTGTCTCCCAGAACCCTCAGACCTTCTCCTCCTGGCGCTGTGAGAGAAGCAGTCACCACCAGGCAGGTGGCTGCCGTCATTGCCCTGCGCAGCTGGGCACCCCCAGCAGCGTGGGGAGGAGGAGAGGACTGACAGATGTGGAGCTGGCCGGCAGCATCAGAAATGCTGTCTGAGCACCGAGTCCTCCTAGAATGTGGCCTCTTCCAGTAGTCACCTGCTCTCCCTCCCTTCCAGGTGCCACCATCGACATGCAGAGAACTTCCGAGACCTACATCTGCAAAGAGAATTGGGGCTGCAGGCTTTTATGGCTCTTTCGCACTGCCAACCCTCCCGACACTATTTTGCAGGTATCGTAGCGGAACTCCTCCGGGAAGGTTGCCTGCCTCCCGCTGAAGTTGGGGACCGACCTCAGGGGCTCTGCCCTCGCTCCAGTGGCACTGCTCAAGCCCACAGTGTTGATCAGGTTCCTGAAAGCAAAGCTCGAACACAGGGCTGGGCTTGCTAGCAATCAGCGCTTCCCCTCAGGAGGGGAATGGAGCTGAACGGAGCCAAACTGCTGCATCTCGCCCACAGTGCTCTGCCCCAGCTGGGTGAAAGACTTTCTCCCTGGTGGGGGGTGCCCTGCAGAGCCACTGGGCAGAGAGGTGTTTCTGCTAGGCCCTGACTGGGACGGTTTCATAACTGCTAGTCTCCTCTGCCCCATAATCCTGAGAGCCCCCTTTCGGTCAGGCAGGGACGAAGGCCTCCTGCTTCTGTCCATTTCCTCCCACGCGCCTCATTTTCAAGCCAAAATAGACCCCGCGGACACAACGGCGCCTATGCTTCAAGCTACGCGGGCCACTGTGTTGGCCCCAACACTCTCTCACTCTTCCTTGCTCTCGCGTTCTGCTTGCAGCCGGATGTTTCCCCAGGAAACTGCTGGCCTTTACAAGGGGATCAGGGCCAGGTGGTCATCAGGCTGCCAGCACGAGTCCATCTGACTGCCATCACTGTGCAGCACATCTTCAAAGAAGTCTCTCCATCTGGGACTGTCATCAGCGCCCCCAGAGACGTCGCTGTCTTTGTGAGTCTCTGCTGGGCGCTTCTGGCGGGGATCTGGCCCTGGGGCAAAGCCATGGCAGGGTCTTGCTTGCTTTTGTGCGTCCTCTGAGGTTTGCGTCCTGCTCTCTCCTGAGCACTGCAGTGCCCTAGCGGGACACTTCAAGGGCTCTAGGGGTTTCATCCCTCTTGAGGCTTGTTTGGGACAAGCACCTCAGGGTTCCTGAGCAGAAGTCAAGGCCGAGCCTGAGCTCCACCACAGCGAGTGCTAGCCTACTGCTAGAGCCCCAGGAGAGGGTGGGGAGGTAGCAGGGCTGATCCAGCCGTGTCCCCAGCAGCCCCGGTACCAGCAGCGAGCCTCAGATTGCCACAGCTGCTCCCACCCACTTTCAGGAGCTCGTTCCTGAGCAGGAGCAGGGCTGGCAGGGAGGGACACCTTCATTGCATTGTCGCTCCTAACAGCCCCGCTTCCTTTTCCCGCTTTTCTTCCCAGAACGCACCGCTTCCCAGAGCCTTTGCACGTGTCAAACTTCTGGTGAAGAGCAACTGGGGAAACCCAGCGTACACCTGCATTTATCGAGTGCAGGTTCACGGGAAGATGGCAAAACCAGAAAGCCTCGAGTAAAGCCAGAGGAAAAAGAGAAGGGCATACAGAAAAGAGCAGCAGAAGGGGAAGGAACAAGAAAATAAAAAAGATGTGGCAATTCAGATTGGTGCAGAAGCTCTGTCTCCAAAGTGGGGTGCGCAAGAAGGCCCTTTGGGGGGAGGGCGGGAGCATGCGGGAACCGTTAGGACCTCTCCTTAATTTTTTCTGCAACCTGAGGAAGGCAGTAAGCACTCCTAAGGTTTACTCCAGAGAGGAGAGACCCAGCCTGGCACCGCTCCTTCTCCCGCCACCCCGGGAGGCTCCGCAAGCGGCACCGGCCCAGGGCAGGCAGAGGGAAAGCCCCCCGTTCCTCGGCCCATCAATGTCCCCGCTCTAGAGCTGGCTGCTCTCTGTCGGGGGTCCTTTTGTGTCACATTGAGTAGTGTCGACGGGGAATTTTCCAGCGCTTGGCCCCTGGTTATTCTCCCCTTGGCATTGGGATGACCCTGACCCGTCTTTGCTCTTGACGGACCACCCTCTCTGGGGTTCCCAGAAAGGCTGTGCGGTTCTGCAGCCCTTGGGCTGTTCCCGTCATGGGCTCCACCATGTAACACTCGAGGCCCCTCGGTCCCCCAGTGCTGCATTGTGCAACACTTGGCTGTTCCCTCCCGCTGTTGCTATCATGGGCATCGTGTCCTGGGCTACAACGCCGCCTGCGCTAAGGACATCCCGGGCAGCCAGTCGGAAAGCTCGTCCAAAGGGTTCCAGGGATGGGGAGGGTTAGAACCCCGTCTTCCTGGCAGCTGTCTAACAGCAGGGAGTATTGGGAGGGGGTCAGGGTGGCAGGAGCATTCCCTGCGGGGTGCTGGAGGCTCCCAAGGGGTTCCTGAGAGATGGGGCTGGGGAGTGGGCATCCCAGGATGCTCGGGGGGGTTCTCATGCTGCTGGAAATGGTTTGTAAAGCTAAGCAGAAACGGCAATTGTGCCATTAGCTTTGTATGACGGTAGGCACCTTAGGTGGGACCATCCCCCGTGCATCCAGCGCCGTAATAAAGAGAATGCCTGCTTCTCGATGCTACATGGGTGTGAAGAGGTTGATTCCCCATTTCGGTGACAGTTTGGGTGACCCAGATGGGACTCCGCTTCTGAATCTCGACGGATCCGCGGGATCGCAGGACCCCCAGCCGGCACCGAGGGATTCTCGGGAAGAACCTCCGAAGCCCGGACCGAAGAGCTCTGAGCAGGACCCCGGGAAGGTAAAGGCATCCCTTTTCTGATTAAAAGGGCGGTTGCCTGCCCGTCAGGCAACGGGAGGGTAAATGGGATGAAGTACCATGCATGCATTTATTTTTCACAGTAAGAAACCGCCCGGGATGGCAGAAGGAATGTGGAATAATCCCACAGGACCCTCTGATCTTGGCTCTAGAAAAAAAGGGGAGGGGCAGGAATTTAAAACGATGGTGTTCTGCTTGTAGAATGGGGAAGAGATGTTGGAAATGCGGACGGAAGGAAGAAGATGACCTAGAGTTCATGGCTGCTCCCCGGCAGAGGTTGGGAGAGAATCCTGAAGCCGATGATGCATTAGTCATGTGAGCAGGGTAAGAGAAAGCAGTCGTAGGCGAGCCGGTGAGGGTGGTAGCGCGGGAGGAAGTGGCTATGGACCTGGCTACGGGCGACTTGGTGGAGCAGAAGGATTTAGTGCGATGGCAGGAAGAACGAGGGGACGACAAGGGGACGCGGGAGAGGTTTTACAAGCTCGTCTCCGACAAGCGGTCGGAAATAACGGGCCAGTAAGCGTTAAAGTGCCATTCCCAAGAACGGATTTGAGGTCCTGGAAGGAAACGACGGTTATCGATAGGGAAGAGCCAGAAAGGGGGGCTAAAGTTTTGGAAACTATAATCAGGACCCAAGCCCCTGACTGGAATGATGTACAGATAATATTAGAGACGTTGTTAGACGGTACTGAGAAGAAGGTGGTATGAAACACGGCTCGGAAAGAGGTAGAAGGGGCACAGGCTAATGGGGACCTGCAGGGAACGACAGATCCAACTTTTCCTGCCGCAGATGCGGGGGGCGATCCTAAGCAGCTGGGACCCCAGGGGCTTTTGGGTACTATTTGGCATAAGGCACGCTATGGCAAAAGCAATCCATTGGTGCAAATGCTATGAGGGTAAGCAAGAACCAAACGCATCCCCGTCTGCCTTCCTGGAGCGGTTAAAAGTCACTGCCAGGAAACAGACGAATCTAGACCCTGAAAAACCAGAAAAGGCCGTTCAGTTGGCTTCTGTCTTTATGAGACAATCGGCCCCAGCTATAAGAAAGAAACTCCAAAACTTCGAAGGGGCGGACTCAAGGGATTTGGGAAAGGTGTTAGAGGTAGCGTGGATGTTTTTTCATAATAGAGAGAAGGAAAAAGAGGCACGACAGGTTCGAAGGGAACACCTAAGACAGGGGAGATGGAGTGCTGCTTTATCAGGGGCTCCTGGAAGAACCGATAGAGAAAGGGGAGGCACAGGAAGGGGTTACCGGGAAGAAGCAGGGGAAGGGGAAAATCAGCTCCTTTCGCACAGCCCTGTGGCGCGCGGGGAAGGAGCCCACAGCTGCCATGTGGCTCTTGCCCTGGGCAGGCGCGCTCCTGCAAAAGCAGCAAGAGCTTTTGGTCCTGGCACCTTTGGGGTGGGAGGAATCCCTGGACGTTCGCAGTTTTCTTTCTGGACTTTGGCTGTACTCAGCAGGCCAGGGAGAGAGACTCCATTCAACACTGGGAGGCTCCAGAAACAGAGAGTGTCTGTTCCCTTGCTCTGTGTCCCACTCTCTGCCCCTGCCTCTCCCCTTTCTTTTCCCTCTCACCCTTTGCCTTCTGTCCTTCTGTCCTGTTCCCTGTCCCATTTCTCTGTCACTCTGCCCTCCTGCTGACTCTTCTGTCTCTCCGCCCCCTCGTCCCGTGCCCTTGCCCTTTCTGCGTCTGTCCATCCCTCTGTTCTCCTTCCTGCCCCTCTTCTCTCTCTGTCCCTCTGTCCTGCTGCTTAGCACTAGTTTTCTTCCTGCGCCATGTTCTTCACTTGCCCTCCATCTCCTTCCTTCTCTGTCCCTGTTTCTGCTCCTCACCACTATTTTTCCTTTCTCCACTCCCCACCCAGCTACCCCTTTTTCCCACCATCCCTCTGTCCATCTCCTGTCCCTCTGTCCTGCTCCTGTCCCTCTCCAGCCACCCCACCGCCCTGCCCCACCCTTCTCCGCTGCTCTCTCCCTCTCTCCCCCTCCTCCTCCCTCTCCACCGGGGCTCTGGGGCCAGCGCAGCCCCGCGCAGGCGGCCATGGGGCCTGCTCGTGGGGCAGGGCGCAGCCGGGGCAGGGGACGGTGGCCGCGCAGGGTCAGACAGCAGGGCAGTTGCGCCCCGTGGCATGCCGGGAGCGTAGTCCTGGGGCACGTGTCCGCCAGGTGGCCATGTTGGTTAGCACGGCATGCGGGGAGCTGTAGTCCTGAGACATGGGGCTGCCGGGCGGCCATGTTGGTTACCGGGGCATGCCCGGAGCCGTCATGGCCCCACACTCACCTTCCCGGCAGCCGTGTTGGTCTCGGGAGGTGCAGCTCCAGCTGCGGCCCGTCTGAGGTGAGGCCTGGGGCTGCCCGTGAGGTGAGTGAGGCCCTTGGGCGGGCGTGGGGGTGTCTCCTGCCTGCTGGCCCCCCGCGGGTGGTGGGGGGAGCTCCAGGCTGGAGCCGGGCCCGGCCGGGGCAGCCCTGGGACTGACCCAAGAGCTGGGGAGGGGAAGGAGATGGAGACGGACCCCCCCGGGCACAGGCACCGGGCAGCCCGACTCCCAGAGCCCCCCCGGAGCCGCCCCAGCCCCGCTCGGCCCCTGCAGCTGCCCCGGCCCCAGCACCTCCCCTGAGGCCTGTCCCGCAGCCCCAGGCCCCCACGGCCTCTCCTGGCAGCAGCGAGCCGGGCCTGGGGCGCGCTCAATCCTCCGTCACCGCGGGTGCATCAGCGGCAGCGCGGGGAGGGAGCGGTGTCTGCAGGAGCTCCTGCAGCAGGAGCTTACAAGCTTCCTAAAATTGGTTAATTCCTGTGTCTCTTATGATACTTCTGTGGTAATAACTCCACAGCCATCTTCCAGCATTTCTAAGATGCTTTTGCATACTTAAACGGTCAGTTATACTGTCAGTTGAGCAATGTAATACTTTGTATAGTTCCTCTTGATAACAGTCTGTTTCTTGAAATTCACTGCTAAGTCCTTTAAAGAGTAAGACAAATACCAGCGCACTGAATTGTTTCAGTTCATTTTACAGCGCCCAAGAAGGAAAGTGCCAGAGCCATGTGGTAGTAGGCAGGAATTGTGTTCTGTGCTGCAAGATACAGTCTTGGTAAGGGCTTGTGGCTGCTGGCTTTTCCTTACCCATCAAAGAAGAACTTGAGTAGGTGCCAGGAAACGAGCTCATGGACACCGCTAAAACGTGCGGTTCCGCAGTAGCTCACTGATGATCATTATGATGATCACTGATGATCAGTATGATCAGACATGCATGTTAGCTAGTCTTACTTTTCAAGGATGTTCAGCAGCCTGGAGTGAGGCTGCACCTAAACAGTGCGTGGTAGGTATGTGTGTCAATGGCAAAGCAATTGGTACTGTACCTAGGTCTAACATTAATCAGGGGTGTCATTTGCAACAAAAATAACTGACACAAGTTGAACAGTATAAAAGGCAGTTCCCTTGGTGTCTGGGATGGATCTGGTATCTCTTCTTAAAGTACCTGCACCGGTTGTGCCCCTGCCCACACTTACCTTCCGTGCTAAGTAGCAATTTGTGCTCTATCAGTGTCCTTCTTGTAGTGAGGGGCCCAACACTGAACACAGGATTCAAGGTGTGGCCTCACCAGTGCCCAGTACGCGGGGACGATCACTTCCCTAGTCCTGCTGGCCACGCTATTTCTGATAGAAGCCGGGATGCTATTGGCCTCTTGTCCACCTGGGCACACTGCTGCCTCATATTCAGCTGGCTGTCCACCAATACCCCCTCCTTTTGCCCCGGGCAGCTCTCCAGCCCCTCTTCCCCCAGCCTGTAGCGTTGCATGGGGTTGTTGTGACCCAAGCGCGGGACCCGGCACTGAGCCTTGTTGAACCTCACACAGTTGGCCTTGGCCCATCAATCCAGCCTGGCCAGGTCCCTCCGTAGGGCCTTCCTGCCCTCCAGGAGACCAACGCTCCCACCCAACTTGGCGTCATCTGCAAACTTACTGAGGGTGTACTTGATCCCCTCATCCTGATCATTGATAAAGACATTAAACAGGACTGGCCCCAATGCTGAGCCCTGGGGAACACCACTTGTGACCAGCCACCGGCTGCATTTAACTCCATTCACCACAACTCTTTGGGCCCGGCCATGCAGCCAGTTTTTTACCCAGCAAAGAGCACGCCCATCCAAGCCATAAGCAGCTTTTTTTTCTCCCTTCCTTTCAGTCTTTCCTGTGTGCCAGTGAGCTATTTTCTCTGTTCATGTAAGACCTAGATCTCATCAAGTACTTCCCGGTTGTCAAGGCCTGAGCCAGTAAAGCACTGTAGGAATTTGGCACTCTTGCAGCTGGCGGAGGTAAAGTTCTACCTGTTAGCGTCACAATGGGAAGATGTGTGTATCTTTTCCCCCCAAAAGTATGAATTGTGTAAGGGTTGCTCTCGTATCAAATTTAGTATCCCTAGAGGCATATATTAGTAAATAATGGAACAGGAAGAGAATTAGGCAGTGGCAATGGCCCCAGGGACCTAGCTTTTCTTTATATACTTGTTAATCTGCATAGTTTCTTGAAGACCACACCTGAAAAATATGCTTCTTTTTAGAAAAATTAGCCGTGTAACTATAATAAAAACAGTGCTCAGGACAATAGCAAAATGTCCTGGTTTCAGCTGGGCTAGAGTTCATTTTCTTCCTAGCAGCTGGTGTAGTGGTGTGTTTTGGATTTCGTATGAGAATAATGTTGATAACACACTGATGTTTTAGTTCTTGCTAAGTAGTGCTTACACCAGTCAAGGACTGTTCTCCGATTCTCTCCCTCATCACACTGGAGAGGGGGGAGTGAGTGAGCGGCTGTGTGGCACTTAGTTGCTGACTGGGGTTAAACCATGACACAGGCCCACAAACACTGGGCCTCTGCGCTTGCCTGCCCTCCTAAAAGTCCAAAACTCTCTCTGTCTCCGGCTCATTGTAGCCAGAGCCCAGCTCTGAAGTTGCAAATAGACAGCAATTTCACCCACACCAAAGGTGCCAGGACTAAAAGCTGTTTCTGACCTTAACCTTCCCTTGGGAGCACTTTCACAGCCCCACAGACACTGGGGCTCTAAACATGACTAGACACTTAATGGTCCCAACACCCTCTCTCACTTCATTGCTCTCAGGTTCTGACTGAGGCCGCATGCCTCCCCCAGTGTGATGTCAGAGCCACCAGTGTGAGGTCAGAGCTGGCCGCCCGCACAGCCCTGTGGCGCGTGGGCAAGGAGCCCCCAGCTGCCGTGTGGCTCTTGCCCTGGGCAGGCGCGCTCCTGCTGTGCGGCAGCGTGGGGCTGCTGCCGGAGCTGTTTTTGCCTGGGCAGGCCACACTGCTGGGGCTGAGGGGGAAGAGCAGAGCGGGGAGCCTGCCTTTGCCCAGAGATGGCGAGGAGAAAGGCCCTCGAGAGAAGATGCCAAGGGCCCTCCCAAGGCTCCTTGGGGAACGAGGCCGGCCAACAGCCGGCAGGGGAGGCAGCGGGGCCGAGCCGCTGCCAGACGAGTAGGTACGAAGCCTGGCATGTGCCCGGGGCATCAGGTTGGGCTGGTAGCACGGACGTGGCCTAGCACGGTCAGTGGGGAGCGGAGCAGCCTGGGGAAGCCGACAGAAGTTTTCTGAAGAAGAGCCCCGTGGCTTGCGACGCCCCCCTTCTGTGGGGACGGGTCTCGGCGGAAAGCCTGGCTCACTCTCGCAGCCAAAAGGCAGTGTGCAGCAGGGGCTTTTGGGGAGGCGGTAGCCTCGTGCTGCAGGGTCGGAGCCCAGCCCTGCTGCACGGGGCGGTTTTGCTGCACGAGGAGCCTAGCCCCTGGGGCCTGAGACTGGCCCCCTCGGGACGCTGAGGCGCGATCCTGCCTGGCTGATGGGAGCAGCTGTGCGGGGCAGAGAGGGGTCGGGAGACCTGGGAGTGCCCAGGGAAGAGGTGGGGGGGGCGGTGGGGGGGGGACAGCAGCCCGTGCCCCCTCCCCGAATGGCCACTGGGAGGTGTCTGCCGCGGGGCAGGGTGGGGCCAGCGGCCAGGGGCTGAGAATCATGCTGTGCTGCTGGGTGGCTTCCCGAGGCGGGGGGTCTGCTGCTGCCAGCTTGCTCCCACTGCAGGCCTGTAAAGCAAAGGATGGGGAAAGGAGAGGGGGGGGGCCCGCTGGGAGCAGCCCAGCTGTGCTGGCCTCTCTCGCTGCTGCTGGGACGGCCCGTCCTCTGGCAAGGCCCGCCGCTCAGGCTACTCCTGCCCGCCTCGGCTCCCGCGGCGTGGGGACGGTGGGCAACGGGCATTTGTCTTTTTCCTCCGACAGGAACCTCCGCATGCAGGTGGAGCTGGGGATGCTCTCTTCGATGTCAGCTCCTGGCTCAGCCACTCAAGGGCCTGCCAAGTGGCACGACAAGGCCACAGAAATTGCAAGTGAGCTCAGCACTGCTGCTTGCTGTGACCTCCTCGGGGCTGAAGTTGGAGAGCTGCGCTGCGCTGGAGCTCTGGCCAAACGTCACAAGGCGGCAGGAGAAGTGCAGGCTGCCCTGCTCTTTGCCCCAGGGAGGGAGTGTGTAGGACACGGTGCCCGCCTCCCCGCAGGCAGCTGAGACATGCGGGGCTGGGCATCCTAGAGAGGAGACCTCAAGAGACAGGCCTAACTTTTCTCTGCTTTCCTTGTGCAGGGACAGTCTTCAGCCTTACTTGCTGTCCGGCAGGCGCCCTTGTCTCCCCGCGGAGACGTCTGCTGAGGACGTGCATCTCCGCCGTGTACGTATTACATCACGTTTCTGCTGTGGATGGGGGAGAGAAAGGGGATGTCTGAGGGCCGGTGCAAGCAAAGGGGAGAGCAGAGGGTGTTCCCCAGCCAGCAGCCCAGGGCTCCCAGTCGGGAGCCCAAGCTGGGGCGCTGCTCGTGCTGTGGCCATTCTTAGGGAGAGCCAAGAGCAAAGCCCCTCGGCAGTCTCGCTCCCACACATTTGCCAGAGCCCCACACTCTGGCTGCGGTAGGGCAAACTGCCGCGTAGCCAGACGCTGGGGTGCAGAGCCAAGCCTCCGCAGGGGAAGGCTTTTCCCCAGCTCTGGCAAGTGACCGCGCAGGTCTGGGAGGGCTCTGGGAGGAAAGGCAGACAAGGCTCCTGCGCTTCCCAGCTCTGCGGAAAAACACCCCTAAGAGAGATCTGTGTGATCGCAAGTGAGAACAGGCCTGCTTTCTCAGCCAAAGGGAGAGCAAGGTCCCCACCAGAAAGACTGCTGAAAAGCAGTCTTCATTTGCTCGGCCTCTTTACTTTCCTGCATTATTTTCATTCCCTTTGGCATGGTGCTTCTGGAGCCCTTTCTCTGGGGAAGATCTGCCGGCAGTGTTGAACGGTGCGGACAGAAATCGTCTTCCTCCTGGGCACTGCTCTGGCAGCTCTCTGGCAGCAGGAGGCTTCCAAAAGGCTGGCTTTCCGGCCTGGAAAGGGAACTCCACCGGTGGAGGGCTTTGCCCAAGACTTGGATCATGGGCAGCCACAGGACTCCCTCTTTTTCAGGCAAAAGGTGGCCCTGCAGAAGAAGAGGATCTTCCAAGTCGTCTTTGTGTTGCTCCCCGTGGCTCTTGGTGAGTTTGCATGAGCAGACACCTGAGAGCGACAGCCAGGCTGTGCTGCATGCCAGCTTTCCGCTGGCCAGCTTTCCTTTTGGGCCAGTATGGGCGGAAACTCCCATGGCCCAAGCGCTTCCCGAGTACGTCCCGGACTGGGCCTGCCTTTTGGCCTGCCAGTAAGACTGGGAGTCTCCCAGCCATGCTGCTGCTCTGGCCACTGGACCACATGGCTTGCTTCGTCTGCAAGTCCGCGAGAGAAGGGCGTAGCTACTTCCAAGCCTGAACTGGGCATTCCCAGAGGGGAGGGGCCGTGCAGGGGGACCCATGGGGAGGTACGTACCTCTCCTAGCCCATGCAGCCTGGTCTCGGGGCTCCCTGAAGCAGCGAGGGGAAGCGGGGAATAGCTCTGGGGCACTGAGCACACCTGAGGCTCACGGCTGCGCAGTCCCCTCAAGCCTGGGCCGATGGCTTCCGGGCAGAGGCGCGTCCTCTCTCCGCACCCCGCGTTCCCCACCTCCTCAGCTCACCTGCTGCCCCACCCCTAAGGCAACAGGCCGGAGACAACGTGACTGCAGGCATCGCTAGCAACCCCAGTAAAATAACTCTCTCTTGATGATGTGAATTGCAGCTGCTGTCTACTGCGGGACCTCACTGTCAGGGTGGACAATGCAGCCAAAGGGACTGCTGGAGGTCGGTGACTCCTGTGGCACAGGCACCTCTCGCAACAGAGCATCGCTGAGAGCGGCTGGATAAATCACGGGCTCTCCTGCTGCCACGCAGGGTGACCCAAAGAAGCAGCAGCTTGTGCCGAGTCTTCCTAGGGAAGCCTCTCCTGGGAAGCCCCGGCGGCTCTGGTAGCGGATGCTCGAACCGAGCGTTTTTCCCTTTCAGGCGCCGGCACTTGTGTCTGCAGAAGACCTGAAGACCCTGCGGTAAGAGACGTTTCCTGAGCTGGCATTGGTTCTGTGCAGAAGCGTCAGCCGACCTCGTGCTACCTGCACTCGTTTTGCTAACAGCCAGGGCTCCCATACCTCCTACCTGCCTTTGCCTTCTGCTCAAACTGGTGTGGAAGGGAAGCGCTCGCAAAGCAGGGGAAGCACACGTGTCTCTCCTCTTGCTGAGACGCTCCCCAGAGGGGACTGGCCGCTCTCTGACAAGATCTGCTTTCCTGTCATGCAGGAACTTTTGCGTTTTGTTGGCGGAGCAAAGACAAATGATGCAGCTTCTGCTGGAGGAGGTGGCTCAACTGAGGGCGGAGATCAGCAGGGCAAAGGTGATGCTGCGTTTTGGGGAAGGAGGCTTGGCTGGGCAGAACCCCCGAGAAAGCACTCCTTGGGCTTGTTGGTGGGGTCAGACTGCTGACGGCAGCAAGCCAGCCTTTGCCCCAGGGGCTTGCTGGGTGAGCTTCTGCGCTGCACAGGCCCTTCTCCAGGCCCAGTTTAAGCAGGCTGCTTGAGGCAGCAGAGGACTCCCGAGAGCCTTCCCTTGGCACGCCGGCACTCTGGCTCCTCTGGCTGGGCTCCTGAGGCAGGGAGGAGACCCAGGCACGCTGACGGGGCCAGCTGTCGCTTGCAGGGCCCGAGCCCATCTCCCCGCTGACCTGCAGAGCGTGGAGGGTGGCGATGAGGGTGTGGCGACCCTCGTCAACCCACCTCGTGGCCATGGCCGTGGCCGTGGACACAGATTCTCTTCCTCAGTCCTCGTGGCTCACGTCAGCAGCAGAGAGTCTTGCAGCTCTGTGGACGAGGCTTGCCTTGCCTTTCTGACACTGGCCCTTTGCCTCTGCCAGCGCTAGCAGCCACGCTGAACTGCCTGCTGATGTGGTCCTTTTCTGTGTTCGTTTATGGCGTTCCCAGGAAGTGAACCAGGCAGCGTCCCAGATGGCTTCGGAAGTCTACGTCGAGATGTCTGACTGGGCCCTGAAAAGCTCTGGTATGGACACAAGCAGCCCAGTCTCCTTGCCTTGCGCTTGTCTGCAGCACTCCCCAAAGAAGCCCGTGCTCCGGGCGCTGCTCTCCAAAGTGGGGGAGCTTCAATGCTTCATGGGGTCCAAGAGCAAGGCTGTGGCACAGTGGCTCTCTCAGACTCCCTCCCAGTCCTGCCCTCGGCCTCCGCACGGGGGCCTGCGCACGGGTGCCTCCGCCGCTGCCCCCGCACGTGTTCCTGTGCTGTTGGAAGGGCTCTCTTCCTCTCCACTGCATTGGAAGAGGGAACGGCTGGGCCATCCTTTGCTGCCCATGCCGCAAGCCCTCAGTTTTGGTGTGCTGTCATTCACGTGGGCGCCCGCTGTCTCCCAGAACCCTCAGACCTCCTCCTCCTGGCGCTGTGAGAGAAGCAGTCACCACCAGGCCGGTGGCTGCTGTCATTCCCCTGCGCAGCTGGGCACCCCCAGCGGCGTGGGGAGGAGGAGAGGACTGACAGACGTGGAGCTGGCCGGCAGCATCAGAAATACTGTCTGAGCACCGAGTCCCCCTAGAATGTGGCCTCTTCCCGTCACCTGCTCTCCCTCCCTTCCAGGTGCCACCATCGACATGCAGAGATCTTCCGAGACCTACATCTGCAAAGAGAATTGGGGCTGCAGGCTTTTATGGCTCTTTCGCACTGCCAACCCTCCCGACACTATTTTGCAGGTATCGTAGCAGAACTCCTCAGGGAAGGTTTCCTGCCTCCCGCTGAAGTTGGGGACCGACCTCAGGGGCTCTGCCCTCGCTCCAGTGGCACTGCTCAAGCCCACAGTGTTGATCAGGTTCCTGAAAGCAAAGCTCGCACACAGGGCTGGGCTTGCTAGCAATCAGCGCTTCCCCTCAGGAGGGGAATGGAGCTGAACGGAGCCAAACTGCTGCATCTCGCCCACAGTGCTCTGCCCCAGCTGGGTGAAAGACTTTCTCCGTGGTGACCCCGTTTCCACGCCCATCCCTAACAGCGCCTTTTTGGGGCTGGCAGGCGGGAGGTGGGGGGTGCCCTGCAGAGCCACTGGGCAGAGAGGTGTTTCTGCTAGGCCCTGACTGGGACGGTTTCATAACCGCTGGTCTCCTCTGCCCCATAATCCTGAGAGCCCCCTTTCAGTCAGGCAGGGACGAAGGCCTCCTGCTTCTGTCCATTTCCTCCCACGCGCCTCATTTTCAAGCCAAAATAGACCCCAAGGAAACAACGGCGCCTACGCTTCAAGCTACGCGGGCCACTGTGTTGGCCCCAACACTCTCTCACTCTTCCTTGCTCTCGCGTTCTGCTTGCAGCCGGATGTTTCCCCAGGAAACTGCTGGCCTTTACAAGGGGATCAGGGCCAGGTGGTCATCAGGTTGCCAGCACGAGTCCACCTGACTGCCATCACTGTGCAGCACATCTCCAAAGAAGTCTCTCCATCTGGGACCGTCATCAGCGCCCCCAGAGACGTCGCTGTCTTTGTGAGTCTCTGCTGGGCGCTTCTGGCGGGGATCTGGCCCTGGGGGAAAGCCATGGCAGGGTCTTGCTTGCTTTTGTGCGTCCTCTGAGGTTTGCGTCCTGCTCTCTCCTGAGCACTGCAGTGCCCTAGCGGGACACTTCAAGGGCTCTAGGGGTTTCATCCCTCTTGAGACTTGTTTGGGACAAGCACCTCAGGGTTCCTGAGCAGAAGTCAAGGCCGAGCCTGAGCTCCACCACAGCGAGTGCTAGCCTACTGCTAGAGCCCCAGGAGAGGGTGGGGAGATAGCAGGGCTGATCCAGCACGTAGGTTCCCTCTTTGTGGGGACGAGTCTGAGCTGCTCTCCTTGTGCTTTGCCCCTGAGGGAGTGGATGCGGACGGAGAAGAGGAAACTCTCCTTGGGACGTTCACGTACAACGTGGCAAAGGAGACCATTCAGACCTTCCCTCTGAAGGTACGGGCCACGCGCAGGGGCAAGGTGCCGGGGAGCAAACCAGGTTTGCCTGCAAGTCCATGGCAGGAAGAGCGTGAATGCTTTCTCCCTGGGCCGAGGGACAGTGTCCTCTCCTCCCAGCACAGCGTGCCCCTTCTCTCCCCGTGCTCTCACGCCTGCCAGGAGGAAAGCGGGCAGAGCAGACAGCGGGAGCTTGGTGGGGTTGCACAGCAGCCGCCCCCCGCACAGGAGCACCTCCCCGGCCTCTCTGCCAGCACAGAGCAAGCAGCAGAGGGAAGGGGCAGAGGGGAGGGAGACTGAGCCCCAGCAGGGCTGGCATGCAGAGGATGCCAGCTGCCTTCCCCCTTCCCGTGTCCCCAGCAGCCCCGGTACCAGCAGCGAGCCTCAGATTGCCACAGCCGCTCCCACCCACTTTCAGGAGCTCGTTCCTGAGCAGGAGCAGGGCTGGCAGGGAGAGACACCTTCATTGCATTGTCGCTCCTAACAGCCCCGCTTCCTTTTCCCGCTTTTCTTCCCAGAACGCGCCGCTTCCCAGAGCCTTTGCACGTGTCAAACTTCTGGTGAAGAGCAACTGGGGAAACCCAGCGTACACCTGCATTTATCGAGTGCAGGTTCACGGGAAGATGGCAGAACCAGAAAGCCTCGAGTAAAGCCAGAGGAAAAAGAGAAGGGCATACAGAAAAGAGCAGCAGAAGGGGAAGGAACAAGAAAATAAAAAAGATGTGGCAATTCAGATTGGTGCAGAAGCTCTGTCTCCAAAGTGGGGTGCGCAAGAAGGCCCTTTGGGGGGAGGGCGGGAGCGTGCGGGAACCGTTAGGACCTCTCCTTAATTTTTTCTGCAACCTGAGGAAGGCAGTAAGCACTCCTAAGGTTTACTCCAGAGAGGAGAGGCCCAGCCTGGCACCGCTCCTTCTCCCGCCACCCCGGGAGGCTCCGCAAGCGGCACCGGCCCAGGGCGGGCAGAGGGGCCCGGCTGCAGTTTACCACAGGCAGACGGCCACCCGGCCCCGAGCGGGCTCTGCAGGAGCTCTCCCCGGAGCCCGCCCACCCTCTTCCTGGCCTCTCAGCCAATGGCGCCCGCCAGGCAGTGACAGGCAGGGCCCGCCCCCAGCCAGTGCAGCGCCCTTCTCTGTCCCCGCCCCCTCCGGCCCGCTGCCGTGGCAACGGGGCCGACTGCAGGCACGGCCTGCGGGCCGAGCGAGGAGCCTTGGGACAGCTCTTCGGGGCTGCCAGGGCCGGGGGCTGGGAGCTCCTCCCTTACTTTCCCGACGGCGGCGCCGCAGGAGCAGATGGAACCGTTTGGCCTAGCACCTTCCCAGCATCCCGGCTGTCGGTTTGTCGGTGACCCCCCAGTTTCTGTGAAAGGGGGGTGGGGAGCCTGTCTGAGCGGCCTGTGGGAAAGCCCCCCGTTCCTCGGCCCATCAACGTCCCCGCTCTAGAGCTGGCTGCTCTCTGTCGGGGGTCCTTTTGTGTCACATTGAGTAGTGTCGACGGGGAATTTTCCAGCGCTTGGCCCCTGGTTATTCTCCCCTTGGCATTGGGACGACCCTGACCCGTCTTTGCTCTTGACGGACCACCCTCTCTGGGGTTCCCAGAAAGGCTGTGCGGTTCTGCAGCCCTTGGGCTGTTCCCGTCATGGGCTCCACCATGTAACACTCGAGGCCCCTCGGTCCCCCAGTGCTGCATTGTGCAACACTTGGCTGTTCCCTCCCGCTGTTGCTATCATGGGCATCGTGTCCTGGGCTACAACGCCGCCTGCGCTAAGGACATCCCGGGCAGCCAGTCAGAAAGCTCGTCCAAAGGGTTCCAGGGATGGGGAGGGTTAGAACCCCGTCTTCCTGGCAGCTGTCTAACAGCAGGGAGTATTGGGAGGGGGTCAGGGTGGCAGGAGCATTCCCTGCGGGGTGCTGGAGGCTCCCAAGGGGTTCCTGAGAGATGGGGCTGGGGAGTGGGCATCCCAGGATGCTCGGGGGGGTTCTCATGCTGCTGGAAATGGTTTGTAAAGCTAAGCAGAAACGGCAATTGTGCCATTAGCTTTGTATGACGGTAGGCACCTTAGGTGGGACCATCCCCCGTGCATCCAGCGCCGTAATAAAGAGAATGCCTGCTTCTCGATGCTACGTTGGTGTGAAGAGGCTGATTCCCCATTTCGGTGACAGTTTGGGCGACCCAGATGGGACTCCGCTTCTGAATCTCGACGGATCCGCGGGATCGCAGGACCCCCAGCCGGCACCGAGGGATTCTCGGGAAGAACCTCCGAAGCCCGGACCGAAGAGCTGTGAGCAGGACCCCTGGGAAGGTAAAGGCATCCCTTTTCTGATTAAAAGGGCGGTTGCCTGCCCGTCAGGCGCGGCGAAGGCCTCGCAGGGTTGGGCTGTAAAGGTACCTAAGGGAAGGATTGGATCCTATGGGGCCCAAGTCCCTAGGACACCTGTGTCTGGAAACCTTTGGCCGAAGGGGTGGGTTGGAGTCCCACTGAAGGTAATCTAGGGGTTCGAGTCCCCTTCTGGGGAATGCCTCTGACTATTTTGTGCCAAGTTATTGTTTCTCTGTTTGGTGTTGCTGTATCTTTTATGGCGGGCACTAAGCCCGCTGCGGGAGGGGGGACTCGGAAAAGATCTCCCCTAGGACGTATCGTGAAACATTGGAGGAAATTGGGAGGGGAGCCTCTCAGTCGGAAACAGCTTCTAGAATATGGTAACAATTGGTGGCCAATGTATAGTCTCGAAGATCAGGCAAAATGGCCAAAGAATGGAACTCTAAGATATACTACTATAGTACAACTGATGGTACTTTGCAGGCGGGAGGGTAAATGGGATGAAGTAGCAGACGTGGATTTATTTTTCACACTAAGGAACCACCCGGAATGGCAGAAGGAACGCAGAATAATCCCACAGGATCCTCTGATCTTGGCTCTAGAAAAGGAGGGGAGGGGTAGGAATTTAAAACGATGGGGTTCTGCTTGTAGAAAATCCGCTCCTTTCGTACAAGCCCGTCTTGCCTCTTACTGGGTTTTTCTTCTTGGCATACAAAAGAGTTCCGAAAGGAGAAACGCTGGCAGAAGCAGCTGCCCCACGGGTTGAGAGCAAAGCCCCCGTTCCAGGCTGCTTTCTGGTTTCCCGGGGGTGCCCAGGAGAGCTGGAACCCTGCCCGGCAGCACAGGCCAGGCAGCCGCCCGGCACAGGAGCGTGGCAGGGTTTGGCGGGCCCAGAGGCATGTGCTCCCACTGCCCAGGAGAGCGGCAGCCGTGCTGCCCCAGGGGAGCCCACCGGCTCTCCCCGCCCTGCTGCGCCCTGGGGAGCCCCAGTGTGATGTCAGAGCCACCAGTGTGAGGTCAGAGCTGGCCGCCCGCACAGCCCTGTGGCACGCGGTCAAGGAGCCCCCAGCTGCCGTGTGGCTCTTGCCCTGCGCAGGCGCGCTCCTGCTGTGGGGCAGCGTGGGGCTGCTGCCGGAGCTGTTTTTGCCTGGGCAGGCCACACTGCTGGGGCTGAGGGGGAAGAGCGGAGCGGGGAGCCTGCCTTTGCCCAGAGATGGCGAGGAGAAAGGCCCCCGAGAGAAGACGCCAAGGGCCCTCCCAAGGCTCCTTGGGGAACGAGGCTGGCCAACAGCCGGCAGGGGAGGCAGCGGGGCCGAGCCGCTGCCAGACGAGTAGGTACGAAGCCTGGCATGTGCCCGGGGCATCAGGTTGGGCTGGTAGCACGGACGTGGCCTAGCACGGTCAGTGGGGTGCGGAGCAGCCTGGGGAAGCCGACAGAAGTTTTCTGAAGAAGAGCCCCGTGGCTTGCGACGCCCCCCTTCTGTGGGGACGGGTCTCGGCGGAAAGCCTGGCTCACTCTCGCAGCCAAAAGGCAGTGTGCAGCAGGGGCTTTTGGGGAGGCGGTAGCCTCGTGCTGCAGGGTCGGAGCCCAGCCCTGCTGCACGGGGAGGCCAAGCCCCTGGGGCCTGAGACTGGCCCCCTCGGGACGCTGAGGCGCGATCCTGCCTGGCTGATGGGAGCAGCTGTGCGGGGCAGAGAGGGGTCGGGAGACCTGGGAGTGCCCAGGGAAGAGGTGGGGGGGGCGGTGGGGGGGGACAGCAACCCGTGCCCCCTCCCCGAACGGCCACTGGGAGGTGTCTGCCGCGGGGCAGGGTGGGGCCGGGGGCCAGGGAGCAGGGAGGGACGGGCTGAGAATCGGGCTGTGCTGCCGGGTGGGCTTCCCGAGGCGGGGGGTCTGCTGCTGCCAGCTTGCTCCCACTGCAGGCCTGTAAAGCAAAGGATGGGGAAAGGAGAGGGGGGGCCCGCTGGGAGCAGCCCAGCTGTGCTGGCCTCTCTCGCTGCTGCTGGGACGGCCCGTCCTCTGGCAAGGGCCGCCACTCAGGCTACTCCTGCCCGCCTTCTTCACTGTGCTCGCCGATTGACCCTTGCTTCTGCGCAAACGCAGTCCTAGGATCACGTAGACGTTGTCCTTCAAGACTACTGTTGCCATTCTTCTGTTTCTTCCTATCTTCATGGTTCCGTGCATCTGTTCTCCCAAGGCCGAGTTGTCTGTAACGAGATTATCCCGGAGCCCCCTCTTATCTTATAACTATTCTTCTAGCTACTCCCTAAATCACATCAAACTGTAAGGCATTCACAACACCCTTAAATCACACCAGGGTGTCTTCTGAGCTAATGAAGAGACTAAGGTATTTACCACATCTTTCTTGCTCTTGTGGTTTTTAACCCTTTCGACAGGAGTCCCTCTTTTTCAGGCAAAAGGTGGCCCTGCAGAAGAAGAGGATCTTCCAAGTCGTCTTCTTGTTGCTCCCCGTGGCTCTTGGTGAGTTTGCATGAGCAGACACGTGAGAGCGACAGCCAGGCTGTGCTGCATGCCAGCTTTCCGCTGGCCAGCTTTCCTTTTGGGCCAGTATGGGCGGAAACTCCCATGGCCCAAGCGCTTCCCGAGTACGTCCCGGACTGGGCCTGCCTTTTGGCCTGCCAGTAAGACTGGGAGTCTCCCAGCCATGCTGCTGCTCTGGCCACTGGACCACATGGCTTGCTTCGTCTGCAAGTCCGCGAGAGAAGGGCGTAGCTACTTCCAAGCCTGAACTGGGCATTCCCAGAGGGGAGGGGCCGTGCAGGGGGACCCATGGGGAGGTACGTACCTCTCCTAGCCCATGCAGCCTGGTCTCGGGGCTCCCTGAAGCAGCGAGGGGAAGCGGGGAATAGCTCTGGGGCACTGAGCACACCTGAGGCTCACGGCTGCGCAGTCCCCTCAAGCCTGGGCCGATGGCTTCCGGGCAGAGGCGCGTCCTCTCTCCGCACCCCGCGTTCCCCACCTCCTCAGCTCACCTGCTGCCCCACCCCTAAGGCAACAGGCCGGAGACAACGCGACTGCAGGCATCGCTAGCAACCCCAGTAAAATAACTCTCTCTTGATGATGTGAATTGCAGCTGCTGTTTACTGCGGGACCTCACTGTCAGGGTGGACAATGCAGCCAAAGGGACTGCTGGAGGTCGGTGACTCCTGTGGCACAGGCACCTCTCGCAACAGAGCATCGCTGAGAGCGGCTGGATAAATCACGGGCTCTCCTGCTGCCACGCAGGGTGACCCAAAGAAGCAGCAGCTTGTGCCGAGTCTTCCTAGGGAAGCCTCTCCTGGGAAGCCCCGGCGGCTCTGGTAGCAGATGCTCGAACCGAGCGTTTTTCCCTTTCAGGCGCCGGCACTTGTGTCTGCAGAAGACCTGAAGACCCTGCGGTAAGAGACGTTTCCTGAGCTGGCATTGGTTCTGTGCAGAAGCGTCAGCCGACCTCGTGCTACCTGCACTCGTTTTGCTAACAGCCAGGGCTCCCATACCTCCTACCTGCCTTTGCCTTCTGCTCAAACTGGTGTGGAAGGGAAGCGCTCGCAAAGCAGGGGAAGCACACGTGTCTCTCCTCTTGCTGAGACGCTCCCCAGAGGGGACTGGCCGCTCTCTGACAAGATCTGCTTTCCTGTCATGCAGGAACTTTTGCGTTTTGTTGGCGGAGCAAAGACAAAAGATGCAGCTTCTGCTGGAGGAGGTGGCTCAACTGAGGGCGGAGATCAGCAGGGCAAAGGTGATGCTGCGTTTTGGGGAAGGAGGCTTGGCTGGGCAGAACCCCCGAGAAAGCACTCCTTGGGCTTGTTGGTGGGGTCAGACTGCTGACGGCAGCAAGCCAGCCTTTGCCCCAGGGGCTTGCTGGGTGAGCTTCTGCGCTGCACAGGCCCTTCTCCAGGCCCAGTTTAAGCAGGCTGCTTGAGGCAGCAGAGGACTCCCGAGAGCCTTCCCTTGGCACGCCGGCACTCTGGCTCCTCTGGCTGGGCTCCTGAGGCAGGGAGGAGACCCAGGCACGCTGACGGGGCCAGCCGTCGCTTGCAGGGCCCAAGCCCATCTCCCCGCTGACCTGCAGAGCGTGGAGGGTGGGGATGAGGGTGTGGCGACCCTCGTCAACCCACCTCGCGGCCATGGCTGTGGCCGTGGACACAGATTCTCTTCCTCAGTCCTCGTGGCTCACGTCAGCAGCAGAGAGTCTTGCAGCTCTGTGGACGAGGCTTGCCTTGCCTTTCTGACACTGGCCCTTTGCCTCTGCCGGCGCTAGCAGCCACGCTGAACTGCCTGCTGATGTGGTCCTTTTCTGTGTTCATTTATGGCGTTCCCAGGAAGTGAACCAGGCAGCGTCCCAGATGGCTTCGGAAGTCTACGTCGAGATGTCTGACTGGGCCCTGAAAAGCTCTGGTATGGACACAAGCAGCCCAGTCTCCTTGCCCTGCGCTTGTCTGCAGCAGTCCGCAAAGAAGCCTGTGCTCCGGGCGCTGCTCTCCAAAGTGGGGGAGCTTCAATGCTTCATGGGGTCCAAGAGCAAGGCTGTGGCACAGTGGCTCTCTCAGACTCCCTCCCAGTCCTGCCCTCGGCCTCCGCACGGGGGCCTGCGCACGGGGGCCTCCGCCGCTGCCCCCGCACGTGTTCCTGTGCTGTTGGAAGGGCTCTCTTCCTCTCCACTGCATTGGAAGAGGGAACGGCTGGGCCATCCTTTGCTGCCCATGCCGCAAGCCCTCAGTTTTGGTGTGCTGTCATTCACGTGGGCGCCCGCTGTCTCCCAGAACCCTCAGACCTTCTCCTCCTGGCGCTGTGAGAGAAGCAGTCACCACCAGGCCGGTGGCTGCCGTCATTCCCCTGCGCAGCTGGGCACCCCCAGCGGCGTGGGGAGGAGGAGAGGACTGACAGACGTGGAGCTGGCCAGCAGCATCAGAAATACTGTCTGAGCACCGAGTCCCCCTAGAATGTGGCCTCTTCCAGTAGTCACCTGCTCTCCCTCCCTTCCAGGTGCCACCATCGACATGCAGAGAACTTCCGAGACCTACATCTGCAAAGAGAATTGGGGCTGCAGGCTTTTATGGCTCTTTCGCACTGCCAACCCTCCCGACACTATTTTGCAGGTATCGTAGCAGAACTCCTCAGGGAAGGTTTCCTGCCTCCCGCTGAAGTTGGGGACCGACCTCAGGGGCTCTGCCCTCGCTCCAGTGGCACTGCTCAAGCCCACAGTGTTGATCAGGTTCCTGAAAGCAAAGCTCGCACACAGGGCTGGGCTTGCTAGCAATCGGCGCTTCCCCTCAGGAGGGGAATGGAGCTGAACGGAGCCAAACTGCTGCATCTCGCCCACAGTGCTCTGCCCCAGCTGGGTGAAAGACTTTCTCCGTGGTGACCCCGTTTCCACGCCCATCCCTAACAGCGCCTTTTTGGGGCTGGCAGGCGGGAGGTGGGGGGTGCCCTGCAGAGCCACTGGGCAGAGAGGTGTTTCTGCTAGGCCCTGACTGGGACGGTTTCATAACCGCTGGTCTCCTCTGCCCCATAATCCTGAGAGCCCCCTTTCAGTCAGGCAGGGACGAAGGCCTCCTGCTTCTGTCCATTTCCTCCCACGCGCCTCATTTTCAAGCCAAAATAGACCCCAAGGAAACAACGGCGCCTACGCTTCAAGCTACGCGGGCCGCTGTGTTGGCCCCAACACTCTCTCACTCTTCCTTGCTCTCGCGTTCTGCTTGCAGCCGGATGTTTCCCCAGGAAACTGCTGGCCTTTACAAGGGGATCAGGGCCAGGTGGTCATCAGGTTGCCAGCACGAGTCCACCTGACTGCCGTCACTGTGCAGCACATCTCCAAAGAAGTCTCTCCATCTGGGACCATCATTAGCGCCCCCAGAGACGTCGCTGTCTTTGTGAGTCTCTGCTGGGCGCTTCTGGCGGGGATCTGGCCCTGGGGCAAAGCCATGGCAGGGTCTTGCTTGCTTTTGTGCGTCCTCTGAGGTTTGCGTCCTGCTCTCTCCTGAGCACTGCAGTGCCCTAGCGGGACACTTCAAGGGCTCTAGGGGTTTCATCCCTCTTGAGACTTGTTTGGGACAAGCACCTCAGGGTTCCTGAGCAGAAGTCAAGGCCGAGCCTGAGCTCCACCACAGCGAGTGCTAGCCTACTGCTAGAGCCCCAGGAGAGGGTGGGGAGATAGCAGGGCTGATCCAGCACGTAGGTTCCCTCTTTGTGGGGATGAGTCTGAGCTGCTCTCCTTGTGCTTTGCCCCTGAGGGAGTGGATGCGGACGGAGAAGAGGAAACTCTCCTTGGGACGTTCACGTACAACGTGGCAAAGGAGACCATTCAGACCTTCCCTCTGAAGGTACGGGCCACGCGCAGGGGCAAGGTGCCGGGGAGCAAACCAGGTTTGCCTGCAAGTCCATGGCAGGAAGAGCGTGAATGCTTTCTCCCTGGGCCGAGGGACAGTGTCCTCTCCTCCCAGCACAGCGTGCCCCTTCTCTCCCTGTGCTCTCACGCCTGCCAGGAGGAAAGCGGGCAGAGCAGACAGCGGGAGCTTGGTGGGGTTGCACAGCAGCCGCCCCCCGCACAGGAGCACCTCCCCGGCCTCTCTGCCAGCACAGAGCAAGCAGCAGAGGGAAGGGGCAGAGGGGAGGGAGACTGAGCCCCAGCAGGGCTGGCATGCAGAGGATGCCAGCTGCCTTCCCCCTTCCCGTGTCCCCAGCAGCCCCGGTACCAGCAGCGAGCCTCAGATTGCCACAGCCGCTCCCACCCACTTGCAGGAGCTCGTTCCTGAGCAGGAGCAGGGCTGGCAGGGAGAGACACCTTCATTGCATTGTCGCTCCTAACAGCCCCGCTTCCTTTTCCCGCTTTTCTTCCCAGAACGCGCCGCTTCCCAGAGCCTTTGCACGTGTCAAACTTCTGGTGAAGAGCAACTGGGGAAACCCAGCGTACACCTGCATTTATCGAGTGCAGGTTCACGGGAAGATGGCAAAACCAGAAAGCCTCGAGTAAAGCCAGAGGAAAAAGAGAAGGGCATACAGAAAAGAGCAGCAGAAGGGGAAGGAACAAGAAAATAAAAAAGATGTGGCAATTCAGATTGGTGCAGAAGCTCTGTCTCCAAAGTGGGGTGCGCAAGAAGGCCCTTTGGGGGGAGGGCGGGAGCGTGCTGGAACCGTTAGGACCTCTCCTTAATTTTTTCTGCAACCTGAGGAAGGCAGTAAGCACTCCTAAGGTTTACTCCAGAGAGGAGAGGCCCAGCCTGGCACCGCTCCTTCTCCCACCACCCCGGGAGGCTCCGCAAGCGGCACCGGCCCAGGGCAGGCAGAGGGGCCCGGCTGCAGTTTACCACAGGCAGACGGCCACCCGGCCCCGAGCGGGCTCTGCAGGAGCTCTCCCCGGAGCCCGCCCACCCTCTTCCTGGCCTCTCAGCCAATGGCGCCCGCCAGGCAGTGACAGGCAGGGCCCGCCCCCAGCCAGTGCAGCGCCCTTCTCTGTCCCCGCCCCCTCCGGCCCGCTGCCGTGGCAACGGGGCCGACTGCAGGCACGGCCTGCGGGCCAAGCGAGGAGCCTTGGGACAGCTCTTCGGGGCTGCCAGGGCCGGGGGCTGGGAGCTCCTCCCTTACTTTCCCGACGGCGGCGCCGCAGGAGCAGATGGAACCGTTTGGCCTAGCACCTTCCCAGCATCCCGGCTGTCGGTTTGTCGGTTACCCCCCAGTTTCTGTGAAAGGGGGGTGGGGAGCCTGTCTGAGCGGCCTGTGGGAAAGCCCCCCGTTCCTCGGCCCATCAACGTCCCCGCTCTAGAGCTGGCTGCTCTCTGTCGGGGGTCCTTTTGTGTCACATTGAGTAGTGTCGACGGGGAATTTTCCAGCGCTTGGCCCCTGGTTATTCTCCCCTTGGCATTGGGACGACCCTGACCCGTCTTTCCTCTTGACGGACCACCCTCTCTGGGGTTCCCAGAAAGGCTGTGCGGTTCTGCAGCCCTTGGGCTGTTCCCGTCATGGGCTCCACCATGTAACACTCGAGGCCCCTCGGTCCCCCAGTGCTGCATTGTGCAACACTTGGCTGTTCCCTCCCGCTGTTGCTATCATGGGCATCGTGTCCTGGGCTACAACGCCGCCTGCGCTAAGGACATCCCGGGCAGCCAGTCGGAAAGCTCGTCCAAAGGGTTCCAGGGATGGGGAGGGTTAGAACCCCGTCTTCCTGGCAGCTGTCTAACAGCAGGGAGTATTGGGAGGGGGTCAGGGTGGCAGGAGCATTCCCTGCGGGGTGCTGGAGGCTCCCAAGGGGTTCCTGAGAGATGGGGCTGGGGAGTGGGCATCCCAGGATGCTCGGGGGGGTTCTCATGCTGCTGGAAATGGTTTGTAAAGCTAAGCAGAAACAGCAATTGTGCCATTAGCTTTGTATGACGGTAGGCACCTTAGGTGGGACCATCCCCCGTGCATCCAGCGCCGTAATAAAGAGAATGCCTGCTTCTCGATGCTACGTTGGTGTGAAGAGGCTGATTCCCCATTTCGGTGACAGTTTGGGCGACCCAGATGGGACTCCGCTTCTGAATCTCGACGGATCCGCGGGATCGCAGGACCCCCAGCCGGCACCGAGGGATTCTCGGGAAGAACCTCCGAAGCCCGGACCGAAGAGCTCTGAGCAGGACCCCTGGGAAGGTAAAGGCATCCCTTTTCTGATTAAAAGGGCGGTTGCCTGCCCGTCAGGCGCGGCGAAGGCCTCGCAGGGTTGGGCTGTAAAGGTACCTAAGGGAAGGATTGGATCCTATGGGGCCCAAGTCCCTAGGACACCTGTGTCTGGAAACCTTTGGCCGAAGGGGTGGGTTGGAGTCCCACTGAAGGTAATCTAGGGGTTCGAGTCCCCTTCTGGGGAATGCCTCTGACTATTTTGTGCCAAGTTATTGTTTCTCTGTTTGGTGTTGCTGTATCTTTTATGGCGGGCACTAAGCCCGCTGCGGGAGGGGGGACTCGGAAAAGATCTCCCCTAGGACGTATCGTGAAACATTGGAGGAAATTGGGAGGGGAGCCTCTCAGTCGGAAACAGCTTCTAGAATATGGTAACAATTGGTGGCCAATGTATAGTCTCGAAGATCAGGCAAAATGGCCAAAGAATGGAACTCTAAGATATACTACTATAGTACAACTGATGGTACTTTGCAGGCGGGAGGGTAAATGGGATGAAGTAGCAGACGTGGATTTATTTTTCACACTAAGGAACCACCCGGAATGGCAGAAGGAACGCAGAATAATCCCACAGGATCCTCTGATCTTGGCTCTAGAAAAGGAGGGGAGGGGTAGGAATTTAAAACGATGGGGTTCTGCTTGTAGAAAATCCGCTCCTTTCGTACAAGCCCGTCTTGCCTCTTACTGGGTTTTTCTTCTTGGCATACAAAAGAGTTCCGAAAGGAGAAACGCTGGCAGAAGCAGCTGCCCCACGGGTTGAGAGCAAAGCCCCCGTTCCAGGCTGCTTTCTGGTTTCCCGGGGGTGCCCAGGAGAGCTGGAACCCTGCCTGGCAGCACAGGCCAGGCAGCCGCCCGGC
Source organism: Platalea leucorodia (assembly GCF_965183815.1). Taxonomy (NCBI): domain Eukaryota; kingdom Metazoa; phylum Chordata; class Aves; order Pelecaniformes; family Threskiornithidae; genus Platalea; species Platalea leucorodia. The sequence goes on along the minus strand of NC_138841.1, from coordinate 8,580,470 downwards.
ACAGGAGCGTGGCAGGGTTTGGCGGGCCCAGAGGCATGTGCTCCCACTGCCCAGGAGAGCGGCAGCCGTGCTGCCCCAGGGGAGCCCACCGGCTCTCCCCGCCCTGCTGCGCCCTGGGGAGCCCCAGTGTGATGTCAGAGCCACCAGTGTGAGGTCAGAGCTGGCCGCCCGCACAGCCCTGTGGCACGCGGTCAAGGAGCCCCCAGCTGCCGTGTGGCTCTTGCCCTGGGCAGGCGCGCTCCTGCTGTGGGGCAGCGTGGGGCTGCTGCCGGAGCTGTTTTTGCCTGGGCAGGCCACACTGCTGGGGCTGAGGGGGAAGAGCGGAGCAGGGAGCCTGCCTTTGCCCAGAGATGGCGAGGAGAAAGGCCGCCGAGAGAAGACGCCAAGGGCCCTCCCAAGGCTCCTTGGGGAACGAGGCCGGCCAACAGCCGGCAGGGGAGGCAGCGGGGCCGAGCCGCTGCCAGACGAGTAGGTACGAAGCCTGGCATGTGCCCGGGGCATCAGGTTGGGCTGGTAGCACGGACGTGGCCTAGCACGGTCAGTGGGGTGCGGAGCAGCCTGGGGAAGCCGACAGAAGTTTTCTGAAGAAGAGCCCCGTGGCTTGCGACGCCCCCCTTCTGCGGGGACGGGTCTCGGCGGAAAGCCTGGCTCACTCTCGCAGCCAAAAGGCAGTGTGCAGCAGGGGCTTTTGGGGAGGCGGTAGCCTCGTGCTGCAGGGTCGGAGCCCAGCCCTGCTGCACGGGGAGGCCAAGCCCCTGGGGCCTGAGACTGGCCCCCTCGGGACGTTGAGGCGTGATCCTGCCTGGCTGATGGGAGCAGCTGTGCGGGGCAGAGAGGGGTCGGGAGACCTGGGAGTGCCCAGGGAAGAGGTGGGGGGGGGCGGTGGGGGGGGACAGCAGCCCGTGCCCCCTCCCCGAACGGCCACTGGGAGGTGTCTGCCGCGGGGCAGGGTGGGGCCAGGGGCCAGGGAGCAGGGAGGGAGCAGGGAGGGACGGGCTGAGAATCGGGCTGTGCTGCCGGGTAGGCTTCCCGAGGCGGGGGGTCTGCTGCTGCCAGCTTGCTCCCACTGCAGGCCTGTAAAGCAAAGGATGGGGAAAGGAGAGGGGGGGCCCGCTGGGAGCAGCCCAGCTGTGCTGGCCTCTCTCGCTGCTGCTGGGACGGCCCGTCCTCTGGCAAGGGCCGCCACTCAGGCTACTCCTGCCCGCCTTCTTCACTGTGCTCACTGATTGACCCTTGCTTCTGCGCAAACGCAGTCCTAGGATCACGTAGACGTTGTCCTTCAAGACTACTGTTGCCATTCTTCTGTTTCTTCCTATGTTCATGGTTCCGTGCATCTGTTCTCCCAAGGCTGAGTTGTCTGTAACGAGATTATCCCGGAGCCCCCTCTTATCTTATAACTATTCTTCTAGCTACTCCCTAAATCACATCAAACTGTAAGGCATTCACAACACCCTTAAATCACACCAGGGTGTCTTCTGAGCTAATGAAGAGACTAAGGTATTTACCACATCTTTCTTGCTCTTGTGGTTTTTAACCCTTTCGACAGGAGTCCCTCTTTTTCAGGCAAAAGGTGGCCCTGCAGAAGAAGAGGATCTTCCAAGTCGTCTTCTTGTTGCTCCCCGTGGCTCTTGGTGAGTTTGCATGAGCAGACACCTGAGAGCGACAGCCAGGCTGTGCTGCATGCCAGCTTTCCGCTGGCCAGCTTTCCTTTTGGGCCAGTATGGGCGGAAACTCCCATGGCCCAAGCGCTTCCCGAGTACGTCCCGGACTGGGCCTGCCTTTTGGCCTGCCAGTAAGACTGGGAGTCTCCCAGCCATGCTGCTGCTCTGGCCACTGGACCACATGGCTTGCTTCGTCTGCAAGTCCGCGAGAGAAGGGCGTAGCTACTTCCAAGCCTGAACTGGGCATTCCCAGAGGGGAGGGGCCGTGCAGGGGGACCCATGGGGAGGTACGTACCTCTCCTAGCCCATGCAGCCTGGTCTCGGGGCTCCCTGAAGCAGCGAGGGGAAGCGGGGAATAGCTCTGGGGCACTGAGCACACCTGAGGCTCACGGCTGCGCAGTCCCCTCAAGCCTGGGCCGATGGCTTCCGGGCAGAGGCGCGTCCTCTCTCCGCACCCCGCGTTCCCCACCTCCTCAGCTCACCTGCTGCCCCACCCCTAAGGCAACAGGCCGGAGACAACGCGACTGCAGGCATCGCTAGCGACCCCAGTAAAATAACTCTCTCTTGATGATGTGAATTGCAGCTGCTGTTTACTGCCGGACCTCACTGTCAGCGTGGACAATGCAGCCAAAGGGACTGCTGGAGGTCGGTGACTCCTGTGGCACAGGCACCTCTCGCAACAGAGCATCGCTGAGAGCGGCTGGATAAATCACGGGCTCTCCTGCTGCCACGCAGGGTGACCCAAAGAAGCAGCAGCTTGTGCCGAGTCTTCCTAGGGAAGCCTCTCCTGGGAAGCCCCGGCGGCTCTGGTAGCAGATGCTCGAACCGAGCGTTTTTCCCTTTCAGGCGCCGGCACTTGTGTCTGCAGAAGACCTGAAGACCCTGCGGTAAGAGACGTTTCCTGAGCTGGCATTGGTTCTGTGCAGAAGCGTCAGCCGACCTCGTGCTACCTGCACTCGTTTTGCTAACAGCCAGGGCTCCCATACCTCCTACCTGCCTTTGCCTTCTGCTCAAACTGGTGTGGAAGGGAAGCGCTCGCAAAGCAGGGGAAGCACACGTGTCTCTCCTCTTGCTGAGACGCTCCCCAGAGGGGACTGGCCGCTCTCTGACAAGATCTGCTTTCCTGTCATGCAGGAACTTTTGCGTTTTGTTGGCGGAGCAAAGACAAAAGATGCAGCTTCTGCTGGAGGAGGTGGCTCAACTGAGGGCGGAGATCAGCAGGGCAAAGGTGATGCTGCGTTTTGGGGAAGGAGGCTTGGCTGGGCAGAAGCCCCGAGAAAGCACTCCTTGGGCTTGTTGGTGGGGTCAGACTGCTGACGGCAGCAAGCCAGCCTTTGCCCCAGGGGCTTGCTGGGTGAGCTTCTGCGCTGCACAGGCCCTTCTCCAGGCCCAGTTTAAGCAGGCTGCTTGAGGCAGCAGAGGACTCCCGAGAGCCTTCCCTTGGCACGCCGGCACTCTGGCTCCTCTGGCTGGGCTCCTGAGGCAGGGAGGAGACCCAGGCACGCTGACGGGGCCAGCCGTCGCTTGCAGGGCCCGAGCCCATCTCCCCGCTGACCTGCAGAGCGTGGAGGGTGGCGATGAGGGTGTGGCGACCCTCGTCAACCCACCTCGTGGCCATGGCCGTGGCCGTGGACACAGATTCTCTTCCTCAGTCCTCGTGGCTCACGTCAGCAGCAGAGAGTCTTGCAGCTCTGTGGACGAGGCTTGCCTTGCCTTTCTGACACTGGCCCTTTGCCTCTGCCGGCGCTAGCAGCCACGCTGAACTGCCTGCTGATGTGGTCCTTTTCTGTGTTCATTTATGGCGTTCCCAGGAAGTGAACCAGGCAGCGTCCCAGATGGCTTCGGAAGTCTACGTCGAGATGTCTGACTGGGCCCTGAAAAGCTCTGGTATGGACACAAGCAGCCCAGTCTCCTTGCCCTGCGCTTGTCTGCAGCACTCCCCAAAGAAGCCTGTGCTCCGGGCGCTGCTCTCCAAAGTGGGGGAGCTTCAATGCTTCATGGGGTCCAAGAGCAAGGCTGTGGCACAGTGGCTCTCTCAGACTCCCTCCCAGTCCTGCCCTCGGCCTCCGCACGGGGGCCTGCGCACGGGTGCCTCTGCCGCTGCCCCCGCACGTGTTCCTGTGCTGTTGGAAGGGCTCTCTTCCTCTCCACTGCATTGGAAGAGGGAACGGCTGGGCCACCCTTTGCTGCCCATGCCGCAAGCCCTCAGTTTTGGTGTGCTGTCATTCACGTGGGCGCCCGCTGTCTCCCAGAACCCTCAGACCTTCTCCTCCTGGCGCTGTGAGAGAAGCAGTCACCACCAGGCCGGTGGCTGCCGTCATTCCCCTGCGCAGCTGGGCACCCCCAGCGGCGTGGGGAGGAGGAGAGGACTGACAGACGTGGAGCTGGCCAGCAGCATCAGAAATACTGTCTGAGCACCGAGTCCCCCTAGAATGTGGCCTCTTCCAGTAGTCACCTGCTCTCCCTCCCTTCCAGGTGCCACCATCGACATGCAGAGAACTTCCGAGACCTACATCTGCAAAGAGAATTGGGGCTGCAGGCTTTTATGGCTCTTTCGCACTGCCAACCCTCCCGACACTATTTTGCAGGTATCGTAGCAGAACTCCTCAGGGAAGGTTTCCTGCCTCCTGCTGAAGTTGGGGACCGACCTCAGGGGCTCTGCCCTCGCTCCAGTGGCACTGCTCAAGCCCACAGTGTTGATCAGGTTCCTGAAAGCAAAGCTCGCACACAGGGCTGGGCTTGCTAGCAATCGGCGCTTCCCCTCAGGAGGGGAATGGAGCTGAACGGAGCCAAACTGCTGCATCTCGCCCACAGTGCTCTGCCCCAGCTGGGTGAAAGACTTTCTCCGTGGTGACCCCGTTTCCACGCCCATCCCTAACAGCGCCTTTTTGGGGCTGGCAGGCGGGAGGTGGGGGGTGCCCTGCAGAGCCACTGGGCAGAGAGGTGTTTCTGCTAGGCCCTGACTGGGACGGTTTCATAACCGCTGGTCTCCTCTGCCCCATAATCCTGAGAGCCCCCTTTCAGTCAGGCAGGGACGAAGGCCTCCTGCTTCTGTCCATTTCCTCCCACGCGCCTCATTTTCAAGCCAAAATAGACCCCAAGGAAACAACGGCGCCTACGCTTCAAGCTACGCGGGCCACTGTGTTGGCCCCAACACTCTCTCACTCTTCCTTGCTCTCGCGTTCTGCTTGCAGCCGGATGTTTCCCCAGGAAACTGCTGGCCTTTACAAGGGGATCAGGGCCAGGTGGTCATCAGGTTGCCAGCACGAGTCCACCTGACTGCCGTCACTGTGCAGCACATCTCCAAAGAAGTCTCTCCATCTGGGACCGTCATCAGCGCCCCCAGAGACGTCGCTGTCTTTGTGAGTCTCTGCTGGGCGCTTCTGGCGGGGATCTGGCCCTGGGGCAAAGCCATGGCAGGGTCTTGCTTGCTTTTGTGCGTCCTCTGAGGTTTGCGTCCTGCACTCTCCTGAGCACTGCAGTGCCCTAGCGGGACACTTCAAGGGCTCTAGGGGTTTCATCCCTCTTGAGACTTGTTTGGGACAAGCACCTCAGGGTTCCTGAGCAGAAGTCAAGGCCGAGCCTGAGCTCCACCACAGCGAGTGCTAGCCTACTGCTAGAGCCCCAGGAGAGGGTGGGGAGATAGCAGGGCTGATCCAGCACGTAGGTTCCCTCTTTGTGGGGACGAGTCTGAGCTGCTCTCCTTGTGCTTTGCCCCTGAGGGAGTGGATGCGGACGGAGAAGAGGAAACTCTCCTTGGGACGTTCACGTACAACGTGGCAAAGGAGACCATTCAGACCTTCCCTCTGAAGGTACGGGCCACGCGCAGGGGCAAGGTGCCGGGGAGCAAACCAGGTTTGCCTGCAAGTCCATGGCAGGAAGAGCGTGAATGCTTTCTCCCTGGGCCGAGGGACAGTGTCCTCTCCTCCCAGCACAGCGTGCCCCTTCTCTCCCCGTGCTCTCACGCCTGCCAGGAGGAAAGCGGGCAGAGCAGACAGCGGGAGCTTGGTGGGGTTGCACAGCAGCCGCCCCCCGCACAGGAGCACCTCCCCGGCCTCTCTGCCAGCACAGAGCAAGCAGCAGAGGGAAGGGGCAGAGGGGAGGGAGACTGAGCCCCAGCAGGGCTGGCATGCAGAGGATGCCAGCTGCCTTCCCCCTTCCCGTGTCCCCAGCAGCCCCGGTACCAGCAGCGAGCCTCAGATTGCCACAGCCGCTCCCACCCACTTGCAGGAGCTCGTTCCTGAGCAGGAGCAGGGCTGGCAGGGAGAGACACCTTCATTGCATTGTCGCTCCTAACAGCCCCGCTTCCTTTTCCCGCTTTTCTTCCCAGAACGCGCCGCTTCCCAGAGCCTTTGCACGTGTCAAACTTCTGGTGAAGAGCAACTGGGGAAACCCAGCGTACACCTGCATTTATCGAGTGCAGGTTCACGGGAAGATGGCAAAACCAGAAAGCCTCGAGTAAAGCCAGAGGAAAAAGAGAAGGGCATACAGAAAAGAGCAGCAGAAGGGGAAGGAACAAGAAAATAAAAAAGATGTGGCAATTCAGATTGGTGCAGAAGCTCTGTCTCCAAAGTGGGGTGCGCAAGAAGGCCCTTTGGGGGGAGGGCGGGAGCGTGCGGGAACCGTTAGGACCTCTCCTTAATTTTTTCTGCAACCTGAGGAAGGCAGTAAGCACTCCTAAGGTTTACTCCAGAGAGGAGAGGCCCAGCCTGGCACCGCTCCTTCTCCCACCACCCCGGGAGGCTCCGCAAGCGGCACCGGCCCAGGGCAGGCAGAGGGGCCCGGCTGCAGTTTACCACAGGCAGACGGCCACCCGGCCCCGAGCGGGCTCTGCAGGAGCTCTCCCCGGAGCCCGCCCACCCTCTTCCTGGCCTCTCAGCCAATGGCGCCCGCCAGGCAGTGACAGGCAGGGCCCGCCCCCAGCCAGTGCAGCGCCCTTCTCTGTCCCCGCCCCCTCCGGCCCGCTGCCGTGGCAACGGGGCCGACTGCAGGCACGGCCTGCGGGCCGAGCGAGGAGCCTTGGGACAGCTCTTCGGGGCTGCCAGGGCCGGGGGCTGGGAGCTCCTCCCTTACTTTCCCGACGGCGGCGCCGCAGGAGCAGATGGAACCGTTTGGCCTAGCACCTTCCCAGCATCCCGGCTGTCGGTTTGTCGGTTACCCCCCAGTTTCTGTGAAAGGGGGGTGGGGAGCCTGTCTGAGCGGCCTGTGGGAAAGCCCCCCGTTCCTCGGCCCATCAACGTCCCCGCTCTAGAGCTGGCTGCTCTCTGTCGGGGGTCCTTTTGTGTCACATTGAGTAGTGTCGACGGGGAATTTTCCAGCGCTTGGCCCCTGGTTATTCTGCCCTTGGCATTGGGACGACCCTGACCCGTCTTTCCTCTTGACGGACCACCCTCTCTGGGGTTCCCAGAAAGGCTGTGCGGTTCTGCAGCCCTTGGGCTGTTCCCGTCATGGGCTCCACCATGTAACACTCGAGGCCCCTCGGTCCCCCAGTGCTGCATTGTGCAACACTTGGCTGTTCCCTCCCGCTGTTGCTATCATGGGCATCGTGTCCTGGGCTACAACGCCGCCTGCGCTAAGGACATCCCGGGCAGCCAGTCGGAAAGCTCGTCCAAAGGGTTCCAGGGATGGGGAGGGTTAGAACCCCGTCTTCCTGGCAGCTGTCTAACAGCAGGGAGTATTGGGAGGGGGTCAGGGTGGCAGGAGCATTCCCTGCGGGGTGCTGGAGGCTCCCAAGGGGTTCCTGAGAGATGGGGCTGGGGAGTGGGCATCCCAGGATGCTCGGGGGGGTTCTCATGCTGCTGGAAATGGTTTGTAAAGCTAAGCAGAAACAGCAATTGTGCCATTAGCTTTGTATGACGGTAGGCACCTTAGGTGGGACCATCCCCCGTGCATCCAGCGCCGTAATAAAGAGAATGCCTGCTTCTCGATGCTACGTTGGTGTGAAGAGGCTGATTCCCCATTTCGGTGACAGTTTGGGCGACCCAGATGGGACTCCGCTTCTGAATCTCGACGGATCCGCGGGATCGCAGGACCCCCAGCCGGCACCGAGGGATTCTCGGGAAGAACCTCCGAAGCCCGGACCGAAGAGCTCTGAGCAGGACCCCTGGGAAGGTAAAGGCATCCCTTTTCTGATTAAAAGGGCGGTTGCCTGCCCGTCAGGCGCGGCGAAGGCCTCGCAGGGTTGGGCTGTAAAGGTACCTAAGGGAAGGATTGGATCCTATGGGGCCCAAGTCCCTAGGACACCTGTGTCTGGAAACCTTTGGCCGAAGGGGTGGGTTGGAGTCCCACTGAAGGTAATCTAGGGGTTCGAGTCCCCTTCTGGGGAATGCCTCTGACTATTTTGTGCCAAGTTATTGTTTCTCTGTTTGGTGTTGCTGTATCTTTTATGGCGGGCACTAAGCCCGCTGCGGGAGGGGGGACTCGGAAAAGATCTCCCCTAGGACGTATCGTGAAACATTGGAGGAAATTGGGAGGGGAGCCTCTCAGTCGGAAACAGCTTCTAGAATATGGTAACAATTGGTGGCCAATGTATAGTCTCGAAGATCAGGCAAAATGGCCAAAGAATGGAACTCTAAGATATACTACTATAGTACAACTGATGGTACTTTGCAGGCGGGAGGGTAAATGGGATGAAGTAGCAGACGTGGATTTATTTTTCACACTAAGGAACCACCCGGAATGGCAGAAGGAACGCAGAATAATCCCACAGGATCCTCTGATCTTGGCTCTAGAAAAGGAGGGGAGGGGTAGGAATTTAAAACGATGGGGTTCTGCTTGTAGAAAATCCGCTCCTTTCGTACAAGCCCGTCTTGCCTCTTACTGGGTTTTTCTTCTTGGCATACAAAAGAGTTCCGAAAGGAGAAACGCTGGCAGAAGCAGCTGCCCCACGGGTTGAGAGCAAAGCCCCCGTTCCAGGCTGCTTTCTGGTTTCCCGGGGGTGCCCAGGAGAGCTGGAACCCTGCCTGGCAGCACAGGCCAGGCAGCCGCCCGGCACAGGAGCGTGGCAGGGTTTGGCGGGCCCAGAGGCATGTGCTCCCACTGCCCAGGAGAGCGGCAGCCGTGCTGCCCCAGGGGAGCCCACCGGCTCTCCCCGCCCTGCTGCGCCCTGGGGAGCCCCAGTGTGATGTCAGAGCCACCAGTGTGAGGTCAGAGCTGGCCGCCCGCACAGCCCTGTGGCACGCGGTCAAGGAGCCCCCAGCTGCCGTGTGGCTCTTGCCCTGGGCAGGCGCGCTCCTGCTGTGGGGCAGCGTGGGGCTGCTGCCGGAGCTGTTTTTGCCTGGGCAGGCCACACTGCTGGGGCTGAGGGGGAAGAGCGGAGCAGGGAGCCTGCCTTTGCCCAGAGATGGCGAGGAGAAAGGCCGCCGAGAGAAGACGCCAAGGGCCCTCCCAAGGCTCCTTGGGGAACGAGGCCGGCCAACAGCCGGCAGGGGAGGCAGCGGGGCCGAGCCGCTGCCAGACGAGTAGGTACGAAGCCTGGCATGTGCCCGGGGCATCAGGTTGGGCTGGTAGCACGGACGTGGCCTAGCACGGTCAGTGGGGTGCGGAGCAGCCTGGGGAAGCCGACAGAAGTTTTCTGAAGAAGAGCCCCGTGGCTTGCGACGCCCCCCTTCTGCGGGGACGGGTCTCGGCGGAAAGCCTGGCTCACTCTCGCAGCCAAAAGGCAGTGCGCAGCAGGGGCTTTTGGGGAGGCGGTAGCCTCGTGCTGCAGGGTCGGAGCCCAGCCCTGCTGCACGGGGAGGCCAAGCCCCTGGGGCCTGAGACTGGCCCCCTCGGGACGTTGAGGCGTGATCCTGCCTGGCTGATGGGAGCAGCTGTGCGGGGCAGAGAGGGGTCGGGAGACCTGGGAGTGCCCAGGGAAGAGGTGGGGGGGGCGGTGGGGGGGGACAGCAGCCCGTGCCCCCTCCCCGAACGGCCACTGGGAGGTGTCTGCCGCGGGGCAGGGTGGGGCCAGGGGCCAGGGAGCAGGGAGGGAGCAGGGAGGGACGGGCTGAGAATCGGGCTGTGCTGCCGGGTAGGCTTCCCGAGGCGGGGGGTCTGCTGCTGCCAGCTTGCTCCCACTGCAGGCCTGTAAAGCAAAGGATGGGGAAAGGAGAGGGGGGGCCCGCTGGGAGCAGCCCAGCTGTGCTGGCCTCTCTCGCTGCTGCTGGGACGGCCCGTCCTCTGGCAAGGGCCGCCACTCAGGCTACTCCTGCCCGCCTTCTTCACTGTGCTCACTGATTGACCCTTGCTTCTGCGCAAACGCAGTCCTAGGATCACGTAGACGTTGTCCTTCAAGACTACTGTTGCCATTCTTCTGTTTCTTCCTATGTTCATGGTTCCGTGCATCTGTTCTCCCAAGGCTGAGTTGTCTGTAACGAGATTATCCCGGAGCCCCCTCTTATCTTATAACTATTCTTCTAGCTACTCCCTAAATCACATCAAACTGTAAGGCATTCACAACACCCTTAAATCACACCAGGGTGTCTTCTGAGCTAATGAAGAGACTAAGGTATTTACCACATCTTTCTTGCTCTTGTGGTTTTTAACCCTTTCGACAGGAGTCCCTCTTTTTCAGGCAAAAGGTGGCCCTGCAGAAGAAGAGGATCTTCCAAGTCGTCTTCTTGTTGCTCCCCGTGGCTCTTGGTGAGTTTGCATGAGCAGACACCTGAGAGCGACAGCCAGGCTGTGCTGCATGCCAGCTTTCCGCTGGCCAGCTTTCCTTTTGGGCCAGTATGGGCGGAAACTCCCATGGCCCAAGCGCTTCCCGAGTACGTCCCGGACTGGGCCTGCCTTTTGGCCTGCCAGTAAGACTGGGAGTCTCCCAGCCATGCTGCTGCTCTGGCCACTGGACCACATGGCTTGCTTCGTCTGCAAGTCCGCGAGAGAAGGGCGTAGCTACTTCCAAGCCTGAACTGGGCATTCCCAGAGGGGAGGGGCCGTGCAGGGGGACCCATGGGGAGGTACGTACCTCTCCTAGCCCATGCAGCCTGGTCTCGGGGCTCCCTGAAGCAGCGAGGGGAAGCGGGGAATAGCTCTGGGGCACTGAGCACACCTGAGGCTCACGGCTGCGCAGTCCCCTCAAGCCTGGGCCGATGGCTTCCGGGCAGAGGCGCGTCCTCTCTCCGCACCCCGCGTTCCCCACCTCCTCAGCTCACCTGCTGCCCCACCCCTAAGGCAACAGGCCGGAGACAACGCGACTGCAGGCATCGCTAGCGACCCCAGTAAAATAACTCTCTCTTGATGATGTGAATTGCAGCTGCTGTTTACTGCGGGACCTCACTGTCAGGGTGGACAATGCAGCCAAAGGGACTGCTGGAGGTCGGTGACTCCTGTGGCACAGGCACCTCTCGCAACAGAGCATCGCTGAGAGCGGCTGGATAAATCACGGGCTCTCCTGCTGCCACGCAGGGTGACCCAAAGAAGCAGCAGCTTGTGCCGAGTCTTCCTAGGGAAGCCTCTCCTGGGAAGCCCCGGTGGCTCTGGTAGCGGATGCTCGAACCGAGCGTTTTTCCCTTTCAGGCGCCGGCACTTGTGTCTGCAGAAGACCTGAAGACCCTGCGGTAAGAGACGTTTCCTGAGCTGGCGTTGGTTCTGTGCAGAAGCGTCAGCCGACCTCGTGCTACCTGCACTCGTTTTGCTAACAGCCAGGGCTCCCATACCTCCTACCTGCCTTTGCCTTCTGCTCAAACTGGTGTGGAAGGGAAGCGCTCGCAAAGCAGGGGAAGCACACGTGTCTCTCCTCTTGCTGAGACGCTCCCCAGAGGGGACTGGCCGCTCTCTGACAAGATCTGCTTTCCTGTCATGCAGGAACTTTTGCGTTTTGTTGGCGGAGCAAAGACAAAAGATGCAGCTTCTGCTGGAGGAGGTGGCTCAACTGAGGGCGGAGATCAGCAGGGCAAAGGTGATGCTGCGTTTTGGGGAAGGAGGCTTGGCTGGGCAGAACCCCCGAGAAAGCACTCCTTGGGCTTGTTGGTGGGGTCAGACTGCTGACGGCAGCAAGCCAGCCTTTGCCCCAGGGGCTTGCTGGGTGAGCTTCTGCGCTGCACAGGCCCTTCTCCAGGCCCAGTTTAAGCAGGCTGCTTGAGGCAGCAGAGGACTCCCGAGAGCCTTCCCTTGGCACGCCGGCACTCTGGCTCCTCTGGCTGGGCTCCTGAGGCAGGGAGGAGACCCAGGCACGCTGACGGGGCCAGCCGTCGCTTGCAGGGCCCGAGCCCATCTCCCCGCTGACCTGCAGAGCGTGGAGGGTGGGGATGAGGGTGTGGCGACCCTCGTCAACCCACCTCGTGGCCATGGCCGTGGCCGTGGACACAGATTCTCTTCCTCAGTCCTCGTGGCTCACGTCAGCAGCAGAGAGTCTTGCAGCTCTGTGGACGAGGCTTGCCTTGCCTTTCTGACACTGGCCCTTTGCCTCTGCCGGCGCTAGCAGCCACGCTGAAGTGCCTGCTGATGTGGTCCTTTTCTGTGTTCATTTATGGCGTTCCCAGGAAGTGAACCAGGCAGCGTCCCAGATGGCTTCGGAAGTCTACGTCGAGATGTCTGACTGGGCCCTGAAAAGCTCTGGTATGGACACAAGCAGCCCAGTCTCCTTGCCCTGTGCTTGTCTGCAGCAGTCCGCAAAGAAGCCTGTGCTCCGGGCGCTGCTCTCCAAAGTGGGGAAGCTTCAATGCTTCATGGGGTCCAAGAGCAAGGCTGTGGCACAGTGGCTCTCTCAGACTCCCTCCCAGTCCTGCCCTCGGCCTCTGCACGGGGGCCTGCGCACGGGTGCCTCCGCCGCTGCCCCCGCACGTGTTCCTGTGCTGTTGGAAGGGCTCTCTTCCTCTCCACTGCATTGGAAGAGGGAACGGCTGGGCCATCCTTTGCTGCCCATGCCGCAAGCCCTCAGTTTTGGTGTGCTGTCATTCACGTGGGCGCCCGCTGTCTCCCAGAACCCTCAGACCTTCTCCTCCTGGCGCTGTGAGAGAAGCAGTCACCACCAGGCCGGTGGCTGCCGTCATTCCCCTGCGCAGCTGGGCACCCCCAGCGGCGTGGGGAGGAGGAGAGGACTGACAGACGTGGAGCTGGCCAGCAGCATCAGAAATACTGTCTGAGCACCGAGTCCCCCTAGAATGTGGCCTCTTCCAGTAGTCACCTGCTCTCCCTCCCTTCCAGGTGCCACCATCGACATGCAGAGAACTTCCGAGACCTACATCTGCAAAGAGAATTGGGGCTGCAGGCTTTTATGGCTCTTTCGCACTGCCAACCCTCCCGACACTATTTTGCAGGTATCGTAGCAGAACTCCTCAGGGAAGGTTTCCTGCCTCCTGCTGAAGTTGGGGACCGACCTCAGGGGCTCTGCCCTCGCTCCAGTGGCACTGCTCAAGCCCACAGTGTTGATCAGGTTCCTGAAAGCAAAGCTCGCACACAGGGCTGGGCTTGCTAGCAATCGGCGCTTCCCCTCAGGAGGGGAATGGAGCTGAACGGAGCCAAACTGCTGCATCTCGCCCACAGTGCTCTGCCCCAGCTGGGTGAAAGACTTTCTCCCTGGTGACCCCGTTTCCACGCCCATCCCTAACAGCGCCTTTTTGGGGCTGGCAGGCGGGAGGTGGGGGGTGCCCTGCAGAGCCACTGGGCAGAGAGGTGTTTCTGCTAGGCCCTGACTGGGACGGTTTCATAACCGCTGGTCTCCTCTGCCCCATAATCCTGAGAGCCCCCTTTCAGTCAGGCAGGGACGAAGGCCTCCTGCTTCTGTCCATTTCCTCCCACGCGCCTCATTTTCAAGCCAAAATAGACCCCAAGGAAACAACGGCGCCTACGCTTCAAGCTACGCGGGCCACTGTGTTGGCCCCAACACTCTCTCACTCTTCCTTGCTCTCGCGTTCTGCTTGCAGCCGGATGTTTCCCCAGGAAACTGCTGGCCTTTACAAGGGGATCAGGGCCAGGTGGTCATCAGGTTGCCAGCACGAGTCCACCTGACTGCCGTCACTGTGCAGCACATCTCCAAAGAAGTCTCTCCATCTGGGACCGTCATCAGCGCCCCCAGAGACGTCGCTGTCTTTGTGAGTCTCTGCTGGGCGCTTCTGGCGGGGATCTGGCCCTGGGGGAAAGCCATGGCAGGGTCTTGCTTGCTTTTGTGCGTCCTCTGAGGTTTGCGTCCTGCTCTCTCCTGAGCACTGCAGTGCCCTAGCGGGACACTTCAAGGGCTCTAGGGGTTTCATCCCTCTTGAGACTTGTTTGGGACAAGCACCTCAGGGTTCCTGAGCAGAAGTCAAGGCCGAGCCTGAGCTCCACCACAGCGAGTGCTAGCCTACTGCTAGAGCCCCAGGAGAGGGTGGGGAGATAGCAGGGCTGATCCAGCACGTAGGTTCCCTCTTTGTGGGGACGAGTCTGAGCTGCTCTCCTTGTGCTTTGCCCCTGAGGGAGTGGATGCGGACGGAGAAGAGGAAACTCTCCTTGGGACGTTCACGTACAACGTGGCAAAGGAGACCATTCAGACCTTCCCTCTGAAGGTACGGGCCACGCGCAGGGGCAAGGTGCCAGGGAGCAAACCAGGTTTGCCTGCAAGTCCATGGCAGGAAGAGCGTGAATGCTTTCTCCCTGGGCCGAGGGACAGTGTCCTCTCCTCCCAGCACAGCGTGCCCCTTCTCTCCCCGTGCTCTCACGCCTGCCAGGAGGAAAGCGGGCAGAGCAGACAGCGGGAGCTTGGTGGGGTTGCACAGCAGCCGCCCCCCGCACAGGAGCACCTCCCCGGCCTCTCTGCCAGCACAGAGCAAGCAGCAGAGGGAAGGGGCAGAGGGGAGGGAGACTGAGCCCCAGCAGGGCTGGCATGCAGAGGATGCCAGCTGCCTTCCCCCTTCCCGTGTCCCCAGCAGCCCCGGTACCAGCAGCGAGCCTCAGATTGCCACAGCCGCTCCCACCCACTTGCAGGAGCTCGTTCCTGAGCAGGAGCAGGGCTGGCAGGGAGAGACACCTTCATTGCATTGTCGCTCCTAACAGCCCCGCTTCCTTTTCCCGCTTTTCTTCCCAGAACGCGCCGCTTCCCAGAGCCTTTGCACGTGTCAAACTTCTGGTGAAGAGCAACTGGGGAAACCCAGCGTACACCTGCATTTATCGAGTGCAGGTTCACGGGAAGATGGCAAAACCAGAAAGCCTCGAGTAAAGCCAGAGGAAAAAGAGAAGGGCATACAGAAAAGAGCAGCAGAAGGGGAAGGAACAAGAAAATAAAAAAGATGTGGCAATTCAGATTGGTGCAGAAGCTCTGTCTCCAAAGTGGGGTGCGCAAGAAGGCCCTTTGGGGGGAGGGCGGGAGCGTGCGGGAACCGTTAGGACCTCTCCTTAATTTTTTCTTCAACCTGAGGAAGGCAGTAAGCACTCCTAAGGTTTACTCCAGAGAGGAGAGGCCCAGCCTGGCACCGCTCCTTCTCCCGCCACCCCGGGAGGCTCCGCAAGCAGCACCTGCCCAGGGCAGGCAGTGGGGCCCGGCTGCAGTTTACCACAGGCAGACGGCCACCCGGCCCCGAGCGGGCTCTGCAGGAGCTCTCCCCGGAGCCCGCCCACCCTCTTCCTGGCCTCTCAGCCAATGGCGCCCGCCAGGCAGTGACAGGCAGGGCCCGCCCCCAGCCAGTGCAGCGCCCTTCTCTGTCCCCGCCCCCTCCGGCCCGCTGCCGTGGCAACGGGGCCGACTGCAGGCACGGCCTGCGGGCCGAGCGAGGAGCCTTGGGACAGCTCTTCGGGGCTGCCAGGGCCGGGGGCTGGGAGCTCCTCCCTTACTTTCCCGACGGCGGCGCCGCAGGAGCAGATGGAACCGTTTGGCCTAGCACCTTCCCAGCATCCCGGCTGTCGGTTTGTCGGTGACCCCCCAGTTTCTGTGAAAGGGGGGTGGGGAGCCTGTCTGAGCGGCCTGTGGGAAAGCCCCCCGTTCCTCGGCCCATCAACGTCCCCGCTCTAGAGCTGGCTGCTCTCTGTCGGGGGTCCTTTTGTGTCACATTGAGTAGTGTCGACGGGGAATTTTCCAGCGCTTGGCCCCTGGTTATTCTGCCCTTGGCATTGGGACGACCCTGACCCGTCTTTGCTCTTGACGGACCACCCTCTCTGGGGTTCCCAGAAAGGCTGTGCGGTTCTGCAGCTCTTGGGCTGTTCCCGTCATGGGCTCCACCATGTAACACTCGAGGCCCCTCGGTCCCCCAGTGCTGCATTGTGCAACACTTGGCTGTTCCCTCCCGCTGTTGCTATCATGGGCATCGTGTCCTGGGCTACAACGCCGCCTGCGCTAAGGACATCCCGGGCAGCCAGTCGGAAAGCTCGTCCAAAGGATTCCAGGGATGGGGAGGGTTAGAACCCCGTCTTCCTGGCAGCTGTCTAACAGCAGGGAGTATTGGGAGGGGGTCAGGGTGGCAGGAGCATTCCCTGCGGGGTGCTGGAGGCTCCCAAGGGGTTCCTGAGAGATGGGGCTGGGGAGTGGGCATCCCAGGATGCTCGGGGGGGTTCTCATGCTGCTGGAAATGGTTTGTAAAGCTAAGCAGAAACGGCAATTGTGCCATTAGCTTTGTATGACGGTAGGCACCTTAGGTGGGACCATCCCCCGTGCATCCAGCGCCGTAATAAAGAGAATGCCTGCTTCTCGATGCTACGTTGGTGTGAAGAGGCTGATTCCCCATTTCGGTGACAGTTTGGGCGACCCAGATGGGACTCCGCTTCTGAATCTCGACGGATCCGCGGGATCGCAGGACCCCCAGCCGGCACCGAGGGATTCTCGGGAAGAACCTCCGAAGCCCGGACCGAAGAGCTGTGAGCAGGACCCCTGGGAAGGTAAAGGCATCCCTTTTCTGATTAAAAGGGCGGTTGCCTGCCCGTCAGGCGCGGCAAAGGCCTCGCAGGGTTGGGCTGTAAAGGTACCTAAGGGAAGGATTGGATCCTATGGGGCCCAAGTCCCTAGGACACCTGTGTCTGGAAACCTTTGGCCGAAGGGGTGGGTTGGAGTCCCACTGAAGGTAATCTAGGGGTTCGAGTCCCCTTCTGGGGAATGCCTCTGACTATTTTGTGCCAAGTTATTGTTTCTCTGTTTGGTGTTGCTGTATCTTTTATGGCGGGCACTAAGCCCGCTGCGGAAGGGGGGATTCGGAAAAGATCTCCCCTAGGACGTATCGTGAAACATTGGAGGAAATTGGGAGGGGAGCCTCTCAGTCGGAAACAGCTTCTAGAATATGGTAACAATTGGTGGCCAATGTATAGTCTCGAAGATCAGGCAAAATGGCCAAAGAATGGAACTCTAAGATATACTACTATAGTACAACTGATGGTACTTTGCAGGCGGGAGGGTAAATGGGATGAAGTAGCAGACGTGGATTTATTTTTCACACTAAGGAACCACCCGGAATGGCAGAAGGAACGCAGAATAATCCCACAGGATCCTCTGATCTTGGCTCTAGAAAAGGAGGGGAGGGGTAGGAATTTAAAACGATGGGGTTCTGCTTGTAGAAAATCCGCTCCTTTCGTACAAGCCCGTCTTGCCTCTTACTGGGTTTTTCTTCTTGGCATACAAAAGAGTTCCGAAAGGAGAAACGCTGGCAGAAGCAGCTGCCCCACGGGTTGAGAGCAAAGCCCCCGTTCCAGGCTGCTTTCTGGTTTCCCGGGGGTGCCCAGGAGAGCTGGAACCCTGCCCGGCAGCACAGGCCAGGCAGCCGCCCGGCACAGGAGCGTGGCAGGGTTTGGCGGGCCCAGAGGCATGTGCTCCCACTGCCCAGGAGAGCGGCAGCCGTGCTGCCCCAGGGGAGCCCACCGGCTCTCCCCGCCCTGCTGCGCCCTGGGGAGCCCCAGTGTGATGTCAGAGCCACCAGTGTGAGGTCAGAGCTGGCCGCCCGCACAGCCCTGTGGCACGCGGTCAAGGAGCCCCCAGCTGCCGTGTGGCTCTTGCCCTGGGCAGGCGCGCTCCTGCTGTGGGGCAGCGTGGGGCTGCTGCCGGAGCTGTTTTTGCCTGGGCAGGCCACACTGCTGGGGCTGAGGGGGAAGAGCGGAGCGGGGAGCCTGCCTTTGCCCAGAGATGGCGAGGAGAAAGGCCCTCGAGAGGACGCCAAGGGCCCTCCCAAGGCTCCTTGGGGAACGAGGCTGGCCAACAGCCGGCAGGGGAGGCAGCGGGGCCGAGCCGCTGCCAGACGAGTAGGTACGAAGCCTGGCATGTGCCCGGGGCATCAGGTTGGGCTGGTAGCACGGACGTGGCCTAGCACGGTCAGTGGGGTGCGGAGCAGCCTGGGGAAGCCGACAGAAGTTTTCTGAAGAAGAGCCCCGTGGCTTGCGACGCCCCCCTTCTGTGGGGACGGGTCTCGGCGGAAAGCCTGGCTCACTCTCGCAGCCAAAAGGCAGTGTGCAGCAGGGGCTTTTGGGGAGGCGGTAGCCTCGTGCTGCAGGGTCGGAGCCCAGCCCTGCTGCACGGGGAGGCCAAGCCCCTGGGGCCTGAGACTGGCCCCCTCGGGACGTTGAGGCGCGATCCTGCCTGGCTGATGGGAGCAGCTGTGCGGGGCAGAGAGGGGTCGGGAGACCTGGGAGTGCCCAGGGAAGAGGTGGGGGGGGCGGTGGGGGGGGACAGCAGCCCGTGCCCCCTCCCCGAACGGCCACTGGGAGGTGTCTGCCGCGGGGCAGGGTGGGGCCAGGGGCCAGGGAGCAGGGAGGGAGCAGGGAGGGACGGGCTGAGAATCGGGCTGTGCTGCCGGGTAGGCTTCCCGAGGCGGGGGGTCTGCTGCTGCCAGCTTGCTCCCACTGCAGGCCTGTAAAGCAAAGGATGGGGAAAGGAGAGGGGGGGCCCGCTGGGAGCAGCCCAGCTGTGCTGGCCTCTCTCGCTGCTGCTGGGACGGCCCGTCCTCTGGCAAGGGCCGCCACTCAGGCTACTCCTGCCCGCCTTCTTCACTGTGCTCGCCGATTGACCCTTGCTTCTGCGCAAACGCAGTCCTAGGATCACGTAGACGTTGTCCTTCAAGACTACTGTTGCCATTCTTCTGTTTCTTCCTATCTTCATGGTTCCGTGCATCTGTTCTCCCAAGGCCGAGTTGTCTGTAACGAGATTATCCCGGAGCCCCCTCTTATCTTATAACTATTCTTCTAGCTACTCCCTAAATCACATCAAACTGTAAGGCATTCACAACACCCTTAAATCACACCAGGGTGTCTTCTGAGCTAATGAAGAGACTAAGGTATTTACCACATCTTTCTTGCTCTTGTGGTTTTTAACCCTTTCGACAGGAGTCCCTCTTTTTCAGGCAAAAGGTGGCCCTGCAGAAGAAGAGGATCTTCCAAGTCGTCTTCTTGTTGCTCCCCGTGGCTCTTGGTGAGTTTGCATGAGCAGACACCTGAGAGCGACAGCCAGGCTGTGCTGCATGCCAGCTTTCCGCTGGCCAGCTTTCCTTTTGGGCCAGTATGGGCGGAAGCTCCCATGGCCCAAGCGCTTCCCGAGTACGTCCCGGACTGGGCCTGCCTTTTGGCCTGCCAGTAAGACTGGGAGTCTCCCAGCCATGCTGCTGCTCTGGCCACTGGACCACATGGCTTGCTTCGTCTGCAAGTCCGCGAGAGAAGGGCGTAGCTACTTCCAAGCCTGAACTGGGCATTCCCAGAGGGGAGGGGCCGTGCAGGGGGACCCATGGGGAGGTACGTACCTCTCCTAGCCCATGCAGCCTGGTCTCGGGGCTCCCTGAAGCAGCGAGGGGAAGCGGGGAATAGCTCTGGGGCACTGAGCACACCTGAGGCTCACGGCTGCGCAGTCCCCTCAAGCCTGGGCCGATGGCTTCCGGGCAGAGGCGCGTCCTCTCTCCGCACCCCGCGTTCCCCACCTCCTCAGCTCACCTGCTGCCCCACCCCTAAGGCAACAGGCCGGAGACAACGCGACTGCAGGCATCGCTAGCGACCCCAGTAAAATAACTCTCTCTTGATGATGTGAATTGCAGCTGCTGTCTACTGCGGGACCTCACTGTCAGGGTGGACAATGCAGCCAAAGGGACTGCTGGAGGTCGGTGACTCCTGTGGCACAGGCACCTCTCGCAACAGAGCATCGCTGAGAGCGGCTGGATAAATCACGGGCTCTCCTGCTGCCACGCAGGGTGACCCAAAGAAGCAGCAGCTTGTGCCGAGTCTTCCTAGGGAAGCCTCTCCTGGGAAGCCCCGGCGGCTCTGGTAGCGGATGCTCGAACCGAGCGTTTTTCCCTTTCAGGCGCCGGCACTTGTGTCTGCAGAAGACCTGAAGACCCTGCGGTAAGAGACGTTTCCTGAGCTGGCATTGGTTCTGTGCAGAAGCGTCAGCCGACCTCGTGCTACCTGCACTCGTTTTGCTAACAGCCAGGGCTCCCATACCTCCTACCTGCCTTTGCCTTCTGCTCAAACTGGTGTGGAAGGGAAGCGCTCGCAAAGCAGGGGAAGCACACGTGTCTCTCCTCTTGCTGAGACGCTCCCCAGAGGGGACTGGCCGCTCTCTGACAAGATCTGCTTTCCTGTCATGCAGGAACTTTTGCGTTTTGTTGGCGGAGCAAAGACAAAAGATACAGCTTCTGCTGGAGGAGGTGGCTCAACTGAGGGCGGAGATCAGCAGGGCAAAGGTGATGCTGCGTTTTGGGGAAGGAGGCTTGGCTGGGCAGAACCCCCGAGAAAGCACTCCTTGGGCTTGTTGGTGGGGTCAGACTGCTGACGGCAGCAAGCCAGCCTTTGCCCCAGGGGCTTGCTGGGTGAGCTTCTGCGCTGCACAGGCCCTTCTCCAGGCCCAGTTTAAGCAGGCTGCTTGAGGCAGCAGAGGACTCCCGAGAGCCTTCCCTTGGCACGCCGGCACTCTGGCTCCTCTGGCTGGGCTCCTGAGGCAGGGAGGAGACCCAGGCACGCTGACGGGGCCAGCCGTCGCTTGCAGGGCCCGAGCCCATCTCCCCGCTGACCTGCAGAGCGTGGAGGGTGGGGATGAGGGTGTGGCGACCCTCGTCAACCCACCTCGTGGCCATGGCCGTGGCCGTGGACACAGATTCTCTTCCTCAGTCCTCGTGGCTCACGTCAGCAGCAGAGAGTCTTGCAGCTCTGTGGACGAGGCTTGCCTTGCCTTTCTGACACTGGCCCTTTGCCTCTGCCGGCGCTAGCAGCCACGCTGAAGTGCCTGCTGATGTGGTCCTTTTCTGTGTTCATTTATGGCGTTCCCAGGAAGTGAACCAGGCAGCGTCCCAGATGGCTTCGGAAGTCTACGTCGAGATGTCTGACTGGGCCCTGAAAAGCTCTGGTATGGACACAAGCAGCCCAGTCTCCTTGCCCTGTGCTTGTCTGCAGCAGTCCGCAAAGAAGCCTGTGCTCCGGGCGCTGCTCTCCAAAGTGGGGGAGCTTCAATGCTTCATGGGGTCCAAGAGCAAGGCTGTGGCACAGTGGCTCTCTCAGACTCCCT
Source organism: Platalea leucorodia (assembly GCF_965183815.1). Taxonomy (NCBI): domain Eukaryota; kingdom Metazoa; phylum Chordata; class Aves; order Pelecaniformes; family Threskiornithidae; genus Platalea; species Platalea leucorodia. Next base: position 8,559,461 of record NC_138841.1, on the reverse strand, counting down.
CCCAGTCCTGCCCTTGGCCTCCGCACGGGGGCCTGCGCACGGGTGCCTCCGCCGCTGCCCCCGCACGTGTTCCTGTGCTGTTGGAAGGGCTCTCTTCCTCTCCACTGCATTGGAAGAGGGAACGGCTGGGCCACCCTTTGCTGCCCATGCCGCAGGCCCTCAGTTTTGGTGTGCTGTCATTCACGTGGGCGCCCGCTGTCTCCCAGAACCCTCAGACCTTCTCCTCCTGGCGCTGTGAGAGAAGCAGTCACCACCAGGCCGGTGGCTGCCGTCATTCCCCTGCGCAGCTGGGCACCCCCAGCGGCGTGGGGAGGAGGAGAGGACTGACAGACGTGGAGCTGGCCAGCAGCATCAGAAATACTGTCTGAGCACCGAGTCCCCCTAGAATGTGGCCTCTTCCAGTAGTCACCTGCTCTCCCTCCCTTCCAGGTGCCACCATCGACATGCAGAGAACTTCCGAGACCTACATCTGCAAAGAGAATTGGGGCTGCAGGCTTTTATGGCTCTTTCGCACTGCCAACCCTCCCGACACTGTTTTGCAGGTATCGTAGCAGAACTCCTCAGGGAAGGTTTCCTGCCTCCCGCTGAAGTTGGGGACCGACCTCAGGGGCTCTGCCCTCGCTCCAGTGGCACTGCTCAAGCCCACAGTGTTGATCAGGTTCCTGAAAGCAAAGCTCGCACACAGGGTTGGGCTTGCTAGCAATCAGCGCTTCCCCTCAGGAGGGGAATGGAGCTGAACGGAGCCAAACTGCTGCATCTCGCCCACAGTGCTCTGCCCCAGCTGGGTGAAAGACTTTCTCCGTGGTGACCCCGTTTCCACGCCCATCCCTAACAGCGCCTTTTTGGGGCTGGCAGGCGGGAGGTGGGGGGTGCCCTGCAGAGCCACTGGGCAGAGAGGTGTTTCTGCTAGGCCCTGACTGGGACGGTTTCATAACCGCTGGTCTCCTCTGCCCCATAATCCTGAGAGCCCCCTTTCAGTCAGGCAGGGACGAAGGCCTCCTGCTTCTGTCCATTTCCTCCCACGCGCCTCATTTTCAAGCCAAAATAGACCCCAAGGAAACAACGGCGCCTACGCTTCAAGCTACGCGGGCCACTGTGTTGGCCCCAACACTCTCTCACTCTTCCTTGCTCTCGCGTTCTGCTTGCAGCCGGATGTTTCCCCAGGAAACTGCTGGCCTTTACAAGGGGATCAGGGCCAGGTGGTCATCAGGTTACCAGCACGAGTCCACCTGACTGCCGTCACTGTGCAGCACATCTCCAAAGAAGTCTCTCCATCTGGGACCGTCATCAGCGCCCCCAGAGACGTCGCTGTCTTTGTGAGTCTCTGCTGGGCGCTTCTGGCGGGGATCTGGCCCTGGGGCAAAGCCATGGCAGGGTCTTGCTTGCTTTTGTGCGTCCTCTGAGGTTTGCGTCCTGCTCTCTCCTGAGCACTGCAGTGCCCTAGCGGGACACTTCAAGGGCTCTAGGGGTTTCATCCCTCTTGAGACTTGTTTGGGACAAGCACCTCAGGGTTCCTGAGCAGAAGTCAAGGCCGAGCCTGAGCTCCACCACAGCGAGTGCTAGCCTACTGCTAGAGCCCCAGGAGAGGGTGGGGAGATAGCAGGGCTGATCCAGCACGTAGGTTCCCTCTTTGTGGGGACGAGTCTGAGCTGCTCTCCTTGTGCTTTGCCCCTGAGGGAGTGGATGCGGACGGAGAAGAGGAAACTCTCCTTGGGACGTTCACGTACAACGTGGCAAAGGAGACCATTCAGACCTTCCCTCTGAAGGTACGGGCCACGCGCAGGGGCAAGGTGCCGGGGAGCAAACCAGGTTTGCCTGCAAGTCCATGGCAGGAAGAGCGTGAATGCTTTCTCCCTGGGCCAAGGGACAGTGTCCTCTCCTCCCAGCACAGCGTGCCCCTTCTCTCCCCGTGCTCTCACGCCTGCCAGGAGGAAAGCGGGCAGAGCAGACAGCGGGAGCTTGGTGGGGTTGCACAGCAGCCGCCCCCCGCACAGGAGCACCTCCCCGGCCTCTCTGCCAGCACAGAGCAAGCAGCAGAGGGAAGGGGCAGAGGGGAGGGAGACTGAGCCCCAGCAGGGCTGGCATGCAGAGGATGCCAGCTGCCTTCCCCCTTCCCGTGTCCCCAGCAGCCCCGGTACCAGCAGCGAGCCTCAGATTGCCACAGCCGCTCCCACGCACTTTCAGGAGCTCGTTCCTGAGCAGGAGCAGGGCTGGCAGGGAGAGACACCTTCATTGCATTGTCGCTCCTAACAGCCCCGCTTCCTTTTCCCGCTTTTCTTCCCAGAACGCGCCGCTTCCCAGAGCCTTTGCACGTGTCAAACTTCTGGTGAAGAGCAACTGGGGAAACCCAGCGTACACCTGCATTTATCGAGTGCAGGTTCACGGGAAGATGGCAAAACCAGAAAGCCTCGAGTAAAGCCAGAGGAAAAAGAGAAGGGCATACAGAAAAGAGCAGCAGAAGGGGAAGGAACAAGAAAATAAAAAAGATGTGGCAATTCAGATTGGTGCAGAAGCTCTGTCTCCAAAGTGGGGTGCGCAAGAAGGCCCTTTGGGGGGAGGGCGGGAGCGTGCTGGAACCGTTAGGACCTCTCCTTAATTTTTTCTTCAACCTGAGGAAGGCAGTAAGCACTCCTAAGGTTTACTCCAGAGAGGAGAGGCCCAGCCTGGCACCGCTCCTTCTCCCACCACCCCGGGAGGCTCCGCAAGCGGCACCGGCCCAGGGCAGGCAGAGGGGCCCGGCTGCAGTTTACCACAGGCAGACGGCCACCCGGCCCCGAGCGGGCTCTGCAGGAGCTCTCCCCGGAGCCCGCCCACCCTCTTCCTGGCCTCTCAGCCAATGGCGCCCGCCAGGCAGTGACAGGCAGGGCCCGCCCCCAGCCAGTGCAGCGCCCTTCTCTGGCCCCGCCCCCTCCGGCCCGCTGCCGTGGCAACGGGGCCGACTGCAGGCACGGCCTGCGGGCCGAGCGAGGAGCCTTGGGACAGCTCTTCGGGGCTGCCAGGGCCGGGGGCTGGGAGCTCCTCCCTTACTTTCCCGACGGCGGCGCCGCAGGAGCAGATGGAACCGTTTGGCCTAGCACCTTCCCAGCATCCCGGCTGTCGGTTTGTCGGTGACCCCCCAGTTTCTGTGAAAGGGGGGTGGGGAGCCTGTCTGAGCGGCCTGTGGGAAAGCCCCCCGTTCCTCGGCCCATCAACGTCCCCGCTCTAGAGCTGGCTGCTCTCTGTCGGGGGTCCTTTTGTGTCACATTGAGTAGTGTCGACGGGGAATTTTCCAGCGCTTGGCCCCTGGTTATTCTCCCCTTGGCATTGGGACGACCCTGACCCGTCTTTCCTCTTGACGGACCACCCTCTCTGGGGTTCCCAGAAAGGCTGTGCGGTTCTGCAGCCCTTGGGCTGTTCCCGTCATGGGCTCCACCATGTAACACTCGAGGCCCCTCGGTCCCCCAGTGCTGCATTGTGCAACACTTGGCTGTTCCCTCCCGCTGTTGCTATCATGGGCATCGTGTCCTGGGCTACAACGCCGCCTGCGCTAAGGACATCCCGGGCAGCCAGTCGGAAAGCTCGTCCAAAGGGTTCCAGGGATGGGGAGGGTTAGAACCCCGTCTTCCTGGCAGCTGTCTAACAGCAGGGAGTATTGGGAGGGGGTCAGGGTGGCAGGAGCATTCCCTGCGGGGTGCTGGAGGCTCCCAAGGGGTTCCTGAGAGATGGGGCTGGGGAGTGGGCATCCCAGGATGCTCGGGGGGGTTCTCATGCTGCTGGAAATGGTTTGTAAAGCTAAGCAGAAACGGCAATTGTGCCATTAGCTTTGTATGACGGTAGGCACCTTAGGTGGGACCATCCCCCATGCATCCAGCGCCGTAATAAAGAGAATGCCTGCTTCTCGATGCTACGTTGGTGTGAAGAGGCTGATTCCCCATTTCGGTGACAGTTTGGGCGACCCAGATGGGACTCCGCTTCTGAATCTCGACGGATCCGCGGGATCGCAGGACCCCCAGCCGGCACCGAGGGATTCTCGGGAAGAACCTCCGAAGCCCGGACCGAAGAGCTGTGAGCAGGACCCCTGGGAAGGTAAAGGCATCCCTTTTCTGATTAAAAGGGCGGTTGCCTGCCCGTCAGGCGCGGCAAAGGCCTCGCAGGGTTGGGCTGTAAAGGTACCTAAGGGAAGGATTGGATCCTATGGGGCCCAAGTCCCTAGGACACCTGTGTCTGGAAACCTTTGGCCGAAGGGGTGGGTTGGAGTCCCACTGAAGGTAATCTAGGGGTTCGAGTCCCCTTCTGGGGAATGCCTCTGACTATTTTGTGCCAAGTTATTGTTTCTCTGTTTGGTGTTGCTGTATCTTTTATGGCGGGCACTAAGCCCGCTGCGGGAGGGGGGACTCGGAAAAGATCTCCCCTAGGACGTATCGTGAAACATTGGAGGAAATTGGGAGGGGAGCCTCTCAGTCGGAAACAGCTTCTAGAATATGGTAACAATTGGTGGCCAATGTATAGTCTCGAAGATCAGGCAAAATGGCCAAAGAATGGAACTCTAAGATATACTACTATAGTACAACTGATGGTACTTTGCAGGCGGGAGGGTAAATGGGATGAAGTAGCAGACGTGGATTTATTTTTCACACTAAGGAACCACCCGGAATGGCAGAAGGAACGCAGAATAATCCCACAGGATCCTCTGATCTTGGCTCTAGAAAAGGAGGGGAGGGGTAGGAATTTAAAACGATGGGGTTCTGCTTGTAGAAAATCCGCTCCTTTCGTACAAGCCCGTCTTGCCTCTTACTGGGTTTTTCTTCTTGGCATACAAAAGAGTTCCGAAAGGAGAAACGCTGGCAGAAGCAGCTGCCCCACGGGTTGAGAGCAAAGCCCCCGTTCCAGGCTGCTTTCTGGTTTCCCGGGGGTGCCCAGGAGAGCTGGAACCCTGCCCGGCAGCACAGGCCAGGCAGCCGCCCGGCACAGGAGCGTGGCAGGGTTCGGCGGGCCCAGAGGCATGTGCTCCCACTGCCCAGGAGAGCGGCAGCCGTGCTGCCCCAGGGGAGCCCACCGGCTCTCCCCGCCCTGCTGCGCCCTGGGGAGCCCCAGTGTGATGTCAGAGCCACCAGTGTGAGGTCAGAGCTGGCCGCCCGCACAGCCCTGTGGCACGCGGTCAAGGAGCCCCCAGCTGCCGTGTGGCTCTTGCCCTGGGCAGGCGCGCTCCTGCTGTGGGGCAGCGTGGGGCTGCTGCCGGAGCTGTTTTTGCCTGGGCAGGCCACGCTGCTGGGGCTGAGGGGGAAGAGCGGAGCGGGGAGCCTGCCTTTGCCCAGAGATGGCGAGGAGAAAGGCCCTCGAGAGAAGACGCCAAGGGCCCTCCCAAGGCTCCTTGGGGAACGAGGCCGGCCAACAGCCGGCAGGGGAGGCAGCGGGGCCGAGCCGCTGCCAGACGAGTAGGTACGAAGCCTGGCATGTGCCCGGGGCATCAGGTTGGGCTGGTAGCACGGACGTGGCCTAGCACGGTCAGTGGGGTGCGGAGCAGCCTGGGGAAGCCGACAGAAGTTTTCTGAAGAAGAGCCCCGAAGAGCCCCGTGGCTTGCGACGCCCCCCTTCTGTGGGGACGGGTCTCGGCGGAAAGCCTGGCTCACTCTCGCAGCCAAAAGGCAGTGTGCAGCAGGGGCTTCTGGGGAGGCGGTAGCCTCGTGCTGCAGGGTCGGAGCCCAGCCCTGCTGCACGGGGAGGCCAAGCCCCTGGGGCCTGAGACTGGCCCCCTCGGGACGTTGAGGCGCGATCCTGCCTGGCTGATGGGAGCAGCTGTGCGGGGCAGAGAGGGGTCGGGAGACCTGGGAGTGCCCAGGGAAGAGGTGGGGGGGGCGGTGGGAGGGGACAGCAGCCCGTGCCCCCTCCCCGAACGGCCACTGGGAGGTGTCTGCCGCGGGGCAGGCTGGGGCCAGGGGCCAGGGAGCAGGGAGGGACGGGCTGAGAATCGGGCTGTGCTGCCGGGTGGGCTTCCCGAGGCGGGGGGTCTGCTGCTGCCAGCTTGCTCCCACTGCAGGCCTGTAAAGCAAAGGATGGGGAAAGGAGAGGGGGGGCCCGCTGGGAGCAGCCCAGCTGTGCTGGCCTCTCTCGCTGCTGCTGGGACGGCCCGTCCTCTGGCAAGGGCCGCCACTCAGGCTACTCCTGCCCGCCTTCTTCACTGTGCTCGCCGATTGACCCTTGCTTCTGCGCAAACGCAGTCCTAGGATCACGTAGACGTTGTCCTTCAAGACTACTGTTGCCATTCTTCTGTTTCTTCCTATCTTCATGGTTCCGTGCATCTGTTCTCCCAAGGCCGAGTTGTCTGTAACGAGATTATCCCGGAGCCCCCTCTTATCTTATAACTATTCTTCTAGCTACTCCCTAAATCACATCAAACTGTAAGGCATTCACAACACCCTTAAATCACACCAGGGTGTCTTCTGAGCTAATGAAGAGACTAAGGTATTTACCACATCTTTCTTGCTCTTGTGGTTTTTAACCCTTTCGACAGGAGTCCCTCTTTTTCAGGCAAAAGGTGGCCCTGCAGAAGAAGAGGATCTTCCAAGTCGTCTTCTTGTTGCTCCCCGTGGCTCTTGGTGAGTTTGCATGAGCAGACACCTGAGAGCGACAGCCAGGCTGTGCTGCATGCCAGCTTTCCGCTGGCCAGCTTTCCTTTTGGGCCAGTATGGGCGGAAACTCCCATGGCCCAAGCGCTTCCCGAGTACGTCCCGGACTGGGCCTGCCTTTTGGCCTGCCAGTAAGACTGGGAGTCTCCCAGCCATGCTGCTGCTCTGGCCACTGGACCACATGGCTTGCTTCGTCTGCAAGTCCGCGAGAGAAGGGCGTAGCTACTTCCAAGCCTGAACTGGGCATTCCCAGAGGGGAGGGGCCGTGCAGGGGGACCCATGGGGAGGTACGTACCTCTCCTAGCCCATGCAGCCTGGTCTCGGGGCTCCCTGAAGCAGCGAGGGGAAGCGGGGAATAGCTCTGGGGCACTGAGCACACCTGAGGCTCACGGCTGCGCAGTCCCCTCAAGCCTGGGCCGATGGCTTCCGGGCAGAGGCGCGTCCTCTCTCCGCACCCCGTGTTCCCCACCTCCTCAGCTCACCTGCTGCCCCACCCCTAAGGCAACAGGCCGGAGACAACGTGACTGCAGGCATTGCTAGCAACCCCAGTAAAATAACTCTCTCTTGATGATGTGAATTGCAGCTGCTGTTTACTGCGGGACCTCACTGTCAGGGTGGACAATGCAGCCAAAGGGACTGCTGGAGGTCGGTGACTCCTGTGGCACAGGCACCTCTCGCAACAGAGCATCGCTGAGAGCGGCTGGATAAATCACGGGCTCTCCTGCTGCCACGCAGGGTGACCCAAAGAAGCAGCAGCTTGTGCCGAGTCTTCCTAGGGAAGCCTCTCCTGGGAAGCCCCGGTGGCTCTGGTAGCGGATGCTCGAACCGAGCGTTTTTCCCTTTCAGGCGCCGGCACTTGTGTCTGCAGAAGACCTGAAGACCCTGCGGTAAGAGACGTTTCCTGAGCTGGCATTGGTTCTGTGCAGAAGCGTCAGCCGACCTCGTGCTACCTGCACTCGTTTTGCTAACAGCCAGGGCTCCCATACCTCCTACCTGCCTTTGCCTTCTGCTCAAACTGGTGTGGAAGGGAAGCGCTCGCAAAGCAGGGGAAGCACACGTGTCTCTCCTCTTGCTGAGACGCTCCCCAGAGGGGACTGGCCGCTCTCTGACAAGATCTGCTTTCCTGTCATGCAGGAACTTTTGCGTTTTGTTGGCGGAGCAAAGACAAAAGATACAGCTTCTGCTGGAGGAGGTGGCTCAACTGAGGGCGGAGATCAGCAGGGCAAAGGTGATGCTGCGTTTTGGGGAAGGAGGCTTGGCTGGGCAGAACCCCCGAGAAAGCACTCCTTGGGCTTGTTGGTGGGGTCAGACTGCTGACGGCAGCAAGCCAGCCTTTGCCCCAGGGGCTTGCTGGGTGAGCTTCTGCGCTGCACAGGCCCTTCTCCAGGCCCAGTTTAAGCAGGCTGCTTGAGGCAGCAGAGGACTCCCGAGAGCCTTCCCTTGGCACGCCGGCACTCTGGCTCCTCTGGCTGGGCTCCTGAGGCAGGGAGGAGACCCAGGCACGCTGACGGGGCCAGCCGTCGCTTGCAGGGCCCGAGCCCATCTCCCCGCTGACCTGCAGAGCGTGGAGGGTGGGGATGAGGGTGTGGCGACCCTCGTCAACCCACCTCGTGGCCATGGCCGTGGCCGTGGACACAGATTCTCTTCCTCAGTCCTCGTGGCTCACGTCAGCAGCAGAGAGTCTTGCAGCTCTGTGGACGAGGCTTGCCTTGCCTTTCTGACACTGGCCCTTTGCCTCTGCCGGCGCTAGCAGCCACGCTGAAGTGCCTGCTGATGTGGTCCTTTTCTGTGTTCATTTATGGCGTTCCCAGGAAGTGAACCAGGCAGCGTCCCAGATGGCTTCGGAAGTCTACGTCGAGATGTCTGACTGGGCCCTGAAAAGCTCTGGTATGGACACAAGCAGCCCAGTCTCCTTGCCCTGTGCTTGTCTGCAGCAGTCCGCAAAGAAGCCTGTGCTCCGGGCGCTGCTCTCCAAAGTGGGGGAGCTTCAATGCTTCATGGGGTCCAAGAGCAAGGCTGTGGCACAGTGGCTCTCTCAGACTCCCTCCCAGTCCTGCCCTTGGCCTCCGCACGGGGGCCTGCGCACGGGTGCCTCCGCCGCTGCCCCCGCACGTGTTCCTGTGCTGTTGGAAG